>NC_137484.1:24325746-24991371 GCF_918807975.1 Aplidium turbinatum | reverse complement strand
ACCCTAACCCTAACCCTAACCCTAACCCTAACCCTAACCCTAACCCTAACCCTAACCCTAACCCTAACCCTAACCCTAACCCTAACCCTAACCCTAACCCTAACCCTAACCCTAACCCTAACCCTAACCCTAACCCTAACCCTAACCCTAACCCTAACCCTAACCCTAACCCTAACCCTAACCCTAACCCTAACCCTAACCCTAACCCTAACCCTAACCCTAACCCTAACCCTAACCCTAACCCTAACCCTAACCCTAACCCTAACCCTAACCCTAACCCTAACCCTAACCCTAACCCTAACCCTAACCCTAACCCTAACCCTAACCCTAACCCTAACCCTAACCCTAACCCTAACCCTAACCCTAACCCTAACCCTAACCCTAACCCTAACCCTAACCCTAACCCTAACCCTAACCCTAACCCTAACCCTAACCCTAACCCTAACCCTAACCCTAACCCTAACCCTAACCCTAACCCTAACCCTAACCCTAACCCTAACCCTAACCCTAACCCTAACCCTAACCCTAACCCTAACCCTAACCCTAACCCTAACCCTAACCCTAACCCTAACCCTAACCCTAACCCTAACCCTAACCCTAACCCTAACCCTAACCCTAACCCTAACCCTAACCCTAACCCTAACCCTAACCCTAACCCTAACCCTAACCCTAACCCTAACCCTAACCCTAACCCTAACCCTAACCCTAACCCTAACCCTAACCCTAACCCTAACCCTAACCCTAACCCTAACCCTAACCCTAACCCTAAACCCTAACCCTAACCCTAACCCTAACCCTAACCCTAACCCTAACCCTAACCCTAACCCAAACCCTAACCCTCACCCTTACCCTAACCCTAACCCTAACCCTAACCCCTAACCCTAACCCCAACCCTAACCCTAACCCTAAACATAATCAAGTTAATCATCTGACCAATCCTAACCTTTCTTCATTAACTTTTGCATTCACCACATGCCCGGCACTAGCAGAGGTGAACGAGAGATGCTCCGAAAGTATTCTCCGGCTCCTGCTCTAACTCCGAAATTCATTTTGAAGTGAAATAAGCGTTAAACTACTTTTGTCAAATAGTTTTTAAAAAACAAAGAAAAAAAACACCACGACTTTTTCTCAAACCTGCTTTTGCTACACTATGCCCGGGCCCCCACCCCCCCCCCCCCCCGCACAGGAAAATAACTAACTTTTATGATTTAATTTAGGGTGCTTTTAACAGAACATTTTTGCACGTAAACCATTAAATTACCACTTTGGGCCCCTAACTTGCTCGCAAAGCACTCGATTACCTTTCTGGGCCCTTTTGCTAGATTACGGGCCCCCCAGGACTAAAGAATAACAACTTTTATGCTTGAAATCAGTTGTTTAGGATGGTTTTAACCAAACATTTTTTGCGCGTAAACTATAAAACCACAATTCCGGGCCCCCCAACAAACACAGGTCTGGGCCCTCAAGGGTACGCCGTACCCCCCTCTCATAGGCCTTGCGTATGCGTCAACGTAACTTGTAAAAAAAAGTTGGCGGCGTCAGTGCATACACTAGCGTAAAATCATTTTGTTTGCTAGGTGCCAAACATTCACACCGTATAAACCGCTCGAAACAAACAAGTTTTATTTTGAATTTCCACGAAGAAACACAAGCATCTGAAAGTGTTCATCTGACATTTTGCTGCGTTTTGGTTTCAATATGTCTTTGCCCATTGAGAACATTTCTTCAACTGCAGCGCTGGAAGGTATTGGCGTGTTGTAGTGAAAAAAATACATTTACGTTGACGCTATACAGTAGGGGAGGATGAGGTAAGTTGAGCCACTTTTTACTTAACCCGTTAAGTGCGTAATTAATTTTTCGAAACTCCCCTTACTGTGCGTATTTAATTTGATCACTCGCAGTATTTTTCGTCGCATTATTGCTGGCTAAGATATTGGGGAACCCCCATGACGTAGTACAATACGCTTTTGTTCAATTTCCTTTTGTGTATATTGGTTTATTTTTTGATCGACTATTGCGGAGAAGTCTCCGGCTAGACTATTGTTTTCTGGTGTAATCGCATTACTTTTAAGTGATTATACCTTTCACCATTGTGAAATTATTCAACTAGTTGTTTATTATGAAGAAAAAAATACATCAGTTCACAGAACAGAAAAATTTCTAAGCATTTATAGGACACTAAACAAAGCACACGTAAGTTTAGTTTGGAAATATTCAAACTGTATCATTTTCTGACGCTTGCTCTAACATTAGCAGCAACACAAACCCTATTGTTTTGTTGACTATATGTTACAAAATATGTTTTCGAACACAACAAAATATTTCTGAAACTGCTTTCAACATTACATGAAAATGACCACACTGATTGAACATGCATGATGTGGTACGAATTTTATACACCAGAAAGAAGCCATTTTAGAAGAAAAGAAAACGTTTAGGATGGAATATCTTTATTCTTGCAATTGTGGTTATATTGTAGATGAGTGCAGAAGCTACCTAATATTGTAATAGAGTGATTTTAGGATTAATGATTTCTGTCAGGCTGCAATCGTTATTGTAGTTTAAACAATGCATCTATGTTTCTTCACACGTCATAATTGCGCCTTCCAGACAAAGGGAATAGAGGAAAGCAAAATTAAAAGTGCCATGAATAGCTGCGATCACGAAAACGACAATTGTCGTCTTACGCACAGCAAGAGCGACTGTCTCGGACGACAATTGTCGTTATACGCACTTAAGAGGTTAAACGCTTCTACTAAGAAAACCGCTTGGTTTACAATAAAAGTGAAAGTGGCAGCATAAAGGTTGATGCTTTGGCCTTAATTTAACAAAAAAAAATTTTTCATAACTCATAAGAATATTGAAAAAAAGCATGTTTTAAATATTACGTCATTTTGGCTCAACTTACCTACCCCACGTGGTAAGTTGAGCCGGGGTGTGAGGTAAGTTGAGCCACTCGTTTAAGTTCAATAACAAAAGCTGTAGCGATGGTAGCCAACATATAAAATGCTATGCAATACATGTGTTCACGAAATTATTGCCCAGCTATTGGTCCAGAATTGTAACATGGACTGTGACGCAATGGTGACGCCATCATTGCGATGCACTATCATGCTTGAGCAACAATCTCATTATTTTTTCTCTATTCACAAGCTCGTGTTTTCGCTGCTTGGTGAAAACGTGGTTCGGCCTTTTACACACGGTTGCCAGACTAGATTATTTTAATCTAAGACAGGCAAGACACAACAATAACACAGGGTTAAGCATTACAACAGTATATTACATATTTACAAATAGTTCAACATTCAAACGTTTTCGACTTAACTTAAGTCCTCATCAGGAATCTGTAAATAATTATAAACTACAATAAATTTCACTTCTTGACAGTGACTACCGTAACTAACTAACTAACTAAAAGCATCGAGAAACACGCACGATTAAAAGCACTGGAGTGGAAAACATACAGACAGACAAAAAATTACATTAAGAAAAGGCAACTGCATGACTAAGTTAGGCTACAAACGAATTTGCACCACGGAGTACGTGATACAACTAGGCTAATAAATATTGAGGAGAATGGAGGCGCCACCGGCAAATAATTGTTTGTTTAGATTTGGATTGTAGCGTTTGATTAACAACGCTTCCTGAATTTTTGTGTCCTGAATTTCCTGTTTATAAAACATTTAAAATTAGTTCGTATTTTCAACTAAAGTCCCAGACGCCTTCGTCTCTCTGCTCAAATGTCGTATATTGTTTTACATGTCCGTGTGATTCGGCATTGACGTACATCGGTATGTCCACCAGACATTTGACCACGAGAGTACGGGAGCATCTGAACTTTAGAGACTTAAAGAAAAGTGCCATCAAGGACCATATCATGGATTGTTCTTTTTGCACAGATCAAAAATTCTCTGCTGAATCATTTAAAATTTTACGCAAAGGCAAATCCCAATTTGACACAAAAATTCAGGAAGCGTTGTTAATCAAACGCTACAATCCAAATCTAAACAAACAATTATTTGCCGGTGGCGCCTCCATTCTCCTCAATATTTATTAGCCTAGTTGTATCACGTACTCCGTGGTGCAAATTCGTTTGTAACTTAGTCATGCAGTTGCCTTTTCTTAATGTAATTTTTTGTCTGTCTGTATGTTTTCCACTCCAGTGCTTTTAATCGTGCGTGTTTCTCGATGCTTTTAGTTAGTTAGTTAGTTAGTTAGTTACGGTAGTCACTGTCAAGAAGTGAAATTTATTGTAGTTTATAATTATTTACAGATTCCTGATGAGGACTTAAGTTAAGTCGAAAACGTTTGAATGTTGAACTATTTGTAAATATGTAATATACTGTTGTAATGCTCAACCCTGTGTTATTGTTGTGTCTTGCCTGTCTTTGGTATAAAAAAGCAAACTCTCTCCCGAAACTATATTTTAATCTAGTTCTAGATTATTTTCGTCGTGCCTAGATGTAAGAAATGGTCCCCTAGATGATGGATATAAATCTAGATTATTTGCAAATCAGATCTGGATATTTCTAGATTATTTTGGCATCTAAACGTACATATGTTACAAGATCAGAAAGTGTTAAAAACGAGGCCCTTCGCTACTGTAGTAAAATGGCAACCCGTCTACTGCCACCCTGACCGTGTTCTATTTCGAATGTTCGAGTTCGACTCAGTCTCGACTTCGTATTCGTAGTTGGGTGCAATAACTAACGTAACTTCGCATGCAATGCACTGATTCAATCATATAAATTTTTTTAGTGTTTAGGACTTGAGTAACTAGGTTGACGCAAACATAAACGAATTAAACGCGTTGATATTGAAAAGTGTGACTTGAAAGTGTATCTATCATGCCAAAAGTAAAGCAATATGGTCAAAAGTTTCGTAAAGAGTGGCTAAGTGATGATTTGTTAAAAAAGTGGGTGATGCCAGTGACAGCAGATGATTCCAAAGCTTACTGCAAGCATTGCAAATGTGAGGTCAAGGCTAAGTATCAAGATTTGAAACAGCACGCACTGAGCAAGAAGCATAAAAACGCCTGTCCGTTCTCTAATCGTACTTTGGATTCATTTACCTCTGTCAGTAATTATAGTGAATCTTTTAAGCTTGAAGGGTCAATTGCACTGTTTATGTGTTGTCATTGTGCTATTTCAAACTGTGACCACTTAGTTGATGTGTGTAGAAATAATGTTTCAAACAGCAAAACAATATCTGGAATGAAAATGCATCGTACCAAGTGTACAAATGTTATCAACAATGTACTATGCACTCATTTTGAAAAGGACTTGAGAGAAGATATTGGTCAAAATAAATTTAGCCTCTTAATAGATGAATCAACTGACATTACTGTTATGAAAATGCTTGGTGTATCCATAATATATTTCAGTAACTTTGACAAAAAGTTGTATCTACGTATCTTGGTCTAATAGAACTTGAAGCTTGTGATGCGGAAAGCATTGTTAATGCAATGAAGACTATACTGAATATGAAGCATTTAAATATCAATAGACTTGCAGCCATTGGTACAGATAATGCAAGTGTTATGGTAGGTGTCAATGGTGGGGTATATGCAAAGTTAAAAGCAGAAGTTCCATCTCTTATATTAATAAGATGTGTTTGTCATTCGATACAGCTTGCCATGTCAAAAGCCTCTGAAGACTGCTTACCAAGGAATTTAGATTTCTTAATTGCTGAAACGCACAAATGGTTATCCTATTCTTCAGTCAGACAGTGCCAATACAAAAATTTGTACAAAGCCTTAAATGATGGGTCAACTCCTCTAAAAATTCCAAGGAATTGCCAAACAAGATGGTTGTCAATTCAACCAGCTGTTCAGAGGATTTTAGAGCAATGGTTAGAACTAAAAACACACTTTCAAATAACACGCTTAAGTGAAAAGTGTTATACTGCAGAAATCCTGTATGGGATGTACTGCGATGAGAAAAATTTGGCTTTTCTTCTTTTTTTACAGCCAAGTTTGATTGAAGTGCAACGGGTTAACAAACTTTTTGAATCGAAAAATATTGATAAGGTAAAACTGTTTGATGATATGATATTATTAATCAAATCGATCGGCAGCAGGCTTATACTGCCCACTGCTACAATTGATTTCATATATGACAGCATAGACGATTATTTGAACCCCTTTCCTAGTTTGGGATACAGATTTGAATCTAAAATTGAAGAACTGAATAGGCTAAATATTCTCACACAAAGTGATGAAGCAACTTTAAGGCAACGCTGCAGTGACTTCCTGTTCTCTTTGTTTAAGCAGTTGAAACAGCGACTCCCAACAAATTTGGAAATTTTGAGAAAGATATCTCTCTTCTCTGTCAGCTGTATGCTGCAGCCAATTAAGAATGTCCCTGCCATTTGCGAGATTATGACATTTTTAGGTGCATCTGAAAATTCTTTGTCTCAAGCAGAATACCAACTAAGCAAAATTAATTTAGTTAACTGGACCAACAAGAAATACACTGAAGCATTTTGGAGTGAAGTTGGTGATTAGGCTACAAAGATGCTTCGGGCAGTAATCCATTTGCAGAATTATTTCAGTGTGCAGTTTCTGCCCTAATACTTCCTCATTCAAATGCTGATGTTGAACGATTATTTAGTGCAATGAACTATGCTAAATCGAAGACACGAAACAAAATGAAGCTAAAGCTTTTAAATGCAATTTTAACAGTGAAATTTGGGCTAAGAAGAAAGGGAAAGTGTTGTTCAACCTATCAGCTTCCATCTCAAGTCATAATGAGATATAGGAACTGCTGTAGCTTATCAGACGCACAATGATGATGATGACAATGATATATTCAGCCTCTACAATTAATTGATTTATTTTTCCAGAATCTTTCCATTTTGAATTTGAAAATTAACTGCAACACTTTTACGTGGGTATCGTGCAGATGATGTCTATTGTGTTAGACATTGCATAAATGCTTATGTATTCATATAACTTGCCAAGCCATCCACATTACATCAAATTCTTGTTGTTGTTAATATTATTAAAACAAACATGCCTGATTGAATCAGGTAAATTGACTTAATATTCATTAATTAAGCTATTAATTGATTATTTTTTTCTAGATGTTTTTTTAGATTATAATTTACAAATTATAGATTATTCTAGATATACTTTTGGTGATTTCTGGACTACTTTTGCTGAAAAAAAGTGGCAACCCTGCTTTTACAATGTGATAAATCTATCGGACGGACGTATTAGACTATTAGAGTGTGCTGTGACTATTCCACTTCACAATTGACCCAGTCTCTTGTTGACAATATGTAGGCTAATCTTCACTCAACACATGTGGAACGAGTCGAAAGTTAGAAAGAAGACAGGTTGGGTAGCAGTTAATAGGCTACATAGCTGCTACCAGGAAGAAAGAACAACATGTGAAAGGATAAATTTATTTTGTTGTGACTGTTCGACTGTGAAATTGCGCACTTCCCAGCCGACAAATCTGCCACTTTTTCGTTGATTGAACGTCAACAGACGTTGAATCAATGTAATACTAGCACATCGTGTTAACTGAGCTGCAGAACAGAATGTAAAACAATACATAAATTAATACAGCACCATCCTGATTAAATAAACCTTCAAATGTGAATTTGCTAAATCAATTTCCGTTGTCTGTCAGATCTTAACTTATTCCATATGGGAACGTTCAAATATTACGTAACGCCTTCGAGGGGGAGGGGGGGTTTATGCAAAGCGTTACGTTAGCGTCACATCGGGGGGGAGGGGGTTCAAGCAAAACGTTACGTAACGCTTTCGAGTACGGAATGGTAGTTTTTTGTGCTGAATTCGTAGTGAAAAAGCGCTACATGGGGGAGGGGGGGTCAAAAATTCGGAAAAAAAGCGTTACGTAATATTTGAACGTTCCCTATGCCACTGATCAAGAGAGCATGGAATCCGGAATTTCTGCTGACGGCAGAAAGTTTCTCCAAGTGGTCGTGTGAGGAAGCTTTAACGACATCCTCTTTAAGAAAAGCACACTCATCATCGTCTGCTTTAAAGACAAAGGACAACTTTTCCTCGGACTTTCCAGGCACTTTTCTTAAAAAGTTGGCCTCAATTTCTCCATCTTCATTGAAGCATTCGATTTTACCAATGTAATGCACAGGGTCGGGTTTTCCCTTGCATGTTGCTAGTAGGCTGCAGGTTACACTACAAATAAATTTAAATTTCAATAGACCAATGGACAAATTATTTTTCCAGAGATTTAGATTATTAAAGAGTAAAATACACTTTGTTATCTATTTAATGACTACATATATCATTACTTGACACTGGAAGCTGAAGTGAGGTAAGTTGAGCCACCGGCTCAACTTACCTGTATGTCACTGGCTCAACTTACCTCAAGGCCGCCATTAAAAGTTAAACGGGAATTTCCCCAGTCATATATGAGCTAGCAACCTCACTTTAATAGTTTCTGAATAAACTAACATAAGTGATTACTGTTAGACATATCAATACTGGTGAATGTCACAGACATTTTGTACAACTCAAAAAATCTTTTTTTTCAAAAAGTTCAAAAAACTTCCCCAAATCACTAAAAATAGTTTTTCTGTCTTTCTACAAGACGAAGACCTATAATCTTTACAGAACAGCTCCATATAAGATAAACGGTCAGGTAGGTGGCAGTAGAAAGTTGATGCGATTTTTATTTTTCGAGTTACAGGGGGTGGCTCAACTTACCCACTGGCACAACTTACCTCATCTTTCCCTACGCTAAAAAACCGCGAAAATTTTACAGCGTAGCCTCAAGCGACAACTATCCAAAAAAATGTGGCCGTAAGCGTTATCGTAAACAAAGTCTACGCCGCAAATCTACGGCGTAGAATTTGCGACGTATACGTACATCTCTGTTAAATCATAACTTTATAAAGAAAGCTTGCATGGCTCCAACAATGAACGCACTGAAACAGCTGTTCACTTTTTTCTTAATTTTTTGCCTGAATAAGCTAGACGCAGTTAGCGTAACAAGCGTCTCAAAGAAAATATGTGAATTTACCGAGTTACTGATAAATCATTCCAATTCCATTTCGTGTTGCTTCAAACTGTTTGGTTTGAATCTTTATCCTCGGACTGACAAAGCCTTGATAGGTTGTTCCTGGTAGTTTCGTATAGCCTACTGGTACAGTAGTATAGGCTTTAGGATTACTGACACAGGGCCAATTGCCAAGATTGACAGAGTGAAGTTTCCGATTGTTGAAATGTTGTTACCAGGGAATTATTCCTTTCACTAAATGCCACTGAATGGAGAGCAGTTCATAGAATGCGTTGCTCAAGCGCACACCCCGATAGTCGAACCAGCGCCGCTTGATCTTGAAGCTTTACGAAATTACACGCTAACCAACTGAGCTATCGGGGACTGACTTTTCCCGACATTCCCGGTGGAGGTGTTATCGCCTTTTATTAAATGTTAAGGGCAGCAAAAGAAGAAAAAGCAATAGACAAAACAGCAAAAATTGGTATAAAAAAAACAAGCTAAAAAGTTTGAATGACATCAGCATGAAAGTAGAATCTGTCAACGATAGATGCGTGTAGGTTAGATAACCCTGAATCTATGGCTGGTAATGCCGGTAAGATGAACTCTGGGTCCATGGCATTGGCTATCCAGTGTTCACACTGAATCCATGACAGTTAATGGGTAAGATAAATCCTGGGTGTGTTCATAAAAGCACTGAAACTTTTCATTGTAGCAAGGTGGCGTTTGTAGCTTAAATCATAATTGGCACCGTCAAAACCAATCAGTGACGTCAAAACCAATCAGTGACGTCAAATTCATCCAACCACGTCGCAGGGAAACATCAATAAAAGATTTTAAAACTAAAATTTAATTGCATTTCAACGACAATTGCAATAATCCACATCCACCTCTCGGGTTGCTGGCACCATCGAGTTTCAAGTCGCAATTTTACTTGAAGTTGTAGTATTCACTCATCGAGTCGATGTATTCTTGTACCGCACGATAGCAGAACTCGTATTGCTCCTGTAACAATCATGTTTTATTTTGCGCCCACTGAACAACATATAGTACACCGCAATCACACATAAACACAACAGAAAGCAGCAAAGAGACATATTAGCCTTCCCGACAGAAGCTACACAAGTGTAGAACAGTATAGCTTAATATAATATATAGAATGGAATAATAGAGTATAGGCTACACAACAAGCAAGATCAAGGTTGTGGAGCAGCTTGCCCATACCAACCGGGCACTCGCCCCATACTAACCGGGCACTCGTCCCATGCCAATCGAGTACTCGTCCCATGCCAAGCGGGCACTCGGCCCATACCAACTGGGCACTCGGCCCATACCAACCGGGCACTTGTCCCATACCAACTGGGCACTCGTCCCAGCTAACCGGGCACTCGTCCCATACCAACTGGGCACTCATCTCATGCCAACCGGGCACTCGTCCCATACCAACAGGGCACTCGTCCAATGCCAACCGGGCACTCGTCCCATGCCAACTGGGCACTCGTCCCATGCCAACCGGGCACTCGTCCCATACCAATCGAGCATTTGCATGTGTCGACACTGACAACACACCATCTGCTGCAGCGACCTACAGATTACAAATATGCCGACGGTTCTCTTCCAGACAAATGTGTATTTGAGAAGTTCCTGCGGTGCCAACACCCACTGTCCATTACCGCCCCAAAACTCGTGGCACCTACTTCCGAGTGCACCAATGGAACTTAAAAAAAGCCGATTGAAATCAATGCAGCCTCTTGACCAACGAGTCTACTAGAAATCTGCAGCGCCACAGCACCTGCGCATAGGCCACAATACCAAATGGCCGTCGAACCAGCTGTCCACCATGCTGGGACTGAGTGTGAGACTTTATCGCTCCAGCCTCCAGGACTTCATCAATCAATCAATCAATATTTTCAATCATTTCATTAAATTTTTTCAACTAACAACTGTTTTCATCCATCATAAAAAGAAATGCAAAAGAAAATGTGAAATGAAGCTGCTGAATACCTTATTAAAAATTATTTTAACGCAGTTAAGTCAGAAGTGTGGTCGCATGCTCAGCAAATGGTACCAATGAACCAACCAACTTCAAAGAGTACCAATGAACCACCCAACTTCAAATGCTACCAATGATGAGGATGAGGACTGTTCGGATGATGAATCCTGGGAAATAGTCTCAGTGGAGACCATGTTAACAGTGAAACTCCTTTGTTGCTTGTTGTTTGATTGACAAATTGTTTACATAAAAAGAACAATCGCTGTTTTATTTTCTTTGTTTTTCCAATAAAAACATGTTGTTTTTTTTAAAAAGCGCAAAAAATCGACTAGCACTACTCCTACCGAAACACCACACCTGGTACTACACACCACCGCCACCAGTTAGCCTACTTGAACGACTGCATGCAAAACAATTTGAGCGATGGAACGAAGCCGTCCAAACCATCGACTTATCACAAGCCGAAAAGCAACCAACAATCTAAATGGGGGTTTAGCAAACTCCCCTCTCGCCAGTACCTGATTCCTGTACATTGTCATTTCCTACGTGCAGAACGAGACCTACAAGATGAAAGACTATGAAGCATCCCGCGTTGTCACGAACGAAATATCCGTCTTGTGGCAAGTGGAAACATCACAAGAAGAAAGAATCTGGAGATTTCACTCCAGAGGAGTTCACCATCCCCTTCCGCCTAGTGAAATCACACAAGTCTCCAAGGCCGGATAAGATCTGCTCTGAGCTTGATTTTCGCCCTAACACCTCACCCACATCTTTTCATCACCCACGACTTGCCAAGCACAGTTTCCTTGTAATACGTAATACGGACGGCCTGGCAATTCTCCACAAAACCGTAAGAAAATCTAGAAGACCTTTACGCCAGGGCATCAAAACTAAGGATGTGCCGATTAATCGGAATCGGCATCGAAAAAAATTGCCGACTCTTTATCAAAGTTTCCTAATCAAAAGTAGCGCTAGCGCGTGGAAATACCGATCAAAGAACGGCTTCTTTGAACAACCGCATCAGCGTTAACGAACACTCGGAGAGCGGTAGTCTAAATTATGACGATTGTCCGCCATTTTGTAAACTCTAGAGTGTAAAAGAAAATGAACGCAGCGGTATTGAATATACAAAAACCTTTAAAAAAGTAACACACCAGCCTTGCATTCAAAGTGCATCAATAGGCAAAAAAATAAACATAGTCTTTTTCTCTTCTTGTTTCTGGCATCTTCTTGAATTCTGGGAGAAAAATACTGCAAACCGCAGTATATTTTGCACACTGCATTAAGCTACGCTGCTACGTTGATTTTGCACTCTGTGAGCGATGGCGATTTTTCTCTTTTAACTGATTTCCGCGACAAATAAAACGCGTGTCTATCACCACTTTGTAGCGCGCAAGAAGTGAAGAACTACCGTAAAAAATCACGCTGTCTAGAGCAAGCGACAAAGTGAACGCTTTTAGACATTTCAAAGGCAGCAACTTGCAACAAAATCGCAACCACTTGTAGAGCGCCAACTAAAAGCAGCTTTAATCATTTAACCAAAGAATCGGCATCGGAATCGGTATCGGTATCGTCATCGGAATCGGCAAATATTTAAGAATCGGCATCGGCAAAAATTTTGTAATCGGCACATCCCTTATCAAAACTATCTCAGCTTATGTCCAGAAATGGTAAATGAAGCTCAGCGAACTGCGGCAGCAGCTTAGCATTTACACCACTTTAACATCACCCACTCGTCGAAAAGTGCCTGCTTTTCAATGTGAAAGTGCTTTGTGTTTTGTTCACAATTTTCCTTATAAACTCCATTGATTACAGTCATTAAGATCCTTCTTGCACTCAGTTCAGTTGCAGAAGAAAAAATAGTATTAGCAGAATGTGGGAATCCAACCCACGAAACCGAAATTACTACTCCTCTGCCCTAACCATTAGGCAACGCTAGTTGTAGCGAAGCATTCAGTTAAATTTCTTTGTATCAAAATTTTTCGATCAGAATATCACGTGTCGAGTCACATGACTGAAATCAGCTGAATCGCGAGTACGCTTTTCGACGAGTGGGTAATGTTAAAGTGCCTACCCATTTACACAACCGGGAAGCTGATCGTGCGCTGAATGCTGACCGACAGAGAATCATAGCCCTTGTGCTGCAAGCCAAAATACCTCTGAGCAACATCAGACAGATTACTGCACCGCCACCACATGGACAGACAAAACAAAGTAACTTTAACGGATTTAACATGGTATCAGTGCGCAAGAAACTGTCATCGCGCGTTGCACTACTCAAGCGTCTGTCGGGTTCCAGCTGGGCAGCGAGGGCTGATACATTGCGCACAGCCGCGCAAACCCTTGTCTTCTCTCCAGCAGAGTACGGTGTACCTGCTTGGTGCATGTGCTCTGTCACAACATCCACCAGGCGTCGGACTTTTCCGCTCAATGATGCACAATGGGGGGATGGCCTCTTCCTCCTCCAGTGAATGTGGTGCTGAGGATCAGGCCCCGGACCACACCATCAACATTCAAGCCACTTAATGGAGTGGAAGGTCTGCGCGTCATGGATGATGAAACTAAAGACTGGCTGCTCTCTAGCAGCCTTCCAGTGTAGTCCGGGAACATCGTGAGTCTGGGGTAGTAAAAGACCCTCGATCCTAGCAACGAACGAATAAGTGACTTACCAGGTTCTGTACCATATGAGGGCGCTGCATCCGTAGACACTTGACGATTTGGAACATATCGAGAACCCCTTCCGCTTTGACCTGCTCCAATGCGGTCGAAAGGGCGCAAAACGCCCCGGTTCTTCCCGCCCCCGCGCTGCAGTGGATGGTGATAGGGTGGTTTCCCGACGTTTGTTGTTGCTTCTGCACTTGTTCCACAAGAGTGATCATGCTGAAGCCGGAGACGGGAGGCCCGCTTTCCGGCCAACCGTGATAATGAAACTGAAAAACAACGTTTTCGTTTAAGTCGTTTTCTCACCACCATCGGACTATGACGTCACAAAGCATAAAATCTCACCTGACGAACCATTTGTTTACCGTCGCTGGGATCGCTTGTGGAGGTGAGGACAAAGTCTCGAGTGGTGTAGTGATCCAGTTCGTCCTCGCTGATGTTGTCGACGTTCAAGTCTCCATAAACCATGGCGCCACTGTCGGGCCAGTACTGCTCACATTTCGCCTGCACAATCACGAAACGCGTCAAACCTCGATAAGTTCAACGAGACAAAAAGTTGGTTTAATATGACGCTGTATCCATCGCGATGTGTGCTGATATAAGTACTTTACAAAGCAGACAGTGTCAGTGCAATCATATACAGATGCAGCCGAGTACATTATTATTGTGAATCCTTTGATGAGTTCCCAGCAGGAATAAGATTCAGTACCACTCAAAAGGTCTTTGGCCCGACCCGACAAGGGATCGAACCTGCGCCGGCAGGTTAAGAGACGGAGAATTCAACCACCAAGTCACAAAGAACTCACTTGCCCCCTCTCCACGAGCTCGGTGAGCATAACAATGGAAGCGGACTTCGACTCCCAGATCAACCTCCAGAAATCCTCCACAGTGTGAGACAGGGGCCCCTGGGTGGCGATATAGGCGTCCTTCTGCCGGTAACCCTGGAAACACAATTGTGAAAAATCGGCCACAACAAAAGTACCAAATAAATGTAATAAACTTACGTCAATATACGATGCATTAATGTAATCGGAATTTTCCACTCCTCGTTTCACAGGAAGTATGACGCGGTTCCAATCATCTGTAACAGAGGTTTTCGTTGGTACGCGTATAAAACATGGCGAGAGTAGCATAAAGCTGTGCAGCAATCTCTACCGGTACTTACAAGGAAGGATCAGCAGAACTCTGTTTTTCCTCATGTTGGCCGGGTGGTTCCCCGCACGCATCTGGTCCTTTTGAATCCGAATCGTTGTCAGTTTCTAACAAACAACTTTATTGTGACAAAATAATTGCTAAAGAGGATTCGTTTTATTTATTATTGGCTAGCAGACGCGTATGTCTACAATTCAAAGTAAGCTTGGCTTGATGAAAGTTTATGAGAATGGCGGATTCCGACCGAGATGGGTTTAACACAGGGGTGACGAACCTTTTTGCGGTCGCGGGCCACTTCGTTAATTACACATGAGGTATCGGGCCACACAACTTTTTAATCGTAACCTACTATGAAATGTTTTAGAAGCGACTCAAGATATTATTCATGAAAAGTAACAAACGGCAAATGAAAGTAATAAAACCCACACAGTTGAAATTATCTTACGCAGAAGCGAAACATACAACAGTAAAAATAAAAACAAATCAACTTGAGCAAAAAGGATGGAGCAACAGTAGGTCTACTTGCACTGAAGACAGTTTAATTTTCCAGTTTAAGCGTTTGCTTTCATATGAGTATGATTTCTTCTTTTTTTGGCTCTATCCTTTTTGCTCAAGTTGATGAAATGTTTCGACCATTATGCTCCGAAACAACAAATCAGTTAATGAAATTTCTTTTTCAAACAACAAACAAAAGCCCATGCGAATCATACAACTGAAGCTATCTAATGCAGCATTGAAGCATAAAATATTAAAAAATAACATTGAAGCATTGAATTTTTTTCCTTAGTGGAATTTTTGGAAAGTTTTTTGCTTGACTAAGTGTGCAATATTAGGTCGAACAGACGATGTGGCAACTCTCAACTGCACACTAAGATTTTCAGGTAGCCACTTTAACAAGTCGAAATTCTGCCACTGCGAATGACTACAATGCAACCGCCAACCAATCAGAACATGTTATAAGAGGCTACCGTCCAATTGTGATCATTCGAGCACTCATCCAGAGAGTTAATGCTTGTTTTGAACTTTATTTGGTAATTACAGAAGAAAAAGAGCAATAACAGTAGTGGGAATCGAACCTGCGTCAATGAAATGACTACTTTCTAGCCTTAACCCTAACCCCTAAGCCAACCAGTTGACAAAAAATTTACCACTTAATTTGCTTTGTATCATCTTCTTTTCGCCATTTCTTATGTCACTTAAACCGTAGCTTATGATTGGTTGGCGGTTTCATTCTAGTCATTTTTAGTGGCAGAATTTCGACTTGTTAAAGTGGCTACCAGATTTTCATCTGTCAGCCACGACCTGCAGCAAAGGAAAGGTGCACCAGTGAAGGCATAAAAGAGCTTTGAGATGTCTTTTGTCTTTAATGCATGAGCGATTATCAAATTGTTTTGCGGGCCGCATAAAATTCTTTGACGGGCCGCAGGTTCGTCACCTCTGGTTTAACACATTTGAAAGAATATTTTGGGACTAACAAAGTGGTGCCTAGCTCAAGACTGTTCTATTCAGAGGACCAGAAACCCGGCAGCCTGTGCTTGATGGCTTCAAAGAATGGCAACCCTCATGTTGTTGCATCACGGGTTGGATTCAACTTTAAGAAAATTCAAGGATCAGATCAGTGTCATCGTTGAGAACACGGATTGTTTCTGGCTCTCGAATATTTGCTGGTGCATGCAGGTATCTCAGAAACTTGACGCGGTAGAAAACAAATCAGTGACCTATATTCAGTTAAAAACATCAATGATTGCAATCTATAAAAAAAATTGTAGGCCAGTGAATCAATATTCCATAGCTTACAGCCAGACGACAAAGCCGTTGGTACACCATTATAACTAACCAGCAAGGCGCTAGGCAAGAATTCTTAGAGGAGATGCTTTGTGACCAATGTTTATTGACCTTAGAAAAGATTCATCTCATAGCAAAGTTTAGTGTATTTGCTAATTTGGCAATTGAGATGGGAATCTGTTCAGAAAAGATGACATGAACTGGGTCAAGAATCCAATGATTTTGAAGTGGTCGGCAACAGAGAAAAGATGGAGATGTGTAGCAGTGGGTTGATGATAGACGATGCAGAAGTCATTGGGTGATGATGAACAGAAGCACCAGCGGGAAAAACATGGAACTAACACCCTTGCCGTGGATGAACCTGAAAGCTCCATACCTTGAACTCGTGCTCCATTCCTGTCACGTTCCCAGGAAGTCTTTGATTGAGGTCATCGATGTGTGAGCTCATCTCCGTGGCTTCCACCTCCGTGTCACCGTACAGATGATGCTCCAACAAGGCTTGGTAGATGAAGATGTATTGTTGCTAGAATGCGCATAAAACAACATTGAATAGCGAACAACACCAAGCACTGACAGTGATACTCTTGTGGCTTCCTTACCTCTGTTTGCACCATCTCGGGTCTTTGTGACCTCATTTGGGATACGAACCCGTACACATCGACTTTGCTCTCTCGCAGCATCATATCGATCATCGCATCGATGCAAATGAAGGTCCCGGTCCTCCCAACTCCGGCACTGCAACCAACAATATCATCGATCAAAGGCCGATTGAACTCAATGCTGTGTACCTCCTCTTGATATAACAAACCAAGTTTTGTGTCTCCGTTTGTTTTCGTTTGAGGCGAATATGTAGAAAGCACATAGCGAGTGTTCAGTTGCCCTTTGGTAGTGTGGCGCTCGAGAGCTATTTTCTCTGACGTAACGCGCGTCACTTCACTGACGTCAAGTCGAATTCTGGAATATTCTGCTCCAATTAACAAATACCGCGTGCTCTCGGAATGCAGTCTTGTAATCAATTTTTGCATTATGCCTGAATCGCATTCCTACTGTACTTCATCGACACGTAGAACTATCGTTGTGTTGCGTTATATGGTCGCGTGTAGAGTTTGTCATGCTTGTGGCTGCGCCTTTCCAATCAAAACCAGAGTTCTTTTTAAGAAACTGAAACTATGATCCCTGATATGTGGCTTGTAGGATGTGGCTTGTAGGATGTGGATGGTGAAATGTAACCTGTAAGACGTAACTTGTAAAAGGTAATATGTAAAATTCTATTTGTAATCAAGATGCAATTGTAAGTGAAAGTGAAAACGAAGTTCTTCAATTCCGAAGTTAAAGTTCTTTCCTTTGTAATGAAGTTAATAATGTAATACGCCAGTATGTTGAACTAAGTCTTGGTGGTGGAGTTATTGGTCGTTCGGTGTTTTCATTTTTGGTGTGTTTGGATTCTGTTCTTCGGAAGTTAGAAGTCGAGTTAATAAATAACGCAGCCTTGAAGAACTCTACTTGTGATCAAGCATTATTCTGTTAAGTTCAGTCGATAGACAAGACAGTAGAGAAGATGACTTCGTGTCCCGGTCATTCCTCGCCAGTTATGCCCAGAAATGTCGCCGTCCTCATTGACAGCTCTATATGAGCGCGCCTGTTGACTACACCGTCCGCTACAGTAGCAAAACACCAATGAGGGAACTGATCCTACTCCAGGGTACCATGGCTCAGCTACAATCAACCTTATTCAAATAGAATAGCTTTAATAACTTGTGAGGTTAAAACAGAAGCTTTGGCATGCACTGGTATTTTAAAGTGCCTCTGACAAGTAAATAAATTCGCTAAATTTACCTAAGATACCAAACAAACTTCCCTGACCAACAAATCGTAAAAAATAACAGGCTACTAAGTTACACGCTTGCAAACTTTCGTTGACATCGGCGAATCTGGCACTCATTCAATTGCGAAAATTAAAACGGCAACACCGCTGTGACGTCACAGTAAGCGGGAAGGATACATTCTTTCTCTGTGATGACTTGGTAAAGTATGGTACGGCTACTGCAAAACGTGAATGTGTGGGGCTCTGTTGGTCTAAAGCATGTGCAAATTAAGAATTACCGAAATGAAAAAGTGATCTTATTATTACTATCAGGTTTCGATCAAATAGGTTGAGTTTACTTTTATCAAACAGCATCTCAATTCAATTGAAATTGCAGTTTCATAGGGCTACAATTTTCATACTTTTTTATTTGTCCTAATCTGGCTATAGCCATTTGCAGTGTAACAACAGTATTTCACAAACAGTACCTTTAAGTTATGATTGAGGCAATGCCTACAAATTGCTGTTTATGTGACATTGTCAGTGACAAAGACCGTGTGCTTTCTTTTCCCACTTTCCCACAAAACAAGGTACTGAGAAAATGCTCAAAGTTTTTTTCAAGTGTTCGAAAGTGGGATGGGCCATACAAAACTAGTCGTATATGTGCACTTCACTGAAGATGATTTTGTTAATAGGCCTACCACTCAAGTAAAAATGCCTACAGGCATATGTTGGAGTGTATACTACAAGGTGATGCTCTCGGAAGCAACAATCGGATTGTGATGCCGTCATGCATTGTTTGGCGAATCCGAAACAATTTTCCAGATCCAGATGGCCGTTACACAGGATTTCAATGGCCAACTGAAGGCACATTATGAGAGAGAGAGAGAGAACTTTTATTTATTTCTGAATAGTGATGATGAATTAAATATGAATGATGATTCGTACGATTTCTTTATTTTTCACTTCAAGTATATTTTAGGTTTTGTAGGAACGTATCCAGTACAGTTTTATTAAACTGCAAAAAACAATAAATCTTCGAAAAAAGCAACCGCTTGTACCAACTCCGACCAACGTCCACTTAGGATGACGTAATACCACCAAAGTCGTCCCAGAGCAGTGAAATATGGAGTTCCGCCTGTGGTGGCGCTGCGGAGCAGTCGTTTTACTAAATTACGCCCTAACCAGTTGAGCTACGAGGTTAAGATTAAAAACTTTGCTAAGTGTAATTCTGCGCTAGGAAATGCTTTAAAAAGTTACTATACTTGGATCCAACCTGTCAGGGGCACTTTAAATACAACATTTGGGCTTGATCAAATTAGTAAATACCACTACGCCAGCCAGAAGAGACAAAACAGGGAAAAAGCAGAGCTCTTAAATTAAAGGATGAATTTTTTTCTCCTCCGTTCCAATGCAGTTTTTTACTGTATAGTGTATATTGTACATTCGTAAACCTAACAATAAACCTTTTTCGAAAAATAATTTCCCGACAGTTTACATTTTGTATACAGAGCCGGCAAAAAAGTCTTAACATGAAAAATCCGTATTTGTGTTTTACTTACTATTCCCACCATGACGTCACAAAAATACTTATAGTTACTTTATGATGGAGTGCCTAGCTTATCGTCACTTCACAGCCATTGCTCTGAGTGCCTTGTGTTGTGCCGCATGACGGACCGTTGGTGAATAAGTAAGTGAATTTTGGTGTTTGATAAAATTCTTGTAAGGCCTAAAAATTTCAGGTTCAATTTCACCGACCTACTTATTCACCCTCATGCGCAGAACACGAGGAACTGTGAGTAATGGCAGGATTGCTGGTAACATTGCGGTAAAATATGCAAGCCCAGATGTTATCTCGTGAGCTGAACACAACACGTGGCCTGTCATGCGCTTCGATCAAGCTGGGAAAGCCTGCTATAAACTGACCACAAAAACTTTCCAAAACAAATAGAACTGACCCCGTAGAAACTGACCCCATAGAAACTGACCCGATAGAAACTGACCCCGTAGAAACTGACCCCATAGAAACTGACCCCGTGGCAACTGCCCCGTAGAAACTGACCTCATGGAAACTGACCCGGTAGAAACTGACTCCATAGAAACTGACCCCGTGGCAACTGCCCCGTAGAAACTGACCCCATAGAAACTGACCTCGTAGAAACTGACCCCGTAGAAACTGATCTCGTAAAAACTGACCCCGTGGAAACTGACCCCGTGGAAACTGACCCCGTAGAAACTGACCCCATGGAAACTGACCCCATGGAAACTGACCCCGTAGAAACTGACCCCGTGGAAACTGACCCCGTGGAAACTGACCCCGTAGAAACTGACCCCGTAGAAACTGACCCCGTAGAAACTGACCATATAGAAACTGACCCAGTGGAAACTGACCCCATGGAAACTGACCCCGTGAAAACTGACCCGGTAGAAACTGACCCCGTAGAAACTGACCCCGTAGAAACTGATCCCGTAGAAACTGACCCCGTAGAAACTGACCCCGTAGAAACTGACCCAGTGGAAACTGACCCCACGGGAACACACCTGCAATGCACAACAATTGCACCGTATCCTGTAGCACTCCCCTGCTTGATCTTCCTCAGGAACTTAAGCATCCCGGATGGAGTCTTTGGAACTCCAAAGTCGGGCCAGCTTGTGAAATGATAATGCATGAGATTACGTCGCATGCTGAGTGTTGCATCGCCTCTGACCTAAACAATCACAGCAAATAAGTTATTGTTTCCACAGGGAACCTCTACAAGAATGTGCACCTACTATTTGTACATACCTGTTGAATGGTGAACTTGCGTACGGTGTAGTCGACAAGATGGTTCTCACCACTGAACACAACATTCAGATCCCCGTACAACTGGCTGCCTGACAGAGGCCAGTACTGGGAGCATTTTGACTGAAATGACAAATATGACTTAAAATATTTTGTGTTTGTTTCAAGCTTTTACTCGGCCCACCAGGGGCGTATTAAACTAATGTCGTTGTTGTAAACACCTTTCATTTATCGGGATCTTATTGGAGATCGCGTGGGGCGTCCAGTCCACGACAACTTACTTTGCGTCATAATGAAGCATTTTTGTTTGAAACAAGTTTCCATGAAACAATTCAATGACAACAGCTTCATGAACTAAATGCATGCGTCATCCAAACCTCTTTCCCCTCGACTAAGTTGGTGACCATGATGATGGTTGCAACATTTTGATCCCAAACCATCCTCCAGAAGTCGTTGATGGTCGATTCTTTGGGTCCCTGAGCGGCGATAAACTTTCCTTTGTGCTTGTACCCCTGAAACACAACACCGATGTTCGTCTAAAGAGCCGCAACAAACCTCAAGACGTGAACCGAGCCCGAAGCGTCATGAAACTTACGTCAACAAACGAAGCGTTGATATAGTCACTGTCGCCATTTCCTTTTGGAAGCACAACGCGAGAATGGTCATCTGCAACAATGGGCGATCGTTATTGACAACTGTACAAAGACATGTTGATGTCTCTATGATTGGCCCAGTCTAAGCCAGCCGGCAATTCACGAGTCGGACAGACATAATAGTCTGGTCAGTTATGCACGTTTTAGGGCTGTTTTGTGCAAATTTGGGTAGACATTTTTCATATGCATTTTCAAGTTCCTTAGACACATCAGACTCAAAATCCGTCTGGAGCCCGAAAATTTCGGGGGTGGAAGGTCCCCAAAATGCCGCTCCCGTTTGGGGGGTAGTGATGGCTAGAGCGCATGTAGAAAAATTGTTTTATTTTTTTTTAAATGGCATATGAGTACTTGTTTGGGGGTAATTTGGCCTGAAAAACCGGTTGGAAGCATCAGTTTTAACCCAAAACAATCATTGAAGCAGATAATGGACAACAGTTGTCCAAAACACTAAAACCGTATGGATAAAATGACCGTTTTTGTGTAGGCTACGTGACAATATGCGAAAGCGGGAGGCAAGTTTACAGTAACCTGGGCAGTAAAAGGGGTGCGAATTTAGTTTTGAATTGCATTTGTACCAGACAGATTAACTTTTGAGTTTTAAGAGTAGGATTGTTAAGCAGTCAGTCAGTCTTCGGGAAACATTGAGATTGGTCAGTCACAAAGAGAAATCCAACAATACTAATCCTTACAGAGAATACAAAAATTGGATTCCTCTTTTGTTTAGTCTATTCCCAGCAGGGAATAGAAAAGTTTGACTACCCTTTATTCAGTCAATAGACACACCATTGCAACAATTTTAATCTTTCTGAGTTACGGTATGGTACATCTTTTGCTTGTCTCATATAATATGATCTAATATTGGTACAAACCAGGCAGTGTTAGAATTATCCAATAGGCTATGAAAACTGATTAGTGTTAGAATAAACAAGCTATCACTTTTGTGGTTCTGACTTGCTTCAAGTGTAATTGTACGACAGTTGTCAACGTTGTTTCACCATTTCAATCATTTCAGCATCCTGATTACACTAATTTGTCAGAAGCAGCCAGAATATGACAAAATTTGTTTGCTATATCAAACTATTTGTGGGTTGATTGTAAAGAACACCAAAACTTTCACTCGTCTCTGTCACACCCCTGCAACTCAGTCACAGCTCCAGGGATTGCACAACTCTCTCGTGGACGCACAAAGAACAAGGCTGGTTTTATCAACTGCCACCTTACGATCAAGCTGTACTCTATTATTAGGTCTAAAAACTTGATGCAGGCCTTGTTCCATCATGGGATAACCTTATCTTACTATAGCATTCTTCGCTTCATTGAAGAACTCTCAGTTACAGTAAAATACCTTTACTGCAGATCAGATGGAAGAGTATTGCAAACTTCTCTACGACATGGTATATTTACTGTGGTAGTTGATGACAACATCGACCAAAACAGCTCCAGTTCTACTGCAATTCATCACCTGCATGGAACATCCGTTTCAATCATGCAGTTTCAATTGCATAATGATCCAGATGAACGGCGGGTCAGAAGAAAGTATGCAGACATGGCCACAGAAGAGGTACACCAACTGAAGTCAAATAACATATGTTCGCTTGATACATTCCTCAATGTATCACTTGCAAAGCATAATGTATCACTACACTATGCATGACTTTGAAGAATCATTTAAAGAGAACATTCAACTGATACTCCAACAACAAAACAGTGAATAAGATTACTGCTGAATGTGAAGGATGCTGTCAGCAATTACTACAATGCAAAGGGAAGAAGAAGATTACAGTACCGGTACTCCTCCTTCATGGGTTGCATAGTGCATACCATACAACTAAAGCAAGAGATCAAACTGCAAACATCACAACAATCAATAGCATTCTTCCAATAATCGACCATGTGAGTCATAGCTGGGATTTGCGACTGCACATTATGAGCATTGCCAAAGATTATACAGCATATCTGAATCCCGGCCAGGTCGCTGTTGGTTGTTCACTGTTCAGATCAACCGCTGTACGCAATGAAGAAACAGATAAAGTGGTAATGTCCAAACCAATACGATTACTTTTGTTTCCTAGGTGGATTGCATATTGAACATACTGCTCTACTCTGTGTTGGACAGCTGCTGAAAAGCACTGGTCTTGATACGATTATCAACTCGACTGCTTTACATACTGTCGGATTAGCCAATGCCATATGTGATGTGAACCACATTAAAAAAGCAAGATACGCTTTGCAAATGACAGCAGTATGCTTGAAAAAACTTTCAAAGGATGCTTATGAACTATCAGAACATGAAGACGGACAACAATCATTCCAAGATTGGTTGTCTAAAAGTAATGAAAGTACAATGTTCAAGTATTGGTTCAACATTCTACAAATCATAAAAACAGTTCTATTGTACGTGAGATCCTTGCGAGAGGCTAACCTTCCGCTTTTCATAGGCACAATGGAAGAATTAATACCTCCATTTTTTTGCATTGGATCACATCAATTATGTTAGGTAGTCGTCAGTCTTCATACAAAACTTAAAATAAATCGAAGTGTTACACATTCTATTTGTTTGAACACTTTATGGCTGGTCATGTTGTTGTAAATTCTGTGGGACAGCAATTCTTCAAAGTAGCGTTTGACCAGCGCCACGAGCAAAACAACAAACAAGTAAAAGCATCCCAAGATGGATATATCAATCTGGTCAACAAGGAAGATCTAGACTTTCTACGCAAGATCGAGACATCTCTTCCAGAGATGCTTCACCACCTGGAGAAAGTTGATGGTAAGAATAATACTATGACCAAGCAACACAAAGAATGTTCAGCGGCATTTATCGAGCAGTTTGTGCAGGACTGTAAAAAGATATACAAAAAGCTCCACATTAACCCATTCAGTAGGCAACAACAGTTTACAAAGCTGAACTCGTCGGCTATTTATCCAGTAGAGGTTACTGTTGATTGTAAGAAAATCTTTGACTTGGGAAAGGCACAGTACAACAACTTCAAGAAGACCCGTTTTGTTGAAGGGACAGATGATGTAATAAAAACACCAATCAGAAAGAACGCTTTGAAGTTGCCAAGCACTGCTGGGAAAATTCAAATGGAATGCCCCAAAATGATATTTAATCCTGCAATGATGAACAAGCTTCGTGATGCCTGTTGGAACAGGAAAGAACTTGCAATGGATGTTTTTTGCTTCGAATTTACAGGTTTGAAAGAAGACCTTTTATATTTTTTATGTCTACATTTTCTGTAGTCTTGTTTTATTGTTAGCCAGCAAATTAGTTGAAAGTATTTCGTAATATGCGCGCAATTCTTAATGTCTGTATTTTTAGGGTTACCAGAGTGCCTGGCAACCAAAGATGGCTTACTAATTACTATATCACAACGCAAAATCAAGGATCATTGATTGCTTGACAAGCAAGTCAGTCACTTATCCAGAAAAGGCAGATGGGCTTGTGGTTGATCTTTCTGTCATCATTCGAGCTAAAGCTGCTACCGTGCAAAATAATTCTACACTTGAGGAATTTGCATTAATGGTCTTAAATGAGACAGCCAGCATGGGAGAGAGGCTTGTGGCAGACATAATTGACTTGGTTGCAGATCAATACCACGCCTTAAGCATAAAGAGCATTACAAGGAAACAACGTGGGTCGGACACTAGCCCAGAACTTAAGTTTGAAAAAAAAGGAACTCTTACCGCCAAACTTTTCTGGCCCATATCTTACAAACTCGGCAAACAAAACGAGATTGAACCAACTTATTGCTGACATCAACAAAGAGCATCCATTGGTCATGGCAAAAATACTTTTGCATCACTAGCGGTAGTAGTGTTTGGGCCAATATTGGCAATTATGATACAAGCTGTGGTGATCACCCTGCCTTAGAAGAGGCTGATAACAGGATTGTTTACCACATTAAGGATATGTTGCGAAGTGGTTGTCAACACTATGTGTACGGACTGTGAATGCAGATGTAATTATCATCCTCCTTGCTTTCATGAAGCAGTTTATTGATTGGAATGCCAACACCCAAATAACTGTGGACTTTGGCTCTGGAAAACACAGGAAGACCATCTCCATCAATGCTGCGTACAATCATTTAGGAGAGGCTGTCTGCTTGGGTATATTGTTTTTTCATGCATTTGCTGGAGGAGATACAACAAGCTCCTTTTACAAAATTTCTTAACGCAGCTGGTTCCATATATGGAAGCCGGTGAAAGCAATATCCTAAAGTGGAACAACGCACAAGAGTTTTCCAAAGGTTCAGCTGGCTACCATCAGAAGCATGTCTGACTGAGAGCATGTCAGATATTGCTGATTTTGTTTCATTTGCATACGCAAAAAAAGAGGCCAACTTGAATCGACTTCGGTAAGAGCTGTTCGTCTCATCATCATCGAATGACATAAGGGACCTTACACTTGATGCCCTGACTCTACATGTTCATTGCAGCGCGTATCAGGCAGGATGGATAACATTATGGGGAAACACTATAAACCAGTCTGTTTGAACATTGGGGTTGGGTTAAATTGCAGAATGAGCTGAGCATTCAGCGGACAACAGATGCAAGAGCACAACATTTGGAAAGACTGACGAAGACTTGCAAGTACAAGATAGCTAAATGTGACACCTGTCAATGTGCAAAATTAGGGTTGCAATGCTTTAGTTTTTGTACCCGTAAGAGACAATGTGTAATGTAGCATAACAGTGAAGAAGATCATTTCATTGAGTAAAACAAACAACAACTATTTTATATACGGTACGGTAACCAACTCACCATTTGCAAAATGTTGTGCTTTTTGACGTTTTTTTTTTGCAATTTTTTGCTATTTTAATGTAAATAACTGGCTTTGTGATGACTTTAGATGAAAATAGGTGCTTTTAAACGATTTTTTGGGCCAAATTACCCCAATTTGACTACCCACATGCTATAAGTTAAAACATTTTGACATTTTCTTGTATGCGCTTCATTGTCTTGTAGCCCCAAAAGTGGGGGCAGCCGTTTGGGCACCTTCCACCCCCGAAATTTTCGGGCTCCAGACGGTTTTTACATCTACTGCACCTAAGCAACTCGAAAATATAGGTGAAAAATGTCTACCCAAGTTTGCACCGAAATGTGCATAACTGACCAGACTATAAGAACGATTAGAATGACAATTTACATAGCGTGAACAAAACAAGTGAATTTTTAAGCCATTCAATTAAACAAAAGCTGCCAATCCACACAGGAACCGCTTCCAGAAGACCGCTTTGCTGATGAACAGCTGACAACTCATACAAATCTTACATGGAATGATGTTTGTATAACGATTCTTTTCCTTATTGGCAACTTTCCCTCCTTGTTCACGGCTCCCATGTCCATCCAGTAGGCTCTGCAATAAGCAACAAAAGCATGCAAGTTGGTTATCCTCAAAGATTTAATAGCAACTCTAGTGTTCAACAAATGAACCATTCACGAACAACAAGTGGCGCCAAGACTTCGAGCCAATTGCTACTCACTGAAAATTCCTCACGGAACAATTTGTCATCATCAGCATGTTTCCGAGTGAACTCTGATTCCAAGCGATCCAATGGAATAGATTGAAAGCGACGGTTGGAACTTCCATTTGGAATCAACTTTTGAAGCTGGCTGTCGTCATAGCGACTCCTATATACAGTATTTTGAGATTAACAGTATGTCATTATTCGAGTTATGATGTCATAGTTGTTCAATGTTCAACTATGATGAAACTGTTGTATACGACATCAGTCATTTGACTTCCATTAACAGTGAAGTTGTTCACATTACGTAGATCTTACTCTTGCATTTGAATCCCTTTACTGAAGCGGGGTCGTTTATTCCGTCGCCACCGAGCGATCAAGATGAGGATGAGGATCACAATTAGAGCAGCCACTCCTCCTGCTACGATCGGGATGATGGGGACTTCACCGGATGCAGGCATGTCCAAAGTGGAATCCGTATTTTCATTAATTAGTGAGTTTGTAGGGGATTCTGTCAAGATGAAGACAATTAAACGTTTGCACATAATCTACGACGATGGGATGTCGCAGTGGATAAGACATTTGCTTTCTAATCATACAATCCTGGTTCGACTCCCAGCTTAAGCTGGTTGTTGACAAACACCGCTTACCTCTACCCAGCATGTAATAAATTGGGTGGGCGTAGTTGCTGAAGTAAAGGCGGCCGAGAGAAAGGGACTGGCCACCTTACTCTCGTTAGTGCCGAAAGGTTAGTATAATGAGAACATTATCTTCTCGTCCCCGGATGCTTGAATCCAGCATCGGACTCACTTTTACTTTTTACATAATCTTCAATCTGCGATACCTTCATTCAATTGAAAGAACCCACAAAAAACATGAAAAACCTTCCAAGAATTGCGTCAGAATCATTCATCACAACAAGTACCTGGAGGGGTCTGCGTTGAACTTCTTCCTCCAACCACATTAGTAGGCGTCTTTACGGTGTTGCGCTGCGTGGGGGGGTTCTTTGCAGATGCTGGTTGTGACGTTGTGGATGTGTTGGTGGTGGGAGCACTGGTTGGAATAAGTTCTAAAATATGCAGCCAAAGCATTGAAACAACAAGACAACTTAATTTCTATCACGCTCGTGATGCATGACGAAATAACATTATGTAAAGTAATCAGACAACAAAGCATTGACATGTTGCCACATGTGACAGCTGACACTGGCATGACACAGAGTGACAGATGGAGAGAGCATGAATTGGTACCACAGCGAGAGAGCATGAATTGGTACCACAGCGAGAGAGCATGAATTGGTACCACAGCGAGAGAGCATGAATTGGTACCACAGCGAGAGAGCATGAATTGGTACCACAGCGAGAGAGCATGAATTGGTACCACAGCGAGAGAGTATGAATTGGTACCACAGCGAGAGAGCATGAATTGGTACCACAGCGAGAGAGCATGAATTGGTACCACAGCGAGAGAGCATGAATTGGTACCACAGCGAGAGAGCATGAATCGGTACCACAGCGAGAGAACATGAATTGGTACCACAGCGAGAAAGCATGAATTGGTACCACAGCGAGAGAGCATGAATTGGTACCACAGCGAGAAAGCATGAATTGGTGACAGCTGAAACTGGCATGACCAGGGCCGGATTAACCATTAGGCTAATAAGGCTATAGCCTTAGGCCCTGGAAAAATTCGGCCCTCAATTTTTGTAAGGATGATAGTGGCCCTCAATTTTTGTAAGGATTTCTCAGTATCGCTTTCAATGGCATTGAAAAAAAAATTAGTGTCGGCTATTTTGTTTGAAAGTTCTTTCAGCAACAGGTGCACGCATTGACAAACTTAATAGTTCAAAATATGCAGCACCAACCATCTCACTGAAATTGATTTAAATAAATCCATAAAAGATTGCCATAAATTCAACCGGTGAGAGTGCGAAAACATAGATTATTCTCATTATCTAGCTAAGCTTGATAGAAAATTGAAATAACAATCGGAGAAAATGTAATAAAAGCCGTGATAACATCACAAAAAACGGTTTTTCGTTTCGGAAGTTTACTTTGGAACAGCAAAACTAAACATAATTGGATGTCGAAATGAATCAAATTTGGTTAAATTTTGAATTAAATATGCTTTTGTTGAATACTTTTATGGAGGGGTGCGAGACTACATTGATTGCTCTCAGGGATCGCGGTGGAGAAAAGGCTGAAAACTCCTGGTTTAGAGTGTCATTAGATAAAGTATTACCATAGGTACCTACTATTCATTTCTTTCTTTCCAAAATCTTTTCCATCTGCTTCAAATTTGACAATAAAAATGATTGTGTTTGTTTCCAAAACCAATTATACGCCATCAATAGCCATTTTTCTGTTATGTTTATGTTATTTTGCAGTAAATAATTTCAATTTTTCATGTATGTATTTTTATTACGTTTTGTAGCTTGGTTTGCAAAAATAAGCCCTTCTCTAGTAAACAGCCTAAAGCCTACAGTACCCTTAATCCGGCACTAGGCATGACACAGAGTGACAGACGGAGAGAGCATGAAATGGTACCACTGGGTGACAAGTGAAAAGAGCATGAAATGGTACCACTGGGTGACAAGTGAAAAGAGCATGAAATGGTACCACTGGGTGACAAGTGAAAAGAGCATGAAATGGTACCACTGGGTGACAAGTGAAAAGAGCATGAAATGGTACCACTGGGTGACAAGTAAAAAGCGCATAAAATGGTACCACTGGGTGACAAGTGAAAAGAGCATAAAATGGTACCACTTGATGACAGCTGGCAAGAGCATAAAATGTTACCACTTGATGGTAGGTGGCAAACATGGCACCACTAAGTGAGAGACTGTGGAAAGAGCATGAATTAAATAGGTACCCCAAAGTGACAAATTAAAAAAGCATCTCAAGAATTTGCAAATAGAAACCTTGCATATTTATTTCAAAAGGTGAAATACTGTAACGAACACAGAACAGTTTTGATACTTCATAATAGAAATTACAACAAAAACTGAAGTTACAATAGCGAGTAACAGATTCTGACGAACTCTGAAAGGTAAAGTATTGTCTCTTACTAATGCCCTTTTAGTTTTTACTCACAAAGCACTAAACACAGAACATGGTTGGTTATAAAAAGTCTCAACGTTTGTTCAGTTAAAGCCTGAACCCTATCAGCCACTTATTGCAAAGATAACTTGTAGTAACAATCATGAACAGTCCTGCTTCAGTTGTCAGACGAACTGTTACGTACACACACAACGTACCATCGGTGATGCAACACCCAGACATTGTGCGCTCACAGTTGCCACCGAATGTGAAGACCACGAGGCAACACTTCTACATAATTCCTGCAAAAATCATTCAGCTGCGGATATTCGACATCAACAAAGCTACCACCACATTTAAAAAGAACATCTTCCTGCCTCACACAAAAACTTCATATGTACGAATATGACAAGGCTACTTCAGCTAACAAAAGACGACCAACAGAGCGATAGTCAAAATAAATAATTAATGATGGACGGGTAATTGATTTCTACATTATCACGTGACAACCATGAAATAAATCGTCGGTGAACCACGAAAACCTTCGAAATCAGTTCCCAGGACGTTTGGAAAAGTTCTTCCGAGGAAGATAATAAGAAGCCAAATTAAGGGACTAGAAACAACTCAATAAAACTTCGACAGGCTGGTTGTAGTCTCATAAAATATTGCCTGACGCAATTGTGACTTTGATGGAGATAGCATTGTTGCATGGAAAATCGAAAGTTAGTGTTTAACATGGCTGTGTTTAGTTACTTTTGACTGCGGCCGCCTTCCATTCTTTGTGGATGGAAAAGGTGTACAAGGGGAGAAAAAGTAAATAAATTTGGTCATTTTACTGAAGTTTGAGGCTGGCCTAAGTACCGTACATATATAATCCGTAGCGCGACGCGTGGCCGCTTGTAGTCTTGCCTACGGTTCTTCGCAATCAAGGACAAACCGTTGTTGCTTTCTCTAAAGTTACAAACAGTTTTTAAGTGCAGATTGCGAGCAGTGAGTCGTAAGCTGATAGAGCGCAACTCTTCCACTTTCATTCACTTACCAACAAAAGTGTCCATTCTGCAGAAGACAAAATGGAACAACAAATCTGACTACAAGGTCGACCTGAGGTGTAGACCTATTACAAATGTATTAGTCATGAATAAAAGTTTCTTTTCAAAAAAACAGACCCCTCCTCCTTATGAATCTTAGTAGCAAATGAATTGTCCAGTTTCATGGCTTTAACTGATGCTGCAAAATGGCAAAGTGTGAGTTTTACAAGGGGACATGATTTGGAAAGTTTAAAAACACCCGTTTCAGTAACAGCTAAAGCTCAGCAACACCTCGGCGTTTATCGAGGCCGTCTGCCGATGGTTCAAAAGTGTAACTTCTCTAGTTCATCAGGGTACTCAAAACCTTTACACAAAGAGATAGCTGTGAGCTGTAGTCACTTTGCTCAAAACATAAGATTGAACGCACTCAGCAGAGGTTCAGCGAACTATAACGAGCATTCCGGAGCCCAGAGCGGACTGTTCGTGGTACGCCAACTCGAGTCAATTATCATGTTCGGCCATTGATTACATATAAGTTAGGATCATCATTATATTACAAGGCTCAAAAGTCACAGAGACCAAGCATTTAGAGTGGATAAAATAATTACCAAAAGAAGTGGGAAACCATGAACTTAAGTAGCTTGCCTTAAACACATTGGCGGCATTGATCCTTTTTATTTGCCGTGTCCAAACGCCGACCAGTCCTATTGCATTATATTCGCTCCACAGCCACCTCGCAAGCGATTTTGAGCTCTGCTCACGCGTGGCGACATCTTTGAAACCGTGACGCGACAATTTATAGAAAGACCATTTATCGAACGACAGTTAATCGAACGACAGTTTATCGAAAGACAGTTTATCTAACGACAATTCATCAAAACGACAGTTCATCGAACCGACTGTTTATCGAAACGACAGTTCATCGACCGACTGTTTATCGAAACGACAGTTTATCGAACGACGAAGCACATATGCAATGGAACACTCAGGGGTTAAGGGTTAGGGGTTAGGTGTTAGGGTTAGGGGTTAAGGGTAGGGGTTAGGGATTAGTGGTTAGGGGTTAGGTTTTCAATTAACTGTCGTTCGATAAATTGTCGTTCGGTGAACAGTCGTTTCGATAAACTGTCGTTTCGATTAATTGTCGTTCGATAAACTGTCGTTCGATCAATAGTCGTTCGATAAACTGTCGTATTAGGCTACCCTTTGAAACGCTGCATCCACTCATTTGTTTGTGACGTCAATCATTTTACTGGTTATTCGTTGGGGTCCACGTCTTTTAGACGCAAACAGTTAGGTGCAGCTGCCAAATAGATGCGTGCACTATGGCGTCAGGATATTTAGGTGCGTGCACTGTGGCGTCAGGATAGTTACGTGCGTGCACTGCGGTGTCAGGATATTTAGGTGCATGCACTGTGGTGTCAGGATATTTAGGTGCGCACACTGTGGTGTCAGGATATTTAGGTGTGAACACTGTGGTGTCAGGATATTTAGGTGCGTGCACTGTGGCGTCAGGATATTTAGGTGCGTGCACTGTGGCGTCAGGATATTCAGATGCGCACACTGTGGTGTCAGGATATTTAGGTGCGCACACTGTGGTGTCAGGATATTTAGGTGTGAACACTGTGGTGTCAGGATATTTAGGTGCGTCCACTGTGGCATCAGGATATTTAGATGCACACACTGTGGCGTCAGGATATGCAGGTGCGTGCACTGTGGCGTCAGGATATTCAGATGCGCACACTGTGGTGTCAGGATATTTAGGTGCGCACACTGTGGTGTCAGGATATTTAGGTGTGAACACTGTGGTGTCAGGATATTTAGGTGCGTGCACTGTGGCGTCAAGATATTTAGGTGCGTGCACTGTGGCGTCAGGATATTCAGATGCGCACACTGTGGTGTCAGGATATTTAAGTGCGCACACTGTGGTGGCAGGATATTTAAGTGCGTGCACTGTGGCGTCAGGATATTTAGGTGCGCACACTGTGGTGTCAGGATATTTAGGTGCGCACACTGTGGTGTCAGGATATTTAGGTGCGTGCACTGTGGCGTCAGGATATTTAGGTGCGATGCGCCAATGTTGTTTTTTAATTAAAAAACTTGTTAAGGAAAAAAGTTGGTTAATGATATTGGCAGAAAACTAACTTGTCGTTGTTTAGGGTTTACTTCTTTAGATTAAATTCCTCAAACTTTAATAATTGTCGTGAAATTTGGCGTCTATAGAAATGAAATGTTTGAGTAAAAGAAAAAAAAAGACAGAGGTTGAGCTGGAGCACTGGAGGAGATGAAAAACAGAAGTAGAGATGAACGCCTTGACGAACACTGATGTGGATTAATAACAGCCCGGTTCCGAAACAGGAGGACGATTCGTTGTCACAAACTTACCACAATGTGGCATCTTTGAAGGCTGCCACGTTTTGTCTACAGCGCACACTGCCTTGCTGATACCAACTCTGCGAAATCCAACATGACACTGAAACGCACACTCTGAATTGTACTCCAGCTCTTTTGAACAATGCACCTCCATGTTGGACATCTTTCCAATAGCAACACATTGTATTCCTAAACATTATCAGTTTAGGGTTAGAACAGAGTTTAGGGTTAGAGCTAACACTCTTAATGTCGCATAAAATGTTTTTCGTAGACGACGTAATTAGCTTGCTGAACCCAATGAACCACGCATATTGACGGTACGTTCAGAGGTTACTGAGTGAGTAAAGCGTTTGATATAACTTGACATTTTTTATCAAGAGTAGCATAAATGCTATACTTTATAGTTTGACCAAGGTTTAAGGTAGCCGAGGCTATTTGTTGGTGAAAGATAAACTCTCACGGTCTTTGTGTATGTCACTGTACTTTTGGATTGAATTATTCGATATGTGAAAATGAAAATTGTGAATTCAAATCAAAAACATCAGTCTGACTACACAATCTGTTGGGACTCCATCTTTGACTACTTACCAATGCAAAGGGAACTAAAATAACTAAACCTTTTACAGGGTCGTTTTCAGAGGATAATTTGGCATTGAAAAAGGCTGTCTCCAAAACATGTAATTGCATCACTCTTAAAATGCAAAAACTAAAAACTAGAGAAGAGAATGACGCAGTGTTTGTTTAAAAAAAAAAGATGCTGGGTTGAATGCAGAACAGCCTACTTAAACAGGGTAGTTTCAAAACAAATTGGCGACGTGGAGTTTCCTTGCGTATGCAAACCCTTCCCCCTTATAAAATGTTTTTGAGTTAAAAAAATCATCTCGAATGCAAAAGCATACGCTGGATAATCCTTGTCAACGCTTCTGGATGCTATTATTGAACAACTTCGTCGTTTCATGAGCATTTAATTTTGAACAAGTCTTATGCTATCAACCGTTGAAACACGTTTTCCGAGAAAGCGAAAGGCTGTTATTTCTTCTGCAAATTTAAAATAGCATAGATTTACCGGTTTCTCTGATTTAAAACAGTCATTCCAAATGATGATCAACAATACGATACCGATGGATGCAACCTAAGCTATAATATGTCGCAATTTTATATTAAAATGCCGAAAAACGTTGCACCAACTAAATATGAATAAGCATGGGCCCCTAAACAGAGATGTGGTCCTACTAACTAGGTTTTGGAAGTGGTAAATAGGGTTTTGCGTATTTTGAGCTATAACAGGCTATCGAGCTTCTGTGGCAACATTTACAATACTTTTTCATATCAAATAGCCAAAAAAAAAACATTAAAAAACTTAAAATGAGTGGGCCTCTAAACAACCATGCCCATTACCCATACCTCCGGGGAGTATGAAAGGCGGTTATAACGGCCCTGCTATTCAAGACCACTCTTGAACAATAACATGTTTGCACTACACAATCACAACAACGCTAAAACATCAACATTTTTGAGGGGGGTATGGCCCAATGCCTCCCCTCTGCCCTGTTGTATGAACAGTACGCTGCTCTAGAGAGAAATGCCTACGACCCTTTTTAGGACTATGGCCTGCTGAGCTGAATGTGTTGTAAAAGGCTCGTAATATAGGCAGAAGACATGACTTTGTCATCTGCTAAAATTAAATAATCTTGAACCAATGAATTGACAGATGTTTGTGCAATACACTCACTGCGGCAGGTAGGCATTGGATTGGACCACTCCCCCGCATCAGTGCACCGCCTCCTTGATTGACCAATCAGCTCGTAGCCCTCGCTGCACTTGTAGGTACACTCAGAGTTGAACTCATCCGATTGCGTACAACTCTCTGCTCCACCGCTGAGCGAGTCTCCTGGGCAAGTGATCTCTGAAACAATCAATAGACTTTTGTGCAATCCTGACTCAGTGTTGCCAAAATATGATTACAAACGAGCGTCGATAAAGGTATCATATATGGCACATAAAGTCTACTTGTCAGTACCTTTACACCTTGCAAGGTAAGAATCAAATATGGGGTTAGGGTTAGGTTTAGGTCACTTATTTGCATACGAGATGGTAAAAAATCTGGTGCTGTGTTTAGGAGACTTGACTTAACCAAACAAAGTTACTTTTGCAGGACGGGGCAGTGGCCACAGACCAGCCTGTGGTGCCGCATCTGGTTTCATTGTTTCCCTCCAAACGAAAGCCAGCGCCGCATTGGAAGGAACAAACCGAAGCAAAGTTATTCCGCTCAGTGCATTTCACGCGTCCATTGCTCGGATTGCTGAAACCAGGAGAGCAAGTGATCTCTGCAACATATGATTACGTAATAACAATGTGTCTCATGCATGGCACTGTGTCATGTATAGCACTGTGCCATGCATGACACTATGTCATGTATGGGTTAGGGTTAATTGACACGACGATAATTGACACGACGCTGACATTCCAGAGGAATAAACTAAGCAACTTACGTTCGCAGTAAGGAGATCTGTGGCTCCATGTCTTGTCAAGTTGGCATCGCGCGGATTCGGAACCAATCAGTTCATAGCCGACTCCACACGTCATTGAACATACCGAAGGGTAATACCACGAGTCGGTACACGTCACTGTCCCGTGGTTCAATGGGGGGATTTTGGGGCAGGACACGCGTTTACAAGTCGGAGGAGATTGATCCCAGGACCCAGTGTCCGTACATGTCGATAGCTGCTCCCCCAGTCTCTCAAAGCCTGCTTTGCACGTGTAGTTGCAGACGCTGCCGAATAAATCCCCGTCTGTGCACGTCATAGAGCCGTGGGAGAACGGAGTCACAGTCGCGCCACAACGAAGCCCTGCAACAGAATGAGAGGAACCTTCAGAAAACTGCATGCTGGGAACTTACGTTGAAACGTCCTGATCTTACGTCAGCACGTCGAAAATAAATGCTTGTAGCTCGTATATTTACATTGCAGCGTCCATAAGTTACGCAGGCATTTCGTAGTATGGCGATAACGCTGGTATTCAGATACTTACGCTTTCCACGTTTCCACGTCGTCAAGTAACGCATGACAATAAACTACGCTGACACAACAAATACTAACGCAAACACGTCGATCGATTGTGTTATGTCAGGTACTTACGCGAGCACGTCGATAAATTACACTGTTACGTCATCAGATACTTACGCACTACGCAGGCATATTGGATTAGGGTTGGGGTTGGTAGATGACGCTACTACGTCAGATACTTACACAGGAATGTTGGTAGATGACGCTGCTAAGCCAGATACTTACGCAGGCATGTTGGTAGATCACGCTGCTACGTCAGATACTTACGCAGGCATGTTGGTAGATGACGCTGCTAAGTCAGATACTTACGCAGGCACGTCGATAAATTACACTGTTACGTCAGATACTTACGCAGGCATGTTGGTAGATGACGCTGCTAAGTCAGATACTTACGCAGGCACGTCGATAAATTACAATGTTACGTCAGATACTTACGCAGGCATGTTGGTATGTTGTTGTTGTTCCATGTCTCGTCACTACGACACGTGGTAACATTAGACCCCACCAGTCGGAAGCCGCTGTTGCATGAGAAAGTGCACGAGAGAGTGCCGCGCGAGCTACAAACTATTTGCCCGTTGGATGGTTCCGGAAGGGGTGTGCATAGAATTCCTACACATATGTCGGAGTTAAACCGATTAATATGTCTCGACCATCAAAGCAGTGTCGATTTAAATAGCTGGAAATAATTTACTTGCACATCTTTACTGGCACAAAGTGAAAGCAGTTTTACAATGGTACACTACGATCTGAATGTTTCAAAATTCCATCGTGGCTTGAACATATTTTATCCAAAGCCAAAATAAATGATAATATAAACAATGACAAAGAAAACACAAAATTACAATGTTCAAACTTACTTCCGCAAGTGGGCGCTTGAGCGTCCCAACCATTTACCCCACAAACTGCTCCGGTCGACCCATACAAATTAAAACCATCATTACACTTGAACGTGCATTTGGACTTGAAGTTGTTATTGTCGGTACACGAGACCGATCCCTTGCGCGGACTGGTTAGCCTCCTGCACTGGATCCCTGAAACGTGGATTTGAAGTGTGAAAGTGAAGAGAGATACCAGACTTTATTGGAAACGGTGACCAAGGAATACTTACTCTTACACCTCTGAGCAGGTCCGCTCCATGTGCCTGTGAGAGTGCACAGCACAGGAGCCGCAGTGGATGGCAGTGCGTATCCCTCATCACAACTGAAGAAGCAAAATGAACCAAATTCATTGCCTGGATGGCAGACGACCTTCCCATTGGCGGGTTGCCTCAACTTTGGGCAATGGCGTTCTGAAAACAAGACCCAGGGTTCAGCTGCTGCATTAGAATCAGATCGATATCAAACAATATTAGCCTTGCCCTTCACATAAAGTAGATCAGTGTTTTCTGAAATTGTTTCAGCAGCAAGCTCAACTTTATACTTCAATCCATTATGAAAACTACATGCCTTTTGATGAAAACCATTTGCAGAAACACGCAAGCAGGTGATGATACTGGCGCACTAACACGGTAACAAAGTTTAGTGGTTAGAAAATCGTATTTTACTTTTACACAGCGGCGACGAATCATTCCAACCAGTAGCTCCACACACTACAGCCTTCGATCCTTTGACTTGGTAACCCTCCTGGCAGGCGAACGTACATTGTGAGTCATAAAACTCTTCTTCGGAGCAAGACATATTTCCATAAATTGGGGAGAGTAAACGTGGAGAGCAAGTGATACCTAGAAATTATAAAACGTTACCACTAAAGAAAAACGTAAACATTGAAAACGAACACAGAAATGCTCTGACCTGCTCGTGCGAGGCTATGTCACGTAACTTCAGCAAATCTCTTTCCTCGTCTGATTATATCACTGGTCTGCATTGTCTGAAACTGGAAAAAGGGTAACTACAAAATCAACAAATCCTACTCTACTAACAAGATTATCCTTTCCCTCTCTTTCTACACAGTTACTCCTGCCCTCCCCTTCCACACAGCTACTCTTGTCCTCCCGTCTTCCCTTACACACAGATACTCCTTCCTCCCCTGCCCCCCCTTCTACACAGCTACTCCTGTCCTCCCTTCAATACAGCTACCCCTGCCCCCTCCACATAGCTACTCCTTCCCTCACCCTTCAACACAGCTACTCATTCCTTCCCCCTTCTACACGGCTACTCCTTCCCTCCCCCTTCAACACAGTTACCCCTGCCCCTCTCCACACAGCTACTCCTTCCCTTCCCCTTCTACACGGCTACTCCTTCCCTCCCCCTTCTACACAGCTACTCATGCTTTCTCCTACCTCACAGCTACCCCTGCCCTCCCTACATACACAGTTACCTTTCACTTCTCCTTCCACACAGCTACTCCTGCCTTCTACACAGCTATCCTTGCCCTTTTCTTCTACACAGCTACTCCTGTCCTCCTCTTCTTCAGAGCTACCCCTCCCCTCTCCTTTCACACAGCTACTCCTGTCCTCCTCTTCTTTAGAGCTACCCTCTCCTTTCACACAGCTACTCCTGTCCTCTCCTTCCACACAGCTACCACTCCACTCCCTATACATCTAATTTAAAGCACAGCACTTTCATCAGGTGCCATCCGCTTGTGAAGCAAGATGTTCGACAAGAAAGCATTGCAAGAAACAAGCCCCACTGACGTTTGCATTCTGGTGCTCCATGATCCCACCCCTCTGCGGTGCATTCCAGAGTGGAATATCCATTGATGTTGTAGCCATCCTTGCAACGGAAGGAACATACGGACGAGAAGTAGTTCTCCTCAGTGCACGAGATGAACCCGTTTTCAGGAGTTGACAACTCGCTGCATGTTTTTCCTGCAAAGACATAATGATCAGTTGCATCGCAATTACCTCCACCATCGCACATTCGAGGAAACAAAAACAGAGCCGCGAAGTGGCAGCATTCCTTCACATAGCCAACTTGTGTATCCATGACAACTTGCTCTTACGTTTACAAGTTGGGTGTGAGCTCCCCCAGGTCCCAAGTGAAGTGCATGATGTCGATCCACTCCCCACCATTGTGTAACCGCGATCGCATGAGAACTGGCATGACGACATAAAGTTCCTCGCATCAGAACAAACGATCCTCCCGTTGTGGAGGTCCGGCAAAGTAGGACATTTGATCTCTGTTAACGATCAAAAAATTTATTGTAAACGATCATACTGCTTCCACAACTAGTGCGACTGGAGGGGCTGATGAGTGGCAAGGATGTCGTCAATGTACGCTTTAACAGTGTCCGTGTGTTTCTTGTGATAGTCTTGCAACCTGTGTGCTAGGAAGGGGGTGTACACTGTCTTCGTTGTGTCACTGGGTTAATAGCAACAGCACAGTTAGGATGAGATAGATGGAATATGTTGCAGTCGCTGCGGCGGTTACCTTGTGAGAGATGACATATCAAAGTTAAAATATCGCTTCGGTTTCTGTAAAGATCCATAGTCAGTAACCGAACCAGGGAATGAGAAAAGGCTGTGAACGGTGTTTTTTAACAACCAACTTAACCCGAGTGTCGAGCCCCCCTCGCATGATTGGAAAGCAAGTCCACCCAAAGCTGTTGTTTGCATAAAGCAAAATCAAAATATCGGTAAACGTCTCATCAACTCCAGCAGTAAATATCGTTATAACGGATGAAGATTAAAATATGTACTGAAAAAATCGTCATGAGCAACTAACTGGTAACAACTAACTGGTACACTCAGGTGCAGATGTGTCCCATTGTCCGCCAGCAGTGCAGTAGCGTTGCTGGGCTCCCGTCAGCTCGTAACCCTGGTCGCAAGAGTAGAAGCATCGAGATTCCATGTAGTGGCGATTGGAACAATTCACAGAGCCGTGCACCGCCCCTTCCTCAACCAGGTCGGGAGAACACTTTATTCCTGCAACAAAAATCGATCAACTCATTTCGCTTCGAAAATTGCTGAAAAATTCAAACTCCGAACAGTAAAAGGTTACATGGCTGATGTGAATGTATTGAAACGTTGGTGAGCTCGCCACAGAAGGATTGGACATAACTTCACTGCGTTGAAAAACAATCAAGTTGGCCAAATGTAACAAGGTTAAAAGTGGAACAACGCGGCGACAGCTTTCTTGGTGGGAAACAATTGTCTGCTTCATGTCACAAACGCCCTCGCGATCGTGTTACAATGTAACTGGGAACTACATTTTTGTAACGTTATGTCGTCAGATTTCGTTGTAAAACTGAGTTAGTTCAGACAACACGGAAGAAAAACCGACACTGCCAACCAGTGCTTTCGGATAGTTTGCGTTCGAACTCAATAACTCAGGCCTCGAATTCACGGCGGACACGGCGGTCATGTCCGCCGTCACAGCATGTGATGTCCGCGGGAAGTGCTATCTAGATCGGTCATATTTGTCCGCCGAGAAATAACACGGGAACTAGCGATACAAATCGTCATTGCATAGTACTAACAATTGTTGCGAGAATATAATTTCCGCGCATTTTAGCGTGCATCTAGAAAATGTGAATACTGTATCTCTCACCCAGACAACAAAATCGATCATTCTTATATTAATTCAATGTAGACGCAGACGTTGAATCAATGTAAAAATGATAAATTTTGTTGCCTGGGTAGCTTCCATTCAAGCAGGAAAACTTTCGATTTATACGTTGCTTCAACGATTGATGACATTGAATCATCGTAACAAAGGTGAATTCTTCGCTAAGAATCGATGGGAGTACCGGTACTTCCACACTAATCAGCGCAACTTTGTTCAAGTTTGACGTCACAATGTCTGGCTTTAATCTCCGAGTAATATTGATAAGGCAAGGTTGGATACAAAATTAGTTAGTACGAGTTCGGTAGGCTATTACAGCAAAATTTGTTAAGTTTTGGTATTACTGTAAGAAAAGGCCAGGGAAAATTCACTTTCGCTCACATGACACGCAAAAATAAACCTAAAAAAAAGCCTAGTGAAACATTGCACAGCAGAAAATAGTAACGTTAGTGTAGAAGTTTTTCGGACTCGTGCCCAGAGCATTGTGACGCAAGAAGCCACACGACCTCGTTCGGTAGACGTTAATCAGTTATAGTCATATGGGGTAAATAAAAACAAACGGGTAGTTGGGGTAAAAAAAAAAAAACCCATTATAGCCCCACCAAAGTCTTGTAGATTACTTTGCAACATGTCAGTTTGAAGACACATATATGTACTTTGAAAAATCTCTAGCAGCTCTAGGTAGACTTTATTACTTATTTAGGGAAATTCTTTGAAGGAAAGTCACCAAATGCAGATAGGGAAAAAGTTTTTGGCTTTGATAGAAAAGTTTATCAGCATTCATATACTACAAACTGCAAATCATTGAAACTGTTCCTACATAATGATGTATGGTTACTTTTTGTGACAGCATATATAACACTTCAAATTTCTTTGTTGTACTGTATATATATAAAATATAATATTGTTTTTTTTTTACCCCAAATCAATACATTGAAATGGGCAAAAAAAAACAATGTTTTTTTTTACCCCGCTTTGTTTTTTTTTACCCCATGTCTAATTTGCACTTGTTCAGATCGTTCAGGAAGTATACAACTATACATAGCAATATGCCCAGGTGTTACAAACAAAAGCCTAAGCTATTTACTGAGCAGAGCGTCAAAAATGCTATAAAAGAGGTTCTAGAAGATGGTGCAAAAGTGTATAAAACTGCTGCCAAATACCACATGTCAACAAGTATGCTGAGAAAGAGGGTGTTAGAAGTAAAGGGAGAGTTTGAAAGAAGGGCACAGGTTCGATTATGTTCTAGTTGCTAAAACATCCTTGATGGTTGAATTACTGGTAATTGTTTTAATAAGATTTGGTTTGATATTTCTGTTGAAATGAAAAAAACTATTTAAAATTATATTTTAAGGGCCGGAAGAACGTTTTGTCACCTGAAGTGGAAGAAAAGCTGGCTCACTGTTTGAGAAAAATGGCTGAACTTGGATTTGGACCTACTCTGCAGGAAATGCAAGCAATAGTACAAGACTACATAATTGCGAATGAAATTGCTACACCATTTATAAATTCGATGCCAGGATATGATTGGGCTAAATCGTTTATGCAAAGACATAAGCTAACACTCAAAAAAGGTGGAATGATGCAGCTAGCTCGGAAGAATGTAACAGCTGATCCTTTTGTCATATATGGGTTCTTTAGAATGTTAGAGAAAGAAGCAAGAAAATTACAGATTTTAGACCGGCCAGAATGCTTCTGGAATGTGAATGAATCTGGGTTTCCGACTGATCCATCTAAATGCAAAACAATTGGATCAGTTGGAAAGAAAACTATCAGAGTGACATGTGGGGCAAATCGAGAAAATACCACCGTTCTGGCAGTGTGTTGCGCTGATGGTACTGCCCATGACCCTCTTGTGATTTTCAAAGGAAAAAACTTGCAAAGCACATGGAGGGGAGGGCATGCACTTCCCAACACTTTTTATGGAATCAGTGAGTCTGGGTGGATCACACGTGACATATTTCATGATTGGTTCAAAGAGTTTGTGAAGAGAACCCAACATATCCGCCCTCTTCTTCTCACTTTTGATGGCCACATGTCACACATGTCCTTATCAACTATTGAATTAGCAACTCAAAACAATATATCTCTTGTAAAGCTGCCAGCTCATTGCACTGATGTACTACAACCTCTGGATGTAGCTTGCTTCAGTCCACTGAAATGCTACTACCAAGTAGCATTGACAGAGCGAGTACACAGGACAGGTGCACGAGAGCCTCTGAGAAAAGCAGAATTTGTTGATCTTCTGTGTAGCATATGGCCAAAAGGAATGAGCGAAAAAAACATTAAAGCAGGGTTTCTTGCAACTGGTGTTTTTCCCGTAAATGCTGACAAATACAAAGTATCAAGGCTAGACAAAATCAAACTTTCATCATACAAAAGGTGGGAGGAGCAAAATTTTCCTTCGGAACAAGACGGTTCTCCAATTTTGCATCCTAGTACTTCAATATCTGTGGATTTTGAGTGCTCTGATCAGGATGTTAACCAAGATCCACTGCATGAATCTGATGTAAATTCCTCTTTTGTTTCCAGTGTGTCAACTGCCATCGATTCCATTCCCACATCCTCAACATCATCAGCATTAGAAAAAAATGAAAATGACCTGTCATATTTGATCAAAAAAATTCAAGCATTTGCCCCACCAGGTATGCGATATGTTGTACAACTGGTTCCAAAGGAAACAGAAACCTCACTAGAAGCCGTTATCAAATCACGTGGTAGAACAAAAAAATCAGGCTCACCCAAGAAAAGAAGGAAAATTTCTATGCATAGTGCAATACTGACAGATGAAGATTTCAGAAGGAAAATTGTAGAAAAGGAGACTCAAAAATCAAAAAAGGTACAGAAGAAAGCAGTTAAAAAAAAGGTGGTGAAGAGAATCATTTCAGACAGCGAGAGTGAAGAATTGTTAAAGGATATCCAGGAAGCTGATGATAAAGAGGTTAGACAAGAGAGAGCAGACAAAACAAGCAACAAGAAGCACGACATTGTTATATCAGAACAACACATAGGAAAGTTTTTTGCTGTTTTTTGGAGCAGTCCCAAATGCTACTATTGGGGCAAAGTTCTGAAGGTCTTTTTTGATGATGAAGAAGATGACATGGCTGAATCTGTGGAATTTCAGTTTCTTCACAAGAAAGAACAGACGTCTGATCCATGCCGCATGCTGTGGGATTGGCCGACTACGCCTGACAAAGATATTATTTCAGTAAAGTACTGCTTTTTTGGACCAGAACAGCCTGTGCTTACAGATGCCATGAGAGGCAAATCATTCTTTAAGTTTTCTTGTGAAACAAGTGCCTCCAGAAAGTTTGCTGCAATTAGCAAGTTTGGCTTGTAATAACTAGATAACCTATTCTACTGGTGTTTACTATGCAAGCTGTAATATTAGTTATATTATATATATATACTTCTTTGACATAAGTAACGCTAACAAACTATTCTTCAAAGAAGTTACTTATAATGTTACCTTTGTGAAAAAAATTGCTAATGTAACAATGTTCAGCTTAAGTAGTAAACATCAGTGAAACAGGTTTTGAAGTTGCGATGGATCCTGGTGTACAATTTGACTCATTTTTGGCTTGTAATGTTATTGGACATAAGTCACGATGTACCGTAGTGGACACTTCGGCTGAACAAGTTTTCTGCTTTTTTCTGCATGCTTCTTGTTATTGTTGTTTCTGTTATTTTCTTTCCTTCACTTTTCCACGCATATATTAGCCTAGCATCACACTATGGTGATTTGTAATGCTGTAGCATGTATATACAGTAGGGTGGTCCCCAAAATCGAATTTTTGAAATTGCTATGTCTTACCCTCTGAAAAGTCTCTAAATGACTTAAAACTAAACCTATAAAAAATTGAGACCCATTGGACTACGTTTAGGGGTGCCACAATGAACTTGAAAATCGAGCTGGGGGGTCGCGGGGAATTTTTGCTTAAATTTACATAACTCCAGAACCAGATGAGATAGAGAACTGAGCTTGGTGTCAAAAGATGCAAAGCAACCATATTCCTATTTGTGCTCAAGAGGAAAGTATGCTCTAACTGCTTTAATTTTTGAGAAAATGCAAAAAAACTGAAAACAGGGTTAAAATCAAACTTTTTCGCCCTATGTTGCTTCAGTGAATTATCTATGCTTTACTGCAGGCAGCCTGTATGTGTCTGCCTGTTGCTGTAATTGTATTCATTTATTTAATTGCACCAATGCACCTATTAAAAAAGTAGTTTCCTATATACGGGTTAATCTTCCAATCACAGTATGACACAACCATGTGGCTTCTATTCCTCAGCTTTCCATGACTTTATTTAGCATCAATACAAGACATAGCAGTGGCACTTGTTCACTATTTGGCTAAGAAAGTTGGTGTTTTTGTTACCAAGCAGATATGTTAAGTTCAATGGGCAGTAGAAATTAGAAAGGGTGTTTCAGAAATGGAAATCATTGCTGAAACAGCCTTTCTAATTTCTACTGCCCCTTGTTCACTGGAATGGAAAACTCCTTCCAGATATAACTGGTAACAAAAAAAGTTGAACGGTTACCACTAATTGTCACTGAAATGACTACTAACAAATTGCTTGGAGTGCCAAAGTTGCAGTCTTCATCAGGAAGTGCGCAAGCTACTGGACTAATGGTAGGCCTATGTGTTAAAGATTGAGGTGTTGTTGACAATGTAAGAGCAATGTGTTTTGACACGACATCCAGCAACACTGGTGTTTGGTCTGGTGCCTGTATTTGATTGCAAAAGAATTAAACAAGGACTTGCTCCATTTGGCTTGCTGTCACCATATTCTAGAACTTGTGTTGCAAAGAGCGTTCTCAACATTGGGCCATCATCTGGACAGGATATTTTTGTTTTCAGGTGATTTATAGCAAAGTGGGATAGCCTAGTTTTGACAAAGATCATTATGTCACCTTAGAAAATGATGACTTCTGCTGTGCTGATGAGATCATTAGTTTTTGCAAAGACCAGTTGGAAAAAACTCAATTAAGAGATGACCAAGAGTTCCTTGAATTATCTATCATAATTCTTAATCGAGCACCACCACATGGCATTTGGTTTCGTTATCCCGGCGCCCTTCACCAGACAAGATGGATGGCCACTGCCAGTATATATGCATTGAAGATTTGGCTGTTCAGAATGCAGTTTGATTTGACCAATAAGGAGCAATATAATTTCAAAAAAATTGTCATTTTTGTGTTAAAAGTATACTTCTTTCTTGTATTGCAATGTGCAGACGCATTGCTTATACTTCTAATCTTGGTTTACTGCTTCTCTAACAACGTGCGACCCACGGAATGATCTGCAACCCCAGATAAAAAGACTAAAGGAATATCAGCAACATGATTCAGCGGTAGCCAAAGAAGCAATGAAAACATTCTCAATGCACTGATGGTACATAAGTGAGGATGCAACCTAATTCGTACCCTGAACCATTCGTACCCTCATTTGGTACCCTGAAAAAAATCGAGAAAAAAATTAAAAAAAGCCAAAATAGCACACGGATCGGAGTTTCCGCTTAACCCTAACTTTATGTGAAGAACTCATTGGCCTTGTATTTTTTGATGATGGTGTTTCAAGTACCGATATTGAAAAAGAAGCTATGGTTTTTGCCTTGACCCATAAAAGTATGAGTAGTCCACCATTGAAGCGTATTTCTTCATTGCCAGATGATGTCTTTTCAAAAGATTTATCAGACTTTGTCACATCCAACACCATGCGATTGTTCCAGATTCTGAATTTGCCATCTGACTTTTTAAAGCTGGAAGTTGTAGCATGGGATTTGGATGAAAGTAATAAGAGAACAAAAAGCGTTGTTAGTTAGTCTTCATGTGATCACCGATTTTGCTGAAAGAGGTGTTGCATTGATGCAAAATTTTAACAATTTGCTGACAAAAGATGAAAATCAAATGCAGTATATTCTGCGTCATCTTCGAAATTGCAATAATAAGAATATTGAGAGCCACTTAAAGTCCACAGACTGAATCATATTTGATATACGAGACCTGTAAATGTGTCCACTCTAGGTGGGTGCGATCTAACTTATAAACATATTCAGCATATCATTACAGTATATTTTATAGCCCATTACAGACTGGAGTAGTTGCTACTGCCGGATTTGGCAAGATTGTTGCCTATTTTTCTTCATTTGTGTCTGCACTCTGCAGTGCATTGTATATTGCTGAGGTTTTGTTTTTAAGACATTTATTTAGGCGATTTACCTATTTTGACAAAATTTTCGTATTTTTGTCATTTTTCACTGGTCATGTGGCACCTCTAAACCTTTATCAAAATACTTCAAACTTTTAGTGAACTGTTTTTTAGTGAAATGGAACCAAATGAGAGGGTAAGAACCAAACTTTTCCAACTTTAAAATTTTACCATACATTTGAGGACCACCCTAATATACAGTAGTTATTGTTTTTATTTTTTACTCATAATGAAGGCACCATGATTTGATGATGTGATTCTCATGTTTTGATGTTTCATTTTGTGCACCATTAATATAACAGATTTAGAGAAAAAGTTGTAGTACTAGCATTGATATCATCATACTTACACATTTAACAGGTTTAGAGCATTGAAAAATGTGAGGAATAAGCTTTATCAAGCTTTGTTTTTATTTACCCCAGCTATGTTTTTTATTACCCCTTTTACTGGGTAAAAAAAAACAAAGAAATTTTAATCACTGACAAGCAATTATTGAAATTTTTTTTAAATTTCTAATGTGATTGGAAGCTACATGAGAGGACTTATATTACCCCAGAATATCTTGACCTCATTGGAAAAAACATGGATTTGGTGACAAAGTTTTATTATTTTGTTTTTTTTACCCCATATGACTATACACGGCGTTTTGAGCAGGTACACGGCGCTTTGACTCTTCAAGCGCACGTCTTTCAGAGTGACTTTGCTGAAATTATAAAATGCATTCTAAACCGTAGCTATAGTTCTCAAATGGCGAAGAATTTTCAAGATAAAGTAATTAAGCATGACGATCGACGCAAAAACTGGTGTGTCCGCCGTGAGAATTAATTTGTCCGCCGAGATAGCTGCTCAGACCGGACACGTTTGTCCGCCGTCAACATAAACCAATTTCGAGGCCTGATAACTCATGTCTCAAAATATGTTGTGCGGAGTATCAACTCACAGACGGATGCAACAAAAGAACAGTATCAACCCACAGACGGATGCAACAAAAGAACATACGATCGCATCTTGGAGGAGGGAGTTCATCCCATTTGCCACTTTCAAGGCAAATGCTCTGTCTGGAACCTCCTTCCAGACGGTAGCCGTGGTTGCAAGAAAACACGCAACTTGAATCAAGATAGGTGTGCTTCGTGCAATCTAACGTCCCATCTTGTGGCGCGGTAAGCTCCGGTGAACAGGTTATTTCTGGAAATCAGTTCAAGTGTACACCCAACAAAAAAACTAACAAAAAGATAATGACAAGCAAAGTAAAAAAAAAATGAAAAATTATTAAATAAACTTTTACAAGTGTGTATGAAAACGATTTGTCTGCCATTTCACGACCCACTGTTCCATCTCTGGCAATGACAACTCATCCAAACAAGTTTACATAACAGCGCCAACATCGGGTCCGTTCTACTTCTTCAATTTGTCAATTAGTAGCACGTGAAGTAGCAATATTATGACGAAAGTTATAATGAAACGCCTCGTCATTATGAAATGAAGATATTTGTTTCACTTCAGCCAATGACCGTATGACGTCAAGGCTGAATTAAACATGGATTGGCTGCATCTGGAAATTAAGAACCAATCAGACTCCGATGTTGTGCTTTTAAAAATGAGGTCAACAACGATTGTTTTCACGTCCGAAGCAACAAGCTTCAAAAATGTGTTCAATAGTCTCCTCCTCCATCCGCATTCGAGGGGTGGAGCGCCTACCTTCACCTCCTCCACCCACATTCGAGGGGTGGTCAGGAGCGCCTACCTTGACACGTGGGTGTCGTTCCATTGTATTGGCGATTCTTCATGCAAACGATCGGGTACTGGGCACCCGGTGGCAGCTTAAAACCATAATCACACGAGAAGTGGCATTCCGAACCTTGGTAGGAACCAAATGTGCAATCTACAGTGCCGGACGATGGCGCTAGAGGTTCTTTTGCACAAGGAAAGCCTGAACAATCAGTACATAATAAATTAATAAGACATAATTAACTGCAGACAGAGGCCAATTGTTTCGATCTTGGGAATTATTTCAGTGTAGTTAAAGAAGGTTGATTTGGATTGCTTTAGTTTTTCATTTTTTGGATTTTGGCTTTCAAAAGACAAGAATCTGTCACAATGTTGGATTTTTTGCCTTTTCTGCATTTGTTACTTGTAACTTATTCCAATCATTTCTTAGCACAATTTTTCTAAAAACATCCAACTTTCTCATTAGTAGGAGTGGGCTATACATGGGTCAAAAATACTTTTTTTGTTATTTTTCACTGGGGACAGTTTTTTTCTATTCCATTTAACCTATCTCAACATAAAATGACAAAATTTTTGATCTTGTATCCAAGAAAAAAGTGTGCAGAGAAAAAATCCAAAATGGCCGCTATTTTTCATGAAAAATCACATTTTTAGCCACAACTTTGCTATTTTGGGATTGTTTTCACTGGTTCTAGTGTCCAACCCTGTGTTTGTGGGGTCAGGCAATCTGTTAGTGCATATCAGAAAAGTCACTGAGGTTTGGAGGTTGACTTAATACTAATTTTTACCAAATTTATCGTTTTTTTCACCCAAACACAGTTTCAATTTTAGGGCTATTGTTTAAAATGTAACATGGTTTTCTCCGAGAAAAGACCTAAGTTTCTGAAACTGTCACAGGGACGGTTTGTTGCTCCATAGTGTCCTGAATGTTATCAGTGCCAGGTGGTCGCTGCCAAGTTTCATCTCCTGTGCCAGCATGCGTCAGATAGTCTACTCGAAATGTTCTACCCCCATTATCGTCAAGGTAAAACCCAGAGTACCATCTTTTGTTTTCCCCCACATCCCATATGACGGTAAGTGACTGGTTTGGCTGGAACACCAGGCCTTCCTTATCCTTACTCACTGCATCTTTAGCTCCTGTAAGTGTTTGCACTATTTCCTCTTCACAAGGGAAGACCACTGCTTCCTCAACTTGGAAATCACCTCCAAGGAGTACAGTGAGGTTCTCAATCATCTCCTTTTGGGATACCTTGTTGACCTGGTAAATATCTCTGCGGACATCTGCATCATGTTGGTGGGTGACTTTCTGATATTGGATTTCTTGCCTTAAGAATGTCTTTAGCTCAGGTGGCGTTTTAGAAACAAGAGTTTTTATTCCATGGACAGACGTAAAAGGCCTCCTATGTCTTTTTTTCCATTTCACAACGAGTTGGTCAATAAAATCACTGGCTCTCACTTTTTTGTAAATTCTCTTTCAACCTTTTCTTTTTCTTCTCTTTCTGCTTGTTGCTCCAGGTCACCTCCATTAAATCTAGTTGTTTGAGAATAGTAGCCCAGTGGTTGACCGCTAAACTTCATTGATTTGTTTTTCTTATAGGCTAGCGTAAGGTCATCTTTGATCCTCTTTGCCTTGAACATCCTGTTTGAGTGTTTGGCTGATTGTGAAGCAAGATAACCAAACTTGACCAAGTACTGCATTCAAATTGTTTGTGTCAGCAGGTTTTTTTGTTGGTCGGATGCCAGTGTATGGAGAAGAGTTGCTCGAGCAGCAGTAAGATCAACATCCCAATACTTACGCTTGCACTGCAGTTCTACTTTTCTAGCCTAGATGCACAATTGCACATCTCTAAGAAGAAGATGGTCAAGATCGCTTTGTGATGCATTGTCTTCCATTTTCACATGTGTCCAACTGTCCATTCTACATAGTAGTCCCATAGGGTGTGTATCTTTTTTCAGCAAGGTCACTGCAGAGCTGAAGAAGGATGTCAATTAAGAAATCCTGGTTTGCAAAATTTGCACTTGGTATGTAAAATTTGCAAGTGCTTTGAATCCTGCTATGATCAAATCATTCTCAGGGTAAATTTTACAAGCTACAACAAGATTATTAAGCAGTGTCTTGGCAAGTAACTGCTTCATGTACGAATGCAATCATAGACTGCACCTGCCTGATATGCAAGTCAGGTAAAATGTCGCTCTTTGTGGAGGCTAAACGACTTATACTCCAGCTTCCTCTAAAATCAAATCAAAATGTACTGCTAAAGATGCTGTCTTGCCATTTCCCTCATGGGCTAAGAGCTTTATAAGAGCTCCCAGAGCAGTTTCAACCACAGATTTTTTTCCGGAGCTAGGCCTGCAATGCTGGCTCTCTCTTCACAACAATGAGTTTACGAAGACCAATTTTGTTTTCGAGAGCTGTGAAATTGTCTGTATCAAACCGTTCACATGAATGAGACTTACAAAGCAAATGATATGACACATGCTTTAATGCCAGTTGTTCTGCAACACATATTTCAATCTTGAGATTTTTGCTTGCAGGTGCTGTCGTGAGGGCATCAATCTGCTCCCAAAGACGTAGGCTACTGCAGTCCAGCGAGGGTCATTGGCAGCTACCTGTAGTCTCTTCATCATCTCAACAATAAGAGCAACTATTTAGTCTCTATTTTCAAAGGCAAAGAAGAGAGGACGAAGAGAGATCATTTTACATTCAGTGTAACCATCATTAAAAAAATTTAAGATGAGAACCACCGAAGTAGGATAGACGCCAATCACCGCCTATTATCCTACTTCTCTGTGTAGTGTCAAAGTGTAGTTACTTTTGTTGTGGGCTTCTTATTTACAAGGGCATTTGCAGCTGCTACTTCCTGACAGAGTACCTTTTTGTGCTTGAAGTTTTTTATTGATTTAGCTAAAGGCAGGACAATTTCATACAGTTTGTAGTCTGCTGATGCTCGAAACAAAAACCATGAAATACGTTTAAAAAAAGTGGGTAATTTTGTCAAACTATTTCATAACTCTATATGTGAAAGCTAAACCCTACTTATTATTGCTTAAACAGATTGCCTGACCCCACAAACATGGGGTAAGACACCACAACCAGGTAAAAATACCCTAAAATGACCAAATTATGGCTAAAAACGTGATTTTTCAGGGAAAATGGCGGCCATTTTGAATTTTCGCCGTGCACACTTTTTTCTTGGAACTTAAACCAAAAATTTTGTCATTTTATGTTGTGATAGGTTAAATGGAACACAAAAAAACTGTCCCTAAAGCAAAACTAAAAATTGCCCATTTATAGCCCACTGCTATTATTAGCGGGAACAATTAAGTTTCTCTAGCGTTTGAATATCAACATTAAAACTTGTCTCATTTTGGATTTTGATTACTTATGTCACCAAAACAACTATCCGATCCGAAGAACGAAAAATTTAAGCCAATATCCAAATTCCAAAAAATTAGCACAGATATAAAGTTATTTCACTGGCATGCTACAGCACTTCGTAAAAACACACAGTGGTACCTTGCATTGTACTGAGATCTGTGCTTCCCCTCTCCACTTTCGCCATCCATTTGCTGTCCGCGGCTGTATGTGTGTAGCGACCGTTGCGGGCGCTCAGGTAGCCAAGCTCCTCCGACAGTGACCTGGTCGATTTATCGTAATCCCAGCGCTGTTTTGAATCTATCTCGTGACAATCGGAGGTGACAATGCGGGATCCCGCTCTAGTGTCATTGACACTTATGCATTGTTGCTTCAACTCGTTCTTGATTTGATTGGTCGAAACCCAACTCCAAAGTTGAGCGGAGTCTGACAAGTCGCACACTGATGAAATCGCCAATGAAGATGAGGCCTCAGACACAGTCAGACAGCCTTGACCATGCTCCGAGACAAGGTTAAATTTTGGACCTGTGGGAAATAAACAAACAGATTATTCAGCACAAGTATTGTGAATGAAGTTTCTTTACATTGTTTATACGACTCTTGTACAGATTTTAAATAGCTGAGTATTTCTGATCAAGTTCCTCCAGACGTAATGTTTCGTCAGGACAAAACAGTGACAACTGACAAGGTTCCTACATTTCTGTGGAGGTCTGAGGTTTAAACAATGGTAGATCACTGTTTCCCGATTATGCAACAAGAAAAGCAACCCACTCCGTCAGTCATAATGACCGATCTGACCACAACAACAATAGTGATGTCACAATGATCACAGCTCTGCGTGCGGGCGACAATACTCGGTTACGTGTAAAAGGCCGAAGTATAGCCTCCCTTACGACTCTGATGTCTTCTCGGTAATGAGCTTGCTGAATGCTGAAGAACAAAACGCGCAGACATGATCAACATAGCAAGAAATCACTGGAGCGAAGTAAAAACCTCAGTTTTACTTGTTGCATCAACAACTAAAGCAGATTACGTAATCGTGTAAAGAAATAAAATGGCCAGTTCCAGGCAAAGAAAAACAATTTGCATGACCTATGGTTTTCAGACGCCCAGTGACGCCATTTCAATGTAAGCAAACAATGTTGATGCAGAGGTTGCTTTATTCAATCATAAACAAATGAAACCAAGCGATAACGCTCATGTGTCAAGATACAAAAAAACAAAAAAATCTTGTATGCATTGTTGAGTATATAGTCCTAGAGTGCTTCCATCTGTTGTGTTGTATGTGATTTCCAGTGTTTCTGACGCTTGTCCCAACAAGATCAAAATATAAAAATTATTACTTCACGCAGCCAAAGTAGAACAGCAACTGATCACTCAAGTCAGCAGCCATCAAACGACCAGAAAAGTGTAGCTATGCTATTTCATACTAAAACGTTAGTAGTTCATTAGAATTATTCACATCCCAAGCAATAGTTGCAAAGTGCATCTGCTGAATACTAACGTAAAAGCAGAAACATACAAGTTGCTCACTGACGTTTCACGCACCATACAATGTGAAACATACAAGTTGCTCACTGACGTTTCACGCACCATACGATGTGAAATATACAAGTTGCTTACTGACGTTTCACGCACCATACAATGTGAAACATACAAGTTGCTCACTGACGTTTCACGCACCATACGATGTGAAATATACAAGTTGCTTACTGACGTTTCACGCACCATACGATGTGAAATATACAAGTTGCTTACTGACGTTTCACGCACCATACAATGTGAAACATACAAGTTGCTCACTGACGTTTCACGCACCATACGATGCGAAACATACAAGTTGCCATAGGCGTCGAAATAGGGTGGGCGACGCCCACCCTGCCGTGAAACGAGGATGGGCAAAGTATGTTTCGCCCACCCTGTTTTCATGACACTTATGAAGTGTTCGTTACAATTATTTCCGTTTTTCTTAAACGCTGGATTATCCAACCAACTGCAGCGCAACTTCTTGTTTTACGCTATGTCTCTCGCTAAGTATCCGACAGAACAAAGCAATTCCGCAACAACGCTGCGTGGAAAAAAAGGGGTACTCACTGCACTGTTGTTGTTACGGCAACTGCCACAGCTGGCAATTCCTGGTGAGAGAAAGCCACGTTTGATCTTTTCTCCGAATGGTCTCACTTTCTTTACGTCACAATCAAACTTCAGTTCCCGGTCAGCGTAAGGGGATGTGAATATGACATCATAATGAACATGACAAAAAAATAACCAATACAAACTAAAGAGGTACTGAAACAATCGCTTTTACAAATCAAAATGCGGCAAATCCGAAGGCGCCACTTTAAAGATAAGAGGTCACGAGTCACGCGCTTTTTAGGTCGCAAAGGAAAACATAAAAGAAGTTTGTTTAGTTTAGCAGCGCTCATAAGATCGCAAGGCGCAAGAAAGAGAACATCAAACCTATTAAAGCTTAATTGCTGCAGCGACGCTAAACGCAGTCTTTGTGAGAAAGACTAACCACACTCTTCGAAATTACCGTCGGCAATTGCCGAGGTGATTGTAAGGACCACAAGATTACAAGAAAAAAACTAATTTTCTTAGACTACACCAGACTAGGATGTTGATTCAATCTTACTATTGCTGGATGTTTTATTTCGGTTACTTCGCCGGCGCTTAGACACGTGCCCAGCTGGGAGAATCTTTTATAGAAATATCACCCTATTTGCATTGATTTAACTCCAGTAGACGTCAAATTATTGTAAGCATCTACACATTCTACAGTACTCCTTGTTGCGCCTCGCTTTCCGTTATCTCGTCCAGCTGATACAGCATCTGATGATACCGATTCTGACTAGTTCAACAAACAGACTTTGTGTTGCTCGCAGTGTCCCAATTGTGCCGAAATTATGTTGGCTTATAAGCTTACGTAAATCGAGGCAATCTTCTCGCAGGGAGCTCTTGATGTGTTACCTGTACCTGGTTGAGCAATTAACGTTATTTTATGATAATTCAACGTCGGTAAATGTCGAATTAATGTAAAAAAAACGTAAATTTCTTATTGGGCATTGTTACGCAATACAACCCGCCGGGAAAATTAAATCGATTTGTGCTGACTCGAACGTTGAATCAACCCAAAATTAACTTACTTTCCCCTTCCCGGTGAGTTTTTTAACGTGAATTACCGTATCACGGAATGGCCCGTTTCTGTGAGTCCGATCCCTTAACGGGAGATTTTTTCAATTTTTTTTTTAAATTATCGGGTACCGTAGCCTAATTATCATTGCCGTTTTAAGAGGTTAGGAACTCACCGAATCGGACTCACCGAATAGTAGCACACCCACCGTATCAGCGTGCGGATCGCGTTGCTCGGTTTATCACTACTTTTGGTATTATTACATCACAACAAATCAAACAATGCGTTCATGATAGACTACTCTAGTATATTTTTCGCTTCTCGTTTTACATGTTTTAGTACAATCTTTTCCTACTAAGTGTTCACAGCAATTGCCGAGGCAATTTCAACTTTTGGCCTCGGCAACGTTTTTGCTGAAGTAAAAATATGCTAATTTTGAAGACTGAACCATTACGAATTTGCAAACATATACAAAACACATTCAATGAAATCTGTTTGAAAACTCTCGCCCACCCAGAATTCCTCTTTTCTAAGAAAAAATCGACGCCTATGCAAGTTGCTTACTGACGTTTCACGCACCATACGATGCGAAACATACAAGTTGCTCACTGACGTTTCACGCACCATACGACGCGAAACATACAAGTTGCTCACTGACGTTTCACGCACCATACGACGCGAAACATACAAGTTGCTCACTGACGTTTCACGCACCATACGATTCGAAACATACAAGTTGCTCACTGACGTTTCACGCACCATACAATGCGCATCCTTAGAGCAAATAACGTACGAAATAAAATTTCAAATCTATACGAAAATATATAAAATTATACGAAAACAAGTTAAAGACTAAGAGCTAAATATTCTAAATAGATTGTATGTCAGTGCAGCATTTCTCTCTGAAACTGTGTTGCAGCCGAGTTTATCTTGAATACTAGCAACAGCAGCAAAACTCTTGTGAATTGTTTATTTCTTGAACCAAAAAACGTTGTGTTGATTTATGTTGTTTGTTTTTTGTTACTTCGTTCACTTACATCATGTTCTAATTCTATTATGGAAAAGCGCCTTTAAGTAGAGCTGAGTTATGATTGCTTTGTCCCATTCAATAGGTCGAGTGCTGTGACTGTACTTCGTAGAATATCATTAGGAGTAATATATTTGTGGTAATCCGTTCTGTTTATTTCAACCTTATTAGTAGCAATAGTGTACAAACTGACCGTACAAACCGACACTTTGAAGTTTAATCTCAGAGGCAAAAGTATTTTATACAAACAGCTTTAAAATAAATTTGGTCCCAGTACACACTGAAATATTTGACTAGCTACATTGAATATTCGAGAATAGTTTTAAAGTGTTAGTTTTTATTTTAATTTCCTCACGCACCACTCATAAAATATTGTGCCTTCGATGCTCTGGTTACCAGTCCGTGAAAGGATGTTTTTTTATTTTCAACGGTTTTTACTTTTCAGTGTCGAAAGGTTGAGCACCTCTGGTTTAGACAAAGCAAAAATGGACTTCGATCAAACAACAAACGGCTCCTTTGCCTTGAAACCTTCGGTCAGAGTGGTTGCCATGACGACGCAGGAAAGGAAGTTGTTGGTTGCAATGGGTCGTTGGAGGAAATCATTGACAATTACAGCTTTGTTGTGTGAAGTTTGAGAGTTGTGGGTGCAGTTGTACATATGATAGCAATAGTGCCACTAAAAACATGGGGAGGTGTTCTTTTTTAATACTTCACTTATATAGAAAAGGTTATTGTGTGCCATACACAAACTTAAATTGAAAGACAGAAAGTTCTAGTCAGAAAACGCAGTTTTTCCGCCGAAGAGAACTGATTCAGGCAAACTTGGCAATTGCGAGATGATGTTTTAACTTGAACGGATAATTTTTTCTGCAACATTTTAAAAAGTAAAAGTAGCATCTATTCATGGGGAAAAAACGCTGCTTCAGTTTCAATGTTAAGCAAATTTGCAAAAGTGGAAGTCGAAGCAAAATTAAAAGAATTGCAATTTAGGCAATGATTTAATTGAAAGCGATCTGATGCCAGACTGGAATTATCATGCAATAGATTGAGTTTCGCTTTTAGCAGCATGCTCGTTGCTTACTTCACAATGTAGATATTAACGAGTCTGTTAGTTTGAAACTGTACGTGAGCATTTGAACTTCGCAATTAATGAAATTTTCAACATTTTTTTCTAATCTCTCAAACCACATACCCTAACCAAAGTTCGATTGTTTTCTGACAACTTGGTAGCTTCAATTTTTTCAAAACCAAAACAAAGTTAAAGGTTGGAAACGCCACGCATTTTTTCTTTAGTTTAGTTTGTTTTTTGCTTAAGATCTTCAACAAGGCAATGGACCAAACCTTGACTCTAACTCAAGAACATTTGAATGGCATCTTAGTGGCCGTGGTTGTTTGGAAGTGCAATTAAAAATATTCTTTAATCTTGATCATTCTTCAATAATTTATTGGTTGACCGAACTGCTCGACTTCCAGTTAACCAACGGGAGGTTGCGATGATTAGCTGATAGCTTAGATATGCCGCGGGCCAATTCCCGTCAGAATCGCAACGTTTAATAGTGAAAATAATTAAACGGGTCTCGACAGCCGCCGCCTATTCCCTCGTCACCTCGTGTTCATTTGTCGCAATAGTGCGGCTTGCTTATTAGGAGAGGTTCACAATATCACAGGCACACACTCATTGTCGAAGGCTGCCAGATCACGGGTGGACGCGATATTTCGACAACGCATTCGTGCTCTTCCGTCAAGAGCCGAACATGGTTGCCATAGAAACAGCCAATATATTTTACAACTACAAATTGTCTTACAATCAAAACCCAATACTTCATGCATGGCGTGGGCCTGCGTGGCGTTGTACTTTTGTGTCATCTCAATCACCAACACTTGTGGTTGTGCTCCTGCTACTGAACAAATGAAATTTTGCATCAGAGTCCAAATTTTATTTTGACTTCTACTAACTACGCAGCCGTGGGTGTAAAATTACATTCATCTTGGGAAGGCCAAGTTATAAGATGCTCGTATTCATAAATCATATATTATATATTCAACAAATTTCAAGACAATATATATATATTCAGCCGCCATCTCCGCTTGAAGCAGATTGCGCATCAACACGGGTTTTCTTTTTCCATAAGTCACGGTTTTGAACTGGCTCGCCCAGCGTCGTCAAACTGAGTTCGGTCCATGCCTGGACCAGTGGACCTGGATGTTGTCATGCCATCGTCTTGGTTGTTGGTTTGGTTTTGAATTTTTATACACGGACTGACAAAGCCTTGATTGATTGTTCCTGGTAGTTTCCCATAGCTTACTTGTAGAGGCTCTTGACACAGGGCGGGTTACCGAGATTGGCAGAGTGAAGTTACCGATTGTTGAAGTGTTATTGCTGGGGAATTATTCCATTCACTAGCTGCCGCTGAATGGAGAGCAGTCCTGAAATGCGTTGCTCAAGCGCACACTTCGAGAGTCGAACCAACACCACTTGATCTTGAAGCTTCTTTGTTCATAAAGTTACACGCTAACCAACTGAGCATCGGGTTGGACACTGAGCTATCAGGGCAGACAAGCCTAGATGTTGTCATGCCATCATCTTGGTGGTCTGCCAGGTTTTTGTTTCCATTGACTTTTCCTTCCACAGAGATTTTTGCTGATTCTGATCTTTTAGCATGGCCAAACAGTTTTACAACTTTTAATTTTATTTTATTGCAATTGGGTGTAGCTTTGTTGTAGTCAATAGGTCTTCTATTTTCCTGTGGTCAAGTAGCCTTTACTTGGTCATGCTTCTCATGATGTGATTTTGAAAAGTGGTGAGTTTTTTCATTGTTGCAAAGGTCCAATTTGAATATTCTAGACTAGATAGCACGCCTAAAACGTAAGTGTTAACAAAATTTCGGTTTAGTTTGATTGGGAGTCAATTGGAGGTTAAAATATTTTTATTCTTTTTAAATTCTGCTTTTAGCGTGCAAATATTTACGCTGTACTTGGCGCCGGAATGGCCCGTTTCTGTGAGTCCAATCCCTTAACGGGAGATTTTTTCAATTTTTTTTTAAATTATCGGGTACCGTAGCCTAATTATCATTGCCGTTTTAGGGTTAAGGGTTAGGGGTTAGAGGTTAGGAACTCACCGAATCGAACTCACCGAATAGTAGCAGACCCACTTGGCGCAGTTTTCAGGCTTGGTTCCGTGCTTAATTATATTCACCGATACATATACCAATAGATCTTACACATGCACGTCTTAAGCCATTAAGGCTTTGTTGCTGTATTTTATTTCCACAGGATAGTTTCTTTTGCGTTCCAACAAAGAAAAATGAATTAAATTGAAACTACAAGGGATAGGGATTAAGGAAACCTGGATTCTGGTTTATAGTTTGCGCTCAAAGTCGAAGCAGGGTGAGTTGTAAGTCACAAACTTTGGAGTCGGAGTGGAGTAGGAGCCCAGCAAACCGCCCGGCCTCTAAACCACTGCTAATGGTGACCTGCAGCACATGACCAGCCGCATCATGGCAATTATGGCAAGAAGAATAATATGACTGCATATTATTGTGGTGTAGAATGCAAGTCATTGACAAAAGAAAGATGCGTCAATGATATGAAAACCAGATTAGTGCGATTGACAAGCAGCGCACCATTTAAAATCACAGCTGATAGAAAAATCTAGAAAGGTAACACAAAAAGGATTTCGGGAAACATTTCTGATGGAAAATTGGAAGGTCCAGATATCTATGTATATTTAATCATTTTGCGTAATTTTCCAGCTTTTTTTTCTGGTTGTAAAAAAAAACAATGAATAATAGGTAGAAAATATATTATAATTCATAACACATTATAATAATATTATGAATATGCAGCTGGCTTGTGTGACTCTAAAAGTCGTTCAATAATATTCCAATGTAAAAAAGCTTTCAAACAGTTTCAACTGCAACTTTTTAAGTTGCTTTTTTTCTTATAAGATTGCTATGAGATTGATATGACATTTTGCACAAGCAAATGTTCTTGCACTAAACTTTACAGAAGCAAACAAAACCATAACTTGAAATGTTGTAAAAAATATCAGTCTTTCAAAACTCCAAGTTTAAAGCAACTCACCAATAGGCTTTGGAGGACAGTAGCAACATGCCACTCGAATTTTGTGATCATCACAAAAAACATCACAACTCAGCCCAATGTCGGTGCTGCACGTTGGACCAAATGCTGTTGGGTCAATCAGCTTGTCAGCAGCAATGTTAAAGCACTGTATGTCAACAGGCTCGCTGCAGAATTCATAACCTGCATCCCGTAATGCACGAAATGTTTCACGCTCTCGCCCATCAGATGCATCATCAGAATTCATCCAATCAGTCCAACGGCATGAGCAGTTTGAATACTCTATATATAGTAAAAATATAGTTATACCAACTCAATAATGTACTTCTTGCCAAATAGAAGAAGATTTGACCCACCCCTGATGCATGTGAGATAACCAATAAAACCAGGTCTTTACTTCATTATATCTTGTGACAAAAATATGACATTTGCATAAAAAATGTGGCAATAAGCTAATTCAGCCTGATCACTCCCCGAAGAAAATCTCTAGTTCCAATCAAAAATTTCTTATACTTTCAATGCCACAGACACATACCTGGTGGGACCTGAAGATTGTCATCAACTGCTCGAACACATGATAACCAAATCAATATTATGTTAATATAAATATATAGAAAGACTAATTGCTCATTCATTTTTTGTTTGTGCTTCACAGAATATTTTTAATTTTCAGACTCATCCAATGGTTGTCAATTGTCCACAAGTAATTCAATAGAAGTCACAATCCACTTTGTTCTTCATTAGCTCTGATCAATCACTTCACTAAACTAGCGCACTAGAATCTGTAAAGACATTTTAAAACATGAAACGATATGAAGCAAACAGAAACCTGACGGGACAAGGTTCAAAACAATGGATTCATCAAGCAGGAAGACTGATGTAGAATTCATATTGTAGAAGCACAATTATCTTCCTTTGTACAGATTAACTGTGTCAACTAACGTTAAATTGCCATCACAAGAATTTTAATAGCCTGGCCACTAAACCTAACAAAAGCTGTCTTGGTTTTAACACCATACCAGTGTTGAGGGAAGTGTGATTTTTGAGACTCCAACTCCACTCCTACTGCATTAAACCAGACTCCACTTCAATTCAACTCCGAAAAATCTCAAGATATTAGATTTGGAATCTACTCCACAACTCTGAGTTAACATTATACTAGCCAATGCGTATCACATGAAATAGACCAGAGGTGCCAAATAATTTTTGTTAACTTGCAGTAACTTAGCATGTAAATGCTTTTAGTGAACACTTATAAACATAATCGGCGTAAACACTGAATCGAAAATCGTGGTGACAGTTTTATTTTTTCCTTCTACAAACAAAACTATACTACAGGACTTATTGATTTTAAAACTAAAATGTAAATTTGCTGATTCAACCTCACTCCAATACTTTTGTGAAAATTGAACCGAATCCACTCCATTTTCTGAAAAGCGGGAAAACTCTGGTACCACTCCAAATCCACTCTATGCTCAACTCCACACCATAGTAGATATAAACTTAATGTAAGACAAAAGTTGCATAATATTAATAACAAAAATTAGAAGCGTAAAGGTGGAAAACTTGCTTAAAACTTTTTTATTAAAAACATACAGAGGTGGGCAACGTCTACTTTTAAAGTAGCGCGCTACCCGCTACTTGGGCCAAAGTAGCGCACGCTACCGCTACTAATTTACAAAAGTAGCGCGCTACCCGCTACTCGGGCCAAAGTAGCGCGCGCTACCGCTACTTTTTCCGCTAGTTTTGTTTAAAATGACACTAGGAAACACTCAAGTCCCTACATGGACGCAAAAATGACCTTGAAAACGAATGTTATCATTCGTTTACGCTGTCATTTTAACGTCGTCATAGAAAAATATTATAAGGGAAATTTATTGTTACGCATCTTTCAAAAACACGAGCATTTTAAAATGAGAGTCACTAAGTCCTGCCCGCTTTCGCTTAAGCACATCTCTTCCAACAGAGAAAAGTCTCTCTATCGCAGCACTGGAAAGAATGGGGGTGTTGTATTTAATGAACAGATGTTTTAACTCGGTATTCGAAAAGCTCAAGGACTTGCTCTTGTCCGAAAAAAGGCTTCCACAATTGTTGCTTCCTTCTGCACCGACGTTTCACGGGATGGCACAAACGCTCCAAAAAATAGCCTACATCCTCGGAGTCATGACTGGTGTTGGTGTCATTCCTCTCGGTATCAACCAGGCTTGATGTCTCCCGCAACAGTCGAATTACATCTGTCTTGACTTTTTCTCGCAGTGCATCAGCATCATCCGTGGAAACGTAGTGCAGAAATTGTAGCCACGACGTCTTGAAGGAGAGATGAAGACATGATGCCATAACACATTTCATGTTGTTGAAGCACTTGTTGAATCGTTTCTTCACCCCTTCAAGGACTTTCACTCTCAACTCCTCACAGGTCATAAGATTAATGATCTCGGTCAACTTCTTCCCGCAAATTGTGATGGTTGGAAGCAAGACTCTGTAGCTTAATATGCCTTGGAATCGCCCTGTAGAATGTCTAAAGCCTGGCAGATAGGCTTCATCACACGGAGATATTTGCCGAAGAAGTTGACGTCAGCTAGAAAAGACCGAAACTTGCAACCAAGCCGATTAGGCAATATAGCTGCTTAACCAGTACCACGCCAGTATTGCAAAAAAAACAAGCATCTTTTTAAAATTTTAATTAAAAAGTAGCGGTAGCGGGAGTGCAACTGAAAAAAAGTAGCGCCTCTCCCGCTACCGCTACTTTGGAATAAAAATAGCGCCGCTACTGCAGCCGCTACTCCAACTAAAAATAGCGCCGCTAGCGCTACTTTCACCAAAAAAGTAGCGCCGCTAGTAGCGCCGCTACAACAGTAGCGCGCTACTGCCCACCTCTGAAAACATATCAGAAAACTATTCATCAATTAACAGAAAAACTTATTAAAAACAGAACAAGATGGGGTGCGTAATCACGTAGCCAGTCGTTTGGTCGACAGACATTTGGTCGGCAGGACGTTTGGTCGACAGACGTTTGGTCGACAGACGTTTGGTCGACAGACGTTTGGTCGACAGACGTTTGGTCGACAGACATTTGGTCGACAGGACATTTGGTCGACAGGACATTTGGGTTAGGGTTAGAGTTAAGGTCCGTTAAATAACCCTAACCCTAAAATGAATTGTTCTGTCAACCAAATGTCTGTCGACCAAACGTCCTGTCGACCAAATGACTGTTGACCAAATGACCGGGTACCGCGTAATTATGAATAAAAAGAACAATGAACAAATATAATCAATTATATATATATAATGGTAGAAACATTATTGATTGCTACCTCCCTCTGGTCTTTCGACATGTATATAACAAAGAGGAATGGTTGCAATAAAATTATAGCTTTTAATTATTCTCAACTTGCATTCATTCTGCAATCTGCATGTCTTCTGTAGCTTCTTGATGTCACAATGGACAAGCTTCACAAACCCTAACCCAATGTTTGTTATGCTTTGTGGGTCACAAACCCATGACAGTTCCATCCTTTCTTTATAATCTTGATAGCAAATTCATTAGCCTCTCCAACTAAACTATTCTTACTTTTGAGACTTGTAGTTTAAAACAATTTGGAAACCTTCTAATTGAGCCAGGTACCAAACCACACATTTTATATTTTAAGGCACTTTTTGCATTCTGAGACTGTTTTATTTGTTTTACAACAAAACAAAATTGTTGAAATGGATCAAACATAGGAAATATTGTACTGTAAAGAAATTTTTTTTCAGACATTTTTTTTCAACAGCAGTAGGCCTATAGATTAATTATTTGTGGAACAGTTTTAAACCACTTGTCGGCAGCCGTGGCCGAGTGGTTAGCGCGTTGGGCTCGCAGTCGAGAGCCTGCATGTTCGACTCCAGTCACCCGCACTTGCTGTTGTTTCTCTGGGCAAGAAACTTTACGATAATTGCCTCTACCTAGTGATCGATTTCGAGTAATGGGTAGTACCAAATTTACGTCATAAGTAGAGTAGACAACCGGAAACAGACATTGCTGTAGGCTGCAGCGTGGGTCAGGTGTACGTCGGAAGGTGTACACCGATGCATAGCGCTCAAGTCCGCTTTCCCGCAATGCAGGATAAAGATAGACAAACAAACAGACAAACAAACAAACACTCAGCAGTATTTCTGCAGGGTACACCATTTTATTGCACAAACATCATATAATATATTGTGTTCAAAGAGAAGGTCACTCAGTCCTCGAAATTAGCGGTGGCACACGGCAATTGCCGCGGTAAATGCCGCCGCAAACGTCATAATGGCCATTCTGCTACGGCAATAAAAATGCCGTCGCAAAATGAGCACACAAAACTAATTAGGACAAAATTTTTCAAAATTTCTTCCTGTTTGATTTACTCTCAGCGGGAGTTTAATAAGCAGAACATCGCACCAAGAGCTCACCTCGGACTATTTTACTTGCTGTGAACACTCACACAGTCTTCAAAATTAGCATATTTTTACTTCGCAAAAACGTTGACGAGGCCAAACGGCAAAAGTTGAAATTGCCTCGGCAATTGCTGTAAACGTTTATTACAAAAAAATTGTACCAAAATATGCAAAACGAGAAGAGAAAAAAATAATTGAATAGTCTATCACGACCGCACTGTTTGATTTGTTGTGATGTAATATTACCAAAAGTAGCGATAAAGCGAGCAACGCAATACGCACGCTGTTACGGTGATTCACGTTAAATAAGTCATTGGAGGGGAGGAAAGTAAGTTTTAAAATTTTGGGTTGATTCAACGTTCGAGTCAGCACAAATCGATTTAATTTTTCCGGCGGGTTATATCGCGTAACAGCAATGGCCAATAAGAAATTTACATTTGTTTTACGTCATTAATTCGACATCTAGCGACGTTGAATTATCATGAAATAACGTTAATTGCTCAATCATGTACCGGTAACGCATCAATAGCTCCCTGCGAGAAGATTGCCTTGATTTACGTATACACTCACATAATTTCGGCACAATTAGGATACTGCTCGCAGTATCCTAATTGCAACACAAAGTCTACAAAGTCTAAGAGCAACACAAAGTCTGTTGGATAAAGAACTAGTCAGAATCGGAATCATCGGAGGATGAGGTTGTCGCGTCGTCACTGGAATACTTGAAGACGCAAAACTGCCCGTTCATGAACGCGCGATGCCATATGATCGGAAGCATTACTTTTCTTTACTGCCGAAGAACCATTTATCCAATTTTGTACCACTTTTTATATTCGCAACGACACCGGTAAACAATAAGCATTCGATAAAAGAATAACTTTTACGTAACAATTAAGCCAGTATTTGTAAGGTTGCAAACTTTTTACAGTTCACAAGAGCATTGTCAGCGCATAAAATAGCTTGCCTGATGCTTTGGGGTAGCCTACCACCGTGTGACACACGATGAAGAAGCGCATAAAATTTCGTTTGATTAAAGCATACGGCAATTGCTGCCGCAATCCAAGGTTTGTTGATTTGGCGACGGCAATGTTTTTGCCGTCGTAGACGGAAGCTAATTTCGAGGGCTGTCACTTATGCTAGACTAACTTCACTCATCGATTGTCCACCCGCATAACAAAAGTCAATTGTGACACAAGTCATGACTCAGTGACAAATCTGATCAACAAACATTTATTAGCAGAGAAAGTGCCAAATTAAGAGTGAATTTGAACAGACAGAATCATTGTGTGTTTATTGCAGTGACCAACATTGAAGCATCTGAGAACATTGTTTCAGGTTGAATATATCTGATGTCACCAGAACTGACCTTTCGTCACCTCAATTCAGTTTACAGTATTTGTTTTTTATCAAAAAAAAAGTATACAAAACACAACAGAGCCAAACAGTTTGCATAACAAGCATGGCAGCAAAAGACCAAGGTCCACCCAACGTTAAAAACCAACAACATCAAAAACTAGGCACATTAATTACACACAGATAATAACTAACAATAAAACAACAAGGCAGAAAAAACATTCTATGTGCAAAGAGATAAGCAGCAAATAAGTTTCAGGACAATTACTTATTCATCCATCATCGGCACTATCAAAGACACTTCACTTCTTATTGGCGATACTAAAGACATTCTGCTATACCATCATATTTTGTTATGCTCCTACACGTGTAGACAACTTTTTTTAATAATTTATCTGCTATCAAACCTTAGTAATGAGTGGCTATGTGGTGTGTTCAATGTTCATCTTCTGTAATTTGTAGGGCCTGGGTTAGGGTTATATAATGGTTATATAATATTTATAAATGGTTAGGGTTAGACTCCTTTTTGATCTTTGTATTGTATTGGGTTCAAATTAGACTTTGAATAAAGTGTCACAAATTTTAGTTTTTACCGACCGATTTTTGCGCCCCTATCAATGTGGCGCCTATGGCTCGAGCCATGCCTGCCATACCCTAGGTATGCCACTGCTCGGCTGACAGCGCGAGATAACATTTATAAAGTATAATCTTAATTTTTTTGTAATATTACGATTCAATACAAGAGCCACAAAATTTATGTTGTCGAGCCGCATGAGGCTGGCGAGCCGCAGTTTGCCCACCGTTGACATAGAGGAATTGACTAAAACATGTGGATTGAAGTGTGTGAACAGTAAAGCAAAGGCAAAGTAGTTTCACCCAATATGTTTGGTTGAGTCCTGTCTTTGTCATGAGTTGCCAAGGGGGGGACTTGTATACCAGCTCCGAAAATAGCACCCTGGGTACAATGTGTAAACATTAGAAAACTTGTAGGCTGTAAGCTACTTAACTGTATCAAACAAACTGTCATTGTTGGGTTAGGGTTAGTTAACTCTAGAGCTAACCCTAGCTAACTAAGAAGAGTAGCCCTAGCTAACCCTAATTCACAAACTACTTCACGTTGTCAATCCTGAACAACACTTTAGGCTTACGTAGCCAACACCTTCCTTCCCCTTTGAAAATGAAAAACATCAATCAAGCTCAGCAGTCAGCAGTCAGCATCCATCACATTCAATGTTACGAAGCCAACACCTTCTTTCCCCTTTGAAAATGAAAAACATCAATCAAGCTCAGCAGTCAGCATCGTCACATTCAATGAATAGTCTTTTTCTCCTTAACACTTTTTAGCACTTTTTCTGCAAAACGAGGGGGACTCGAATCATAAAAGTTATTTTATTCCATTCAATTTATTTTCTTTTGTCAAAATACAAAAGAAACAATATTGCGGAAATAAAAGAAGAAAAAAAACAACACCAACGTAAGAAAAATGTGGCAAGACTGTAATGGCTGAAGACGTGCCTGTAAAGATTTAATTCTCAGATAGCCTAGATAGGCTACCGCAGGCTGTATGCATCGATGGATGATGGCTATTCCTCGTCTTCGAGGATGATGGCCTTCGCAATAAAATAAAAGCTAACGCGATAGTGAAACACGGCAACCAAAGCAAATGGTTTAAACAAGGAAATGGATTAGTTGAAAGAATCAGTCGACTGAACGACTCGTGATTCCTAAAACAACTAAACAGGGCCAATTGTTGATGCAATGTGGGGATGACTTAACACAACAATTATAACAAAAACAAACTATCGTAGGTACGGACTGGCCCGTCTTGTTTGTTCTGTGGTTGAGCGGCCGGCTTTGTAGTCTACACGAAAAGACCATAAGTGGCGCTGGTTCGGTTCTTGGGGTGTGCAACACATTTCAGGACTGCTTTCCGTTTAGCGGTAGCTTACCCAGTGAATGGAATAATTCAAACGTTACAAACACTTTAGCTTAGTGGTTACGCGCCCAGTTCAAGATCACGCGTCCCTGGTTCGACTCTCGGGGTATGCTCTGCCGCTTGAGCTACGCATTTCAGGACTGCTCTCCATTCAGCGGCACCTATTGAATGGAATAATTCCCTAGCAACAATACTTTAAAATCGGAAAAGTTCACTCTGCCAATCTCGCTAATCGGCCCTGTGTCAAGAGCTTCTACAAGTAGGCCTAGCCTATGCGAAACTACCAGGAATAACCAATCAAGGTGTACTAAAAAACATTTAGTTTAAGTTGACCTTTTTAAGGCTTTAACAAGCTGGTTGTAAACTTAACTCTATAGAACATAAAATAGAACAATAATAACAGATGCGCTCATACTAACAGCATGCAACGCTTCCTAGCCACTGCACTACAATGTGAGTGGCAACTCATCGAGTAAGCAGAGTCACGCAGCAATCAACCAGTCAAAAGCAAAGTAAAGGAAACACAGTAAGGTAGCAATAATAGTAACGCAATAATAACGCAATTTTACGACATTCTTCGCTACAACAAAAATGAGAGCATATACAGAATTACAGAAATATAACTAGGCATTTACATATAAGGTACAACTCCATATCGATCTAGCCTACTCCTTTTCGAACCCTAGTAGATTCTTGAATGAATCCTTCGGAGCATGTCGGCTGAGGATTATTGGAGGGTTGATCTGCCGGTTCATCTAAAGCATTTGGGTGCTCTTCGGTAGGGCCGTTGTCAACACTCGTAGGCTACTTTGACCAACACTTGTACCGCTGGGGTAAGTAGTTTCATTCAGAGCAGGTTCTTCTTCCATTCTCGGAGTGATGTCACGTAAAGACACAGTTGTTTCCCGCCCACTTGGCAACCGGACCACGGCATAATTCGGTGTAGTGTGCACCACATCAAACTCGTCTACTAACGGGTCGTATTTGCTGTTGCCGACATGACGTTTCAGATAAGCAGATCCTGGACTACTCAACCATGTAGGCACAGACGTTCCAAATGAAGATTTACGTTTGTAGTTGAATAAACGTTCGTGGGGGGTTTGATTGGTCGCAGTACAAAGAAGTGATCGGAATGAATAAAGAGCATCAGGAAGCATTAGGGCCTAACTCCCACTGACGAGTAGGCTATCCAATTTTCGAGACTTTAAAGCTAACTTGACTCCCTGTCGGTATGGGAACTTGTGTAACTTTGCATTGTGTACATTAATTGCATATTTCAAACATGCAGTGGCGCCGGCAGGGGCGGGGCAGCTGCCCCCCCAATGTTTTGGGCATCATCTTTTTAATTTTTTTTTTTTATTAATACATATTAATATATTTTTTTAATATTTGGATCCCAACCTCAAGTCAACTCAAGTTGCAAGGGGGGGTAAAAGCTTTCTCGTTAAAAAAAGTATGGAAAACCTTGATGACTAAATTGTACAGTAGATAAAAAGATTTTCTACAGAAGCAAAGATATAGACTTTTTAAAGTTTTAACTAACGTCACATTGATGTAGAAAAATAACAACCTGTTAAATTTTTGATACCTCACACCCCCATGACTTCTTCCGCGCGCATTTTGGCATTGGTTGCTTGCAGTGATTCTTTCACTTAAACAAAACGTTTTGTTTCAGCAGTTTTGAGTTGTTCGATTCTTAAGTTGTAAAGGAGACTCAATTTCTCCAATATTTATCATTTATGTTTCTTCTTTAATCTCAGCAGAGTATAAAACTTGTAAAAGTTTTTCATCCATACGACGTCATGAATGAAATTATATCTCAAATCAGCGTAATGACGTGACATCAGCTAAACATTTTACCGAATAATAAATTAACAAATTCGATCGTCAAAAGTGGTTTGGTGGTGGTAAATATTACGTAATGAAAAAAATGTGATAGGTTGGAAGACATTACGTCATGTTTTTTCAATACAAATTGAAGTTTAAAATTTATTCTTTTGTACATAGTCGTAATCCACCTTCAAAGCGGTACTACAAAGAACAATTTTCGAATTTTCGATAAGGCATCAAGAATAAGTCGACATGACTTTTAACCCTTTGAAGGTTGGGCTCCTGGAGTCTTGCTCAGTTTGGGGGGGGGGGCTGTCGATTCTTCTTATGCTTTAGGAGTGATATCTCTGTTATTTTGGCACGGTTTCAAAATTTGGGATTCAGTTTGTAAAATTATTCACGCTGAGCATATCCGAAAATCAAAACTATGTGAATTTTAGAACTGCTCATATACGTTGAAATGTTGAGGTCACTTATGAGTGTAATTTGTAGCCTGAGTTTAGGCTACACATTATTTTTTGGTAGAGTAATGAAGAACGTGCATAGTAATGTTGTGATTAATTTTTTTTACATTATTTTACATACAGCCAATGCCCTTCACGCTGTGAAACAGTTAGGATTCACGAGACATGGGCCAAGTTAATTACTTTCATCCAGCTGGTGGGAAAATGTTTCACAATAGAATATGAAATATTTCAGAGGGTGTGCTGAGAAATGCCTTATATCTTTCAATTTATAACCTTTATTCGCTCAAAATTTCAGCTCAATAGAGGTGAATAAAAGTTAGGAAAAGTCAAGAAATCTCGTAGTCGCAGCCTCAGTGGTTTTAGAGATACAACTGTTGATACAAAAAAGTTGCATTGACAGCCCCTCCCCAACCTTCAAAGGGTTTGCATTGAGTCAACAGATCTATGCTTTAAGGTTTGCGTCAGCTCCGGAGATCAGTAAAATATAAGGTTGTCATCTTCAGTGCAACAAGACCATTGATTGATTGGTTTAGTAAGGATTAGTAGTCCCATTGCTTTCATTTTGAGTGATCATACTGATTTTCAATTTATTCCTACAAGACGTTACGTACGGTAATGAAAAAATCTATAACTAAGGTTGGAAGACATTACGTCATGTCTTTTCAATTCAAAATGAAGTTTAAAATTTATTCTTTTGTTCATAGTCGTAATCCTCCTTCAAAGCGGTATTACAAAGAACAATTTTCGATAAGGGGGGGCATCAAGAATAAGTCGACATAACTTTTAAGGTTTACGTCAGCTCCGGAGATCAGTAAAATATAAGGTTCTCATTATTGTGATTGTAAGCCACGGGAAATTTTTTCTCTAAAAAACAGATTCCCGGGAAGCTAAACATTTTTTCCAGCCCTGGTACAAAACAAGAGAAATTAAATAATATACCACTGTCTTGCACCAGTGGCGTAGCCAAGGGAGGGGGGTTCGGGGGTTTCAACCTTTCAAATTGAATTTACGAATGTTAAGTGTTTACAAGAAAAGTTTTAGCATATGATGTAATTTCTCGTCAAACTGTGCAAGGATGCAAGCCATCTGCAGCTGCTGAGATCGCTTGTTCGATCTAGATTAACATCTAAACAGCTATTCGTTATACAAAACTTGAATATATCAGAAATAGCCTAAAGTAACTTCATTGTCTCAAAGCTTTTTGTTTGACACTCATCAAGATGTATGACCTCTATGACGTTACATTTTCTAAACTTTGGGTTGACTTCAGAGCATAAAAGTTAGTGACTTACCGGAATAAGATCGTTTTTTGAATCAACCAAGGAGAAAATTGATAAATAATAAAACTGTAATAATCTCGCAAAAAAAAGTAATCAACCTATGTCTCTAAAACAAAGTTTGCCTAATTTTAAACGAAACTGCATTAAAAGAGCGAGTTTTGCAATAGGCCTACCAAGGATTCAAATATCTCAGTCTGGAATTAGCAACATAGCTTTATTTCCGAAAAATGCCGAAGAAAACATGATCTTATCCTTTTGCTATGCCATCGGACAGCACCATTTTACAGGAATATTCATACCCACAATTTTGTTGAAAATGCTCTCAGAATGCACCAAACTCAATGTAATTTTTCAAAATTTTCCGGGGGAGGCCCCCCAGACACCCCGCCGCTAAGTGTCGCCTTCGGCAAACACGCCATCGGGCTTCGCCCGCCGGCTGTCAACACCCCCTCTTTCAAAATTTTTGACTACGCTACTGTCTTGCACTGTCAATTTTGCCCCCTCCATTGTTCAAGGTCTGGCGGCGTCACTGCAAACATGTAGGCTATGTTCCTGTTACTGACAAATAAAACATTGATTGATTGATTGACAACTTGATTGTGCGGCTACTTGCAATACCACGTCGCTGAAGATAAGAAGACAGTTCACGAGACATAAATGCAGTACCTCTATCAGTATGATTGTATGAATATAGCCTAACTTGGCATACCAAATAACGAAAACAATTGATTCAAACAAGTGATCACAGCTTTTGAGTCAATATTCGAACAGGGGAACGCAAAGGGAAAACGTGAAAATTCGTCTACTATCATTAGTAGGCTATAGGCTATATAGTGATTTTTACTGGATGACGGCAACGGACCTTTGAAGTCCAAACTAAGCCTTTCAAATGGCTGGGTCACTTTTACTAGTTCCGCATTAGGCTGCTTGTAAAATTTAGGTTTGATTTCACAACATATCTTACAACGGTTAACAACTTGTCGCACATCTTCAATGGAATAAGGCAAATTTTTCATTCGAATAAAATGATGAAGACGGGTGATACCAGGATGGCACAACGATTCGTGAATTTCAATCAATGTATTATCAAACAAGCTTGCACAAAAGGCTCGCGACAAGGCATCTGGCACATTATTGAACTTGCCTGCCCGATATACAATTTCAAAACCAAACTCACTTAATAACATACGCCAGCGCATTACCTTCTCATTTTTGATCTTTCCATACTTTTGGGAACTGTAGGCCTAACATAAATATTACTGATTTTTGATCAGTAATGATCGTAAAGTGGCAGCCCGACAAAAAATGTGCCCATTTCCGAACTGCCTCAACTATGGCAGCGGCTTCTTTTTCCACGCTGGAATGACGGAGTTCGTTTTTATTCAACATTCTAGAAAATAAGGCCACAAGACGATTTTGTTGATTTAACGAAGCAGAAATTGCATTCTCAGATGCATCAGTTTCTATCACAAACGGCGAGGTTTTGTCAATTATCCGTAAGGCAGCAGAAGCCAAGTCGTTTTTGAGTGTATCAAAGGCTTGTTCGGCTTTACTACATAGGGGATATCCATCAGCATTGATAAGAGGCTTAATTTTTTCTAAAAATTTTGGTAACCACTGTGCATAATAAGAAAATGTACCAATAATACGTTGAACTCGTTGAAGTTAATAAATCGGCAGCAGTGGCAGAGTGGTTAGCGCGTTGGGCTCGCAGTCGAAAGCCTGCATGTTCGACTCCAGTCACCCGCACTTGCTGTTGTTTCTCTGGGCAAGAAACTTAACGATAATTGCCTCTACCTAGTGATCGATTTCGAGTAATGGGTAGTACCAAATTTAAGTCATAAATAGAGTAGACAACCGGAAACAGACATTGCAGTCGGCTGCAGCGTGGGTCAGGTGTACGTCGGAAGACGTAACACGTCGGAAGACGTATCGTCGGAAGACGTACGTCGGAAGACGTACGCCGATGCATAACGCTCAAGTCCGCTTTCCCGCAATGCAGGATTTGGATAATAAAACAAAACAAAACAAGTTCCTTTGAGCTATTTGGCACAGGTAGATCAAGAATCGGTTTTATTCTATCGGTATCGGGTCGTAAAATGCCCTCTGAGATTTGATAGCCCAACAGTTTGATGGAATTCGTCGCAAAAATACTCTTATCCTTGTTCAAGGTGAGATTACATCCTTTTACAGCTTTCAAAAATGTGTTCAAATTAGCATCGTGGTCTTCACGAGTGCGACCACAGACTGTAATGTCATCCAAATAAGCAAAAGTACCCTTGCAGTTAAATTTTGCAATGACTTGATTTACTACACGCTGGAAACAAGGAACTGCATTTTTCAGGCCAAATGGTACTCGCTTAAATTGATACAGTTGTCCATCCGCTTCGAATGCAGTGTACTTTTTTTCTTCAGGGAGCAACATTACTTGGTGATAAGCACTTCGCAGGTCTAGTGTGGAAAACCACTTGTACCTAGATACCTCACTAATGATGCTTTGGATTTTTGGTAACGGATATGCGTCTAGATAATTAAATTTATTAATTGTTTGACTATAGTCCACGCACATGCGTTTTTTATGATTCTCGCTTTTTACAACCACCACTTGCGCACGCTATGGCGATGAGCTAGGCTGATCAGAAATAAATAACTGGTCCGCTTTAGAGTAGTTACGTCTTTTAGCTGCAATAGGTCGACACTCGGAGGTCAGATGTTCGAACAACCGTACTGGTTTAAGACCTCGAATTGGCTTTAAGACACCGAGTTGCAAAGGTATCGTAACTCAGGACCTCCAAAAACACAAGGCTTTGTCAGTCCGAGGATAAAGATTCAAAACCAACCAACCACTTTAATTTGGGACTTGCAGGGCCTCCGAGAGAAATCAGGACTGGTCGGGAAACAATACGTAAAATGGGCCCCAAATGTTTTTTTTTTAGCAAAACTAAAAGCAACTAATTTGTATCATGCGTTGCATCCATGCCCGGATTTAGGGGGGCAGAGGGTGCAGGTGCCCCGGCTCCCCGACTATTGAAGGGCCCCTCTATGTGGAAAAAATGTGATTTTGTGTTGTTACTTTTTTTTTCCTTTCAGCCTTTAAAGTTTCTGCAAAATGCTGTGCAGTACTGGATTAATGCTACTGTAGACGTAGAGGCGGTTTTTTTTGCACGGGGCCCCCCGATCTTAAAGTGCCCAGGGCCCCCCATCAGCTAAATCCGGCCCTGGTTGCATCATATGTTTTAAGCTCAACTTGGCCTACTTTCCTCAGCGTGAAATTGAATTCCTTTTAAGTTTATATTTTAACAACAAACAAACAAACAAAATGCACATCATGCATAGGCTGTTCAATCGGTATTGAGCGTGGCCACGGTTTTGAGTCATGGTGAATCGTAAACAATACTTTACAAATTTCCGTGCCCTAAAATTAGGTTTTCAACTCGCAACCGTTGGAGGTACCAGTTTATGTCAAAAAATTTTTTCAAAGCAACAAAATATTTGAAAAAATGTTTCGAAAGCTGCATTCTATGATTTGTTTGAGTAGAGATTGTAGTGAAACCATTTAGGCCTACAATTCCTCTATTAGAGAAGTTTATTCCGCTAAAAATGCAGCTAGGTTGTTCTGACGACATAAACTGCAAACTGAAATCAGACTGAAAATAAACACCAGTAAAAGCGACAAAGGAACTTAAGGCAACGTAGGCTGGTAACAAAGCAATCAGCAACAACGTAAATTACAATAAAGCAATAACACGTCATTCACTCCTTCCAAAGATTATCAACAACATAAAAGCAATGACGTTAATACATTAAAGACATAAAATTAATTCTGTTTGGCGGTCGCCTTGAACGTGATGAGCGCCGGGGCATGGGGCGCTCACTGGAATCAGTCGGTATATGAATTTCCGATGACGGGGCAGGTGTATCTTCATTGACAAGCTAACTATTAGTTGTAATTTGTTCGGGAAATTCCACAGGTGGTTTGTCTATCCCTTCGTTTCCAGGCAGATTGTGTGAGTATGAAGGACTCCCGGGATCCGGCAAACTAAGAGTCGACTCGTCCAGGCCACCACGAGCAGTTGGAGCAATGTCGCGAATTGACACTGGTTTCGCGTCCGTTCGCAAAACGAACGTGCGCGTATAGTTCGGAGTTGCATGAGTCATTTCCACTTCTTAAACCCACAACCCTAAAGTTTATCTTGATTTACTCGAGCTGAAAAAAAAAGCCAAAGGAAAATATCACAAATGGACAGAAGAGGCGATGAAACTTGCTCTTTCTGATCTTTTAAATTAGTGCCCTCTTGTGTCAACTCTCACACTTTTTACTACGCAAATCACTCCTTGCTAATGTTTCATAGGAACTTTAAACTTAGGAAATTGCTAAGTTAAAATACTTACTTTTTTACTGCAAAATATGCTTTCACCTAATTAAAACAAATACTGGTTCAAATTACACATGGGTGAGGTTCATTTTACACAGGGCATGTGTAATTTGGACCAGGGTACGATTTATTTTAAATCACCCTTGTGGCCATTGTGTACAATTTCTTCCAATAATTTTTTTCATGTGTGTACCTTATGTCTTCAAGTTGTTAACATGTCAATTTCAAAAAAAAAAAGTTTTGTTGTAAAGGAGTTATAGCAAATCCTGCTTAAGGGGTTCAAATTACACAGGTTTCCCCTATGTGACGTTTGATTTGGGGAACGATTGTCCGTAACATCTACATTATCATACTCTTGTCCAAAAAGCTCAACTTTTACATTACAGATTCCTAAACTTTGCGATGAACATCCTTTCACGGCTACACCAATGCGGCATTCATTTTTTTTCAAGATTTAGTTTTAGACGCTTTCCTAAACGGTCGCTCATGTTACAAAGGGTAGAGCCAGTGTCAATGAGATCATTGGCTTGAACTCAATTAACTGTAACAGGGACGTTGACCTTTGCGTGGGTGTCGAAAGATTCGGTTGTCATATTCATAATGACATTTCGTGGAGTAGAAGCAGATAAATAAATAGGTTTTCGATTTACCCTGGAAAGACGACAAACTTTTGAGAAATGACCTTTTTTAGAACATTTGAAACAAATAACTTCACGAGCAGGGCAATATCTTCTACTATGTCGCTTATTTCCGCAATAGTTGCACTTTTCAACCAACGCGCGCTAACATCTGAGCTTTCTTCCTTATCTGAAGAATTTTCCATTTTAAAGGTATAGGACGAGTTTCAAAAGCTGTTGCGCCACAATCAAGTGAAGGAGGAGTCTGGCTCGCAGTCATTTAGAAACGATTGCAAAACGCTTGGGCATCATCTAAGGATCGAGCTTTATCAAAAGTTTTTTGTAGCGAAGCATTTTTGTCCTCTATAGCAAGTGTTGTTTAACGTTATTTGACAAAATCCCAGCGATAAACGAGTCACGTGTAGCTTCCTCTTTATGCGCAACTGCCGATACGGCCCGAGTCACAGGAGAGGCTCAATCGCTTTAAGGTCTGCATGTACTCGTCTAGTGATTCATCTGGCTTCTGCTTCCTAGTTTTTAAAACAAATCGAGAAAACATGGGGTTAGAAACCTTTTCAAAAAGGCGCTTCAGTTGTTCGATAGCTTCATCATAATTTGTTGTCTCACACACCAGTTCATATATTGAAGCGTCTATGTGATTTATAAGCAAATTCAACTTGTCTTCAGCTGAAACTTCTCCGAGCTTTTCTAGATAAATTGTAAAAGACTTGTACCAATGCACCCATTGTCGTTTAGCGTCTTTACTTTGCGAGCCCGCAGCTAAGAGTCTAAGGCGCAAGACTTTTAGATCCATAGGCTACTTAAGTTAGCGGAATAAAATGTAGTGAAACCATCTACAATTCCTCTATTAGAGAAGTTTATTCGCTAAAAATGCAGCTAGGTTGTTCTGACGACATAAACTGCAAACTGAAATCAGACTGAAAATAAATACCAGTAAAAGCGACTGTTGTGTTTTTAGCTCATTCAATCAGAGTCATACTGGAATTCTGTTTTATTATAAAATTGCACAACCAAGATATAGTGTGAAACCTGCAAAGTAAGCCCAAAACGAGAAGTGCCAATTAACAAAAGCAGGCGGATGAATACTAAGCAAAAGAGAAGACCTGAGGGAAACGAAAACAAAGTACATCGTTTCAATGCAAATAAACTAAAATACATAACACTTCCCCAATAAAATTTATGACCACCCATAACGAAGAGGTGGTTGGCGTCTTCTCTTTGATCGCCTTAATGTTTGTTCTTGATGCGATGACGATGATGGATCGTCGGTCGCTATCGGCGTCGATGAGTCCTCGGTCGCTATCGGCGTCGATGAATCCTCGGTCGCAATCGGCGTCGATGAATCCTCGGTCGCTGTCGGCGTCGATGAATCCTCGGTCGCAATCGGCGTCGATGGAACCGGAAACTCGTCAGCTGTCGATGACGACGTGAAAGTAGTCTCCCCTGGGTCCCCGTCTTCCGGCGAGATGTAACGCGGACGTAGCTGGTTGATATGGCGTCTCCATATTGGACCTCGAGGGTCCACTCGAACCTGCAAACTACGACTCCCGTGTCGCTTCACCACGACGGCAGGAACCCACCGAGGGCTTCGGCTTTGCCTGGAACCAAAGTATAAAGCATAACAAGGATCACCAACATCGAAGTTAATTGTTTTCCGGTTTTGTTTCCGAGGCGAAGGACTCGTCGATGGTTTCGTGATCTGAGCTGAGGAAGGAAGTAAAATATCTAATTTAGTACGTAGTTGTCGGTGGTTTAATAACTCACTGGGAGAGTAACCACTGGCATTAGGCGTACGGCGAAACTGCATCAAGAATTGAGTGGTGGCACTTTTAGGCGGTAACGACGATTTTCTCAACGCCTGCTTGAAAGTGCGCACCAAACGCTCGGCAGCACCATTCGTAGCTGGATGGTATGGTGCTCCAGTGATGTGGACTATACCCCTAGCTTTACAATAATTCTTGAAGTCTTCTGAAGAAAACGTAGTCGCATTGTCTGAGACAATGGAGTGGGGGTATCCAAAATGGGCAAAATCCTACTCTAAAAGATCAATAGTAGCAGACGTCGATACGGAAGAAGTTGGGTGAATAGAAGGATACTTACTATAAGCATCGGTAACAATAAGCCAATTATGACCTAAAAAATTAATAGCGTGATCGACATGAATTCGACTCCAAGGCTTCTCTGGAGCTATCCATGGGTGGATAGGAGCCTTGCTTGGTGCAGCTTGATGCTCACCACATGTAGTACATGTTCGGCAGAGGTCGACAATGTCCGCGTCGATCTTGGGCCAGTAGACTGCTGTCCTGGCCAGCTGTTTCATTCGCTGCATGCCGAAATGACCTTCGTGTAAAAGAGAAAGAATGTCATTGCGAAGTTTAAAAGGAATAACTACTCTAGAACCATATAATAAACAACCATAACATGTTGTTAGAGAATCAGCAACTCTTCTAAACTGTTCGATTGGATCGTTAGAGTTTGATTTCGCAGGCCATCCTTCTTGTGTAAAGCGAATGATTTTAGACAAGACTGGATCCTTGGAAGTTTCCTTGCGCAAAGTAGAAGAATCGGAATGACTAACCTGCGAATCCAACGTATCAATTGCGCAGACAATATCAACATCATCTGCACTTTCCTCCCCATCAAAAATTGTGTCATCGTTGGACGGAAGACGGCTCAAGGCGTCAGCATTTTGGTGATGCGTTGTTTTGCGATACTCTATAGCAGGGATGGCGAACCACTGACCCGCGGGTCACGAAGTGACCCATCACAGATTTTCAGTGACCCACTTGTCTTTTTTTAAATAATGAAATTTAAACAAATGTTTCAGCAAAGAATAAATGTTTCACTAAATATTTGTAATAAGGCCCCACCCTATTTTAATCTAGTAGGCTACCGTACCGAATTGCCATATAGCAGTCTGACTCTGACACACAAAAAGTTGTAAGTGTGGTAACAAAAATTGTCAACTATATTGCATCTCATGCTCTTAATAAACGCCAGTTTGCAAATTTATTGAACGCGTGTGACAGTAAATTTAATGGCTTACTCTTGTACAACAGTGTAAGGTGGTTAAGTTGTGGTAATGTTTTACAGCGATTTGTTGAATTGTGGTAGTGCTTTGTTGAATTGTTGGAAGAAGTACAACTTTTTTTAGCTGAAAAAAATCAAAAATATCCAGAGTTAAGCGAAAGTATGTGGTTGAATGATTTACATTTTTTCGCTGATTTCACAATGCATTACAATGAGTTAAATACTAAATTACAAGGCTGTGAAAATATTGTATTATCCATGATTGGGCACATTAAAGCATTTGAGAAGAAACTCGCTATTTTTTCTGTAGACCTTGAACAAGGTCAGCTGAACTATTTTCCTCAGTTGTTGAAGCATTTTACTAGCACCAATTTAACTTATGAACAAAAGCAAACTGCACTCAACAAGTATGTTTTACTGACGAAAGAGGCCAAAAATGTCATGTCAGAAAGGTTTACCCAGTTCCGAAAGCTAGATACCACAGTGCAGTTCATTCTTTTCCCGCATGCAATTCAATTTGAAAATCTTGAATTATCAAACTTCGAATGGCTTCGTCTTTACAACTTGGAAATGGAAATGATAGACTTTCAAGAAAGTGCAGTTTGAAAAACAAAATTTGTAGACTTAAATCATCTCCTACAAAAAATTAAAATGAAAACGGATATGGATGGTTGTGACTTTCCTCCTGTTGAAAACCATGCTGAAAATATAATTCTTACAGAGTGGAACTCCCTGCCAAATTCGTTTGAAACTATGAAAAGATTTGCGGTAGTTCTGTTAACGTTGTTTGGTTCTTCATATTCGTGCGAATCTTTACTTTCGCACATGAATTTTATACAATCAAGCACACGGAATCGTCTCAGCTCAGATATGATCGAGTGCTGCATGTGTGAAGCTAAAAACTACAGATTACCAACCAAGGATAATAAGACTTGCAGAGAAGATGCAGCAGCAAGTTTCGCATTAACATTTAGTTTCATGACCCACTTTTGCTTTTTCAAGGATTAAGGTTTCTTTTGTGACCCATGCACTAAAAAAGGTTCGCCATCCCTGCTCTATAGTATAACTAAATTGACTCAAAAACAACGCGCAGCGTGCTAACCGGTTAGCCGCCAGCGAAGGGGTAGGTTTATCTGGACCAAAAAGTGAAAGTAAAGGCTTATGATCCGTTACCAAAATAAAATTCCTACCGTAGAGGTATTGGTAAAATTTCTTCAAAGCGAAGATGATAGACAAAGCCTCCTTTTGGATTTGGCTGTAGTTTCTTTGAGCCTTCGTCAAGATTTTCGACACATTTGCTATTGGCCTCTCGCTTCCGTCCGGGGAGCGGTGAAACAGTGTGGCGCCAATGCCCACGCTTGATGCGTCGCACGCAATTCCTAAAGGAAGCAACGGGTTAAAGTGTACGATAACATCGTCTGCGGAAAGAAACGTTTTTAATTTTGCAAAAGCGCATTTTTCTTTGTGTTCCCATCTCCAAGGAACACCACTCTTGGTTAAATGATATAACGGTTGCGCTACCGTAGAAAAATCTGGGGGCATAAACTTAGAATAAAATTGAACCGACCCCAGAAAAGAACGTAAGGTACCAGCATTGGAAGAAGCAGGCATGTTCAGTACTGCATCGACTTTAGGACCCTTTGAAATCCCCTGTTTAGAAAGAACATGACCTAAGTACTCGACATTTGCCTGGGCAAATCTACATTTTTCCTTCCTACATCTAAGACCTTTCGAAGATAAACGATCGAGTAGTCGTTTAAGGTTCTGGAAATGCTCTTCCGCTGTAGCTCCACTTATCAAAATGTCATCCAGGTAGACTGCTACACCTGGAAGGTCATTAGTTAAATCATCCATTATCTTTTGGAAATGGCCTGGGGCAGAAGAGATGCCAAACGGCATAACATTTTGCAATAAAACCCCTCTATGGGTACTTAATGCCAATATTTTTCGACTCTTTGGACCTAACCTAATCTGGTTATAAGCATCTGCCAGGTCAATCTTAGTGAATCCGTGGCCACCCCCTAGTTTACGCATTAAATCCTCTGGAAGAGGCAAAGGGTGCCTGTGAGTTTTAAGTTGTGGATTAACCGTCGAAGAATAGTCACCACAAACCCTTAATTTTGATTTCTTACCTTCGGTAGAAGCCTTGCGAACTGGTACTACAGGAGTTCCCCAGTCGCAAAATTGTACAGGTGTCCAGATACCTTTTTCTATGCCGGCGTCATAGGCAAGAGCTAAGTCTTCTTGAATGGCGAAAGGCACTGGTCTGGGCTTTGAAAACACTGGCTTACAATCAGAGTTAAACTCAATCTCTAATTCGTAATCCTGAAGACAACCTAACTCAGGTTTAAATAAGTCTTCGTATTGGTCACATAACTCGGAACATGATTTTTGCAAGTTAAAATCTATGTCGTTGTGACGATGAATAGCATGTAAAGATGAAGAAAAGAACTTATCTACCGAAATATCTAGTGCTTGAATAGCATCACGCCCTAATAAGTTAAGGTTAGGGATTTCACATACCATAAATTGAACTGTGGTCGTCTTTCCCGATTTGTTGCAGCTCGCTTCGGCAGTGAAAGATCCAATAATAGGCATCGAGTGCTTACTTGCCGACTGAAAACGTAGCTGCGGAGTCTGCAAGATAGGGTTGCCTAGCTGCGACCAAACTTCAGAAGAGATGAAATTTCCCCCTGAAGCTGTATCAAGTTCCATTAAGACGGGGAAAGACTTAATAAAAATTTGAACCTCGAGTTTAGGAACTTTACTCGACGAATTATGAACAGTATTTACCTCCTGTATGCAGTTGACCTTAGAAGAATGAACTTGTGCGGCTTTTTTACGACATGCGGATTGTACATGCCCTGTAAGTTTACAGAAATGACAGACCGCATTTTTAAATCTGCAGTTGTTAGCAAGGTGATTAGAGTTACCACATCCAGGGTTTTTTTTAAGGTTTGGTTTGGGTGACCGCTAAGTAGTTTCAAGAGACCGCAAGTGTTTCATTTAAATACAAAAAAATAGCCATATTTGCTTAAGACATAGCGAAAAACAACCATTACTTTTCTACTGTAGTTGCAAGTCCAAATTTTGGGAAACCGCTGGAGAAATTTGGGGGACCGTTTCGGTCCCCCAAAACACCTTAAAAAAAACACTGACCACATCGATAGCACTTACTTTGCTTGTTCGCATTAGCACTGGCCACTGTAGCTTTCTTGAAAAAATATCGTCTATCGGTGCCTTTAACTTTATGTACCACCGACGGTTCAGTGCCAAACACCGTCTCCTTAGCCACTTTGGCAGCGTCTTCAGTTTCTATGGCTATTTCAAGAGCACGTGAAAAAGTAAGATCATCAGGTTTAATTTTAAAGAGAGCTTTAAGAACTGCTTCGTTTCCTACCGAGCACATAAAACAAGTACGCAAAGCTTCATCTAAAGGATTAGTAATAGAAGAAAAGTCGCATGTGGCAGCGGCTTGCCTTATTCGTGCACCCAATTCTGGAACAGTCTCACCTGGTTTCCGCTTCAAGTTGCTCCAGAAGCGAAATCGTTCACGAATAACGAAGCGCTTAGGGTCGAACTGTGCCTTCATGTAATTCGAAATTTCCTCCATTGTAAGTTCATTGATTGGCTTTGCTGTAGACTCTTGTGCGGCCAGATTGAGGATCATCTTGTAGATGCTAGCTGACTGGTTAGTGAGGAAAACTTGAGCCTTCTTGTCATCAGGAACGGACTGTGCTTTTACAAATGTGCAAAAACGTGACCAATAATCAGTCCAAAGTTCTAAAGTTGAATCAAACTCACAAAATTTTGGAATAGCTTGAGATAATCGATTTTGGTTTTCTGATTCGCATGGAATTTTGAGGGCTGAAATTAACTTCTTCAATTGTTCTTCATGATGACGTTCTTGCTGTTGCATTTGTTGTCGTGCCTGTTCTTCTTGCTGTTGCCTTGACAGCGACAAAGGAACTTAAGGTAACGTAGTAACAAAGCAATCAGCAACAACGTGAATTTCAATGCAACTTAAAGCAATAACATGTCAGAGATCATGGGGTGGTGGTGTGGTCCGGTTTGCAGCTCAGATTTGCTGTGTAGCTTTCTTTCAAAAGTAGGCTACCAACTCATTCAAAATGCCATTATTGTAGCCCACAACTTATTGTTTAAATTTGTTCCACATACCCGCAGCTGCACATCAGACATATCGCCATGTCGGTAGGCCTACGATGAAATTTCCATAAATCTTCAAACTTATCAATGATATGTTTTGTGTTTGTTGACAGCCTACATTCGTTTATTGACTATCAACAGCTTGCGAATATTTTACAACACACAGTGGAATAAATTTTGTTTGTATAATTTAGCTGGTGAAGCGGAGTTGTTGGAGCGTTCCGTCCCTAGAAAAATCAAATCTTTTTATTTTCAATTCATAGTTCCTGTGATCCTTATGTCAGGGGTTCTTAAACTGGGGTCCGTGGACCCCCAAGGGGTAGGCGGACTAGTTTTAGGGGGTCCATGAAGACCCAATGGAAATCTTAGTGTATAATTTTAAAAATGAATTGTTGTTTTGTTGTCCTTGCAACGTTGTCGTTTTTATCACTATTTGAACATTGCAAAACTTTATCAGTTGCAGCCATAGGAGTCTATGGTTGCAGCTAAGCTAGACGTCAGCTAGACTAGGTTATATAGGTTAAGATTGTGAAAGGTTTATGCATATCCTCTTTTGGTAGAGAGCCGTGGCTGCTATAATCCATTTTGCAACTACATATTTATGTGAGTCAGGATTTTCATCCTTGGTAACTATCAAAACAAGGAGTCGAAACCGATTGGATGCAAAGGATGACATGCGTGGTTGCCCTATCAAAGACGAAGCCACAATTTCATGTTCTTGTTGAAAACATTGTTGAAAACATCTTCTATTCCTGATTTATGTAAATGACTTTCCTAACTGCCTTCAACACGGAACTGCAATTATGTTTGCAGATGACACCACCATTATATATAAAAATAAAACCGTTTCTACGGTATATGATACGGCAAATCAAGAACTTGTATGCATAGATCAATGGCTATCAACAAATCGATTGTCTCTAAATGTCACCAAAACCAAACATATATTATTTTCAAGTCAAGGAAGCAAGACACTATCATACCACCCACCCTTGAATATTCGAAAAAGCAACATAGAACAAGTTGCCTCAATAAAGTTTCTGGGAATAATTGTAAACGAGCATTTGTCATGGAAATCTCATATGGAAATCTTGCTTCAAAAAATAAGATCAACACTCTGCGTGACAAAAAAAATTAAGCCTTTCCTAAACAAACAAGCACTTCTCTCCATTTACCATTCTCTAGTTGAGAGTCAGATATTATATTGCATCTCAACGTGGTGTCATGAAAACAAAACTATATTGCAAAAGCTACAACGTACATGCAATAACTTTCTTCGTACTGTATTTGACATTGACCGCAGAGAAAGCATAAAAGGTGTAATGGAACTCAATAATTTAAAATCAATTAACCACATGAAAACTACAGAGATTGCAACTTTTATGTTTAAATATTCAAAAAAGCTGCTTCCCACAACATTCAATGATATACTTATGTGTAAACAATCAAGTAGCCTAACAACAAGAAGTAATTCTCCTTATATTCCGATATATTGCCGAATTAACACTTGCAAACAATCAATACGGTACATGGGGCCAATAGTTTGGAACAAGCTTCCCCCTACTATAAGAAATGAATGTAAAACTGTAAAAGGCTTTAAATCAAAAATAAACAAGCTAAATCTTCCTTGAAATAATCCCATCTAAGTATTACATCATGCACCAAACATACTAATATATAAAAGATATATAAAAATATATATATATATAGATATATATAAATATATTTTTGATTTAAAAGATATATATATATACATATATATATATATATTTTTTTTTTTTTTTTTTGCCCAGCAATGATAAGCCAATGTGTGTAGATTTATTAGCAAAATAGTAAGATTGTAAGTACTCCTACTGGCCTTCTGGTTCTTGTGTTTTTTTTGTCCACAGAAGTTCTACAGAGTCTGCAGAAGTTTTTCCATCCTTTTTGACCAATCTCCATCTTTCGGTGAAGCGGTGGCCAGTTGTTTTATTTCAATATCTTGGACTGGATCGTCATGCTATTGTCTGATTGTTTATCTATTTTTTTATTTTTTTTATTTTTTTTTTTTAACGTAATATGCCAAATTGGATATTTTTTGTCACTTTAATATGGTTTAACGTGTAAAACATACGGTAACCCAAATTTATCATATTACTGGGACATACCACTACTACATCCCAGCTGGCGATGCCTGTCATTTTTGCATTAATACAACGTTAGCTAACGTTGGATCGGTGTGGAAGTGGCGAGTTTAGCTGACTGGGGTCTAAAATTATCGCTTTATCAACGCAACTTTTATCAAAGCACGCTTGATATCTTTAAGACATAACTTCCCTGGGTATAATTGAATTTCCGCAAGATGATGATGTTGTTTTTTGCTAGTTTGTTTTTTTGTCATTGTTTCATGTCGTCAAGTTATAGCCTATCTATTTTGTGAGTCGTGCAAGGCCTGGTGCGTTGCGCTTGAAATGGCTTTGCCCGTGGTAGGATTTCTTTGTGGGGTTTTCTTTGCCTGCCTTGCTCTTTGCTATGAGCTAAACGCATCAAGACGTGTTCCCCTTACGACCATCAGCACTCTTGATAACGCACCATGGCCGATCTTCATAGCAACTGTCCATACAAATCTTCAATATATCAGCTAAAGTTATGTAGGCTAATAAAGTTATAGCCTATAGGCTATATGTTTATTTGTTTTGTAACATTTTTTATTTTTTTAATTTTCCCTTTATATCTTAAATTTTTCTGAAGGTGTTGCGACCGTGCCAAATTTTTTTCAACTCAATAACTTACTTCGATCACAAGCACGTTTTAACGTTCGCGTTTTGTCGCTTCTACCTTTTTCTTGACCTTTGCTATGTTGATGTGTATTGTGTTGATATGATGGTCAGAAATAAAAAAAAACAACTGAACTGAACTGAACTGAACAAGCAGCAGCATCCTTTACATTAGTGAAATTAAATCGAAGATATTGAAAAACAATCTGCATTTGCTATTTCTTAAATTTATATAAACATAAATTTTGTTACTTCAAATCAAATACGAGTTAGTTACTACTCTCCAAACCCTTGACACCCTGTTTCACCCTAAATGGAGGATCATCAAAAGGTCCTAATTCAAATAGAAATAAATTTTGTTACCAATTGATTTTAATTTTATTGCGTTATGTCCAATTCATGCTGATCAAAAAAGTTTCTCGAACTAGGCCATAAAGGGGTCCACGCAAACCAAAATTTTTGTTTAAGAGGTCCGCGTTAAAAAAAGTTTAAGAACCCCTGCCTTATGTTGATATATTGGATGTTACCCCTTTGCATCTGCAACACGCGAACTGGTGTGCGTATAATCACGTGATCATTAAGCTGTCCTTGTTGCGCAATCTGTGTTACCTTTCGTTCTGTCAGTGCAGTTGCTATTTGTCTCGCCAGGTGAACGTTGTATTAGCCCGCATCAAACCCAATAAATCCCTGATTGTGTCTTTCGTTAAATAGAGACGACAGCAATCAACATGGTGGCAGCGAGGATTATTATGAAATGCTAAATTGAGTAAGTTCAGAAGACAAGCAACTACAATGAGCATAGACTCGAGAAAACCATCATTGTTGGATATACACAATGCAAATGTGGCGCAAATATTCCCAGATTGGAAGAACGAAGTAGAAATCTACATGATAGCCAGTGGAGCGTCCAAGAAAAGTCAGGAGATTCAAACAGCAACAATACTCAACTGTGCTGGTCCTGAGGCAATCAAAGTTGCAAAGCAATTTACATACTTAAGTGAAGACGATAAGAAGAATTCACAAGTCCTGCCAGAAAAACTGCAAATTTCTGTACGCAAGCAGAAAGCGAACTCGTTCACACTCGAAGATTCTGGGAAACCAAAGTAAGTAAACCTTTTAATTTTTTTCTGACTGAATTACGAAAAAAAGCAGATCTATGCAATTTTGCCAACTACACCGAACGGATGATACGCGATAAAATTGGGATATCCGTAGGCTATGTAAGAAATTACAAAGCATCTTAAATAGAGAAGAAAATCTCGATTTGGATGCAACAATCAAAATTTGCCGCAATTTCGAATTAAATCACCGAATTGTAGAAGAAACCGACTATTCTGAAACAAATGTGCACAAGCTTGATCGCAAAAGTAAGGAATACGAATATAACAAAACGCAAACAGTCAAATTGTTGCTGAATGTAAATTGTGTAAAAAGTTTTTTGTAATTTTTATACCAAAGACAGGCAAGACACAACAATACCACAGGGTTGAGCATTACAACAGTATATATTTGCCTGTCTTTGGTATAAAAAAGCAAACTCTCTCCCGAAACTATATTTTTGTAATTTTGTAATTGTAAAAAGAAAATTCACCAAGTCTATGATGACGCAGTGAAGCAATCGCCTCGCAACTTATGTAGTGCCGACAGCGTATATCTTCATGGAGTGAAAAATGAAACTATTAACTCGAGGCTAACAGCACTGCTGAAAGTACACTCTTTCAATGTTCGATTTCAACTAGACACAGGAGCTGATGTTAACACGATCTCAAAGAAATTTGTAAATGAAGAGCAAATATCCAAATGCACGAAAGAACTGACTATGTGGAATAAAACATCGATGAAGCCCGTTGGAGAAACTACTATAAACGTTTGTACCCTGAAAACTAACAATGTTGATGCTGTTAAATTTATCGTAGTAGATAATAAGTACAATTGTCTGCTAGGCTTAAGAACTATCCAAGAAATGAATCTTACTTCTGTTAATCATCGTTAACTGTGATGCTGAACTAGGTGATTTGGGCACTGTTTCTTTGCAGATTGATTCTAATGTTTCGTCTAAAATTTTGTTATTTTGCCCTGTAGAAAAGTGCCAATTGCTTTAAAAGAGCAAGTGAAAACTGAGCTTGATAATCTTATGCAACGCAAAATTTTATTACCTGTTGACAGTGGCGTAGCCAAGGGGGGGGTTTTGGGGGTTACAACCCCCCCCTTTGGCACGCGTGTGACGTCACGATATTGAGAATGATGCTTTAAGTCTAATAAAAAAATGCCTAGTTTTAAACGAAATTGCATTAAAAGAGGGAGTTTTGCCAATACCAAACATTCAAACATCTCAGCCAGGAATTAGCAACAAGAAAACACAGAGACTTAGCTTTATTTCCGAAAAATGCCGAAGAAAACATGATCTTATCCTTTTGCTATGCTACCAGACAGCACCATTTTACAGGAATATTCGCACCCACATTTTTGTTGAAAATGCTCTCAGAATGCACCAAATTCAAAGTAATTTTTCAAAATTTTCTGGGGGAGGCCCCCCAGACCCCCCGCCGCTGGGTGGTCAAAACCCCCCCCTTTCAAAATTCCTGGCTACGCTACTGCCTGTTGACGAACCAACTGACTGTGTTACAAACACATCGTCGTTTCAAGCCGGTTGCAATGCTTTCTCTCTGATGTTGACGTTACATAGATATTGCGTAAATATTCGTCTTGGCAACGTCATGTGAAGGTCTTCTACATTTGTCGCCAAAGTGGCGGCGTTTCAAACTCTCTCGATACGAATCATCGTGGAATCATTCGACAGCGGCTTTCTTTCTCACTCGCTGTAATGATGTAGGTGTTTTGTTGTTCAACGTAGATTCTATGTATTTAGTACAGATATGGTTCATTGCTTTCGAAGCGCACAATTGTCCAGTCGAACGCTGTCCATCCATCGTCCAATTGACTTTGACGAGATTAGTAGCTTGATGTGAGCCTAGCGTGTATTCGTACTTTAGTGCAGTTTCATTTCATCATCATCATCATAATCCATCGTCGGTTTGTTCCCCACTAGTGGGGGTGGCCGATTGTTTCCGCGCAGCAATTGTCTTAATCCCTTTTCTCCATTTCACCCTGTCCCTTGCATCTTCCTCCTTCAGTCCGACTTTTTTAAACTCATCCTTCACTTGTTGTTTCCACGTTCTTCTTGGATATAAACAGTAATATGGCATGAATATAAACAGTAATAGTTTCGTTCTATCTTTCAGATTCAAGCTCGTTGTAGGTGTTTGCCACAACTATTCGAAATCTCTTTATATTTCTTTTGAATTATCTTTCAATCATAATTTGATACGTCGCTTGTCTCGAATTTGTCTATTGGAAGTGCATTGTCTATTTGAGTTGAGACGTTGGATATTTTAATAGAAATCGCTTGAGAGCATTTCGTTTGGCACCTGCAGACGAGAAGATTAGCGACCCAATTGCCTAAGAAAGCCGCATCGTCTTATCTTAGCTGTTCGGGTTTGGCGAGAGATCTCAATAGGTGAAATCGCTTGCTACGTAGAACACAGGGTTCTACTTCTACAGACTGGGTTAGTCTGTAGTGAAAAAGCCAAATGGTTCTCTAAGAATCTGTAGGCTATTGATCCTCAACCAGTTAATGTAGCTCTGAAACGAGAATACTACAAATTGCCAACTCTAGATGACATTTTACCTGAAATGCATAACGCTAAAATTTTTAGTAAACTTGATGTAAAACAGGCGTATTGGCATGCTAAATTAGATGATCATTCAAGTGACTTAACGACAATGATAACACCTTATGGACCATAAGGTGTTATCATTGTCGTTAAGTCACTTGACATGGACGATATCGATGGAATCGACTGCCATTTGGTCTAAAAGTGAGCAGTGAAATTTTTCAAAAACGACTGAATAACGCTTTAACAGGTTTAAAAGCGTATTTGCTGTCGCTGACGATGTTATTATTCTTGGATGTGGAGAAGATGTAGACAAAGCACTTGCTAATCACGACGAAAACCAAAACGCTTTGCACGAGAGATGTAAGGCGAGATGCATCAAATTGAACGACAAAAAGTCAGTTTTAAAGAAAACTGAAGTCACTTTCATGGGACATCTGATTACAAGTAAAGGAATCAAGCCTGACCCTAAAAAGATAGAAGCGATTGAGAAAATGCCTTTCCCTGTTGATGTCTCTGGAGTAAAACGTTTTTGTAGAATGATTCAATATCTCGCAAAATTCATGCCTAGTCTTGCTGATAATCTGGATCCACTACGCAATTTGACCCGCAAAAATGTACCTTGGATGTGGACAGACGACTGCGAAAATTCAAAATAGGAAAAAGAAAATCGTGACCACTCCACTGCTTAGTTACTACCATCCAAACAATGAACTCACTCTTCAAGTGGATAGTAGCTCAACCGGTCTTGGAGCAGTGTTACTACAAAACGGAAAGCCTAATTTTTAAATAACATTTGCACACAGTTTTGACTAGTGTAAAATATGATTATCAGTAACGGTGCATTCAAACACATAATCAGTGATATCTTGGAATAATTTACCCTTTTTATCATCTGAATTGTATTTTCTTCGTTTTCTGCATCCATATGCACATCACGCAGGGCCGGATTTACCATTAGGCTAGGCAGGCTGAAGCCTAAGGCCTCAACGTCCAGGGGCCTCGAAATTCGGTTTCGAAGTTTGTAATTCTTTTAAAAATTTGACAAGTTTAAACCCTATCTAAATCAAGCTTTTCAGAGTAGAAAATTTTATACACAACTGGTTTGACAGACTTTCTAAGCGAAATTATAGATGAGTTTGACGAGTTTGATCTGCAAGCAAAAGCAACCTTGCCGAATATTAGCTACAGAGCTGTCACTAAGAAGTTCAGTTCAGTTTATTTTTTGTTTTGTTGGCGAAAAAGAAAGACACAAAAAGCAAAAAGACAATAAACACAAATAATTCGCACAACACGCTTTAAGTGAACTTTAAGAAATGCGCTTGACGCTTTAAGTGAACTCTCTTGCAAGGAAAGGTTTAAAATAAATTCCTTTATCCCTATGCTCGACGCACTTGAAACCAGTTAAAGAAGAAGAGCTAATATATACACTGTTGTACAGTGACATTGCAGAAATGTTCCTCTTTCTTGCTAATCTGAAAGCAACTAAGGTAGAAATTGTACGAGGCGTAGAACTTTTAAAGGAAGCGTATCCGGAAGATGTGGACCCGAAACTTACTGATGAACTGCACATTTTCATTTGTACGTGGGACAAACGCAAAACCAAGGGTTTGCCGGCACAGAAGAGCAATCTATTTCCTTGTCTCATGGAGACCTTTATGAAATTATGTGCAAGGAAAAAATTAACACTGCCTTTTCTAATGTGGAAGCAATATTAAGACTGTTTCTAAGCTTAATGGTCACTAACAGCTCAGGAGAGAGATCTTTCTCAAGCCTCAAAAGCATCAAAAATAAACTGAGATCGACAATATCTCAAGAAAGGTTGTCCGCACTGAGTATTCTGTGCATTGAGAGTGACAAACTTAAACAGATAAATTTTGATGAACTTTTGCGTGATTTTGCTTTGACGAAAGCTAGAAAAAAATTTGGTAGCCTAGTCTTACTCTATTTGATGGCTGTAACCAGTGATGGGTATTATTGGCGATAATTTACCGGCGATAATTATCGGCGATAAATTTTTATCGCTTATCGTTATTGCTCAATTATTTTTTCAGTTATCGTTATCGCCAAAGGCAATATTTGATTATCGCCGATAATTAATCGCCGATAAATTTTATTTCGGATCAACGTACACAAGTGGAAAGAACATGAAAAGTAATATTTTTACTAGCCACCTAGTTCATGAAACTAAAATTAAAACCAGTTCTTCTTCAGTGCCTGCAGTGTGTGTACACAGGTCGTTGTCAGAGGAGGAGGCACGCCCCCCTGCAGCGACGCCTTGACAACACAATAATTTTTAGAGGTGCAAATTGCAATGCAATGAAATGCATGCAACAATTCTCTTGTTGTTTTGCTGCAATCGGCAATCGTGAGTGAATTTTACAAATGAAATGTAAGCGCAACTCTGATTGCAGCATCGTGCATTATACCACACTTTTCAAGATCAAGACTCTGGAGAGTGTTTGTTTGTTTGTTTGTTTGTTTTGTTTGTTTTATATTTATCCTGCATTGCGGGAAAGCGGACTTGAGCGCTATGCATCGGTGTACGCCTTCCGACGTACACCTGACCCACGCTGCAGCCGACGGCAATGTCTGTTTCCGGTTGTCTACTTTATTTATGACTTATAATTTAGTACTACCCATTACTCGAATTCGATCACTAGGTAGAGGCAATTATCGTTAAGTTTCTTGCCCAGAGAAACAACAGCAAGTGCGGGTGGCTGGAGTCGAACATGCAGGCTCTCGACTGCGAGCCCAACGCGCTAACCACTCGGCCATTGCTGCCGACTTCGGCCATTGCTGCCGACTTGCTGCCGCCATTGCTGCCGTGGGATTTTATTGCATAGGCTTAGATTAGGGGCGTAGCAAGTTAAAAGTTGTTCCTGTTTAAAGTTAAAGAAAATTAGCCATGCAGTAAGCATGAAGTAGATAGGCTATGTATGACCGTCGAGAAAAGATGCAAGAACAATACAGTAGGCCTATAGTTCAGTGCTCTCGCCAGAGCGAAAAAAATAGGGAGGGGGGCACCTGCCCAAAGTGAGAGAGCCCCAAAATGTTAACCTAATAAACAAGTCATAAAAAAGCCGGTCACATAATAAACGCCATAAGTTTTCGTGGAGCAACAATATTATAAATGCGGAATGGTAATTTTGCAAATCAAAGTTAACAAATAACTAATCAACATAATAAGAAATCGGTTTATAAGGAGAGGCAACCAGAGACAAAAAACGTAACAAATAATAGCCTAGTGAATTTGAATGAAAAATTATTTAAAATTCAGCCAGAGAACTGGGGAAGCGCTGCAAACTCACTCAGTGGAATCCGAGGATCGGAAGCTTAGGGAGTTTATCAGAGAGTTTTTGGCATTAAATGGCTAATTTTAACATTGAAAAATCCGATATTGTTGTTCCGATATAAATTTCGTTTGATTTTGCGTGTTTTGGAATTTTTTCAATTATTGCTGACTTTGCTGTAAACAGCTCTTGAAGCAGAAAGCAAAATACAAAGTTTGGAATTTTTTATGGTATTTTCATTTGATTTAATTATTTTGCCTACTGCACGTAAGCGGCAGTGTAACTCAATTGATAAAAGCATCCAACTGGTATCTGAAGGTATAATTATAAGCACAGCGGTTACCTCAGTGGTTTGATTCTGGATCAAGAGGTTGAAGATTCGATACCCACTGCCGCTGTTGCGATTCTATTCATGCATAACTTACAAAAAGTTTTGTCCCTTTAGGCTACAGTAGCCTATATTATGTTCGATTTTTCGTCATGCTGATGAAAACAGTTCGTGCTGCATGGGATAGGGCAGCGCTAATCAAGAAAAATTTTTTATCGTTATCGGACATTATCGGCGATAATTTTATCGTTTATCGTTATCGCTTAACTTTTTTTTGATTTATCGTTTATCGCTTTAGGCATTTTTTGTTTATCGATTATCGTTATCGCTTTAGGCATTTTTCGTTTATCGATTATCGTTATCGCTTAACTGAAAAATGAGTTATCGCGCCCAACACTGGCTGTAACTATTTCTTATGTCTTCGTAAATAAACTTTACAATTATTGTAATGGTTGTTTGATCAAAGAAATTAAAAGCAAAACTGCCTTAACTACATTTTTATTTTTTAATTAAAAATTTGCACCCATGAATGTGGACAATGAAAAAAACGAAGAGTTTAATGCACTTATATTTTTAACATTAAGCAATGACATGTGATGTTGTTTAGAGAAAAATTCTGAGCTCAAAAATAGGGAGAGGTCTCACAAATGGAATAGCCTAGGGCCTCTCATGGTCTAAATCCGGCCCTGACATTACGTCATATCTGAAGCATTGACAAACGCAAGGAACACTAACAATGGCGGACGTCTGAACGTGCTTTCTTCAAAAATCGTAAAGGAGAGAGATGGCGATGCGCATTGCGCAGTCTAGTTGTTATACGATGTCTATGCTATTTTTCGGGTTACTTTCAGAAATTTTTTGCTACAATTTTTTAAAATGCATCACTAGTCATAACAACTTTGGGTGAGACGTTTTTGGATCAACTTTGGGTGAGACCTTGTCCAGGGGCGCCGGAAGCGGGGGGGCAGGGGGGGTGGATGCCCCCTGCCCTCAATTTTTCTGCAGATGGAGGGGCAGGGGGGCAATGGTGCCCTTTTAAAGTCATGTAAGCTACTGCACATTTTACAATATAACAATTTCTGCTATTCCCTTTTAGCCTCATTATAATCTTTCATTTTTGCCTCAAAATAATTATTACGGCACAAAATTTTACAACATAGTACAAGCCCTAAAACTCGTTTTTTTTCGGCAGCCATCGTGGCCTACCGGGAGCTTCTTTTCGGCGGCCAAATCTGCGTGCTTGGAGGCCAAAATAAAAATAACGATAGCACAAGTAAATAGAATTAACACTTTGCTCCTCAAAGGGAGGCCAGATTTGGCCCCCCCCTCATATTTCCTTTAATTATTTGAAGCACAGTAACGCCATGCACTTGGTTTTTCTTGACTTTTCCTAAAATTGCCAGGCGGATCTGATGATATTAAATTTGATGCTGAAAGTTGTGTAGTTTTCTTGTAAATTCAAGATTTTGGTGAATTTTTGCTATTTCTAGCTAACTTCCAGCAAAGCGTGAAATGGATTACATTGCGATGACAAGCCATAAGCTCATAATTGCTTCGTGCATCGATATGCGCGAGCAGAGAGAAACATCCTCTTGCTTTCTTTTGTTTGGTTTGACCTCAATAATACAAAGCGCGTTATTTCTTATGCTACAAAGAAAAGCCAGTGATCACAAAGCTGTTAATTAGAAACAATAATAGCAAACGTTTTTTGCGTTATCAGCTCTACAAAGAAGAATAGCAATCCACGATCAAAATAGTAGGCTATGGAGGCCACAAACTATTCAAAACAGTTGTTTCAAGCAGATAATATTCATTGACGAATAAAAAACGTTACAATAAGAAATCTTCTCTTGGATAAAGACACGAAAACCTGGTTTCGAAATAAACGTTCTATGGAAATGCTCTCATTGACAAAACTTGCAATTGAGGAAATGTATCACTGCAAATGCTTTTGGGAGAAGCCGGAGAAATAGCGTTTTTGCAAACAGTAATTGTGAGATACACTCAAAATTATGAGATAGGCTCCATTTACACGTAGCAGCTAACTCGATGGCGTCCCTTCACTGCTTTATGTCGCCTACTTGTTGTTATGTTCTGTATTTTTGTTTCACAGTGCACTGTGTTTTGTTCCAAAGAGCGCAAAATAAAGATGATAATGCCTCATCTACATTACAACATATTTTGTAATGTAGGCCTACAAACAAAATGTACAATGTACACAATGTACATTACAAAATATTTTGTACTGTAGACGAGGCATAAAGTTAGGCGTCACATAAGACAAACAACAAATCAGCTTTCTTCATCATTGATTCAACATCTGAATACGTTGCGCCAATGTATAAGGGGCCGGCTATTGTGAAGACCCGCCATTTATAAACGATCCGATTATACCAAAAGTGAGACAAACTAGTGGATCAAAGAATGAATAAACAATGCTGAGAAAACTAAATCTAAGTGACGAACAATAAAGATGTCTTCATTTATCTTGGAAAAATGCTGCCTAAACTTATCAACAAAAAATACCGTAAATAACGGCAAGGATCCCGAAAGAAGAATTTGCTCGACTTTGGCATGAATTTAGTCAGACATCTACAGTAATAATTCCACACATACAATAACGGGCTCTCAACTGCTGTAAGATACATAATAATCAACCTGGTTCTGGGCGATTTGTGTAACAGTTTAGGGGAAGACACTACTTGAAATGAAGCACCACACAAAAGATTTTCATTGAAGACTGAGTCTAAAAACCGATGTGGATTGTGCTGCACAATAACTTCAAGTTTAGGACAGAAGAGGCACAAAATATCACGATAAAAATATAGACCTTGTGGGAAATTTTCGAGAATCATAACACGATGCAAATACCATAAACGCTTAGTTTGCATGCTGCTCTAAGCTGGCCGGCAACCACAAAGGTAGACAATAGCCTACAGGCAGTTTATAATTCGATAACAGCGCAATAAACATTATAAATACGTAAACCGACAATTTTCTTTTACAAACGTTTTACGTCTAATAGTAAATTTTCCCCCAACAATTTTTTGTGAAGCACTTGCAAACCACGGTTTTGTAAAATAATTCATCATTATTATTTTTTACTTCTCGGATATTGTAAAACGTCATCAGCAAAATCACAAAAAAAATTTCATGTAGTAGGCCTAAGAATTTTTTATAGAATTGTAGCCACGTTGTTTCAACAAAGAAGCAATCTTTTAGCAATATAAAGTTATAGAAAATAATTTGCAATCATGCAAATGGTTGGAAAGAATCTAGGAAGTCTTCTCACAATCTGGCACAAAATGATTATGTTTATTGTATCTCTGTAAAATGTTTTACGACAAACTTTGAAGCTTCGTTATAATCATTTTTATCTTTGAAGTCAAAAGTTATTTTTTTTTGGCCAGAAACATAATCACTGCCTTGCTGATGTTGTCGCTTTTACGCGTATTTTTAGTGCTTCAAACAATAAGGACCCAGTCAGCAATCCAGTCCTTTTACATTGATTCAACATTTGTAAACGTTAAATTTATGTAGATTTGCTGACTATGGGTTATTTCACATTTCCTTTGTTCACGCATGTTCCTCAATTCGCTGTTGCATTATTTCGACCCTGGCGGACTAAAAATGTATTTTCAAATTGATTGACACAATCTTCAATAAAAAGTGAGCTTCGAACTTAGCTTTGTTGATGTAAATGCTGTATTTTTTGTGGATGTAATTTATGAGTCATGTTTATAAACACCCGTAAGCGAAATGACTTATGATGTGGCCGGCATGATATTTGTGATGCGACTTGACACAAATCCACAATTTCAAAAGCACCTAATTTGACTTAGAAATTTCAGATAATTTCAACAACTTGTTCAATTGTCTTCTCTCTACTAAAAATATTCATACTACAAACTCAATTGTAAACCTAAAATACACAAACGAAGATGTAAACAGCTATTCAAGCAGGCTAAGGTGTTACTTATGAGAAATTTGGTTCCATAAAACTAGAAGCTAGCCATGAGTTTCGGAATGCATTAGTTTAGGATAAAAATGTAAGACAACAAACGCAGTTTTGTTTTTTTTCAAATTCGTGTAACAATGTTACTCTGATTGTAACTATTTTAGAATCAGTGAGTAGCTTACAATAAGATTTGCTCGCAAGTCGTAAATTCTAATCAATGCAATGATTCGGCACACCGCACACACACTTCGTGCGTTCGATCGAGCTCTTTGTTATTTAGAAGTTTGCATGAAATCGGATTAGCACGGTAATTAAATAGCGGCAAGTTAAATCAAAATTGTCGTTTTTGGGTACCTTTGCAAAAATTGAAATATCAAGTTTAACATATAAAATTTTAAAATAATGACTTTTCAAACTTATAGACAAATGATTTGCTTTCACACCAGTGCAACTTCTGTTGAAATAGCATCAGTGGATAACACGTAACAGCTGATTGAATTTGATCCAAAAACGGCCCCCCCTTGAGCAGTTAACTTCCAAAAAAACGTTGAAAAGCAAAGGGTTAAACTTGCAACAATGCTAAAATCATCACTTAGCGTTGCTGAAGTCTGGGCCTGGGCGACGTCCTACAATAGAATCGTTGCACCACGTAATAACTGCTTTATCGGGATTGTAACCCAGTACTGCGGGACCATCTAACGACACTCGCACGAGTGTCTCCAATGTGGCTGATTTTAAAGAAGTTCGCCACTCCCCTAGAATTCTTTTTAGCAACGAAAAACAACGTTCGACATGTGTTGACGATGACGGCAAGGTAATAAAATAAGTATTTCAATGATGTGAAGGACATTACTAAAAGAAGCATGATTTTTGCAAAATATGATCAAAAAATGTTTTCCCCTTGGATGTCAACTAACCTAATTCTCCTTTTTAACAACGATTCAATGTCCGACAACATCGAATCGACATAAAAAGGACAATATTACCAGCCGATATAAATTAGCACTTCGGATTAAGACTTTATTAAAATGTACGTCGGGAATTACAAACAAGACTTACAGCGCTGGTGATCGCAGATGGATATATTTCATCAATAACAAATATGAAATATTCCCGCACAATGCAACAGCTGCAATTATGACGCGCTGACCTAATTTTGCGTCACTCTTTGATACTACTGTAACCTACATATTTTCGACAGTTAATCCACGATCATTCTATTGCGAAATTAAATAATTGGCTAGAAGAGACCGGCGGCCAAACTTGGCCGATCGAGGAGGTAGCACCGGCGATCATTCAAGCACTACTTAGCTGCCATGGCCGCAGGCTGCTTTAAGGCTTGACAGTAGGTTACATCATTATAACATAGCATGATGCCCTTCTTTAATCATTACTCAATACATAGTGAGCTGATATATTAGCATTATCGCTATATCTTATCTTAAAACTTGAAAAAAAAATTGGCCTTTTAGTAAACAAAAGTGCTCTTTTTTCGTAATCTTGCCCCCCCCCCCCAGTCAAAAATCGTTCCGGCGCCCCTGACCTTGTCGCGGTGTTGAAGCTTGTGAACTACAAAGACCCAAGAAGCTGTACCCTACTGAACACGTTCAACGAAATCAGAGAGGTTTATAGCGAGTAGTCAGACTAACATCACCCTTCCACCTTCCAACCTGCACTGGGCCAGCATGGAAGGCCATGGCCCAACACTCCCCAATGAAAATATGCCAATAAAGACATCACTTCCCGTTCCCGGTGGATCAACGGAAAGAGGTACATCCTCAGTACCTGCAGTGAACAGGGGTGCTGTGTGCAAAGATGACTACTGCGTACAAACAAGAATACCCGTTCCCGGTGGATCAACGGGAAGAGGTCCATCCTTAGTACCTGCAGTGAACAGGGGTGCTGTGTGCAAAGATGACTACTGTGCACAAACAAATCAATGTACCGGTACATCAAACAAAAAAAATTTTTCATCACAACTTACAACGTTAGAACTTTGTCAGAAGAGGTTCATCTTACCAGCCTAATGAAAGAAATAAAAACTATCAAGTAGCATGTGATTGGTCTTTGTGAAATCAGAAGAAAAGGAGAAAAACTAATGAATATCAAGGATGGCCATCTGCTCTACCACAAAGGAAGAGAAAACGTTAAGCAGAGTGGTGTAGGATTTCTGATCCACAAAAATCTGGTCAATAACGTAAACGAATTTCATGGCGAGTCGGACAGGGTAGCCAGTGTAACTATAAAAATTTCAAAACGATGTGATCTCAGGATTATCCAAGTATATGCCCCAACAACCCTCAGCTCTCAGGAGGAGATTGAGGCTTTTTATGATGATTTGCAAAGAACTCTAGACTCCCAAAAAACTCAATTTAATGTAATCATGGGAGATTTTAACGCAAAAATTGGTACAGGAAAAGAAAGTTGCTTTGGAAAATTTCCATACGGAACAAGAAATGAACGTGGAGAAAACTTAATCAATTTCTGTTTGAGCAACAACTTCAGCATCACAAACATCATGTTCCAAAAGAAACCGCACCAAAAATGGACATGGAGAAGCCGAAATCATGAAACACATAATGAAATAGACTAGGCTACATAATTACCAACAAACCTGAAATCTTCCAAATCGTTCAAACTCCTAAAGGGCGGGGAAACCCAAATTAACTTTGCGAGTTTTTTGTTTCAGCGTGATGTCATTGTGTACAACATGCGTTTTAGCAATAAAAAAATCCAAATTTTGTTGCCCTCGTCTCGCTAGGGCCGCTTTTGTTTGATACCCGTTTGCGAGGTCTCGTTGCGCATCAAGCTGTGATTCTGTTCGCTGTGACGTCACAAGGTACATATAGTTGTGGCCAAAAGTTTAAGACCAGACTTGATTTATGACGATTTTTGCATTACTTCAAAATACTGCATCAGATATAAGATGATGCATAAAAATGATGCAACTGAAACAATATATGATGCAGTATTTTGAAGTAATGCAAAAATCGTCATAAATCAAGTCTGGTCTTAAACTTTTGGCCACAACTATATGTACCTTGTGACGTCACAGTGAACAGAATCACAGCTTGATGTGCGCGAGACCTCGCAAACGGGTATCAAACAAAAGCGGCCTTAGCGAGACGAGGGAAACAAAATTTGGATTTTTTTTTTGCTAAAACGCATGTTGTACACAATGACATCACGGTGAAACAAAAAACTCGCAAAAAGTGAATTTGGGTTTCCCCGCCCTTTAACAAAGTAAATACTGGAAGCGATCATAGAATACTGAGGAGCATTGTCAGATTAGACATTCAGAAAGAAAGAAGAAAGTTATTTCAGTCAAAAAACAAACCATTACGAATAGATCCTTTTCACAAATTGTCATTCCAGTTGGATTTGAAAAATCAGTTTCAAGCCTTGGAAGACCAACCAATCAATTACACAGGAAATACAGTGGAAGATTTAAATAGCAGTATTGTTATCAATCTTACAAAAGCAGCTGAAAAGTATAGATAAGTAAAGCCTAACAATGGTTCAAAACTGTCAACAGAAACTTTAAACCTTATGAAGAAGCGTAGAGATCTCAAACAACCAATATCAGCAAGGAACAAAATCGAAAAAGCAGAACTTGACAAACTCATCAGTAGTTCAGTTCAGTTCAGTTGTTTTTATTTCTGACCATCATATCAAAACAATACACGTCAACATAGCAAAGGTCGAGAAAAGGGTAGGAGCGACAAAACGCGAACGTTAAAACGTGCTTGAGACCGAAGTAAGTTATTGAGTTGAAAGAAATTTGGCACGGTCGCAACACCTTCAGAAAAATTTAAGATATAAAAGGAAAATAAAAAAAGAAAATGTTACAAAAACAACATATATTTAGGCTATAGCTTTATTAGCCCACATAGCTTTAATTGATATATTTAAGATTTGTATGGACAGTTGCTATGAAAATCGGCCATGGTGCGTTATCAAGAGTGCTGATGGTCGTAAGGGGAACACGTCTTGATGCGTTTAGCTCATAGCAAAGAAGAGCAAGGCAGGCAAAGAAAACCCCACAAAGAAATCCTACCACGGGCAAAGCCATTTCAAGCGCAACGCACCATAGGCCTTGCACGACTCACAAAATAGATAGGCTATAACTTGACGACATGAAACAATGACAAAAACAAATAAAACAAACTAGCAAAAACAACATCATCATCTTGCGGAAATTCAATTATACCCAGGCAGTGCCGGTCTTTGGGGTGTGCAAACCGTGCAATCGCACAGGGCCCGCAATTTACTCAGAAAATGCAGTAATTTTGTCATTTCCAATGGAAAAATTTAACAAGTGAATTCAAAAGAGGAATTAGCAACAAGAAAACATAGAGACTCAACGGGTGCAACCTACTTCGTCCCTTGAACATTTCGTACCCTGAAAAGATCGAGAAAAAAAAACAACATAGCCGCAGTCGCTGATCGGAGTTGCCGCAAACATTTCAAAATTTCTCTCGATCTTTTCAGGGGACGAAATTTGATTTTGTTACTCCGATTTCAGGGTACAAAATAAGTTGGATCCAGACTCAACATAGAGACATAGCTGTATTTCTGAAAAAAGCCAAAGAAAGCATGATTTTATCCTTTTGCTATGTCACCGGACAGCACCATTTTACAGTAATATTCACACCCAAATTTTTGTTGAACATGCTCTCAGAATGCCCCAAATTCAAAGTAATTTTTCAAAAATTTCTGGGGGAGGCCCCCCAGGCCCCCCAGGCCCCGGCCACTGGGTATCGCCTTCGGCAAAGACGTCGCCAGTCTTCGCCCGCCAACCGTCAAACCACCTCCCTCCCCTTTCAAAATACCTAACTACGCTACTGAATTGGATCATTGTCATTGGGGCCCGCAAAGCATATTCCGCACAGGGCCCGAAATACCCTAAGACCGGCACTGTACCCAGGGAAGTTATGTCTTGAAGATATCAAGCGTGCTTTGATAAAAGTTGCGTTGATAAAGCGATAATTTTAGACCCCAGTCAGCTAAACTCGTCACCTCCACACTGATCCAACGTTAGCAATGCAAAAACGACAGGCATCGCCAACTGGAATGTAGTAGTGGCATGTCACAGTAATATGATAAATTTGGGTTACCGTATGTTTTACACGTTAAACCATAACAAAAGTAAAAAAAAAAATCCAATTCGGCATGTTAGAAAAATAGATAAACAATCAGACAATAGCATGACGATCCAGTCCAAGATATTGATATAGAACAACTGGTTGGAGCACATGGCCACCGCTTCACCGAAAGATGGCGATTGGTCGAAGAGGATGGAAAAACTTCTGCAGACTCTGTAGAACTTCTGTGGACAAAAAACACAAGAACCAGAAGGCCAGTAGGAGTACTTACAACCTTACTATTTTGCTAATAAATCTACACACATTGGCCTATCATTTCTGGGCAAAAAAAAAACGTACAGTATATATTAGTAAGTTTGGTGCATGTAATACTTAGATAGGATTATTTCAAGGAAGATTTAGTTTGTTTATTTTTGATTTAAAGCCTTTTACAGTTTTGCATTCATTTCTTATAGTAGGGGAAAGCTTGTTCCAAACTGTTGGCCCCATGTACCGTATTGATTGTTTGCAAGTGTTAATTCTGCAATATATCGGAATAAGGAGAATTACTTCTTGTTGTTAGGCTACTTGATTGTTTACACATAATTATATCATTGAATGTTGTGGGAAGTAGCTTTTTTGAATATTTAAACATGAAAGTTGCAATCTCTGTATGTTTCATGTGGTTGATTGATTTTAAATTATTGAGTTCCATTCCACCTTTTATGCTTTCTCTACGGTCAATGTCAAATAAAATACGAAGAAAGTTATTGCATGTCCGTATTGTTACGTCCGCCCCGATAGCTCAATTGGTTAGCGCGTCACTTCTGGAACGAAGAAACTTCAAGATCAATAGCGGCGCTGGTTCGACTCTCGGGGTGTGCGCTTGAGCAACGCACGTTAAGGGCTGCTCTCCATTCAGCGGCATCTAATGGATGGAATAATTCCCCGACAACAAGCCTTCAACAATCGGAAACTTCACTCTGTCAATCTGGGTGACCGGGCCTGCGTCAGTGATTCAAAGCCTCTACAAGTATGCGAAACTGCCAGGATTAAGCTCTGCAAGAAGCTTTCCCAGTCCGAGGATAAAGATTCAATCAATCAATCAATGTACGCTGCAGCTTTTGCAATGTAGTTTTGTTTTTATGACACCATGTTGAGATAGCCTACAATATAATATCTGACTCTCAACTAGAGAATGGTAAATGGAGAGAAGTGCTTGTTTGTTTAGGAAAGGCTTAATTTTTTTGTCACGCAGAGTGTTGATCTTATTTTTTGAAGCAAGATTTCCATATGAGAGTTTCATGACAAATGCTCGTTTACAATTATTCCCAGAAACTTTATTGAGGCAACTTGTTCTATGTTGTTTTTTCGAATATTTAAGGGTGGGTTGCATGATAGTGTCTTGCTTCCTTGACTTGAAAATAATATATGTTTGGTTTTGGTGACATTTAGAGACAATCGATTTGTTGATAGCCATTGATCTATGCATACAAGCTTTTGATTTGCCATATCATATGCAGTAGAAACGGTTTTATTTTTATATATAATGGTGGTGTCATCTGCAAACATAATTGCAGTTCCGTGTTGAAGGCAGTTAGGAAAGTCATTCACATAAATCAGGAATAGAAGAGGGCCTAAGATAGACCCTTGTGGGACACCCAAGGATATGTTGTTAACATTAGAAGATAGTGTGCCATTGAAAACCACTCTTTGTTTTCTATTACTCAGGTAACTCATGAACCAGTCATAGGCCACGCCTCTTATTCCGAAATGATATAATTTAGCTAGCAATATTTTATGGTCAATGGTGTCAAATGCTTTAGATAAATCAAGAAAGATTCCTAATCCTAATGCAAGATGGATGTCATTTAGTATACTGGTGATACTTTCTATTAGCATTGAAGCAGCATGGCTTGTGGAATAATTTTTTCTGAAACCAAATTGATTGTTATAGAAAAATTTATGTCTAATTAAAAAAATGTTATCATCATCAGTAAAAAACAAAGAAGAGACATAAGAAAATACAACTCTGATGTTGTTGAAGAAACAGTCCGGAAAGGTTGAGGGTTTAAATATGCCAAAAGGAAGCTCAGCTTGGGAAAAATTCATATGACTGGAATATAAGAACAAGATGGCGCTCTATTACGAAATGCAGAAACCGGATAATAGAAAGAACAAGAGAATTCTATCAAAATCTCTAGGCCTATGCTAGCAATCAGGGTCAAGGGCCGGTCGACAACTCCAGTGACAAATCTCAAATTTTAGCAACCGTATTTGTTACCAACCATCTCATATTTGTTACGTTAACGTTAACAAAATCTCATATTTGTTACCAACCACTCCAGAAGTAAATATCTCTGAAATAAAACATGCAATTGGTCAAATGAAACGAAATAAAGCGCCTGGTGAAGATAATATCACGCCTGACCTAATTAAAGATGCATAAGAAACAATTTCATCACCTCTTGCCCATCTGTTTACAGAATGCATTAAAACAAGACAAACTCCTTCCAACTGGAAGAATGCTATCATCATACTTATTCATAAAAATGGAGACCAAAAAGACTTGGGAAAGTATCGTCCGATTAGTCTTCTTCCAACAATTTACTGTACAAGCTTTACCCGAGTAATTAGGTACCAACAGAATTGCTAAAGATTTGGACTACCAACAACCGAGAGAACAAGCAGGTTTTAGGAAAGGATTTTCAACCATGGACCACTTGCATACTATCAACCAATTATTTGAAAAAGCAAACGAATACAACATCCCACTCTGCCTTGGACTAATAGATTATAAAAAAGCGTTTGACTCTGTTGAAACATCAGCTGTCATCTCAGCACTGGAAAAACAGGGAATTGACCAACCATACACTCAGCTTCTCATAAACATTTACGCGAAAAATACATCTATAATTTGTCTGCACAAAGACTCTGAACCATTCCAGATTCAAAAAGGGGTACGTCAAGGTGACACAATATCTCCAAAACTTTTTTACAGCAGCCTTAGAAGAAATTTTTAAGCGACTTAGTAGGGAAGAAAAAGGGATCAAAATCGATGGTGAATACATAAACCATTTGCGTTTTGCTGATGACATCATCCTTATATCTGAGCAACCTAAACAACTACAAACAATGCTAAGTGAACTCAACACAGAAAGCAAAAATATTGGCCTTCATATGAACCTTAACGAAACGAAAGTTATGTTTAACAAACTGGCAGACATCGGCAGCAATATTCTTTTGGACGAACGACTATCGAAAAAGTTTATCACTATATATATCTTGGCCAAAAAATTACAACCAACTCCAATAAAGAAGATGAAATCAAAAGAAGAATATCACTTGGATGGCAAGCCTTCGGAAGAGCAAATTCGATATTTAAGTCAAAACTTCCTCTTTCTCTCAAGAAACAAGTCTACGATCAATGCATCCTTCCAACCGCTACATATGGTGCAGAAACTTGGAACCTTACAAAGAAATTAACACTCAAACTAAGAACTATGCAGAGAGCACATGAACGAATCATGATGGGTTTAACATGGCGAGATAAAAAAACTGCCGAATGGATCAGAAATCAAACAAAATTACGAGATATATTAAGCACAATCAAGAAACTAAAATGGTCCTGGGCAGGTCATATAGCAAAATATCAAGACAATAGATGGACTAAAAAACTAACAACATGAACACCACGAGAAACCAAAAGAAAGAAAGGAAAACCAAAAGTGAGATGGAGGGACGACATTGACAAACAATGCAATACAACCAATTGGTACCAATTAGCACATAATCATGTAAATTGGCATGAAAAAGGGAAGGCTTACGCTCTGCAGTGGGCTCTCACAAGCTGAAAATGATGATGAATGATGACTAGTCATAAAGTATCAATAAGTATGAATATTATAGTATAGACATTACTTCGATAGAAACAGTTAAATATCCATTTGGTCTTTTTTATCTAATATTTTCCTTGTTTGGCCGTTTTGTATTATTTTGACTTCAAGACCTTTTCATAGTCTGGCAACTCTGCTGCTGAATGATGAGGTTCAACAAGAACATATCCAAACTCGGATTCTGGCACATTGAGTCAGACTTACAATACTTATTTCATCTTGTTTGAGATTGGCTTATTTTTGGCATTTTTTCTACCTTGTTGGCCTATTTTTTTTGGTGAGTTTTTTTTTTGCAAATTTCCGTCTGGCAACCTTGCAATAAGGTGAATTTCAACAAAACAAAAAAGAGTTCCAACATACAAAACATAACAGTCCGGTCTTGATTCTTTTTTTCTAAACTTTGGGTTCAAACTAGTGTTGTCAACCGCGCAGCGTACGCGGCCGCGTACGCGGTGACGTCGCCGCGCCGCGCGGGCACCGCATAGAAATGCTGACTGTGCCAACCGCGCCGCGCGGGCATCGCGCGGACAAATAATGAAGAAAAAAAGAACAAAATTGAAAAAAAAAAATTTCAGTAGCATGGTTTAAATTTAAACAAACTTTTGAAGAATTAAAGGGAAATTCATTTATGGAAATCTGGTTGCTGGCAACACTGTTCAATGCAATGTTGAGTCCAAAGTTGCCAGATGTGGCTAAAACTAGCCATTGTGGCTAATTTCTGGTGCGCTTGGCCAGAAAAAAAAATTGAGTTTTAGCCACTTGATTTTTGGCTAATTTACAAGGAGTTAGAGTGTTAGTGGAACTGTAGAAGTTTTCAACGCTTTTATGATGTACCAGACTACCAGACATTTAGTGCAATTTCTCAGGCCATTTTCAATTCCTGTAAGCAATGCATTTGTAGAACGGGTGTTTTTTTTTGTCACCAATGTCAATAGCAAAGAAAGAAATAAGTTAAATCTCTCTACACTGGATTCAATATTAAGAATTAAGTTCCGGTTAACTTTAAATCAGAACTGCTGGAAAGATTTTAAAGTAACAGCCAAAATGCTGAAACTGCGGGGGAGGGTCGCTACTCCTCACACCCGTTGGTCGACGTTGCCTTACATGCGAGAGTGGGAGCTCCCGATGTTGGGGTTGCTCAGCGAAGGCAAGTCGACCCTTGTGTTCTATCAGAAACAACTTAGGTTTGTGGTACGTAACGAAGTAAAGCAAAATCCCGAAAACGGATTTAGCTGCTTCGTGCCACAAAACTGTTAACAAACGATATGTATCAACAATCAAAGAATCAAATACAGGAAGATATCAGAACCATTTATGGTTAGTTGGTTTTGAATCTTTATCCTCGGACTGACAAAGCCTTGATTGGTTATTCCTGGTAGTTTCGCAGACTTGTAGAGGCTCTTGACGCAGGGCCGGCTACTGAGATTGACAGAGTGAAGTTTTCCGATTATTGAAGTGTCTGGGGAATTATTCCATTCACTAGGTACCGCTGAATGGAGAGCACGGCTTGATTTTGAGCCGGCGTGTAACCACTGAGCTAACGGGAAACTTGCTGAGCAAGAATGTGACATTGTTTGTATGAATTTTTAATTGTGTCAGTTGTTTTCATTGAAGTGTGTCTTAATTGCTTCATATGACTTTTGATTTTCATTAGGGTCGATATAGGGACTGGCTAAGTTTGGCTAATTTTTTGTGTCTTATGGCTAAAAACACTTTCAGCAACCTGGCAACTCTGGTTGAGTCCTTGTGAAACCAGTCAGCTCAGCAAAAAGGCTGTTGTCACTTGTGATTGTAGCCTCTATCCGGTTCTATACGTTTGTTAAAATGCAGAAGTTTCCCAGGGGTTTTTGTAAGTACCGTACTTGCTATTGTTAGGTTTAGAGAGTGAATTTTGTGATAGACTTATTTTTTGTAGTTAAGAGTTGGGTTTAGGTTTGAATTAGTAAACTTTAGACAAGATATGTATTGTTTAATTAGACAAAGACTAGAGGTGTACAGGTGTAGTGGGTAGTAATGTAGCAAATCTTATTAGTCGGCAGCCGTGGCCGAGTGGTTAGCGCGTTGGGCTCGCAGTCGAGAGCCTGCATGTTCGACTCCAGCCACCCGCACTTGCTGTTGTTTCTCTGGGCAAGAAACTTTACGATAATTGCCTCTACCCAGTGATCGATTTCGAGTAATGGGTAGTACCAAATTTAAGTCATAAGTAGAGTAGACAACCGGAAAATCAGACATTGCCGTCGGCTGCAGCGTGGGTCAGGTGTATGTCGGAAGGCGTACACCGATGCATAGCGCTCAAGTCCGCTTTCCCGCAATGCAGGATAAAGATAAACAAACAAACAAACAAGCCTAATGTAGGCTAGCTGTGACAGTCTTATAATATTTTAAGTCAGCAACAATGGTAGCACAATAAAGGGAGCTGGTATAAAAGTCCCCCCCTTCCCCCTGGTAAGTCATCACAAAGAGGAATTGACCAAAACATGTGGATTGCAGTGTGTGAACAGTAAAGCAAAGGTAAAGTAGTTTCACCCTATATGTTTGGTCAAGTCCTGTCTTTGTCATGAGTTACCAAAGGGGGGGGGGGACTTGTATACCAGCTCCCAATAAAGCTAATAGAGTGACGTTAAAACTAATTTTGTGACCAGTTTTCCTCTGGTTAGCGTTACCCAGCGCTAAACTCTTCTCGTTAATCTTTATTGTTGGTATAAGCATTATTTTGCATATATTTCTGCTCTTGTATTTGATAGTTCTTGTGATCTTTCCGAATACTGACTGTAAATATATATAATCTTTTTTCTGTTTAGGTAATTTAAGGTTATAAAGTTTAATTGTACAGTAGGAACTGATATACTATGCAATATCTTAAAATTGGGACATGTTGGAAAATTATGCAACATACAAAATGCAATTTTCCTTGAAAGAAAAACATCGTGCAGAAATTGGGCTACTTTCCAATCCATTTTGCTACTTTTTGTGAAAAAATCTGGCAACTCTGCACTTGTCAGTAAATTGATTGTCAAAATTTTTTAGGTATGACAAATTAGGGGCAAGGATAAACAGGTCACCTATGACAAGAGTGATTTTTGTGTGCCAGTGATGTTTTAGATTCAAGCAATTTCTGTATGAAATAGGATATAAGGTGTTCAAAGATGGGAAGAATGTTATGTGCATATACACAGAAAAAAGGACATTCAGAAAAACATTTCAGCAAGTTCACTTAGATTAGGACCCAACATTCAAGATAGGCAACTCAGGCGATTTGCTATCAAGGTCGATGACTGTGGTAAGTTCCTGATACTGTCCAATTATCCAAAATTTGATTTTATAAAATAGACTCACTCATATTTTGCATACACTTGTGCAAGTATGCTGTGATGCTTTTAGATTTTTGCGGTGCGGTACGGGCGCAGTGTGACATTTTCAGAATTTTTGCGGTGCAGTGTGCGGGCAGACATTTGCAGTGCAGTGCGGGTAGCGGTGCAGTGTGCGAGCGAGTGTGCGGGCGAATTGTGAAAGAGCACCAAAATATTTAGGTCCAATTCGCCTTGCTGGGGAGATCTAACATATTTATAAAGCAAAAAAAGCTGCCGATTTCACTAATGAGTTTTTCACTGGTTTCGTCCATCTTGATATCAAAATATAAACAAACATAACTCAACAACAACACTACATTTAACATTATAAAACAAAAAACAAAAGCGAACGTTTTCGGCTAGTCATACAGCCCTTTTCAAGCCTATATGAAGAAATACATATTAAAAGAAATGCTAAAGAATCATATAGTATCACAGCAAAAATATGGTCAAATCTAAACATTTAAAAAACTGTCTCTCTCACACAAAATGACAACTGAAATTACACAACACAACGGGTCAAGTATTTTGAGAAGTAAAAATTAATTAATTATTCAGAAAAGAAATCAGGCAGAATTACGCAAGATTGACAGAAGCACAACACGAGATAGTGGCACAAACAAAGAAAATGCGAGAAGCACAAGACGTGATAATTCAATCAAAAACTGTTAAAAGATAAGAAGCTCCGCCAGCAAATAATTGCCTGTTGAGCCCTGGGTTTAAAGATTTGATGATCAATGCCTCGTGAATCTTGGTGTCGAACTCGGACAAACACTTACGAACAATTTTGAAGGACTGCAATGACGGTTTATTGTTTGAGCACGATTGGCAGTTTCTAATATGGTCTTTAATTGCACTGTTTTTATTAAAATTAGCTAAATTCAAATGCTCTCCCACTCTCGTCACCAAATGTCGTGTGGTCATACCAATGTATGACGATCTCGCATCATGCGAGCAAGTGAACTTATAAACGACGTTTGAACATAAGCGGAAAGGAGTTTTAGACTTCAACTGAAAATAATAACCAGCTTGTACAATTTATCTTTGTATACTTAATCTTTGTACTTTATCTATATTGTCCCAATCAAGGTGCAATGCCTCGCGATGGCTTGCTTTGTATCTTCAACGAGCGTGTTGTTTTCATTATGGAATTTTGAGCGATGTGTTGTTATCGGGTATTGACCTAAAGTAACCTCTGATGACGAAATCTGTATTATGTAACGTGTTTTCTACAACCTTCGGCCCTACGTGACATTCTAGAGACTTCTGTTGTTTACATCTCAATGCTACGTGACCGACGATGAGTTCGTGTGATGCAACACTACGTCACCTTCTCGAAGTTACTGGACTGAACAACCAACTATATAAATAGTGGTGTAGTTTGTGTAAATTATTATTATTATGATGATTATTATTGAGTTGGTATGAGAGTTGTGCTATGAGTTGTGGATTGGTAGTTGATGCAGAAATTAGAGTTATTTGAGGAGCCGTTCGTTAAAGTTTTTCAAGAAGTCAGATTATCATTTCACTAGTAGAATTATTCGACATTTAATTGACTGCTTTTCGGTTTGACCCATTAAACTACGTCATTGAACCTTTCCAAGTCTTTTTCCTGGTAAGAGATAGAAAGAAATCGTGACATTCTGGGAGCTCGTCCGGGATTTAACCGAAAAACCGAAGAATACCAAAGATTTATTGAAAGAATAATAAATTAATGTCAAGATGGCGGATACTGTCAAACATGAGATGATTGAAGACTTAGGGAGCATGGCTGAACGAATGGGGCTGACTGGTAATGAGAAGTCTCAGTTTGTGATGGAAGAGTATCACAAGATAATGGACCAAAAAGCTCAGCGAGAAGCTGACGAAAGAGAAGATAGAAGAGCTGCTCGTGAAATAAGGAAAGCAGAACTTGAAGCTGAGGAGAAGCGAGCACAACTTGAAGCTGAGGAGAAGCGAGCACAACTTGAAGCTGAGGAGAAGCGAGCACAACTTGAAGCTGAAGAAAAGCGAGCACAACTTGAAGCTGAAGAAAAACGAGCACAGCGTGAAGCTGAAGCAGAAGAGAAGCGGGCGCAGCGCGAAGCAGAAGCCGAAGAGAATCGGGCGCAACGCGAAGCAGAAGCTGAAGAAAGAAGAGCGCAATATGAATTGGAAAAGTTAAAACTTGAATTAGAAAGACAAAAGCTGGACATTGGTGAGCGATCTAATTTTACTAATGATAATGCTCGAGATGTTATTGTGGCGCAAGTTAGACGTCCAGATTTGCCATCATTTGTTGAAGAAAAAGATGAGTTGGATAGTTATGTGTTAAGATTTGAAAGATATGCTACAATAGCCAAATTGGAGAAGTCGACGTGGGCTACCCAGCTAAGCATGTTATTATCGGGACAAGCTCTTGATGTATATTCAAGACTTTCGCAAGAAGAGGCCATGAACTACGACAGATTGAAGTTAGCTCTGTTAAAACGATACAATTTTACCGAGCATGGATACCGTCAAAGGTTCCGTGAGGCAAAGCCTGAACGGCACGAAAGCGCAGGTCAATTTATTGAACGTTTAAGAAACCTTTTGTTAAAATGGTTTGAACTTTCGGCGGCCGAACAATCATTGGACGGATTGGCAAACCTTATAGTTAAGGAACAATTCACAGATTCATGTTCAAAAGATCTGTCTGTTTATTTAATGGAGAGAAGTCCAAAGACTCTAGAAGACATAGCCAGTGTGGCGGAACAGTACTTGGTTGCTCATGGCAAGAAATTGGCGCATAAAGAACCATTTCGTCGCAATACTGACAAAGGTCATACCAGTAGTTTTTACAAGAGCCTTTCTACCAGTGAAATTCGTTGCTTTAAATGCAATGGGATAGGTCATAAAGCTATTGATTGTCGGACTAAACCCAGGGATGGACGAAGGTGGTGCAATTTCTGCAGTAGATATGGACATGAAACGAAGGAATGCAGAGACAAGCCGCGTTCTCAAACCACAAATCAGCCGCCGAGGAACGTGACCGGTACTGTAGCTCACCGAGTGAGATTAGCTATCCAAATTCAAACTTTATTACCAGAAGAGGAGAATCCAGATGAGAGTGGTGGTTGGTCAGAAAAGAAGAGAATGGAAGATATATCTGAAGAAAAACAAATTAACACTAATTTGCCCATAGCGGTTGGAAAAGTGGGACATAAGGAGGTGAAGGTTTTACGGGATACTGGATGTACCGGTATAATTATTAAAAGAAGCTTAGTCAGTGAAGATCAATTGACTGGTAAAACGGGTCATACCACGGCAATTGATACCACTTTAATTCAAGGACCTTTAGCGAGAGTGCATATCGATACTCCTTACCTTACCGGAATTGTGAAAGCCTTATGTTTGGAAAGGTGTTTGTTTGATCTAGTGATTGGTAATGTGGATAAAGCAAGGGCACCTGGTGAACCTGATCCGGAGTGGGGTATATCTGCCGCCGCTGTTACGAGGGCACAGGCAAGAAAGAGGGAAGATAATGTAAAGCCTCTAAAGGTAGCTGAGGTACAATCCAAATTAACCGTTACGAGGGATAAATTGGCTGAGATTCAAGAAAACGACCTGACTCTGAAGAAATTTGTTAATATGAAAGAGCCAATTAAAAGAGGAAATTTTGAGGTTCAATATGAAAAGTGTAGAAAAATCCTTCGTCGAAAACGTAAAAGATTAGATACCGGAGAAGTATGGAGCCAAATTGTAGTGCCAAAGGAATTAAGAAAACAAGTGATGAAGATTGCTCATGACTCCATTTTTGGTGGACATATGGGTGTAAAAAGAACGGAAGATCGAATCAACACCAATTTCTTTTGGCCAGGGATGCATAGTGATGTTGTGAGCTTCTGTAGATCTTGTGATATATGCCAGAAAACAGTTTCGAAGGGGAGAGTTGGAAGAGCTCCTTTAGGGAAGATGCCGGTGATTGACCTACCCTTTAAACGAGTTGCAATCGATTTGATAGGACCGATTGCTCCCGTTAGTGATGACGGTCACCGTTACATTCTGACCCTGGTAGACTATGCCACAAGGTATCCAGAAGCTGTACCATTGAAAAGGATAGATACTGAAACTGTAGCTGAGGCTTTGATCGATATTTACAGTAGGCTGGGTATTCCCGGAATGGCCCGTTTCGGCGAGTCCGATTCGGCTAATCCGATTCGGCTAGTCCGATTCGGCGAGTTCCCTATTCGGCGAGAGCCTTTTTCGGCGAGTGCCCTATTCGGCGAGTTTTTGAAATTTTATTTTTGAAAGGGAATTATCGGGTACCGCAGCCTAACTGTTTTCACATCGTTTTAACGTCGGTGAACGTGCTTGAATTCGTCATGTCCGTTCAGTTGTTTTTAAGGTAGAAGCGACAAAACGCGAACGTTAAAACGTGTTTGTGACCGAAGTAAGTTATTGAGTTGAAAGAAATTTGGCACGGTCGCAACACCTTCAGAAAAATTTAAGATGTGAAGGGAAAATAAAAAAAAGAAAATGTTACAAAAAAATCATGTTTATATCAATAAGTTAGTACTTTTGAATAGTTAAAATGATTAGTTTGGATCAACAAACGTGTGGCCTACAGCTTGGATTGAAAGGGAATTATCGGGTACCGTAGCCTAGTTATCCCTACCAGCAAAAATTTGTTCCAAGAACCCAGTTAGCCTAACAGTTCATTTTTACATTGTAGTAACAGAATGAAAAGACTAACCAAATGTGTGGCCTATCGTTTTAACGTCGCTAAACGTTGAAATCGTATAGAAAAGAGAACTTTGATGACTAGGATACGTTGCAAGCCTTAAAGCAGCCGGCGGCCATCGCGGCAATAGCCGCTAAGTAGTGCTTGAATGACCGCCTGTGCTACCTCCTCCGTCGGCCAAGTTTGGCCGCCGGTCTCTTCTAGCCAATTATTTAATTTCGCAATAGAATGATCGTGGATTAAATGTCGAAAATATGTAGTATCAAAAAGTGACGCAGAATTAGGTCAGCGCATCATAGTCGCCACTGTTGTATTGAATATATCCAGCTGCGATCACCAGCGCTGTAAGTCTTGTTTGCAATTTCCGATGTTTATTTTAACGAAGTGTTAATCCGAAGTGCTAATTTACATCGGCTGGCAATATTGTCGTTTTTATATCGATTCAATGTTGTCGGATATTGAATCGTTGTTAAAACGGAGAACTAGGTTAGTTGACATCCGTGGGTAAAACACGTGTCTTCATAGTTGAGAACGCTGTGGGTTAGTGACTTCCACCCTCAATGGTGACATCATTTAGGGTCGTTAGATGGTCCCGCAAATACAATCCTGATAAAGCATTTAATGCCTGGTACAACGATTCTATTGCAGGACGTCGCCCAGACTTCAACAACGCTAAGTGATCATTTTAACATTGTTGCAAGTTTAACGCTATTTACTTGTGCTATCGTTATTGTATTTTGGCCTCCAAGCACGCAGATTTGGCCGCCGAGAAGGAGCTCTCGGTAGGCCACGATGGCTGCCGGAAAAAAACACGAGTTTTAAGGCCTGCGTTGAAACTGAGAAACATTCACAGAAGTCCTTCGATACGTTGCAGTTTTAAGATTATGCATTTTGAAGATAATGTATTCAGACGTTGAATCAATGCACAAATGAACTGTTAGGCTAAATGGGTTCTTGGAACAAATCGAAAGGCTTCTGTGAATGTTTCCCAGTTTCAACGTATCCTAGTCAGCAAAGTTCTCTTTTCTACACGATTTCAACGTTTAACGACGTTAAAACGATGTAAAAACGGCAATTTCTGCTGGTCGGGATAACTAGGCTACGGTTCCCGATAATTTCCTTTCAATCCAAGCTGTAGGCCACACATTTGTTGATCCAAACTAATCATTTTAACTATTCAAAAGTACTAACTTATAGAGATTAAACATGATTTTTTTTTTGTAACATTTTCTTTTTTTCATTTTCTCTTCATTTCTTAAATTTTTCTGAAGGTGTTGCGACCGTGCCAAATTTCTTTCAACTCAATAACTTACTTCGGTCACGAACACGTTTTAACGTTCGCGTTTTGTCGCTTCTACCTTTTTCTACACCTTTGCTATGTTGACGTGAATTGTTTTTGATATCATGATCAAAAATAAAAACAACTGAACTGACATGACGAATTTAAGCACGTTTTAACGTTCGCGTTTTGTCGCTTCTACCTTTGCTATGTTGACGTGTATTGTTTTTCATATGATGGTCAGAAATAAAAACAACTCAACTGAACTGACATAACGAATTTTAATTTAATAGTTCAAACATTTTATTTTTATTCCTTTCTGCACGATTTCAACGTTTATTAGCAATTGTAATTATTATTGCCGTTAATTGTAATTGCCGTTATTACCAAATGGCAATTATAATTAGGCTACGGTACCCGATAATTCCCTTTCAAAAATAAAATTTCAAAAACTCGCCGAATAGGGCACTCGCCGAAAAAGGCTCTCGCCGAATAGGGAACTCGCCGAATCGGATTAGCCGAATCGGACTCGCCGAATCGGACTCGCCGAATAGTAGCAGACCCGGGTATTCCTGAGGAGGTCTTGAGCGACCTAGGAACACAGTTTGTTTCTGATTGCATGAACGAGGTATCCCATTTACTTTCCATTAAGTCACTCAGGACTACTCCATACCATCCCATGTGTAATGGATTGGTGGAACGTTTTAATGGAACACTAAAGAAGATGTTAAGGAGGCTTTGTAGCGAACAGCCCAGACAGTGGCACCGATTTATTAATCCCTTGTTGTTCGCGTACAGAGAGGTACCCCAAGAATCAACTGGATTCTCCCCCTTTGAACTATTGTATGGGAGGACCATTAGAGGGCCAATGAAGATTCTAAGGGAATTCTGGACCAATGAATCCGATTCTTCAGAAGTAAAAACTAGCTATCAATATGTTTTGGAACTTAAGGAACGCCTGGAAGAAACTATGAAGATTGCCAAGGAAGAGCTAGAGAAAAGCCAAATAAAACATAAAAAATATTTTGATCGGAAAACGACAAGGAAAAACTTAAAGGAAGGGGACAAGGTGCTGATTTTGCTGCCGAGTGACAACAACAAATTGTTGATGCAATGGAAAGGCCCTTACCAAATTAAAAAGAAGGTCGGAGAAAATGACTTTCTCGTTTCTCTTCGTAACAAGCTAAAAACGTATCATGCTAATCTTTTGAAGTTGTACTATGATCGAGATGAAGACGCTAAAAGCAAGAAGCAAATGTTCCAAGATTCTTTACAAGTGTCAGAGCCCATGGTGACATTAACAGGATTAATGGAACATCAAGATAACGAAGATTATAGTGTCGATGATGATGAGTTACTAGAGTTAGGAAATTGCCATAGAAGAGAGAATATCAACGATGTGGTTATTGACTCCAAGCTGCCGGACGTACAAAGGAAAGAAATCAATGATTTACTGAGGAAACATAAGGAATTATTTTCAGATCTACCTGGAAAAACAAAAGTCACTAGCCATCAAATCAACGTGACCACTGATATACCAATTCGTTCTAAACCTTATCCTTTGCCATACGCTGTTCGAGAAAATTTGAAGAAGGAAATGGAAGAAATGGAACAGCAAGGAATCATTCGTAAATCGACATCTCCATATGCTTCACCGATTGTTATCGTGAAAAAGAAAGATGGATCCAATCGAATTTGCGTCGACTATCGGAAGCTCAATAAGATTACACTCGATCCAGAACCGATGACCACGGCCGAAGGTTTATTTCAACGCCTGGGTAAGAGCAAATATTTTACGAAGATTGATTTAAGTACGGGTTATTGGCAAATTCCAGTGGAAGAAAAGGATATTCCCAAGACTGCTTTTGTGACGCCAGTTGCAATGTATGAGTTCATTCGAATGCCGTTTGGTATGAAAAACTCTGGCGCGACTTTAGTGCGCGCAATCAGAAAAATTCTATCCGGAATGGATAATGTAGAAAGTTACATTGATGATTTGATTATACACACTAAAGATTGGGACACACATCTACGGACACTCGACGAACTGTTTGGGCGCCTTCGTGTCGCTAATTTAACAGCCCGCCCGTCAAAATGCATTGTTGCGACCAAGGATGTGGAATTTTTGGGTCATATAGTGGGATATGATTGGATTACGCCGAATGAAGAAAACCTAAAGAAAATTCGTAACGCGAAACGTCCCAAGACTAAAAAGGAGGTGCGTTCTTTCTTTGGCTTGCTAAGTTATTACAGGGATCATATTCCATCTTTTGCTACGATTGCTGCGCCTCCAAGTGATCTAACTAAGAAGGGGATGCCAAACAACGTAATGTGAAAGGAAGAACAAGTGAGAGCGTTTCGAACACTACAGGAAAGTCTTCTGCAAAGACCAATTCTGAAATTGCCCGACCATGATAAGGAATTCATCGTGCGAACCGATGCATCAAACGTTGGTATTGGAGCAGTGATGATGCAAAGACACAATGACAAACTATATCCAGTCACATATGCCAGTAAGAAGCTAACCAATGCCGAACAGAAATACTCAACGATAGAAAAGGAATGCCTTGCAATAATTTGGGGCATTAATAAATTCCGTCTGTTTCTGATGGGAAAACCATTTATTTTGCAAACGGATCATAAGCCATTAACTTTCCTTTCCCACGCCAAATTTCAAAACGATCGGATAATGCGTTGGGCTTTGGCATTGCAAGTGTATGACTATCATATTGAAGACATTCCGGGCAAGGACAATATTGTGGCCGATTGTATGAGTCGAATAAACATTGATTAACTTGACAGTTGCTCAGCTGTATACCGCTGTGGCAAATAACGTTTTTTTTTGGTGTTTTATTTTGTAGTGTGTTTTGTATTGATTGTGTTGTTATATTGTTTGCAACAATATTCTAGGGGGGGGCGTATGTCACAATCAAGGTGCAATGCCTCGCGATGGCTTGCTTTGTATCTTCAACGAGCGTGTTGTTTTCATTATGGAATTTTGAGCGATGTGTTGTTATCGGGTATTGACCTAAAGTAACCTCTGATGACGAAATCTGTATTATGTAACGTGTTTTCTACAACCTTCGGCCCTACGTGACATTCTAGAGACTTCTGTTGTTTACATCTCAATGCTACGTGACCGACGATGAGTTCGTGTGATGCAACACTACGTCACCTTCTCGAAGTTACTGGACTGAACAACCAACTATATAAATAGTGGTGTAGTTTGTGTAAATTATTATTATTATGATGATTATTATTGAGTTGGTTATGAGAGTTGTGCTATGAGTTGTGGATTGGTAGTTGATGCAGAAATTAGAGTTATTTGAGGAGCCGTTCGTTAAAGTTTTTCAAGAAGTCAGATTATCATTTTACTAGTAGAATTATTCGACATTTAATTGACTGCTTTTCGGTTTGACCCATTAAACTACGTCATTGAACCTTTCCAAGTCTTTTTCCTGGTAAGAGATAGAAAGAAATCGTGACATATATAAAGATAAATTGTACAAGCAAATTGACGGAGTGGCTATGGGTTCACTCTTGCCAATTTTTTTCTTGCCCACCTCAAAAATAACATTTTTTCTAAAAGTACTTCCCAATTCTTTCCCAAGCTTTACTTACGTTATATTGACGATATTTTTGCCATATTTGATAACGATAATTTGTGTTCACAGTTTCTTGAAGTACTCAATACGCAATATCAAAACATAAATTTTACTGTAGAAAAAGCCACGGAGACTCTACCTTTTCTGGATGTAGAAATTAAGATAAATGGTAATGAGTTTGATACTTGGGTCTGGCGTAAACCGACAAACACTAATCTTTTTCTTAATTTCAGCGCTGTTTGCCCATCTAATTACAAATCTGCTTTGATCAAGTGCCTTATCTCGCGAGCTCGAGACATTTGCTTGAACAATGACTGTTTCAATAATGAAATTAATAAATTACGCTCGTACTTTGGTGCCAATCATTATCCGACTTGGTTTTTCAATAAGGTTCTTAGGGGGTTTTTGAATTCAGTCTCCACTAGTGATGGCGCGGGCAGGAAAAATCTGCCCGCTACCCGCACTGCAAATGTCTGCCCGCACACTGCACTGCACCGCAAAAATTCTGAAAATGTCACACTGCGCCCGCACCGCAAAAATCTGAAACTAATAGTTACAAAAAATTCAGCCACAGAAGTTGGATTAGTTGTTCTCACTCGTCAATGAATAACTTTTTATTGCTACTGTATTTAAATAGCAAGATGAAATCGGTTAATTGCATAAACTGTGTTATCCAATAAGGTTCCTTAATTCAAAATTAAAAGATAAATAGGAAATTCAGGCATTTACAAAATCGAAAATTAGGTATGCAATTATGTGTGTGCCTGTATCTGAAAAAGGTAGAAGCAAAGTTATGTCACTGAGTTCCCTGGGCACAAATAGCCTATGGCTAGAACAAGCTTTCTACTTTCTGAAATAACTGTTAAACTTTACAGATAAAATATATTATAATGAAGAAAAGCTCCTACATTCTCATAGACCTCCCTTTTACTTTTTTCTAGACTTCTGCTACGTATTGTTTTCATTGTGATGGTCAAAAAAAATCTGAAATAAATACTGACAAGCGACAACTGACAATAGCCTTTTACTATAATAATAATATAATAATAATAATAAATATTTGATGTTGTAAGCACCGAGGTGCTTTTTCATCATTCTGATATAGCCTACATAACGCATTTGCTGTTAATTAGGTTAACAGCTAGTTAATAACTAATAACTCTAACCGTCAATAACATCTGATAACATATATAAACTTTTAGAAGACATATTAGTGGGACCAGAAAATAATACGGTGATATATACTACATGAAAAATACATACACAATAGTACTGTCGCTTAATACATAACATCATAAGATGATTTCAAGGTAAATTTCAATGTATCGCTGCTCCAGTGCTTGTCAAGCCTTGCCTTGAATGCATTCAAGCTAAGTGCACTTATGACTGTTGGTGGTAAATTATTCCAGGCATTTACTACACGCACTGTGAAAAAGTTGCTTCTCAGCCTTGACATAGTTTGTGGCTTATACAATTTTAAGTTATGGCCTCTTGTATCATGGGTATTTGGATTCATTTGAAATAATACAGTATAATTTACATCATAAAAACCATTTAAATATTTATACACTTGAATAATATCATGGCGAAGACGTCGGAATGCTAGAGTAGGCAAGTTTAATTTTTCTAATCTTTCAGAATATGACAAATGCCTTAATCCAGGAACCAATTTGGTTGCACGCCTTTGAACATTTTCTACTACAGCTACAGAGTACTTATATGTTGGGAACCAGATCAAATTATTGTATTCCAAAATTGGACGAATTAATGCATTAAAAAGAGTGACAAATACTGTGGTATCAAAATTAGATATAGAGCGTCGAATCAGTCCTACCATACTGTTAGCTCTAGAAACCATTTTTTCTATGTGTTTTCTGAATGATAAGTCCTGATCAATAACTACACCAAGGTCCTTGTAGTCACTCACAAATGTCAATTCCTTTCTTGAGTTGTCAGTATAGTCTTGAATCATGGTATACTTGAATGTTGGTGGGTTTTTTCCCATTCTTAAAATACAGGACTTTTCTGGGTGGAATTTCAATTTCCATTTTCTGGACCACTCATTCAGTGCATCAAGATCATTCTGCAGTTTTAAACAGTCACTTCTGTTTGTTATTTTTTGATATATTTTTGTGTCGTCTGCAAATAACTTAATATTACATTTTACACTTTCGGTCATGTCATTAATATAACATGCAAATAATGTTGGTCCCAATACACTTCCCTGCGGCACACCACTTTTAACACTTCTCCAATCTGAGTAGTGTCCATTCACAACAACTCTTTGCTTTCTTGATGTGAGAAAAGATTTTATCCACTGCAGTACAAACTTTTCTATGCCATATGCCTCAAGCTTTGTCAACAACCTTTTATGAGGCACAGTGTCAAATGCTTTCTTTATGTCCATAAAAGCAACATCTACATTACCACCTTGGCCCAAAATTTCAGTCCAGTTGTCTAGTGCTTCAACTTGTTGAGTCATACATGACCTACCAAGCATGAAACCATGTTGGTGTTGAGAGAAAAATCCATTTTTTGTCATGTGCAGTGTAATTTGATTTCTCACAAGTGATTCCAGAATTTTACCAACTACTGAAGTGAGACTAATTGGTCTGTAATTTAATGGACAATGCCTGTCACCCCCCTTGAAGATGGCTGTTACGTTAGCTTGTTTCCATTCATCTGGAAGTTGTCCTGTTTTCAATGATTGATTAAATATTTTTTGTAAGGGATAGGTGATTTGACACCAAGCTTCCTTTAACAGTCTGGGATGCACTGCGTCAGGTCCCATCGCTTTGTTAACATTAAGTGCTTTGAGTTCAGCTCTTACTTGCTCAATAGTTATATGGATTGTTTCCATCTCATGAGTGAGTGATTTAGTGCTGAATGAAGGAAAATCTCTTTCATTCCTATTGTCCTCTTCATTTACAAATACACCACAAAAGGCACTATTCAGTTCAGCAGCTTTGAGACCATCAGAATCTGTTCTTCCATAAGCAGTGTCGATGTCTGCAACACCTTCTTGATACCTTGTTTTAGATTTTACATAGTTCCAGAAACCTTTGGGATTACAAGACTGGTTTGATTTGACAAGGACTCAACATTGCATTGAACAGTGTTGCCAGTAACCAGATTCCCATAAATTAATTTCCTTGTAATTTTCCAAAAGTTTTACTATTTTTTCTTCTTATTATCCTGATTTTAACTCTCCAACGTGTAATGCTGAGCAAGGCTCATTAATTCTACAACCTTTGATTTACTAAAAGGTCCTAAATATGCCAAATTTATGTAATTGCGATTTTATTTCCGATAAAATGTTTAAAAGTTTAAAAAATTTGGCAAAATAATTCATCTGGCAACGCATTTTTCATGATGTTTTCTTTGGATTTACCAAATTTCCACAACCTGAACCTGTTATAAACTCGCTAGAACAGTTATCACACTGGAATGTTCAATGATACAGTGAGTTCAAGCTTGAAAAGTTTGTTTAACCATGCTACCAAAAAAAATTTTTTTTTCAGTTTTGTTCTTCATTATTTGTCCGTGCGGTGCCCGTGCGGTGCCCGCGCGGCGCGGTTGGCACAGTCAACATTTCTACGCGGTGCCCGCGCGGCGCGGCGACGTCACCGCGGCCGCGTACGCTGCGCGGTTGACAACACTAGTCTCCACTACGTCTCTAGTTGAGGAGCCTGATTTCAAAAACTTTCTAACAATCCCGTTTGTTGGTAAGGAATCCAAACGTTTTGCCACAAGTTTGTCCAGATTTATTGCCTTGAAATTTAACGTTAAGATTTTTCCCGTTTATAAAACATTTAAAGCTGGTTATTATTTTCAGTTGAAGTCTAAAACTCCTTTCCGCTTATGTTCAAACGTCGTTTATAAGTTCACTTGCTCGCATGATGCGAGATCGTCATACATTGGTATGACCACACGACATTTGGTGACGAGAGTGGGAGAGCATTTGAATTTAGCTAATTTTAATAAAAACAGTGCAATTAAAGACCATATTAGAAACTGCCAATCGTGCTCAAACAATAAACCGTCATTGCAGTCCTTCAAAATTGTTCGTAAGTGTTTGTCCGAGTTCGACACCAAGATTCACGAGGCATTGATCATCAAATCTTTAAACCCAGGGCTCAACAGGCAATTATTTGCTGGCGGAGCTTCTTATCTTTTAACAGTTTTTGATTGAATTATCATGTCTTGTGCTTCTCGCATTTTCTTTGTTTGTGCCACTATCTCGTGTTGTGCTTCTGTCAATCTTGCGTAATTCTGCCTGATTTCTTTTCTGAATAATTAATTAATTTTTACTTCTCAAAATACTTGACCCGTTGTGTTGTGTAAGTTTCAGTTGTCATTTTTGTGTGAGAGAGACTGTTTCTTAAATGTTTAGATTTGACCATATTTTTGCTGTGATACTATATGATTCTTTAGCATTTCTTTTAATATGTATTTCTTCATATAGGCTTGAAAAGGGCTGTATGACTAGCCGAAAACGTTCGCTTTTGTTTCTTGTTTTATAATGTTAAATGTAGTGTTGTTGTTGAGTTATGTTTGTTTATGGTTCAAAAGAGCTACCTCTCTACCCAAATTGTATGATATCAAAATGACTACAAACAAATTTTCTTCAAAATAGGATGTCTCCAGGCCTAATTTTTTCTTTTAAATTTAGTTAATTTTTTACATTCAGACCTGGAGAAGAAACAACTTACTGCTGATTCTAAAAAGCGCTGGAAAAAATACATTCTTGTACAATGTACAATACATAGAGGCTATGACTGGGATACAATGTACATAGAGGCTATGACACAATGTTGGGCTAACTTTGCCTGGTTGATTTTGCAACTTGTTAAGTTTTGGTATTACAGTCAAAAAGAAAAGATCCAGGGAAAATTCTGAAAGTAAGAATGAGGGCGATGAACCTACTTGCTCTACGGCAGTGAATAAAAACAATAAAGTCACTGTTAGTAGCCTTATACTGAAAAACATGTGTGCTGTACCGGTATGGCTACAATCCAAAAGCAGATCAAAGAAAAAAATTTCAAGTGGCTGCAGTATGAAGGCGACAATGGTCAAGTAAATCTAATGCGGTGCGAATACTGCAGAAAGTATCCTAGAAAGTGCAGCAACAGATGCGTAACGTGGGAAATTTAGTGGTGAAAGACAGTGGGCAGATCCAGGAATTAACGGTAGGGGGGGGGCGATGTCATTGACATTCAGGCAAGTGATCAGCCCGGCAAGCCGAAGTCGTTGATCGCAGTTTTTGCAAACAAAGAAACTAAAAAGATCGAGAGAAAAGAATAGAACAAAGCAAAGTCGCTGATTGGAGTTCCCGTTTTTCCGCAAACATTTTAAAATTTATGGTAATGATCCTAAGAGTTTGTCGAAGTCCTGATCGCAGTTTCCGCAAACATTTTAAAAGGGTTAGGAAAAGATCGAGAAGAAAAAAATTAAAAATAGCCGAAGTCGCTGATCAGAGTTTCGGCAAACAAACTGAAAAGATTGAGAGTAAAAAATAGAACAAAGCCGAAGTCGCTGATCGCAGTTTCCGTTTTTCCGCAGTTTCCGCAAACATTTTAAAATTTCTGGTAATGATCCCAAGAGTTTGCCGAAGTCGCTAATCAGTTGCAGTTTCCGCAAACATTTTAAAAGGGGTTAGGGTTAGGAAACGATCGAGAGAAAAAAATTTAAAAAAGCCGAAGTCGCTGATCGGAGTTTCTGCAAACATTTTAGAAGGGTTAGGGTTGATCGGAGTTTCCGCAAACAATTTGAAATTTCCGGTAATGATCCTAAGAGTTTTTGTTTGATTGAGGAAACTGCGATCAGCGACTTCGTCTTTTTTTAATTTTTTTCTCTCGGTCTTTTCAGGGTACGAACTGAGGGTACAAACTGTTCAGGGTACGAACTAGGTTGCATCCTATTATTATTACCCTAAAACCCTTGGACTTGGAGTAATGAAGAAGAAAGGCTCGCACATAGAAAACTTTAGAATTATTAAAGTTTCTAATTTTAAAATTATTTAATTTTTTAAAATCTCTGTTAAAAAGTATGAAAACCAGACAATATAAATTTCTCGGCCATGTAGTAAGAAAGCAAAAACTGGAGCATCTCTCTTTAACTGGTAAAATTTTTGGAAAGCGGGCACCTGGCAGACAAAGACAAACACATCTGGAACAATTTAACGACAAGACAGAAACAATCATCCATGCAACATATAATGGGAACATTTGGTCTAATTATTCATCTGAGGCCGTCGATGCCTGGTTCAGGCAAGGCAATTGAAGAAGAAGAATTTTAAAATTATGTATATACTATCTCTCCATTCCAAACTCTCTGTTAAATTATTTCATCCATTTGTTCAAGATATCCAACCAAGCTCAGATGATGTCCAGTTGTCCACTCAACTACTCTTTAACATTTAAATATTTACTATACAGTTGGCAATATTTGTTTCAGAAAAACATTAAATAAGTAGAAATTTGATTCAGAATTTCCTAAAACAAATGTAATTTAGAAGCATGACTTTCATTCCTCCTTGACTGGTGGTAGTTGGAAAGAAAATTAAATTCTTCTTTTTGTTTAGATTTAGACATAAATAGAATCATTGAAAATGTGCTTTTAGATTATTCAATGTTACTGGCTGACATATATGAGCTGATATCCTCTTCTATTGAATCACAATGTATAATGGTCTACTACCAGGTTTGTGTCTGGTTATTTTTCAATCGATATATCTTGAAATATTTTTTCTTTATTTTGGATTTGTTTTTGGTCACATTTACAGGCCTGTAAGTTCCCATGTTTCACATTACATGGGCACCGAGAATTTGTTAAAGAACAAATTTAACATTATGTAACCTTCCTTTCCAAAGTCCCTTTCCTGGTAAGAGATAGAAAAAAACTGTGACAGCATCAAATGACCTCTGAGAAACAAATTGATGTGTGCATTAAAGGATAATAGAAAGTAGAGTTCTGCTGTAAGACGTCTGATTGATATAATCTTGGACTGGGAAAGCTTCTTGCAGAGCTTAATCCTGGCTGTTTCGCATACATATAGAGGCTTTGAATCACTGACGCAGGCCTGATCACCCAGTAAAGTTTCCGATTGTTGAAGTGTTGTTGCTAAGGAATTATTCCATCCATTAGATGCCGCTGAATGGAGAGCAGTCCTTAACGTGCATTGCTCAAGCGCACACCCCAAGAGTCAAACCAGCTCTGCTTGATCTTGAAGCTTCTTTACTTCAGAAGTCACGCGCTAACCAACTGAGCTATCGGGCAGGCTATTGATGAAATGAGTTCTAACCTCAATCCCAATAATTAAATGGAAACAATTAATAAATATAGTCTAAGTGATTAAAAAATGAAAATAAACAGGCCTTAAAACTCGTGTTTTTTTCCGGCAGCCATCGTGGCCTACCGAGAGCTCCTTCTCGGCGGCCAAATCTGCGTGCTTGGAGGCCAAAATACAATAACGATAGCACAAGTAAATAGCATTAAACTTGCAACAATGTTAAAATGATCACTTAGCGTTGTTGAAGTCTAGGCGACGTCCTGCAATAGAATCGTTGTACCACGTATTAAATGCTTTATCGGGATTGTAATCCGGTAATGCGGGACCATCCAACGACCCTAAATTGTTGTAACTGCTCGCAGCTCAGTAAATTGTTTCAACTGCATACCGCCTTTCATAAAACCTGACCATTTATTCCGTTATGATGTCACGATTGAGGGTGTGAAGTTACTAACCCACAGCGTTCTTAACTATGAAGACACGTGTTTTACCCACGGATGTCAACTAACCTAGTTCTCCTTTTTAACAACGATTCAATGTCTGACAACATTGAAACGATATAAAAACGACAATATTGCCAGCCGATGTGAATTAGCACTTCGGATTAAGACTTCGTTAAAATAAACATAGGGCATTGCAAACAAGACTTACAGCGTTGGTGATCGCAGCTGGATATATTCAATACAACAGTAGTGGCTATGATGCCCTGACCTAATTCTGCGTCACTCTTTGATACTACATATTTTCGACATTTAATCCACGATCATTCTATTGCGAAATTAAATAATTGGCTAGAAGAAACCGGCGGCCAAACTTGGCCGACGGAGGAGGTAGCACAGGCGGTCATTCAAGCACTACTTAGCTGCCATGGCCTCCGGCTGCTTTAAGGCTTGAATAAACTTATCACTAAAATAAATACCCCCCCCCCCCCCGCCACCTTAAATAGACAATGCAAATATGTTTATTTTAAAATTGAAAAATCGTAATTTTTTTCAACTTCGTTTTCTACCCCTGCACCTCTTTCTCCCCACTATACCTTCAATAATCAACTGATGTAGTTGTCCAGCCGATCCTCTCAATGTATGTCCCGCAAATTTTATCTTTTGTTTTTCTAAATCGTTTGCCCATCTATCTTGCACTCTACTTCTTTTTCTAATTGCTTCGTTTGTAATATATTTTTTATATGATTGATATATTACGTTCAGGCATTGGCTTGAATTATTTGCAATGATACGCTGATATGTTTTTGCAAGCTCTCCATCTTTTTGTCTTGTAGGTTTACGTCAACTGTGTCGTCATCGACAAGCCATTGTGAGGTGTTTCTCCACGACACAAATTTATCATGGGAAGATGCCGAAGTAAGAAACGTTGATTCTGCTGGAAATAACTTTGGTTAAAGTTAACTTATAAAAGTTTAATATAGCTTGTTTGGTATTCGCAAGCATCAAATTAAAAAATTTTAGACAATCTCTATCGCTTTTTAGTCCATTTTTGTTTAAGTATATGATAATGTTACTCTTACCGAAGGTACAAATGCATGTTATTGCATTAGTCTTTGTAAATAGCTCAATGTCAAACTGTTATCTCACAAATATATTAATCAAGTTTAAGATTACATTATTTTATATGGTGATGCGATGTTGCTAATCTATTCACCTGCTATAAGATTTATCGTCTCTTCCCCATAATGCGTAAACAGTTGAAATTTGGTATATTTTTCACAATTAATTTAATTTCGTAAGAGAGTTTTCTTTTTTTCACCACAGACAGACAAGTCACAACAACACAACCGGTTTGAGAATTAAAAGAATACACATATTTTTAACAGGTGAACGTTTTCGGCTTAACTTAAACCCTCATCAAGAATCTGAAAATATTTGTAAGAAGTGCATTAAATTTCAACTTGTTTTTAACGTAACTAGCTAGCTGACTGAACAACGAGAAATATGCAGCAAACGAATGCGCAGAAAGAAAAACAAAAGGTGGAGAACAAAGAGACGGGTGAAAAACAAATTAAATTTTCACACATTTCTTAGTAAGCTAGTGTGAAATTCTGCGTATTAGTACATGAATTGAACATGCTCCAGGCAGGTGCCTAGGACAAAGCGTTGAAACTCGACCAAGTTGTGAAACCCACATATAATTACCTTCCTTTCACAACTCCACTAAAACGTAAAAGCGACACTATTTAAGATCAGTTGGTGGACAATCATCTTGCACTGACTACTGAGACATGGGAACAAATTAGAAACAAGTAGATGCCTAGAAAACCGTCGCACTTACAGAGGCATTTGTTGGACCCAAACGAAAGTTGAATGCAGCTCAGCTACTTTGCCTCAACTTCTAACAAATGTTTTTGTTTTTCAGAGACTTTTGGAAGAAAAAACGTTCGTTGAACGTTGGCTTCAGCAAACTGGCCTCTATACCTGACTGGTCCCATTCAGGTTGGTCAATGCATCGCATCCCTGTAACTTCTCAAAATCACGTCGGTTGCTTTTGTGTTGCTTGATGTTTCAATTCATTGACTTTGCAGATGGTCGCCCTTCACCGCCAGGAAGCCGCATAACCGAAAGGAGGGAAATTCAAAAACAAATTTGTGTAAGAGTTTGTTGACAACTTATTGATTTCAAATCAAGTTGGTGGAAGTTCGGGCAAACCAAAAAGTTGAACGATTGAAATGAACACGTTAGAGCAGTGGTTTTCAACCGGAGTTCCGCGGAACCCTAAGGTTCCGCCAGTAAGTCTAGGGGTTCCGCAAGTTTACATTCAAATCCGAGAGTCTATTTTATTAATATATGCATAATTGCATATTGTTTAAATATAATCAAATATTGATTAGGTTTTCCACTATTAATAAATTTGCTACACTTTAACACGTTCGCTGCGATCCCGAATTTTCGTTGTTTTCTTGTGGTGCAATTACCTTTAACTTTCTGCTTTCCCACCAAATTTCGTCGACATGTTTTCTTCGCTTCAAGGAGTTCTTTCAGACAGTTTAATCGTTTGTACACCGGTGGGTCAAATCGCCGTGAACGTGTTAGAGATCATCATCATCATTTCTCATTGAATTTTTTATGAGAATGAATGTAATTTTTTACAGTTTGTATTTTTACATGTATTGTACATAAATAAATCTGAATATGAGTATTTTGATTTAATTTTATTAATCAAACGATGTTTTTTGCATAAGGCAATTAACTTATTGAGCAGGAGTTCCTCGAGCTTTTGGAATGTTTCATTGGGTTCCGTTCCACCAAAAAGGTTGAAAACCATTGCGTTAGAGTGTTGTTCTTGACAAAAGAAATTTTCCATACCGGTGCTATCTCCGCCAATAGTTTTTGGATTTGTCGCATCCAATCATACGTCAGGTGGTGGAGGATAAGTAGATGGGAGGGGCGGGAGGCCAATCTTTAGGTTCACCTCAAGCATGAGTTCCTATGCGACTTTCGAAAAGAAATGAGTTCGATCCCGCTCAAGAGCATGCGGATGTGTCCTTGTCAGGGCACTGAAAGTTTTAAGGATTGTTTCTCAAAACACGAGTTTGTCTTGAAAGCACAAATTTACATTTTGCGTCACCTTCTGTGTCATCTTCATCAATGCGCACTCACTTTCACTTGTCTTTGTCTGGGATGGCGTGCTCTGTGGTTAGTTTACATGGCATTGTGGCTTCCAGTAACCGACAGGCAACACATTGGCCAAGGTAACCACTGATATTCGAAAAGAACTTATCTCTATAGAGAGACCACGATGGTTGGTGATATAAAAGAAACCATTGATATCACTTGAATGAGAACAGCAAAAAGTAAGATGGTGTGAAAACCTTTACGGAAGCTTTATGCCAACATGACTAGCCAATGAGAAACGAGGATATGAAAGTTGAACCTTTGCACTTAAAGAATAACTTGTTTGTGATAAACTGACAGACGATACATTGCAATCGCTACCTGGTTGAATGTGTCGCTGCAATAAATTTTCAACACAGCCCTCTCTTGTGCAACATCATGAATAATCAGTTTCTTTGCTCAGTGTTGTTTTACTTTGTTAAAAGAACTGCGATGAGTAGAGCCGTTAGATAATGAATTGTCAAAGTACAAAGCTATCACAGGTGCATGAGCACTGTAGTGTTGCTGTATTTGCCACGAAAGGTGTCGGTCGATCCAGACAGCAGGACGGTGGCCATGGAAGTCGGAAACCGCCAAGGAGTGTGTAACAACCCACCTGCCGAATCGATCGGCCCTGAAAATGGATGGCGCTCGAGCGTCGGGCCTATGCCCCGCCTCGATCGGGCGCGACGCGAGATCGAGAGTAGGAGGGCAGGCGTCGAAGGCCGGGCGCGAGCCCGTCCGGAGCGGCCGCCGGTGCAGATCTTGGTGGCAGTTTTTTTAGTAGCAATTGCAAAGCTATGGCGACCCAAAAATTATCAAACTAAAAGTGTACCGGTAAGGTAAAATATTTCGCACATGCGACCAATTCCTTTTTAGCTAAGCTATGCATCGCTTTTTGTTCGTACGTAGGTGTGGCGTGGACTGCATTAAATTTGTTTTGACTACAAGAATCAACTTCTTTCATGATAGTGATTTTGTATTAGTTATGAAGGATTTATTCCTGCACCCAAGTTTTGTATTTGACTCGCTTGTACAAGATTGCACCTGATCTACAGCATCAAGAAATCTATTAGACTCACATCATAACCTGCCACTATTTTGTTGCTGCAGCAAAGAATCATAAATCTTCATCGCGAGATCAACACTGTCATGGGAAACCCAGAAACAACGAAACCACCAAGCACTGGGCGTCGTCTTCGCGTTCGTCCTGCTTCCCCGAGAACATTGTGACGTCACTGACCTCGTGCGGGTGTTGTTGGTTGCCATAGCTGCTCTGTCATCGCTCAAAGGAATTGAGCTTCGGACTCTAAGCATTCTATGATGACGCCATATTTTCTCATAACGCGAACCTTCACGTCACTAATACGATGCTGACAAAAGCGACCTAAACAAGGCAAAATTTGGATCTCAAAAATTTACATTGTTTATGAATTTTTGAATTGAATTTGAATTTTTTAAACTGAATTTTTGTGTCCTCTAAATTGTGGTGCCCTACACGTTTTTTTCTAGACCCGCTGTTGCGTACAAACTAGGACTTTTGTATTTCAATCTCAATAGTAGGCTATTTTATAAATATTTAATTGTTTATACGACCTAGTTTTTACAAGCAACTTTAAAATAGCTTAAATTTTGTCCCAGCACAAACTAAAATATTTGTCTAGGCCACACTGAATATTTGAGTATAGTTTTGCAGAAATTTTCTTTTGATTTCCTAGCGCACCTCTCCTAAGATAAACGTGCCTTCGATACTATGGTTATTGGTTACCGGTCGTCAATTTTTTTTTTACCGTCCGGCATTAGTCCATGTCCTGGCCTAATTGTGCGTTTACAATTATTTCTAACTTAGATAAAATAGTTAGCAACAATGGTATTTCTGCTGCAAGTAGGTTATAATCGAGTAAATGGTGAAGATATTCATATCGAGAGAAGTTTTTTTGTCCATATCAATACGTTGTTAAGATCGAATGTTGAAAGGAAATTCAATTTCACGCCAATAGAGGAAGGCTAAGTTTATTGAGACGAACATGCAACGAATAATAAATTCTTTTTGCTTAAAAATATTTTGTTAGGACCCATTTTTCGTATTGTTTCCCGATCAGCGCTGATTTTTTTCGGAGGCCCTGGTCGCGCCTCCCCCAAATAATTGTTCGTTTAGATTTGGGTTGTAGCATTTGATTAACAGCGCTTTCTGAATTTTTGTGTCAAATTGGGATTTGCCTTTGCATAAAATTTTAAATGAGTCTGTAGAGAATTTTCGATCTGTGCAAAAAGAACAATCCATGATGTGGTCTTTGATGGCACTTTTCTAAAGTCTCTAAAGTTTAAATGCTCCCGTACTCTTGTGGTCAAATGTCTGGTGGACATACCGATGTACGTCAATGCCGAATCACACGGACATGTAAAACTATATACGACATATGAGTAGAGAGGCGAGGGTGTCTGCTACTTTAGTTGAAAATACGAACTAATTTTGAATGTTTTGTAAGTAGGAAAAACATCCACATCAAATTTACTTTTCATTAACTGTCCGATTTTACGAGCAAACGTTTTAGATTCTTTTCCCACAAACGGAATAGACAAGACAAGCAATGCTTCATGTTTAATCTTCTTCAGTCTTTTCTCTTTGGTTGGAATTCGCGGAGATAAAGCGATTCAATCAACAAAAATTACGCGTTGTAGCTTTTAAATTGCAGGCATTTGTCCCTACCGACGATCGTTGATGTGGAATGATGTTGTGTTTGTAAAATAGGCAAAGGCTCTTTTTGCTTTACGGTTAAAATACAATACGTAGGAAAGTATGAAAGACATGCCCAGGTTTTTTTTTAAGGTTTAGTTTGGCCGCTAAGTAGTTTTAAGAGACCGCAAGTGTTTCATTTAAATACCAAAAAATAGCCATAACTACATACAATCAACGCAACATAAAATGAATTATTCGACAAGGCACAGCTTAAATGATTGTGACAGCGACCAAGCAGCCTTCCCAACACGGCCGCCAAACAAGTTTGCTGCACAATCAAACAAAGTGTGCTTGTTGGCTTCTGCTTGTTATCTTTCCACACGTAAAAACTGATCATTATGCGCCATAAATCAGAAATAAACATTGACGAGTATCGAAGGTGCACTTCTTTTGTGAATAACTCTTTGATTCAGCTGATAGCTGTACCTCCACTTATTCTTTTTTCCGGGCGTGAACTATTGGTCGTAGGCTATATTCGTATTATCGACAAGACATAGCGAGAAACAACTATTACTTTTCTACTGGAGTTGCAAGTCCAAATTTTGGGAAACCGCTGGAGAAATTTGGTCCGTTTCGGTCCCCCAAAACACCTTAAAAAAACACTGGACATGCCTATAAGTTAATTGTCAACATAGTCCCTACAACGGCTAAAAGCATTGTAGGCTAAATGTAAAAATACTTTGCAATAAAAGACAAATTATCAGGGATATATAAAAAAAAAAAAAAGGGATACGAAGGCTTTTATTATGTCTGACAATAGAAGGGCTTTTGTTTATCGTAAATAATCTGTGTTTATCATAAAATGACAATTGGCACCGATAGTAGTTTAATAAATCTTGGTATGATAACTTGCATTGCGCTATTAGCATCAGGCCTGGATATTCACAGCATGCTCGTGGTTGCTTGTTAATTCAACTACCCATACTTTCTTTACATCTAGCCTACTGCAAAGGTAGGGATGGTAGAAGTAGGGGATTGCTCACTCAAAAAGAAGGTGGGCAACTGGAGGGTCGTAGTGTTATGACAAAATTTGGTGCAACTACAGCTTGAGGTCTACCGCCATATGTCGCATACCCAGGTGCAGCGTGTTTGACCTGTCTACGAGTGTACAAAGTGGGTATTGCCAAAATAAACGTATGAAAATATGTGATATCATGCTCATGTAATGCCATACTAGTTATAATAATGCAGCAATAGATTTCACGCTACAGTGGTAACAGTAGTTAACCTCCCACTGCTGTAGCAAGGTTCTGTCGATGTTCTAGCATCCTAAACCTCGCGCAAAATATAGCATTTCATTTGTTAAAAATGAATTTGCGTAAAAGGTAACAAACTTTTCGCAGTTCTGCCAATTTTTAAATTTTGCAAATTCCTCCAGCTGTCCATATCGCAAGAAAAATCAATAAAGCGAGTCGTCCCGTTATTCCACTGTCCCTATGCAAAGGCTTTGTTAAGAAAAACGGCTTACTGGTAACTTTTCAACTGTCTTTGTAAACAAGTATTTTTTAAATATGCTCTACGTAACATTTACTAACTGTCTTTGGTAGCTCATTGTACCCGCTGCACTACAAAACTTTCTACGATTTTAAAAAGAACCACATGTTTAAAGCACTAGCCTACAAACTACCGCCCTGGTAGTGTCATGAGAATAAGGCAATCGCTGTGAGCCTTCATATCCCCTTCTCTAGATATCTAGAAAACTGGTGCTGTTTTAGCTAAGCGGGAACTATTTTTGCTTGACAACTGAACCTTAACTTCAAAATCTGCTTTGGCCAGGCATAGGATGTTGTATCCAACATAAGTTATCTGGGAAAGTTAAAGATATCAGTCCAAGCACGATTAAAGAAAGCAAATCCTGTATATTTTTTGTTTATGGATCATCATCTCCATCTGCAGCAGATTGCGCATCAACATGAGTTATTTGCTTCCAAGAGTGGCGATTTTGAGCCAGCTCGCCAAGTTGAGTCCGGTCCATGATTGGATGTTGTCTTGCCATCGTTTTGGTTGTCTGCCACGTTTTCTTTTTCCTTCTACTTTTCTTTCTGTGCAAACTTTGCTGATTCCGAATTGTGATCTTTTATTGTGGCCAAACAGTTTTAAAACTTTTGATTTTATTATTGCTGCAATTGGATGTAATTTTGTCATAGTTAAAAGATCTGTTTTCGTGTGGTCAAGTAGCTTTTTGTTGGTCATGCTTCTCATGATGGAAGGTAGTGAGTTTTTTGTTTATGGATGTTGTTGCTTAGGCTAAATCTAGTTGGAATTCATAATGTTGCCTACAGACAGCGTTGTTCAAATGTCTTATCATTTTGGAGTACCGTAATTGATTATCTGTAAGCTTGTGGCATCTTAAAGTTATAGCCCAGTCAGAGGAAAAATTCTGAAAAATCTAAAGTAAGCTGTCCTATCATCTTGCAAAGAAAATTGACTTCGAAAGGGTAATCAAGGCGTGGTGCAGTCAAACCCAATGCTTTACATTACCCTTTTGCAATTGAAGCTCTAAAGACGTTTCTTAAATGTATCAAGTTGGAACCAACAAGAGCTTGATCGGAAGCTGAGTCAATGCTAAAGTAGTCTACAACTAGCAATTTTAAATTTGTGACTGCTTTGCATTATGTGGATTACGGTCCTAAACAAGATTCATTGATGAATTTAATGAAATTAAAGGAATATTTAATCTAAGTAAGAGAAAGCTGAGAAGAGTAGGCTACTACTCGCAAGCTAAAGTTACAGTGGCAATTATAAATTTAAAAGAAAATGATTTTCTTTTCTTGAGGACAGAACGCTTTTATAACTCCACTTAAACTAGCTGAATCATTTGAAGGAAATGTATTCTACCGTAGCCTACATTGCAAAGGATTCGATAGTTGTTGGAATTGACAAATGTATCAACAAACTCAACCATATCGTCGATGAGTTTGAAGTTCCATGAAAATTTCATCGTATGTCTGTTGTGCAGTTGCGGGCATGTGGGACAAATTTAAACCATTTGTAGGCTACAATGACATATTGGATGAGTTGGTACTTTTGACAGAAAGCCACACAGCAAACTTCAGCTGCAAACCAAAAGAAACCACCCCATAATCTCTACACAAGGAATCATTGATTGCAACTTTCGAAAGGTTTTTCCAAATAGTTTTGTTATGATTTTTTTGTGTTCCGGTAGCTACCTCCAACGGTTGCGCTTTGAGAACGTGGTTTTAGCAATTACTGAAATTTGTAAAGAATTGTTTGCGCTCCAGTAGGCCTATGACTCAAAACCGATTGAAAAGCATAACTATAGCCTACATGTTGTGCACCAATTCATTCAGACGTCGCAAAATTTTATCATTTGATGCTGTGATCCGTAACTTTGCATTGCAAAAAGTCCAGAAAGGGTTGAATTAAATCAGGGATGTCCGAAGTCCGGCACGCGGGCCAACTCCGGCCCACGAGACGTTTTTGTATGGCCCGCGCCTGTTGTTGTACAATGTGTTATTTTTGGCCTGCAGACACATAAAAATCATACAAATTCAACTTGCAGTTTTCAGAAAAATTATTGTGGCTGTTGGCCCGCGAACACTTATTATCAAATCTGGCTCGCGTGGGAAAAAGTTTGGACACTCCTGATTTAAATGCTTGGTTGAACTATTTTCGTTGCCTGTAGGCCTATTGTGTGTTTACAAAGCTTTCTAGACAAAATAGTTTGCCTCAATGGCATTTTTGCTGCAAGTGTAATCCAGTGATTATTATTGATGATTTTTACATTGAAGGAAGTTCTTTTCATGCTGAGGAAAGTAGGCCAACTTCAGCTTAACACGAACATGCAACGCAAGCAGGGGCGCCGGAAACGGGGGGGCAGGGGGGTAATGGTGCCCTTTTAAAGTCATGTAAGCTACTGCACATTTTGCAATATAACAATTTCTGCTATTAGCTTTTAGCCTAATTATAATCTTTCATTTTTGCCTCAAAATAATATTTGCGACACAAAATTTTGCAACACAGTACAGGCCTTAAAATTCGTTTTTTTTTTCGGCAGCCATCGTGGCCTACCGGGAGCACCTTCTCGGCGGCCAAATCTGCGTGCTTGGAGGCCAAAATACAAAATAACAATAGCACAAGTAAATAGAATTAAACTTGCAACAATGCCAAAATCATCACTTAGTGTTGTTGCAGTCTGGGCGACGTCCTACAATAGAATCGTTGCACCACGCAATAACTGCTTTATCGGGATTGTAATCCAGTACTGCAGGCCCATCTAACGACACTCGCACGAGTGTCTCCAATGTGGCTGATTTTAAAGAAGTTCGCCACTCCCCTAGAATTCTTTTTAGCAACGAATGATGTGAAGGACATTATTAAAAGAAGCATAATTTTTGCAAAATATGATCAAAAAATGTTTTCCCCTCGGATGTCAACTAACCTATTTCTCCTTTTTAACAACGATTCAATGTCCTACAACATCGAATCGACATAAAAACGACAATATTGCCAGCCGATGTAAATTAGCACTTCGGATTAAGACTTTGTTAAAATAAACATCGGGAATTACAAACAAGACTTACAGCGCTGGTGATCGCAGATGGATATTTTCCATCAATAATAAATATTCCCGAACAATACAACAGTGGTGATTATGACGCGCTGACCTAATTTTGCGTCACTCTTTGATACTACATATTGTCGACAGTTAATCCACGATCATTCTATTGTGAAATTAAATAATTGGCTAGAAGAGACCGGCGGTCAAACTTGGCCGATTGAGGAGGTAGCACCGACGGTCATTCAAGCACAACTTAGCGGCCATGTCCACAGGCTGCTTTAAGGCTTGACAGTAGGTTACATCAATCATTATACAGTAGGCATGATGCCCTTCTTTGTATACCGGACACTTGTAGGCTATCATTACTCAATACATAGTGAGCTGATAGATTAGCATTATCGCTATATCTTATCTTAAAACTTGAAAAAAAATTGGCCTTTTAGTAAACAAAAGTGCCCTTTTTTCGTAATCCTGCCCCCCCAGTCAATATTCGTTCCGGTGCCCCTGAACGCAAGATACAGATTAGTTGTATATTTCCTAAAAAATATTATGGGGCCCATTTTTCGTATTGTTTCCCGACCAGTGCTGACTTCTCTCGGAGGCCCTGCCGGTAAGGGCAATTGATACATTAAAAACAAAATTAAAAGAAGCACTCGCCGTTAGTTGATTCCTTCAATGGAATATTTGCTCAGCAGAAAGTCTTTGATTTTTTGGTCTTCTGTTTGATTTTGACTCCTTTGGGTTGAGTAGACTACTTCTCTTTGGATGAGTTTGCTTTTCCTTCATTCTTTCAATGCAACTTTCGGGGCAGCAATGCTTGGGTGTTAGGTTTTTTGTTGAAGTTTGTAATCCCTCTGATAACAGCAGAACCTCTGCTGGCGTAACTATGCTTCGATGACATCGAGGTAACAAAATGAGTCAAGGAATTTCATTTTGTGAGTTTGAATTAGCCTACCGTACAGAATTTGGAACACCAATTTTTGAACTATCGTTATTTTAGAATGAATAGAGTTTTGAATTTGGAAATAAGAATTAGCCTATATGTAAAACTTGTTTGTGCAGAGGTAGCCTATAAGTTATAAAGTACTTTCAGATTAAAGGAAAAGGCAAGTATAGAGGCTACCTATAATTACGTCGGCTAATTTAAAATCGGCAAATTTCAACAATATGTTTGCAACAAGGGTGAACTAATGGTAAACTCATGGTAAGATTTCGCATCAGAGGTAAACTGCCGAGATAGCCTACTGAATAGTTGTCGCTGTGATATCAAGAAAATCACCAACTTGATGTCATAATGTAACCTTTTTGCTAAAACGGAGAAAATTGAAAGCGATCAATCACTGTTGAAAACTGCGGGAGCCGGGAGGTTAGGCTATTGTGTGGAAAACGATTTATCAATTATTTTTGTTCACAACAAGTGAGTTCCCCAAAGAACGCAAATAGAATCGCTGCTGGTGAACCAGAGCCACTATAGTGGCTCTGGGTGAACGCTGCGGGAGAACGATCCATCAACCAGAATTGGACAACTAGAATTTTTTTGTCGTTTTGAAATTAGATTATAATTAGAGCTATTCAGGTTTTTACAAATTAGACTAAACTTAAAAATAGAGCTAAGTTACCCAACTTTTCACAAATTAGAGTAGAATTTAAACTCGATTAGAATTAGTTTGATGCAGTTGTCCCGGTTATAGGCAAATTGTTCGTAAAACAATTCTTCGTAAACAGTTGTTGGTGAAATGAAATCCGTAAAAGAATTTTTCGTAAAGCATGTCTTCGTATACACCAAATCTCTATTGCATACACGAAGAAATGCTTTGGGAAGAATTGTTTTACAAAGAATTAATTTTTCGAAGAATTGGTTTACGAAGAAAACGGACGTCAGTTTTTCCAAAAAATAAAAACACAAGTTATACTTTTCTTCTTGTTCTCTCCTTCACTAGAATCACTACACTTAGTGCACTATAGGACAAAGTCAATAGTCATGCAGGAGCAGTGATGTACGCGCATACAAAAAATATTGACGCCGTCAGCGCAAACGTAAACGTTCGAAAAACCATACGCCGCATGCGTCAACGCAACTTGTAAAAAAGTTGGCGGCGTCAGCGCATACACTAGCGCAAAATCATTTTGTTTGCTAGGTGCCAAACATTCACACGGTAGCCTATAAACCACTCGAAACAAACAAGTTTTATTTTGATTTTCCACGAAGAAACACAAGCATCTGAAAGTGTTCATCTGACATTTTGCTGCGTTTTGGTTTCAATATGTCTTTGCCCATTGAGAATATTCTTTCACCGCAGCACTGGAAGGTATTGGCGTGTTGTAGCGAAAAAAAGTATTTTGGAAATCTTTCGTTGGAAAAGCGCCCACGGTTAATGGTCCTTTGTACGGCCTCTCTTCCAAGTACGCTTTTAGAACCTCGTCTATGCTGTCTTCGCCAGTGTCCTCATAAAGAGCATGGAGTAGCCCACGGGGTTCGTTGTCGCTGGCTTCCTTCGTCTGGTTGCAGTGGCTCTCAGCCTCAGAGTTTTTTAACAACTTTGATGTGTGGCGAGTGCCTATCAAGAAAATTCTAGTATTATACTAACTGTCGCTCCTAGTAATTAATATACTAACTGTCGCTCCCCAAAAACCCATTATAAAAAACACTATTTTTAAAATGATTCCGTTTGAATAAGACTGATGTTGCTTTTAATGCCATAATTCTCTCAGTAGGCTAAGCTCTATGCTTTTTTCTGATAAGATTTTTAAAAAGTGGGTTAATGGAAGACAAAACTGCCAGACACAAGCAAGTTTAGATTCTGAACTGCACAACTCTTTGTTATTAGCATTCAGGGATAGTCAGCATTAGCCTACTAGTGTTATTAGCAGTAGGCTACTCAAAAGCCTCTCACAATTGGCCCCTGGATGCATGTTTTGCTAAACTGCTCATCAAGTTACAAAACATATATAATTACATACTTACGCAACAGAATGTATAAATTGTCAAGTAAAAATTACCTTAGCTTGATAGCCTATGTATGTCGGCCTATACATTACTACGCTACATAGCCTACAACAAGAATAACCGGCAAAGTAATGTACTACATATAACATACAGAGTACAACATCATGCTAGCAATCACAGTCGGAGACCAAATATTTGAGTTTGTTTAGATACATAGGCTGCACTGCTCATTGCCTGAGAAGTTTCTGATTTGCCCCAAAATGCAAGACTTAACTAATATAAATTAAAGTGCTCACAATTGCTTACAAACGCCTTCAACACTGCTTGACTAAAAATACTTCACACTACGAAGCCAAGTCATTGTTTACATTTTACAGGGAGTGAGTTTAATATATGAGCAATCGTTGTTCGAAGACAGCCCTCCAACGAAGCTTTTGCCCAATGCATTTCAATGGCGAATCGATCGTCTTTCAGTTCACGCCCTGCGTGATCACGATAATTAATTGTCTCCCATTTATTCATTTCTTGCTCCATTTCAACAGATTTGCTATCGTTGAAAAGCACAAGCATAGATCTAACCAACTAAGTTAATACCAAGTCCCAAAATACTACTAGCTTCATCTGGTGGCCACCTAAACTTGACCAAATTCAAACCATTATCAAAGTTTATTTGCAATGATAAAAACATTAAACGACAACCAATTAAAAGAACATGTTACTGTTTATTGAAGTGCTAACTTTTATTTTTATACCTTATTTAATATATGAGCAATCGTTGTTCGAAGACAGCCCCCCAACGAAGCTTTTGGCCAATGCATTTCAATGGCGAATCGATCGTCTTTCCAGTTCACGCCCTGCGTGATCACGATAATTAATTGTCTCCCATTTATTCATTTCTTGCTCAATTTCAACAGATTTGCTATCGTTGAAAAAGCACAAGCATAGATCTAACCAACTAAGTTAATACCAAGTCCCAAACTACTACTAGCTCCATCTGGTGGTAACTTAAACTTGACCAAATTCAAACCATTATCAAAAGTTTATTTCCAATGATAAAAACATTACACGACAACCAATTAAAAGAACATGTTACTGTTTATTGAAGTGCTAACTTTCATTTTATATCTTATTGAATATGCGCGCAATCGTTGTTCGAAGACAGCCCCCCAACGAAGCTTTTGGCCAATGCATTTCAATGGCGAATCGATCGTCTTCCAGTTCACGCCCTGCGTGATCACGATAATTAATAATTTGTCTCCCATTTATTCATTTCTTGCTCAATTTCAACAGATTTGCTATCGTTGAAAAGCACAAGCATACTTCTAATTAACTAAGTTATTACCAAGTCCCAAAATACTACTAGCTCCATCTGGTGGCCACCTAAACTTGACCAAATTCAAACCATTATCAAAAGTTTATTTGCAATGATAGAAACATTAAACGACAACCAATTAAAAGAACATGTTACTGTTTATTGAAGAGCTAACTTTCATTTTTATATCTTATTCAATATGCGCGCAATCGTTGTTCGAAGACAGAAAAGAAATTCTTTTAAAAGATGTTTTATTTCGAAAAAAAAAGAAACCATGATAAATAATTTTCGGGCTAAACGATTTTTCGGCTATTTCAAATGAATGCTGCTGCGGAAGCTCGATATTCAATAGATTACATAAATAAAGTTTTGTTTATTGGCGGTCATCATTTGCATGCAAGGCGTACTTTACCTCATCCTTGTACTTCCTCTGGGATGGGGTATTTAACTTCATACAGTAGCCTACTTGAGTGATTAAATGTAGTGGTAAGAGGTATACTTTTGTTTAGGAAAACTGCATTGACCAAGTTCCGTTACCCGCGCAACTCCTCTACTAACTTTAAATATGCATCGATATCCAAGCTTGATATCATGTGATTGAACGAGTAAAAGGAGGAGACAACTTGACAAAAATATAAAACAAATTGCATTGCTTTAGGGTGGACGCATGACTAAGCTCCCCTTTGGGCTGGTACTGAGTAGGTCATAAAATTGTTTCAGCTCCAGATCACGTAACTTACTTACTGTGAATTGAGATCAAGGTACTTATTTCTGTGGGCCTGTGGCTGCAGCCTTTTTACCTCTCGCCTTGATCCTGCCACAAGTTGTGATATCACATTTTTAAGACGAATGTTTCAGTAAGCATTTGAAATTGTAACAATTTCATCAGCCGTTCTTACATATGTTTCGTGTAGACCTGCAGAACAACAACATCACTTCGGAAAGGCTCCTTCTTCGAAAAATCTCGTTTGGATCTCAAAACGGGAATCAAATTAATTTTTCATTGGGCAAAAGACGCTTTACCGCAAAGAGGAATTCAGGATTACACGAAAGTTGGTCATACAACAATTGTGCAATGGATGGCGTTTCTACGCGAGGTTTGTCAGTTAATGTGGCTTTTACATGTTGCCCATTGCAATTAAGGACGTGATCTCAATAGCAATAGTGTGTAAAGCAGCGTTTCTCAACCTGGGGGTCGCGACCCCCAAGGGGGTCGCAAAGGTCATTTCACGGGGTTCGCAAAGATATTCATAAAATATTTTCGAAATCGCAAAGAATCCTGGAAAAGTGAAAAATCTTTGCAGCAATCACTTTAGTATACAGTAATGTAGCCTACCGTAGTCGATTGTTGTAGAAAAATTAAATCTTCGTGTTTCTTAATAGTTGCACTGAGGTCTCCACAGGGCCTCTGAGAGAAATTTTCAGTAAGGTTACGAAGAGTCATTCCGGGCCCCCCTCTCACTCCGGGCCCCCTTTGTCTTTGGCAAAGTGCGTGATTTTGCTTAGGCGTATTGCACACCATACAACATTTTAATTCAACAATCGGAAACTTCACTCTGACAATCTCGGTGACCGGGCCTGCGTCAGTGATTCAAAGCCTCTACAAGTATGCAAAACTGCCAGGATTAAGCTCTGCAAGAAGCTTTCCCAGTCCGAGGATAAAGATTCAATCAATCAATCAATTGGTCATCTGTGCGCAATAATAGCATCAGGCTGCAATAAAACTATTATTTAGTGTTTTGTGTTGTGCATAGCCTATCATGTGATCTGTCCCTCGCCAATTTGCGTAGGCTATCCTGCATTGAATTCGTGTGTCAGTTGTTGATGCCGGTGCTGTTGAGAGGTGTCGCTTGTAGCTTACAGCTTTATTGCAAAATTTTCAAATTCATTTATTTATTTCTCTTAGATGTAGCCTATAATTAGTCCTGATGAGGACACTATGATTTGGTGTCGAAAACGTTGGATTTAGTAGTTTTTTCTTGTTTGTTTTGTGTGTTTAATAAAAAATGTTAAATCCACTAACGTTACTGAGTGTTATATGTATCTGGTACAACAAGTCAAGCTCTCTACCAAGGCTCAAACATAACATCTTGTTAAAACATCATCAAATTAATCGTTTGACCAAGAAGCTTTCTTCATTAACTTTTGTATTCACCACATGCCTAGCAGAGGTGAACGAAGTTATTTTTTTTTTTGACTTGGTTCCGTTCCTGCTCCGAAAGTATTGACTCCGGCTCTTGCTCCAACTCCGAAATTCATTTTGAAGTGAAATAAGCGTGAAACTACCTTTTTCAAATAACTTTTAAAAAACATAAAAAAGCCCAAAAACACCCGAGCTTGGGTTTTTCTCAACCCTGCTTTTGCTTCCCCATGTCCTCCCCCCCCCCCCCCGAACAGGAGAAAAACCAACTTTTACGATTTAATTTTGGGTGCTTTAAAACGGAACATTTTTGCTCGTAAAGTATTAAATCACCACTTTGGGCCCCTAATTTGCGCGCAATGCACTCAATTACTTTTTCGGGCCTTTTGCTACATTACGGGCCCCCCAGGACTAAAGGACAACAACTTTTATGCTTGAATTTAGTCGTTTAGGGTGGTTTTAACCAAACATTTTTTCGCGTAAAGTGTAAAATCACAATTTCGGGCCTCCCAACAATCACAGGCCTGGGCCCTCAAGGGTACGCCATACCCTCAGTACCCCCCTCTCATAGTCCCTGGGTCTCCAAGCAAATTATTCAAACACAAACGGTTTTGGAGCAACAAATATTCGTTCTTGTACGAAAAGCATACTATGTGGCTTCAGGCCACACCATCACTATTGATGAACACGAATATTCGCCATTTGTTGATAACGTACAGATCTGTTCGGAGGATTTGTTGAGGAATCAGCATCAAATCGGTGGACCTGGCCACATCGTCGCTATCGGTGAGTCCTTGGTGGCCAGACGAAAACGAGGAAATTCACAAGGGCGCCCAGTACCACAGCAGTGGATCTTCGGCGGGATTGACACCACAACAAAGTAAGTTATATATTATGTGCATGTTTACGCACTACAACTAGGCCTACGCCCAGTCAACTACGTTCGAGCAGGTGAGCAATATCACTTGGGCTTGAGATTTGAAGGAATATTTGACAACACTTTTATTTAACCGACCCTCCTTAGGGCACGTTCTTTTGCTTCTCAATGCCTGTAGATATCCCTAGTAAAATTGTGCTATTAGAGAATGCTTCATCGTAATGGTACCGCAGCGGGACAGGGCTACACTGGAGGCAGAAATTCTACGCCACATCGCACAAGAACAGAGATTCATTCCGATGAATGGGGTGCATACTCTAACTTGTCTAGTGAGTGTTTCTTGTAGTTCTATTTTAAAATGACATACACTAACGTGTAAACACTTAACGTAAATTATGTTAAAAATAAACAAGCTAAATCTTCCTTGAAATAATCCTATCTAAGTATTACATCATGCACCAAACATACTAATATTTTTTTTTTTTTTTTTATTGCCCAGCAATGATTAGCCAATGTGTGTAGATTTATTAGCAAAATAGTAAGATTGTAAGTACTCCTACTGGCCTTCTGGTTCTTGTGTTTTTTGTCCACAGAAGTTCTACAGAGTCTGCAGAAGTTTTTCCATCCTTTTTGACCAATCTCCATCTTTCGGTGAAGCGGTGGCCATGTGCTCCAACCAGTTGTTTTATTTCAATATCTTGGACTGGATCGTCATGCTATTGTCTGATTGTTTATCTATTTTTTTAACGTAGCCTAATATGCTAAATTGGATATTTTTTGTCACTTTAATATGGTTTAACGTGTAAAACATACGGTAACCCAAATTTATCATATTACTGGGACATACCACTACTACATCCCAGCTGGCGATGACTGTCATTTTTGCATTAATTCAACGTTAGCCAACGTTGGATCGGTGTGGAAGTGGCGAGTTTACCTGACAGGGGTCTAAAATTATCGCTTTATCAACGCAACTTTTATCAAAGCACGCTTGATATATTTAAGACATAACTTCCCAGGGTATAATTGAATTTTCGCAAGATGATGATGTTGTTTTTTGCTAGTTTGATTTATTTGTTTTTTGTCATTGTTTCATGTCGTCAAGTTATAGCCTATCTATTTTGTGAGTCGTGCAAGGCCTGGTGCGTTGCGCTTGAAATGGCTTTGCCCGTGGTAGGATTTCTTTGTGGGGTTTTCTTTGCCTGCCTTGCTCTTCTTTACTATGAGCTAAACGCATCAAGACGTGTTCCCCTTACGACCATCAGCACCCTTGATAACGCACCATGGCCGATCTTCATAGCAACTGTCCACACAAATCTTAAATATATCAGCTAAAGTTATGTAGGCTAATAAAGTTATAACCTATATATGGTTATTTGTTTTGTAACATTTTTTTTTTTTTTCCTTTATATCTTAAATTTTTCTGAAGGTGTTGCGACCGTGCCAAATTTTTTTCAACTCAATAACTTACTTCGATCACAAGCACGTTTTAACGTTCGCGTTTTGTCGCTTCTACCTTTTTCTTGACCTTTGCTATGTTGACGTGTATTGTTTTGATATGATGGTCAGAAATAAAAAAACAACTGAACTGAACTGTTAAACATTAAATGGATTGGATGAAGTACATAAAATGCATGTAGATTAAACATCTGTGTAGACTAGGTGTACTGAGAGTAAAAATGTGTAGGGGAGATGTGGCACCTATGGGACGAATATGACATTATTTCTAATAAAACGTTATTTTAAAGCAAATCATGAGCTAAAGCAATTTTATTGCAAAGTTTAGCCTTGGTTCATAACATGAAATCAAAACAGTGATGACTGTAGGCTAATATTCTTTATTGCTTTTTTTTCATCATTAAAAAGTGTCAGACAACTGTCCCATAGGTTGCTTACATACATGATCAATGGGACAAGGGGCTATGTCCCAGGGGACACTTTGCTAGATACATCAATTGATTGTCAAGGGTATGATGGAATGAAAGAGACTCAAGAGAAAAAGAAGCAGAACTTGTTTTCTTGATTTTCATCAATAAATAGACCCGCTTTTCTTTTCAGACATGATAAAATAAGACACTTTAAAGGTTCAATGAATTGAAATCTAAAAAGGTATATACTTTTGCCATGATCTATAGCAAAGTGTAGTGTAATAAGGCTTTTCAAGATTGTACAAAATAAAGCAGTAGCTCTTATCTATATCCCTAGTGAAAAATACTTTTTAAGTGAAAAAAAATCCTTTCAGCCTTAAAATAACGTAGGAATATGTCCCAAAAGTGATTGCTTGCACAGTCCCATTGGTCATTCAACCACCAGTTTGTGTTTAGCTTGTCTGAAGACATATCACAGTACAATGTGTACTTTTCTGTTGTGATAGCATCAGACCCAACCATATGGCTTAAAAAACTGTCATGCCAGGTCCCACTTGATACAACTTATTCATAGTGTAGAAACTGTTAACAACAGTTAACCATTTAAAGTTACTTTGGGAGCAGAAAGAACAATCAACTGACCTCGCCACTTAACTGCACAGCTCCTTTTCAAAAAGCACGATGGCTCATGTCAAAAGAATTATGCATCCATTAAAAATAAATTTAACATGTTTTTGTTATTTCTATTTGGAAACCGTTGCAGCAAGCATTTTACGCTGAAATTTATTTAAAGTTGCTTTCGTATTTTTTTAGATCTTGGATATCGCCACCAAATGGTCAATCATCACCATCATTATGTTTCGGCCACAGGGGTTCATACGAACCACATTGAAAACCTGTGGCTGAATTGTAAACGGAAATTTAAAAGAATGGGTGGCACCACAAAGCACATGATACCTGGGTGTCTTGATGAATTTATGTGGCGACATCAGTTTCTACGGGGACGACATTTTCCGGAAGTTCTCCGCGCCATAAGGGAGTCCTATCCCTTACTGTAGCCGCCACATCGTCCATTTGCCAAAAAAACGGACCTTTTCAGGGCTACCTAATGATAAAAAAGAGTTGCTGCCCACATACTTTGTGATATGTATTCTATAACAAACAAACTAGGCTAACAAAAGTGCAATGTCAGATGAAACAAAATAATTTCTTTAACTTACGTTTGTAACATGATTTTTGTGTGTCAACGTTTAAGGTTTGGACCTATGAATCATTTTGTTTACACACACGGATGCCTTTGGGAAAAAGACTTGTGTGGTAATGAAAGAACACGAGAATGCAAGGCCAAGTCATTTCATTACGGTTTTGTTACTTACCTTTGATCCATATTTAAGCTTAGGTTTACTAGGCTTAGCCTATGTGTTGTGAAAACATATCTTGGCTAAGCATTGAACAAAACATAAGGATCCGCACCCACTATCTCGCTGGTTGTTGTTGCTTTTATTATTTGCAGAGGTTTCTCCATCCAAATAGGAACAATTTTCTGGCTCCTGCACTTGGAGCTGACATCACTTGCTTCCGCAACCGAGCTTTTCCAGTTGATGTCGACTGAGGGCCGAGTGACAACAATTCTTCCACGACCTCCCAAAGGATCAAAGTTCTACACCGCTCTAGAGCACACATCGCTTTCCTATTGATCAGTGTTTGTTACATTATTTGATCCGGACAAGTCATTACACCACCAATTAGGCTATTTGTGTGCCTGATCCCAATCCTTTCTATGACTTTAGCATTTTTTCAATATAAATGGACGACAATTAATTATCGGGATCACGCAATGTGAATCCAGAAAGACGATCGATTCGTCATTGAAATGCATTGTGCAAAAGCTTCGTTGGGGGGCTGTCTTCGAACAACGATTGCTCATATATTAAATAAGGTATAAAAATGAAAGTTAGCTCTTCAATAAACAGTAACATGTTCTTTTAATTGGTTGTCGTTTAATGTTTCTATCATTGCAAATAAACTTTTGATAATGGTTTGAATTTGGTCAAGTTTAGGTGGCCACCAGATGGAGCTAGTAGTATTTTGGGACTTGGTATTACTTAGTTGGTTAGATCTATGCTTGTGCTTTTCAACGATAGCAAATCTGTTGAAATGGAGCAAGAAATGAATAAATGGGAGACAATTAATTATCGTGATCACGCAGGGCGTGAACTGAAAAACGATCGATTCGTCATTGAAATGCATTGGCCAAAAGCTTCGTTGGGGGCTGTCTTCGAACAACGATTGCTCATATATTAAATAAGGTATAAAAATGAAAGTTAGCTCTTCAATAAACAGTAACATATTCTTTTAATTGGTTGTCGTTTAATGTTTCTATCATTGCAAATAAACTTTTGATAATGGTTTGAATTTGGTCAAGTTTAGGTGGCCACCAGATGGAGCTAGTAGTATTTTGGGACTTGGTATTACTTAGTTGGTTAGATCTATGCTTGTGCTTTTCAACGATAGCAAATCTGTTGAAATTGAGAAAGAAATGAATAACTGGGAGACAATTAATTATCGTGAACATGCAGGGCGTGACCTGGAAGACGATCGATTCGCCATTAAAATGCATTGGGCAAAAGCTTCGTTGGGGGGCTGTCTTCGAACAACGATTGCGCGCATATTGAATAAGATATAGGCTAAAAATGAAAGTTAGCCCTTCAATAAACAGTAACATGTTCTTTTAATTGGTTGTCGTGTAATGTTTTTATCATTGCAAATAAACTTTGATAATGGTTTGAATTTGGTCAAGTTTAGGTGGCCACCAGATGGAGCTAGTAGTATTTTGGGACTTGGTATTAACTTAGTTGGTTAGATCTATGCTTGTGCTTTTCAACGATAGCAAATCTGTTGAAATTGAGCAAGAAATGAATAAATGGGAGACAATTAATTATCGTGAACATGCAGGGCGTGAACTGAAAGACGATCGATTCGCCATTGAAATGCATTGGCAAAAGCTTCGTTGGGGGGCTGTCTTCGAACAACGATTGCTCATATATTAAATAAGGTATAAAAATGAAAGTTAACCCTTCAATAAACAGTAACATGTTCTTTTAATTGGTTGTCGTTTTATGTTTTTATCATTGCAAATAAACTTTTGATAATGGTTTGAATTTGGTCAAGTTTAGGTGGCCACCAGATGGAGCTAGTAGTATTTTGGGACTTGGTATTAACTTAGTTGGTTAGATCTATGCTTGTGCTTTTCAACGATCGCAAATTTGTTTTAATTGAACAACAAATCAATAAGCAGTATATTTTGATCAGCTTTCTTATGAGCTCAATAAAAGAAAAGTTGGTTGCTATGTAGGCAACTCTTGTCTAAACCATATTATGTTTGCTGATGACATTTGCTGCATCTCGATGATCTCGCCTGGTTTGTGTGGCTTACAAAATTTGTTAGATGTTTGCCACAAGTATGCTGTTGAACATGAAATTACTTTCAATTCTAAAAAGTCATTTGGTATGTTATTTTCGCCAAAAAACTTTTATCTTTCACGTGCTCCTCTGCTACATCTAGGGAAATCTGAAATTGTGTTCACAGACTCTGTAAAATACCTGGGTGTATTTATTGAGAGTTCTCTCTCAGGTGAAAAAGATATTTCAAGGCAGGTAGCCTACTGTAGCGTTCCATTATTTCAACATATAAGTTTTCCTGCCTTTTACTAAAGTTTCTGTAATTTTCCATGCAACTGCTCCCAAAGAAAATAGAAAAACTAAATGATGTATAACCACACTACGCTCTCAGTACTGTGCTGCAAACAATGCAAAATCTCATTTCGCTAAATGCTCACCCGCTGTAAAAACATTGTATTTCGCTCTTATTGTATGTCCTTTTACGCATCCCAGTTGTGGAACAAGTTTAGATCTTCTAGTATAAAACGATTACGTGTTGCTTACAATGATTCTTTTAGAATATTGCACAACTTGCCTCGTTATGTCAGTGCCCGTGAATATCAAGTAGCCTACCGGTAATGTATAATATAACAACGTTTGATGCTTTATTGAGGAAAAACATGTTTTTGTTTATCAACCGTTGCATTCACTCCTCAAATCGCTTGATATCAGACCTGATGTCATCTGATTGTTTTTATCGTTCTGAATACTTTCAATTCTTCCAACGCTCATTGTATATAAATTTGTAACAGTAGATAGCCCATTTAGTGAGCTTTTAAACCGACGGCATCCAAAGTGGCTCTCTGTGACCTTTGTGCATTTGCAGTTTGTGTATTATTTTGTTGTGGATATGGACAACTTTGTCTGACGCAAATAAATAATAATAATAATAATAAACCGGAGACAATTTCCTTCTGGTGTGTTTCATTGTATTTCCACCCCGCAGTTCCTCACTTCCTCCTTCATAATAGTCCATTCCAATGTGTGTGTTATAATATGACCAGGCTTGCCAGATTGGCTTTTTTACGGCCAAATTTCACAAATTTGGCCTTTTTTGAAGTCGTTTGGCCACAAAATTTGGGTTTGGCTTTTTGGCTTTATTTTGGCTTTTTTTTCATATTGGTTTGGCCGCAAATTATTTGTTTGGCTTTTTTTACATTTACTGTATTTTGTAAGATTGAAACAACAATGGCAACACTTGTCCTTTATTCTTTCACTGTGGATTGAGGAATTGCTATTTGTTAATGCGCATGTGCACTGTGCAGAGACTGCAGGGGAAGACTGACAGCGTGTGCAAGGATGACGTCTTGCTCTTTTGGCGATGCTTGTTAATTTTTATAAAGTGACCATTTTGACAGGCTATTATTTAAAGTACCGTATTAATTATTATCTGTTCAAAAGTATTGTAGCTGTTGATAATATGTCAAAACGAAAGTGGAAGGCAATGTATGATAGCAGCAGGAAATATCTACCTGAATGGGAAAATGAGTTTTCTTAGCTTAAAAAAGATGAACGCACAGGCAGGGCCATAGCCAGACCGCAGAGCAAGGGGGGCCAACCTTTTTTTAGGGGGGCCGAAAAAGCTCTGCAACGGGAAAGATGGGCAAAATCATTATAATTGTAGCTGTTGCTCGAGAATGTTGGGATTTTGCCAGGAGGGGCAAAATTTTTTTCAGGGGGGGCGAGGCCCCCTGGCCCCCGGCTGGCTACGGGCCTGCGCACAGGTGATGCTTTTTGCAAGTTATGCCAAGCAACCATTGTCCCAAAGAAAAGTAATTTTAATCACCATGAAAAGACAACGAAGCATAAACGTAAACTTCCAGTACAAGCTCAAAATTCTATATTATTTGATACACTTGCAGCTACTGCACTTGATTCTGAAAAAGCAAAAAGAAGATTGAGCTGAAACTAGCATTGTCTGTCGCATGCCACAGCTCTATCAATGCAATTGACCATTTCCAAGACATAATTGTTGCAAATGCAAAGGGTAGCATTCTAGCATACTGCAACACGGCAGCCGTGGCCGAGTGGTTAGCGCGTTGGGTTCGCAGTCGAGAGCCTGCATGTTCGACTCCAGCCACCCGCACTTGCTGTTGTTTCTCTGGGCAAGAAACTTTACGATAATTGCCTCTACCTAGTGATCGATTTCGAGTAATGGGTAGTACCAAATTTAAGTCATAAGTAGAGTAGACAACCGGAAACAGACATTGCAGTCGGCTGCAGCGTGGGTCAGGTGTATGTCGGAAGGCGTACACCGATGCATAGCGCTCAAGTCCGCTTTCCCGCAATGCAGGATAAAGATAAACAAACAAACAAACAAACAGCTAAAATCATCACTAATTACCAGCTCCTGTTGCTTTTTTTTAATGAATTACAAACTGTTAAAACGCAACGTGAGTATTACCTATCAAACTTGGTTTTTACAAGTGACTTGTTTGGCTGGTTTTTGGCCTTTTTTAGTTTAATGTTTGGCTTTTTTTTACAGTTTTATTGGCCTTTTTTGGCTTTATTTTTATGAAGGTTTGGCTTTTTTTTCAATTTAAAATCTGGCAACCCTGAATATGACGTCATCATTTTGTCCGGTTGACCAACAGGCAGCGCTTCCACATTGGTGGTAATTACCACAATTGTGGAATTTTCACCATGCTTGTGGTAATGAAAAATTTGTGGTAAAAATGTGGTAATATGGAAATTTTGTGTGGAAATGTTGCCAAAATGTGGAAATTATAAATTTTGAAAATTTGAAATAAAATGCTATCAATAAATAAGAGCATTTGAACTGTTGTCTTCCAAAATCGAACAGGTACCGATATACAAAAAACTACTTATAATAGTATATATGCGACTAGCATGTTCCGCTGTTTTTAGTTTGATTTTGGAATGCGTCCTGACTTTTGACTTTAATCATAGGGTGACCATGTGATCATATTCATAGTCAAGATGTCTGTCAGATTCTAGCTGCGGTGTCAAGTACAGTACTTTGCTTTCTTATTTCCGACGTTTTAATGACTGTTAATAAACTGAGTAGTTGTTTTAGACCTTATTTTAAACTATATAGTGCTGTGTGTCACAATCAATATGCAAGACGTCGCGTCGGGCTGCTTTGCGTCTTGACAGAATGTGTTGTTTTCATTATGGAATTTTGAGCAATGTGTTATTATCGGTTATGACCTGAAGTAACCTTGGATTGCGAATCTGTATTATGTAACGCATTTCCAGAATCGTCTGTAAGCATGCAAATCTGGAATGTTCTGTTGTTTTTCATAATTTCTGAGCGTCGTTTGTCATGACATCATAAGGGTGTTTACCAGTAGATGTCCGATTGCGAAATATTTATTATGTAAGAATCTTCTACTCCTACGTGACATTCTTTATACTTCTTTGGGCTTCTGTTTGTTTACATTAAAGTGCCCCTGACAGGTTGGATCCAAGTATAGTAACTTTTTAAAGCATTTCCTAGCGCAGAATTACACTTAGCTAACTTTTTAATCTTAACCTCGTAGCTTGACTGGTTAGGGCGTAATTTAATCAAACGACTGCTCCGCAGCGCCACCACAGGCGAAACTCCATGTTTCACTGCTCTGGGACGACTTTGGTGGTATTACGTCATCCTAAGTGGACGTCGTTAGCAACGGATGAAACAAACGCTTCCTAGATGTAATTGGTGGATCACAGTTTGGTCGGAGTTAGTACAAGCGGTTGCTTTTTTCGAAGATTTATTGTTTTTTGCAGTTTAATAAAACTGTACTGAATACTTTTCTACAAAACCTTAAAATGTACTTGAAGTGAAAAATGAAGAAATCGTACAAATCATCATTCATATTTAATTCATCATCACTATTCAAAAATAAATAAAAGTTCTCTCTCTCTCTCATAATGTGCCTTCAGTTGGCCATTGAAATCCTGTGTAACGGCCATCTGGATCTGGAAAATTGTTTCGGATTCGCCAAACAATGCATGACGGCATCACAATCCGATTGTTGCTTCCGAGAGCATCACCTTGTAGCAGTAGCGTAGCCAGGAATTTTGAAAGGGGGGGGTTTTGACCACCCAGCGGGGGGGGTCTGGGGGGCCTCCCCCAGAAAATTTTGAAAAATTACTTTGAATTTGGTGCATTCTGAGAGCATTTTCAACAAAAATGTGGGTACGAATATTCCTGTAAAATGGTGCTGTCCGGTAGCATAGCAAAAGGATAAAATCATGTTTTCTTCGGCATTTTTCGGAAATAAAGCTTAGTCTCTGTGTTTTCTTGTTGCTAATTCCTGGCTGAGATGTTTGGTATTGGCAAAACTCGCTCTTTTAATGCAATTTTGTTTAAAATTAGGCAATTTTTTTTAGACTGAAAGCATCATTCTCAATATCGTGACGTCATACGCGTGCCAAAGGGGGGTTGTAACCCCCAAAACCCCCCCCTTGGCTACGCCACTGCCTTGTAGTATACACTCCAACATATGCCTGCAGGCATTTTTACTTGAGTGGTATTAACAAAATCATCTTCAGTGAAGTGAACATATACGACTAGTTTTGTATGGCCCATCCCACTTTCGAACACTTGAAGAAAACTTTGACCATTTTCTTCTCAGTACCTTGTTTTGTGGGAAAGTGGGAAAAGAAAGCACATGGTCTTTGTCACTGACAATGTCACATAAACAGCAATTCGTTGGCATTGCCTCAACCATAAATTAAAGGTAGGCTACTGTTTGTTAGATACTGTTGTTACACTGCAAATGGCTATAGCCAGATTAGGACAAATAAAAAAAGTATGAAAATTGTAGCCCTATGAAACTGCAATTTCAATTGAATTGAGATGCTGTTTGATAAAAGTAAACTCAACCTATTTGATCGAAACCTGATAGTAATAATAAGTTCACTTTTTCATTTCGGTAATTCTTAATTTGCACATGCTTTAGACCAACAGAGCCCCACACATTCACGTTTTGCAGTAGCCGTACCATACATTACCAAGTCATCACAGAGAAAGAATGCATCCTTCCCGCTTACTGTGACGTCACAGCAGTGTTGCCGTTTTTATTTTCACAATTGAATGAGTTCAATTGAGTGAGTTTCACAATTGAATTGAATGAGTTACATTCTCGACCACCATCACTATCGCCATTACTCTGTCACTCTTCGTAGACAGAGTAATGGCGATAGTGATGGTGGTCGAGAATGTAGTGATGAGAATAATTTGTGCTTATGCACCACAAAGTGGAAGATCCGATGCAGAAAAAGAAAGGTTTTATGATGAAATGGCCTATGAATGGAGCACAAGAAGTGATCAGGAAATTGTATTGGGTCTTGGGGACTTTAATGGCCACGTTGGCCAACAAATTGATGGGTTTGAAGGTGTTCATGGAGGGTTTGGCGTGGGAGAAAGAAATCGCGATGGAAGGCGACTACTTGAGTTTTGTGATGAAAAGGACCTGTGTGTTGCAAATACCTGGTTTAAGAAAGAGGAAGGAAGAAAAGTGAATTTCAGTGCAGGTGGAAATGAAACCGAAATTGACTTTGGGTTGGTATGCAGGAAAAACAGAAAACTGATCAAAGATGTGAAAGCGATACCATGCGAACTTCAGCATAGGTTGGTGGTTATCGATTTGGACAAGAAAGGTCTGAAGAAAACTGTAAATAAAAAAAGGGTGATCAAAAGAAAAGTTTGGAAGTTAGAAGATGCCGACACAAGAGAAAGGTTTAAAAAGAGAGTTGAAAGTCTTGTTCACAACGATGTGAATGATGTATGGGGATCCTTCAAGAATGGAGTTTTGCAAGCTTGCGATGAAGTTTGTGGGAAAACAAAAGGCAGGATGGATCGAGGAGATACGTGGTGGTGGAATGAAGATGTGAGGGAAGTGATTGGGGAGAAAAAAGTCGCATACAAGGCTTGGTGCAGAAATAGATCAGAAGAAACTAAGCTCAAGTACAAGCAATTGAAAAATCGGGCAAAGAGAATAGTTGCAAAAGCTATGAAGAAAGAAGCTGAGCAGGAATTGACCAAATTAAAAAACAGTCCTAACGAAGTATATAAGTTTATGAAGGTTATGAAGCGGGATGGGAAAGATGTAGATGGTGGACGATGTATTAAAGGAAGGGATGGAAAACTTGGTTTCAGTGAGAAAGATCGTGGAAGAATTTGGAAAGAACATATGGAGATGATAATGAACGAGGAAAACGATTGGGATCAAAATGTGGAAGCCGACGTGGTAGCAGGTCCATTAAAGAGAGTTACTCGAGAGGAGGTAACGCAAGCAATGAAGAAAATGAAATCGGGGAAGGCTCCTGGACTATCTGAAGTCACTGTGGAAATGATACGCGCAAGTGGAGAGACAGGACTGAAAGCAATGCAGGAAATCAGTCAACGTGTGTTAGATGGAAAAGGAATGCCAAATGAATGGAAGATGAGTGTGGTGATACCCATCTTCAAGGGAAAGGGTGATGTAATGGATTGTGGGTCATATAGGGGAATAAAACTGTTGGAGCATGCAATGAAGGTAGTGGAAAGGGTGTTGGAGAATAGAATAAGATCTGTGGTGAAGCTGGACGAGATGCAGTGTGGATTTATGCCTGGGAAGGGAACGACAGATGCTATTTTTATTTTGAGAAGGTTGCAAGAGGAATATCGAGACAAGGGTAAAAACTTGTACATGTGTTTCGTGGACATGGAAAAGGCGTTTGATAGAGTTCCAAGAAGAGTGATGGAATGGGCAATGAGAAAAAAAGTAATGCCAGAAGCTCTCGTGCAAGCCGTAATGGGTCTTTACGACGGTGCAAGGACGAGAGTTCGCGTTGGATCTGCCCTCTCAGACGAGTTTTCGGTGAAGGTTGGTGTACACCAGGGTTCTGTCCTCTCTCCTCTAATCTTTGCCATTGTGATTGATGTGATTACCGAATGTGTAAGAGAAGATTCATTAATGGAGATACTGTACGCCGATGATTTGGTTTTGTTGAGTGACACAATGGAAGATCTGAGAGGGAAATTTGAGAAGTGGAAGGAGTCGTTTGAATGTAAAGGTATGCGTGTGAACATCAAAAAGACAAAGGTCGTAATAAGCGGAACGGAAGGGGAAATCACAATGAGCAAAATTGACCCATGTGGCGTCTGCGGAAGAAGAGTGATGGCAAATTCTGTTACATGTACGAAATGCAAGAAATGGGTGCATGGAAGATGTGCAAAGATGAAGAGAGTGACATGCAGATCTGGAGATGGTTTTGAATGTGAAAGATGCAAGAAGATTGAGGAAGGAATGATTGGTCCTGTTGAAAAGCTGAATGACGAAGTTGAATCAGTAAATGCCTTTTGCTATCTAGGAGATAGATTGAATGCCAGTGGTGGTTGTGAAGCGGCAGTGACTGCAAGAGGAAGGTTTGGTTGGGTGAAATTCAGAGAGTGTCGAGAGTTGTTATGTGGTAGAAGATTTCCGTTGAAAATGAGAGGAAGAATTTATATTAGTTGTGTGAGATCTGCAATGCTGTACGGAAGTGAGACATGGTGCTTACGGGAAAACGAATTGGCGATTTTAAGAAGAACTGAGAGAGCGATGGTGAGAGCAATGTGTGGTGTAAAGCTGATGGACAAAAGGAATACCGAAGAACTTATGAGCTTGCTTGGGTTGAATGAGAGTGTTGATAAGTTGGCAAAAGCGAATGGAGTGAGGTGGTATGGGCATGTTTTGAGAAGGGATGAAGATGATGTTTTGAGAAGAGCGCTGGAGTTGCGAGTGGAGGGTCGTAGAAAACAAGGAAGACCAAAGAAAACATGGAAAAAGCAAGTTGAGGAAGAAAGCAGCAAGGTGGGCTTGACAAGAGAGGACGCGCTAGACAGATCGATGTGGAGGCAGGGTGTGAAGACGATTGCGGCACTTGGAGGTGAATCCGGCCACCCTCGGTAACGGGGACATCACCGGATTAAAACTGGACTACTACATAATGAGTGCCAGATTCGCCGATGTCAACGGAAGTTTGCAAGCGTGTAACTTAGTAGCCTGTTGATATTTTTTACAATTTGCTGGTCAGGGAAGTTTGTTAGTGTCATCTTTTTGGTATTATAGGTAAATTTAGCGAATTTATTTACCTGTCAGAGGCACTTTAATGCAACTTGACAGAACAATGTGACATTACGTAACCTTCTCGAAGTTACTAGACTGAAACAACCTTCTATAAATAGTGGTGTAATTTGTGTAATCTTTTTATTATGGGAGTTGTATTATGATGAGTTAATTATTATGATGAGTTGGTTATGAGAGATCATTGCTGTAATAGTAGCAGTTGGTAATAGAAGCAAAGATTATTGTTGATCAAAAGTTGAAGTATTGCATACGAGTAAAGCAAGTTGATGCTAATATAATTTCTGATTGAAATTAGAATCGTATGAGAAGCTGCGAGTGGATTACGTTAAACTTGATCAATAGTCGCAAGCATTGGAATCTATTGCCGTTTACTGTTACTTTGATTAATTGTTGGAAGTGGTGAGCCATTCATTGGAGTCCTTCAAGCGTTTTTATATATCATCTCACCAGTAGAACTATCCGTGAATTTAATTGACTGCTTTTCGGTTATAACCCATTAAACTATGTCATTGAATCTTTCCAAGTCTTTTTTCTGGTAAGAGATAGAAAGAAATCGTGACACTGTGGTTCCCAACCTTTTTGTTGTCACGGACCCCTTTAGACAAATTATTAATTCTGTGGACCCCTACCTAAATTTTACCTGAAACTCAATTAACATACTATTGATTATTGTAATTATTATGCTACTCAACTACTGTAGCCTACTGTGTCATGTTGCATTGCCGCTATGACTCCTGCGGCAAATATCAAGTTAAACAGTTACTAAACAGTTAAATAAGAAAATGAATGAGTTACTGTATTCAAGAAATGTCAGCAGTATTTGAATATTAAGGTGACCCAAAGTGCCATGCCGAAACTTTTTCAACGTAAACAAATTTAATGAGAGAAATGAAAGTAAAAAGATCGCTTTTTTTTCCAAAATTCATCAAGGTAATCTTGGACCCCCAAATGCTTTCTCACAGACCCCCAAGGGGTCCGCGGACCCATGTTGGGAACCACTGATATAGTGTAAATATAGCCAAATAATGGCATTGCCAAATAAGGAATTCTGTCCTAATCTGAGAAAAGTTAAAAACAGTTGAAAACAAAAACTTGCATTTTGGAATTTTTTTTAGTTCTGGGTAAAGTTCAAAACTCTAACCTTATTCCTAAGTCTAACCCTTACCTTAACCCTTACTAACCTTAATCCTAACTCTGGCAACACCTGATAGTAACTATGGCAACAAGTGGGTAAAAATAGCCACTTTGTTAATGTAAATGTATGTCGAAATACGGTTAAAATCGGGTAGAAAATCACAATAAAAAATGTGATAATCTGAGGACAAATGTGGTAATCATCATAATCCATCGTCGGTTTGTTCCCCACTAGTGGGGGTGGCCGATTGTTTCCGCGCAGCAATTGTTTTAATCCCTTTTCTCCATTTCACCCTGTCCCTTGCATCTTCCTCCTTCAGTCCGACTTTTTTAAATTCATCCTTCACTTGTTGTTTCCACGTTCTTATTGGACGACCGTGTTTCCTCTTCCCATCCACCTTTAGATCTAGTGCCTTTCTAAGAAAACTTCCTTCCTCCCTCCTTATCACATGTCCATACCATCTTACTCCATTTGCCCTTGCCAGTTGGTCTATGGTCTCTCTCATCTCTAGCATATCCAGCAATTCTTCAGTCCTTTTTTCCCTTCTCGTTTTCACCCCACACATTGCTCTCACCATTGACCTTTCCGTTCTTCTCAGGATTGCCAGTTCACTCTCTCTCAATATCCATGTCTCGCTACCATATAGCATTGCAGGCCGCACACAGCTCCGATATACTTTCCCTTTCATCCTTAGTGAGAATTTTCTGCCATACAACATTTCCCCACATTCCCTGAACTTTGCCCAGCCCAATCTTGCCCTTGTTGTCACCGCTGCTTCACATCCACCACTTCCATTTATCCGATCACCCAGATAACAGAAGTCTGTCACTGTTTCGATGCCATGGCAGAACTCATCATCATGGCCTTCCACTTCATTCCTTCCTTTACTGCATTTCCTACAAACAAAACACTTCGCCAATCTTGTTGCGGCTCTCTTGACATTAGCACATCTTGCATGTACCCACTTTCCACATTCCTTGCATTGCATTGAATTTCTCATCACTCTCTTGCCACATATTCCACAGGGATCTACTTTGCTCTCAACAACTGTTCCTTCTGCTCCACTCACCATCACTTTTGTTTTTTCAAGATTCACCTTCATACCCTTAGTTTCAAATGCTTCTTTCCATTTCTCAAACTTTCTCTCCAGTCCCTCCATACTATTACTTGTCAAGACCAGGTCGTCTGCATACAAAATTTCACTCAATAAGCCCTCCCTCACTCCTTCAGTTACAACGTCAACCACAATAGCAAATATCAGAGGTGACAAAACTGATCCTTGGTGTACACCAACCTTCACAAAAAACTCGTTTGAATAATTTGATCCAACTCTCACTTTTGTTCTTGCATCCTCATACATAGACATCACAGCTCTCACTATTACCTCCGGTATACCTCTTTTCCTCATTGCCCACTCCATCACTTTCCTTGGTACTCTGTCAAATGCCTTTTCTAAGTCGACGAAACACATATATAGTTTTCTCTGCTTCTCTCGGTATTCCTCCTGCATTCTTCTCAATATAAACAGAGCATCCACTGTACCTTTTCCTGGCATAAATCCAAACTGCATATCATTTAATTTCACCAATGTTCTCAACCTCTTTTCTAGTATTCGCTCCACAATTTTCATTCCATGCTCTAGTAGTTTTACACCTCTATATGCACTGCAACTTCTCACATCCCCTTTTCTCTTGAACAATGGAACAAGAGTACTATGCTTCCACTCCTCCGGCATTCCCTCTCCATCTAATACCCTTTGGCTAAGTTGTAGCATTACTTCAATTCCCAACTCTCCACTTGCTTTTATCATCTCTACGATCACTTCTGATGGACCGGCTGCTTTATGCAGTTTCATTTGCATTTGCTTCATAATACAAGTGGTAATCTAGCTTTGTAAGAGTGGAAGCACTGCCAACAGGGCGTCTTGTGGAAGAGCACCAATCACCAAATTCAGTTGCTACTTGCTAAAAACTAAGGATGTGCCGATTAATCGGAATCGGCAGGTAGGGGAGAGAGGGGCTAGTTGGCTCAAAACTTTTGAACTTCCTGTCACTTCAAAACTGCACAACCAATTTCAATGAAATTCACACAACACAAGCTCTTTCGGTTATTACTGCCAGGCCCTAAACTAAAATTAAGCTATCTGCAAACTAACATTCAGATAATTGTGATATTTTAATTTTATAAAATGTGAGCCAACACGCCCCACCATGGGGTGTGTAGGCTCAGCTTATGGGGCTAGTTGGCTCTATCTATAAAATACTGCTCTTATACACATATCATGTGGCAAAACATTTGTTTACTTTGCAAAATGTAATTGATAAAAAATGAAGGAAAAAACCAGTAAAATTGTCAAAATATTCCAAGTAACATCGAAACAATAACTACTGATATTTTACATTCGGAAAGAGATTGTAGTGTCAAATTGAGTCTTCAGCATGTATGCTGTGGTTATTACTCTTTGACTTCATCAAGGGCGTCATCAAACAATAATTTTAAACAAGCTTTGGCAGTACAGTACCACCAATTGTGGTAGGAGGAGGAAGAATTTAAAAAATGTCATTCTCACAGACATAATCAATATCCTCTGGTTCTGGTCTAGCCAACTAGCCCCTCCACATGTGAGCCAACAAGCCCCATGTTGTAAAAAAGTATTAAAAAATCACTATATATATTGATTTTGAGAAATTTAATCTTAAAAACCTGCAGCAAACATAATACCAGCATGATATGTCTATCACTTCATAGCATAGAACTTACCTTTCCGGCATGTATTCACCATGATATTTTGACTCAACCATTTAGACAATATCTTAACTTTGAGGATAGAAATCATGTTTTATATCTACTCAAAACCATGTGGAGCTGCGGACTGAAACTAAGATGGCTGAAATTTGACGTACAAACAAGTCATGTGACAAAAGTTCAAAGTTCACTGAAGCTCACTTTTCAAATCAGGGCCTGAACCAACTAGCCCCCTATAGCCAACTAGCCCCTCTCTCCCCTATCGGAAGTTTTTGGAGAATCGGCATCGAAAAAAATTGCCGATTCTTTTTGATTCTTTATCAAGGTTTCCTAATCAAAAGTAGCGCGAGGTCGTGGAAATACTGAACAAAGAGCGGCATCTTTGAACAACCGCATCAGCGTCAACGCCATTTTGTAAACTATTGTTTACTAGGCACCAGATCAAAATACTTTCTTTCTTTGAAATAACAAAAAACGGTCATGGAGAAAATCAGACCAGATAAATTATAAAAGTTGAATGATTACACAACGGTTAGAAGTTAAAGGAGAAATGGATTATTATGTAATATTTATTATTTTAGTGCCGCTTGCAATATGCGGCCGAGGCGCTAAAAGCAAGAAGAGAAAAAGCGAGGGAGTATAAACTGCAAAGAAAATGTGAGCAACTGTCTGAAAGACTCAAAACGCTTCTGAATTAGTGTTATTTTCATTACTCGGGGTAACCGCAGAAGATTTGCCTCTTTAATTAAAACCATGGTTTGCAATTTGCCGTAAAATATCAAAAAATATCGTTTTATTTTTGATAATATCGTATCGAAATGATTTTACCAGTATCGTCCAGCTCTAGTCGGCATTCGGCCAAAATTAGGGAGTTTTCTTTGATCTGTAGAATATATCTTAATGCAGACATTTTTAGCGCAGCAAGAAGAGAAATGGCATCGTGTACAGTTAGAAGTTGTTATTGTTTTTAAACATTGTGAACGATTTCAAAACCAAATATTTTTTTAATCAAAAAGTTATTACATGCTTTAAAAGTTTAAAGTGTAAGCTGTAATGTCCCACAAAGGACAAACCAAAAGCATCGTTTGGCATTTTTTTAAATGCAATAATAATGACCAAGCTAAAGTCACCTGTAATAATGACCAAAGCTAAAGTCACCTACCGAATCCAGAAGGATTCGGATCCTAAACTATCCGAATCCAAAACGGCAATTAAACCGGGTAATAAAATTCGGTTTTAAAGATATGCATAAGTCTTGTGCAAGCTGTCAGCTGGAGACAGTGAACTGAAAAAAAGTGTGGTTTATTCACTTTTTTCTTTGCACTGACACCATTCGCAGTTCAGCACTTTCAAAAACATTGTGCACGCTATTGTGCGCGCACGGCGCATGCAACTCGACGTCACTCGCTCGCATGAGCAATCAAAGAAACTAAGCGCGCAATTTTCTTCACGCTTTGTACACATGCACAATGCTTTTTTTCAATCCACGTGCGTATGCGACTCTGCGATAGTTTGACTGGTAGGCGTAACAACACTGAGCAGATGCCCCTGCTAAAGGAGTTGGCTCTGAAACACCCCAGCATACCTGCCACATCAGCATCTTCCGAGCAATTCTTTTCGACTGCGGCTTGATAGCAACTAAGCTGCGCTCCCATTCAGCGTTGCCAGATGGGGAAATAGAATATCAAATTAAAAAATTCTGGTGAAATTTAGAGGTCTTTATTGCCAAGCTTTTTGACCTTGGAACCAGATAACTTTTTGGTGAAATCTGGTGAAATTTTCCCTACTTAATTTTTTTCAAGAAAGTTTTTTCAATTTTTTTAAACTTTTTAGCAAATAATCCCTGCTCGTATAGAAAGAGGTTTGCATATGGATGATGGCAGTGTCTTATGTCTTAAAAACTATTTGTATTTAAGCGAAATTGCTTTATTTAGGGTCAGGGCCGTAGCCAGACCGCAGAGCAAGGGGGGGCTCGAAAATTTTTTTGGGCAAAATCATTATAATTGTAGCTGTTGCTCGAGAATGTTGGAATTTTGCCAGGGGGTGCAAAATTTTTTCAGGGAGGGCGAGGCCCCCTGGCCCCCGGCTGGCTATGGGCCTGTTTAGAGTGTTTTAAATATCTAGTGAAATTCTACTTACTTTTTGTTGCCAAGCGGCTTCCATCATCTGGCAACACTGCTCCCGTTTGGCTGGAAGTCATTTAGAATACCTCAATGTGTTGCATTGCCGGTACACGACAACTGGGCGAGACAAAGTGGGCAATACCCACTTGGGCGAGACCAGGTGGGCGACGACACAAGTGGGCGACGAGTCAAGTGGGCGACGAGCCAAGTGGGCGACGGACCAAGTGGGCGACGGCCAAGTGGGCGACGGCCAAAGTGGGCGACGGCATCGAAAGTTTAGCCGTTCGGAAAAAATATGACTTTTAATTTTTACTTTAAAATACAATGGTTGATTTGTTAGAAGGGAAGCCATGAGAGTTCTCACGCTGAGTTTCACGAAGCATTAGAAGCAACATTTTCATTATTTTTTGTGTAATAGCGCTTTGCATTGTGACATCATCTTGTCACATTATTTTGCAATTTGCGGCGTCAGGGTTTATCGTGAAGCTTAAGAGAAACCTCTCAGGAAAGAGACAAACGAATGGCCAAAGAGTGGTTGAAGTCAGTTATGAACGTTCCCTAACCGTTATCAAAGCTTGTCAGTATAAAATATGACTTTTAATTTTTACTTTAAAATACAATGGTTGATTTGTGGAAGGGAAGCAATGAGAGTTCTCACGCTGAGTTTCACGAAGCATTGGAAGCAACATTTTCATTATTTTTTGTAGTCTAGCATAGTCTAGTAATAGCGCTTGCCGGAATGGCCCGTTTCGGCGAGTCCGATTCGGCGAGTCCGATTCGACTAGTCCGATTCGGCGAGTTCCCTATTCGGCGAGAGCCCTTTTCGGCGAGTGCCCTATTCGGCGAGGTTTTGAAATTTTTAAAAGGAAATTATCGGGTACCGTAGCCTAATTGCAATTGCCGTTTTTACATCGTTTTAACGTCGCTAAACGTTGAAATCGTGCAGAAAGGAATAAAAATAAAATGTTTGAACTATTAATTAAATTAAAATTCGTCATGTCAGTTCAGTTGTTTTTATTTCTGACCATCATATGAAAAACAATACACGTCAACATAGCAAAGGTAGAAGCGACAATTCACGTCAACATAGCAAAGGTGTAGAAAAAGGTAGAAGCGACAAAACGCGAACGTTAAAACGTGCTTGTGACCGAAGTAAGTTATTGAGTTGAAAGAAATTTGGCAAGGTTGCATCACCTTCAAAAAAATTTAAGATATGAAGGAAAAATAAAACAAAGAAAATGTTACAAAAAAAATAAGGTTTATGTCTATAAGTTAGTACTTTTGAATAGTTAAAATCATAGGCGCCCAACTATTTTTTTGGCCGTGGGGGCGAAAGCGTGTTTCATCAGCAACAACGTAAATTCAGCGAAATGTCACGCAGATGGATGCATTTTTATACGTTGCATTTTTAAGATAATGTATTCAGACGTTGAATCAATGTACAAATGAAATGTTATGCTAAATGGGTTCTTGGAACAAATCGTGGGGCTTCTGTGAATGTTTCTCAGTTTCAAAGTATCCTAGTCAGCAAAAGCTTCCTTTTCTACACGATTTCAATGTTTAGCGACGTTAACACGATAGGCCACACATTTGTTTAGCCTTTTCATTCTGTTACTACAATGTAAAAATGAACTGTGTTCTTGGAACAATTTTTTGCTGGTCGGGATAACTAGGCTACGGTACCCGATAATTTCCTTTCAATCCAAGCTGTAGGCCACACATTTGTTGGTCCAAACTAATCATTTTAACTATTCAAAAGTACTAACTTATAGACATAAACATGATCTATTTTATTTTTTTTTGTAATTTAATTCTTAAATTTTAAATTTCTTAAATTTTTCTGAAAGTGTTGCGACCGTGCCAAATTTCTTTCAACTCAATAACTTACTTCGGTCACAAGCACGTTTTAACGTTCGCGTTTTGTCGCTTCTACCTTTTTCTACACCTTTGCTATGTTGACGTATTGTTTTTGATATCATGATCAGAAAGAAAAACAACTGAACTGACATGACGAATTCAAGCACGTTTTAACGTTCGCGTTTTGTCGCTTCTACCTTTGCTATGTTGACGTGTAGGCTATTGTTTTTCATATGATGGTCAGAAATAAAAACAACCGAACTGACATGACGAATTTTAATTTAATAGTTCAAACATTTTCTTTTTATTCCTTTCTGCACGATTTCAACGTTTAGCGACGTTAAAACGATGTAAAAACGGCAATTATAATTAGGCTACGGTACCTGATAATTTCCTTTCAAAAATTTCAAAACCTCGCCGAATAGGGCACTCGCCGAAAAGGGCTCTCGCCGAATAGGGAACTCGCCGAATCGGACTCGCCGAATCGGACTCGCCGAATAGTAGCAGACCCAGCGCTTGCTGTTTGATGTTAATTTGCATTGTGACATCATCTTGACACATTATTTTGCAACACGCAATCCGGTCTCTGAATAATATAAACACTTTCGGTAGGTCACTAGGTCAGCCAGTGGTGAGATCTTAACTACTGAGTAGCTGGTTTGGTAGGTACATGCATTAGACATTTGAATGTTTGTAGTGATTTTCAAGCGAAACAGAAGTTTTTGTTAGTTGTTCGAGTGTGTTATTGTTTAAAATACATGTAAAAACTTACATACGAATCATTAACTACGGAGATTAGCATAAATTTGATGCTCTAAAAATAGTCCATTAAAATAAAAATTTTGACAGAATATCTAAAACTAAAGTCATATTTTTCAATTTTTAGGTCATAAACAAAATGGCCCTAGTAATGACTGTCAGTCACAATGTGTTCTGTAAACTGCTGATGCGGCTACGCAACGTCTAGACTAGAGCATTCGAGTTAAAGTTTTATTGGTACTTTTACATACAACATTGTAAATGTAAATTAATGGCAAGTCTCTATGAGACATTGGATTTTCCGCGCACATACGATTTATAGCGTCAAGAACACTAATTGTGCGCTGTTTTTTTTTTTCGGTCATTGACCAATTTTTTAGAAAAATGTCCGAAAAAAATATAGCCTAGCCAATTCGGTCAAAATGTGCAAACAAATATATAGTCAATTCGGCCAAGTGTTGCAAGGTTGAGTTTCGCTGATGAACGTTGAAGAAACGTTTGTCTGTTCCAACTTTTCTCAGGTAAAACACGACAACGTTTCTCAGCGAAACTTAATGTTGTAGCGAGTCAGGAAGTGCAAATTTTGGTTTGTATCAGCTACTTGAAAGGAAATATTTTCATCAGAAAAAATGACCAAAATAAATAAAAAATGACCGAATTTTTACAAGTCATTTCGGACAAATGACCGAAAAGTCTCAGCGAAATAAAAAACAAACAGCTTGCGCGTGCTATGTTGGTGGCTGCAGCGTTTTTGTTAGCATCGATGGTGACCGGAAGTTTTTGCTACATACTCCATCGATAATGATGTTTGAAATTCTTGATGATACGTTGGTCTGAAAGATGGACAGAAGAAGTTGTGTTTGCTGGAAATAAAACACAACTTCTACTTGCTTAAGGTGAGTTTTGTTGATGTTGTTGTTACGATGGTTGTTCAAGAGCTTTTCCCTTGCCTTCCATATCTGTGAAATTTGCGCCTGTGCCACATCAAATTTTGCTGCAACAACTCTCTGCGGCGTTTTCCTTTCTAACTCTTTGATTACAATTAGGCTACTCTTACTACCACTCTTTGACCTTTCGTTTGTTTCTTTTCTGAGGGGTTTCTCTTAAGCTTCACGATAAACCCTGACGCCGCAAATTGCAAAATAATGTGTCAAGATGATGTCACAATGCAAATTAACATCAAACAGCAAATTACTAGACTACAAAAAATAATGAAAATGTTGCTTCCAATGCTTCGTGAGAACTCTCATTGCCTCCCTTCCACAAATCAACCATTGTATTTTAAAGTAAAAATTAAAAATCATATTTTATACTGACAAGCTTTGATTAACGGTTAGGCAACGTTCATAACTGACTTCAACCACTCTTTAGCCATTCGTTTGTCTCTTTTCTGAGAGGTTTCTCTTAAGCTTCACGATAAACCCTGACGCCGCAAATTGCAAAATAATGTGTCAAGATGATGTCACAATGCAAATTAACATTAAACAGCAAGCGCTATTACTAGACTACAAAAAATATGAAAATGTTGCTTCCAATGCTTCGTGAAACTCAGCGTGAAAACTCTCATTGCCTCTCTTCCACATATCAATCCTTGTATTTTAAAGTAAAAATTAAAAGTCATACTTTTTCCGAACGGCTCAACTTTCGCTTCCGTCGCCCACTTGGCTCGTCGCCCACTTGGTCCGTCGCCCACTTGGCTCGTCGCCCACTTGACTCGTCGCCCACTTGTGTCGTCGCCCACATGGTCTCGCCCAAGTGGGTATCGTCCACTTTGTCTCGCCCAGTTGTCGTGTACCGTTGCATTGCAACAAACATTTACTTTGATTGTGTAGCTTTTGTGTCTGAAATTTTTTACTTTTTGTGTTGCTGGAGCCTGGAAGTTAATAGGATTCGGTATTCTGGATTCGATTCTGGATTCGGTTTAGTATTCCGGAATAATTCTGGAATAGTGAATTATTCTGAATTGCCCATCCCTAACGAGGGGGTAAAGATGAAAAAGCTTTAACTACCAGTAACACTATGAAACATCTTCGGACGCAACATCAAAAACAATTGGATGAACAAGAAGAATTACTAGCAAAACAAGTGGCTCAGAAGCGCACACTAAGTAATTATGTTACAGTTACAGCTCCCAAGAAGACTAAACCTGATTCAAAAGCATCATCCGCGACAAATAAAACGCGTGTCTATCACCACTTTGTGGACAACACTAAAAGGCAGAAATGCGGAAGGCGGAAATAAGCCGGGCATGAAATGGCGTATTGTCTGCAGAAGTAGCGATTTAAAGCCGATGTAGAAAACGCGGAACTACAATCTTGGCGTGCATATTGTTTAACATAGCGATAAATTCATCATGAAAGAATGAAACGTTGCAACATGGAAAAAGGCGGAAATGCGATTTTTAACAACAACTCACCACCAAACCTACTTTTATGTTTAAATATCATTGAAAGATATCGTTTAGAAGCAATTGTGAAGTCATTAAATACTTTGACTGTTTTAATTCCACAGTTATTGGAGTAAATTTCGAAATTTATTGGAATTTATTGAAATAGGAAAAGACGGAAATGCGATTTTTAGCCACAACTCAATACCGAGCATTTTCTTATGTTGCAATATCATTGAAAGATATTTTTTAGAAGCAATTGTGAGATCATTAAATACTTTGACTATTTTAATTCTAAAGTTATTTCGGCTTATTTCCGCGCTTCCGCATTTCCGCCTTTTAGTGTTACCCCCACTTTGTAGCACGCAAGAAGTGAAGAACTACCGTAAAAAATCACGCTGTCTAGAGCAGGCGACAAAGTGAACTCTTTTAGACATTTCAAAGGCAGCAACTTGTAACAAAATTGCAACCACTTGTAGAGCGCCAACTAAAAGCAGCTTTAATCATTTAACCAAAGAATCGGAATCGGCAAATATTTAAGAATCGGCGTCGGCAAAAATTTTGTAATTGGCACATCCCTACTAAAAACTTTAACTACCTTTTGCACCCTGCATCTGCAGATGTTAAATCAATGCAAAAAAATGACTGATTTGCTTAGAGCTCGACCAATATCATTTTTTCAGGTCGATACCGATATTTATGAAATTTTTAGGCCGATACCGATATATATCGGCCGATATATATCAGCTACGAAAAATTTGTTACCAACAAAGTTATTAAGCAACAAACCAGTCCAAGAAAGTTTATGCATTAGTTGCTGTAATGGAAAAATCATTCTTAACCCTAATCACAAAAAAAACACCAAACAAAAAAGAAACAACCCAGGCCTCGAAATTCGTTTTTGCTGATGGCAGACAAACGTGTCCGGTCTGAATTCTTTTTAAGAGCTATGGCTACAGTTTGAAAGGCTTTTTTAAACTTCAGCGAAGGCTTTCATCAGACCAACGAGGTGCGCTTGGAGAGTCAAAGCGCCGTGTAGCTGCAATACGCCACATAACTGATTAACTTCCACAGAACGAGGTCATGTGGCTTCTTGCGTCACAATGCTCTGGGCACGGGTCGGAAAACTTCTACAATGACGCTACTATTTTCTTCTGTACAAAGTTTCACTAGGCTTTTTTCTTTGGGTTTATTTTTTGCATGTCATGTGAGCAAAAGTTAATTTTCCCTGGGCCTTTTCTTTCTTACTGTAATACCAAAACTTGACAAATTTTGGTGCATCTTGCTGTGATAGCCTACTCGTATATCTAATTTTGTAACGAATCTTGCCTTATCAATATCACTCGGAGATCAAAGCCAGACATTGTGACGTAAGACTTGAAATAAGTTGCGTGTGGTTAGTGTAGAAGTACACCGGTACTCTCATCGATTCTTAGCGAAAAATTTACCTAAAAATTGTTACACTGATTCAATGTCATCAATCGTTGAAGCAACATAAAACTCAAAAGTTTTCCTGCTTGAATGGAAGCTAAGGGATACAGTACAGTATTAACATTTTCTAGATGCGCGCACTAGCATGGGCGGGAAATTATATTCTTGCAACAATTGTTCATGCTATGCAAGCACATTTGAGCAACTTGTGTTTCTTCTAAAGGCATGTATGGCTGGTTTTGAGTGTGATTTTGCTGGCCGATGTTTATCGGCGAAAAATAGCCGATACAATATATCGGTTACACCTGATATCGGCCGATATATATCGGCTGACCGATATATCGGTCGAGCTCTAGATTTGCTGTTTAGGTATGAGATTCATAAGGGGCTGTCCATAAATGACACTAAAGTTTTCAAAATAACAATATTTAGTCAAAGCTGGATTTTAATCTCGTGGGTTTTTATGCCTTATAAAAGTTTTAACTCTCAAGTTTGGTCGTTGGTGTTTTATATGTTTCTTTGAAATACCAGGTAGCCTACTGTATAAAACAACAATATTTGTAATACCGGTACTGCTATTTTCAAGGGTTATAGTTACAACTGAACATTGTTATTGGCCTTTTGCATTGAGTTGTAAACATGGATAACTGTAATTTGCCCCACAAGAAGCGACGGCATGATGGGTCATACAATCAAAAATATCATCCACGGTACAAGGACAATGTTCGCGAAGAAGGGCGGGAGTGGAGACAAGGTAATGATGTGACCTAATAATAATATATAATCATGCTTTTATTTGCGCCCATTGCGATAACATACAGTACACTGCGATCACAGATGCGATACAACAGGAAGCATCAAAGTGACATATAGCCGCCCCGGAATGGCTCGTTTCGGCGAGTCCGATTCAACTAGTCCGATTCGGCGAGTTCCCTATTCGGCGAGTTTTTGAAATTTTTAAAAGGAAATTATCGGGTACCGTAGCCTAATTGCAATTGCCGTTTTTACATCGTTTTAACGTCGCTAAACGTTGAAATCGTGCAGAAAGGAATAAAAATAAAATGTTTGAACTATTAAATTAAAATTCGTCATGTCAGTTCAGTTGTTTTTATTTCTGAACATCATATGAAAAACAATACACGTCAACATAGCAAAGGTAGAAGCGACAATTCACGTCAACATAGCAAAGGTGTAGAAAAAGGTAGAAGCGACAAAACGCGAACGTTAAAACGTGCTTGTGACCGAAGTAAGTTATTGAGTTGAAAGAAATTTAGCAAGGTTGCATCACCTTCAAAAAAATTTAAGATATGAAGGAAAAATAAAACAAAGAAAATGTTACAAAAAAAATAATGTTTATGTCTATAAGTTAGTACTTTTGAATAGTTAAAATCATAGGCGCCTAACTATTTTTTTGGCCGTGGGGGCGAAAGCGTGTTTCATCAGCAGCAATGTAAATTCAGCGAAATGTCACGCAGATGGATGACGTAATTATGTCGTCACACTAGGATTGCTTTTATTGCCACACTCGGAGTTATCGCTACGTTCGACCTACCGTTAATTATTATAAACAAAGCTCGACTAAAACACATGCTATGCGTCTGCGTTGGCTAGCGGTTGATGGACTGCGACTCTTTAAGCTAAGCGCAACATAAAGTTTAGCAACGAACTAGATTTATTAGCATGAAACAAGAGACGAAAAGGTTTACTAAAAGGTATATATACTGTAAATGGAATGAAAATACTAACTTGATCATATGCTTGAAAATATACCTGTTGAAAGCAAAATCATTCATGTTTACATCAATTCAACAGCACGTCACCTTTAATAAATTTAAAAGTTGCTGACATCCGTAAACAGCCCTTGAAAAATAGTTACAGAGAGACGTTTGATTAAGTTTTCGACTTGACATTGCTCCCTTTTCACTACAATATCGCAACTTATGGCTGACCAGCTTTCAAGTTTCAATTCGCTGTAATACGCCCGTTTTCGTGTTGCAGATGAAACAAAAGATGCGCATATTCCCCCGCCTTTGATCGGGTTTCTATGGCAACGGACGTGTGTGCGCCATGCAGTTTGCGCGAGTCCGTTGTTGTGTTGATTATGCCGCTTGTGCGACTGTGGGCAGTGCGGTTTGTACCAGCCCTTGTTACGTTGGTTAGTGGTAACCTCGGGCCGAGACTTCAAGTTCATTTTCACAGCAACCGATTAACTGCCGCGACAATTCTCTGCAGAGGTTTCGACTTTCGAAAGCGACAGGAGGCTGTTTGCAAGCGCATTAAGTTAAACGCACGCTGCGTCAACGTAGCAAATTATGTTGTTTTTGGGTGCATTCAACATCTGATGACATTGAATCGACGCAAAATGGTAGATTTTTGCTATGTCACAGGCAGCAAAATCAGTCATTTTTACATTGATTCAACGTCTGCAGACGTTAAATCAACGTAAAAATGACAGATTTTTTTGTCTGGGGTGGGATTGTAGCATCGCTACTCGATCTAGTGATTATTTACTGCGAAGCTGTTGCGGTTTGTATTTAAAAATGTTTTCCTGACTGCCGATCGCTAGTTCATCTATTGTTTTATGTATCAATGCCGCATAAAAAGTTGCTCCCACGCGGAAATATGCGTGGGGGCCTGGCCCCCACGGCTTAAGCGCCTATGGTTAAAATGATTAGTTTGGATCAACAAATGTGTGACCTACACTCCTACAGCTTAGATTGAAAGGGAATTATCGGGTAGGCTACCGTAGCCTAGTTATACCGACCAGCAAAAATTTGTTCCAAGAACCCAGGTAGCCTAACAGTTCATTTTTACATTGTAGTAACGGAATGAAAAGGCTAACCAAATGTGTGGCCTATCGTTTTAACGTCGCTAAACGTTGTAATCGTGTAGAAAAGGGTGCTTTTGCTGACTAGGATACGTTGAAACTGAGAAACATTCACAGAAGCCCTATGATACGTTGCATTTTTAAGATAATGTATTCAGACGTTGAATCAATGTACAAATGAAATGTTATGCTAAATGGGTTCATGGAACAAATCGTAGGGCTTCTGTGAATGTTTCTCAGTTTCAAAGTATCCTAGTCAGCAAAAGCTCCCTTTTCTACACGATTTCAACGTTTAGCGACGTTAACACAATAGGCCACACATTTGTTTAGCCTTTTCATTCTGTTACTACAATGTAAAAATGAACTGTGTTCTTGGAACAATTTTTTGCTGGTCGGGATAACTAGGCTACGGTACCCGATAATTTCCTTTCAATCCAAGCTGTAGGCCACACATTTGTTGGTCCAAACTAATCATTTTAACCATTCAAAAGTACTAACTTATAGACATAAACGTGATCTATTTTTTTTTTTTTGTAACATTTTCTTGGTTTTATTTTTCCTTCATATCTTAAATTTTTCTGAAAGTGTTGCGACCGTGCCAAATTTCTTTCATCTCAATAACTTACTTCGGTCACAAGCACGTTTTAACGTTCGCGTTTTGTCGCTTCTACCTTTTTCTACACTACACCTTTGCTATGTTGACGTATTGTTTTTGCTATCATGATCAGAAAGAAAAACAACTGAACTGATATGACGAATTCAAGCACGTTTTAACGTTTGCGTTTTGTCGCTTCTACCTTTGCTATGTTGACGTGTATTGTTTTTCATATGATGGTCAGAAATAAAAACAACTGAACTGACATGACGAATTTTAATTGAATAGTTCAAACATTTTCTTTTTATTCCTTTCTGCACGATTTCAACGTTTAGCGACGTTAAAACGATGTAAAAACGGCAATTATAATTAGGCTACGGTACCCGATAATTTCCTTTCAAAAATTTCAAAGCCTCGCCGAATAGGGCACTCGCCGAAAAGGGCTCTCGCCGAATAGGGAACTCGTCGAATCGGACTCGCCGAATAGTAGCAGACCCAGCCGCCCCGATAGCTCAATTGGTTAGCGCGTCACTTCTGGAACGAAGAAGCTTCAAGATCAAGCGGCGCTGGTTCGACTCTCGGGGTGTGCGCTTGAGCAACGCACGTTAAAGACTGCTCTTCATTCAGCGGCATCTAATGGATGGAATAGTTCCCCAGCAACAAGACTTCAAGTCTTCAACAATCGGAAACTTCACTCTGTCAATCTGGGTGACCGGGCCTGCGTCAGTGATTCAAAGCCTCTACAAGTATGCGAAACTGCCAGGATTAAGCTCTGCAAGAAGCTTTCCCAGTCCGAGGATAAAGATTCAATCAATCAATACTCTTCGAGTTAGCTTCTTCCCTTAGTTTGACTTGCCATTATGTGTCTTTGCCGAGACACAGCCGCGTGCTCTGGAGCAGTGTTGAACCCACGTCCTTTCGAACGTCGCACAGACGTTCTCAGCTACGCAGCCGACACCCTAACCCTAACCTTTATCAGCAGTTTGGAATCAGCAACTGACAAAACTGACAAAGTATAGAAGCCTAATGTATTGCATGGTTATTGGTTATGTGTACTGTACCTGTAACTATTGTTATTTGCTGAATTGGTAGATACTAGACATACTCAATAATTACTCATATCATAGAACTGAAGTATAAGAAAAGTTATTTTATTTCACCACAGATCTGCTCTTGAGTGCATCAATATTTTTGTTTTCCGTTTAGATAAAGCTTAAGTTATTGAATTTGAGTTTGTTAGGTTGGGTTTTAGATAATATTTTATTTTATACATATTACATACGTTTAGTCGTTTACTAACATGCAACACAGTCCTAAGCGAAATAGTTACAGCACTTTGTCATTCTGAAATTTGAATAAACAGTATGGAGCCGTAGCACAGCAGCTAAGTTTATGTTTCAGCAAACATTTGAAATCTTCTTTCACCTTCAGTGGTGTCATTAAGCAAGTTATTGCTTATTTATCATGGCCTTACAAGGTTTACTTATATACATGGTCTGTTCCTCAGCACTACATTTGAAGAAGAGGAAGGTGCCATTTCCAATAGTGCACTGTTGAACAGAATACCTTGATGCACTTATAAGAATGGTTGATGCTTACCCAATATCCATGTCTGCCCTGGGGGCACAGGCCTATGGATTGGATGTTGATGATGAAAGATCACAGTCTGGTGGTACAGTATTTGGCTTCCATTCATGTTTCCATTTTCAGTCCAGCCGATTGACCGCAGAGATGTTTTGTTGTCAGCTTCATTAAACAGAAGTTGAACGGCTTACACAAATAGGTATCATGGTTTCATTCAACAGGGTTGCTCGTTTGAAGGAGCAGAAACTTTGTGGTGAAGAAGGTGGTCTGACTCCAGAGTGGTCGACAAGGAACAGAGCGCTTCTAGTAAACCGCAATAATAGAGAGAGAGAATGGCCGTTTTGAAGAATCCGATTCGGAGACAGCCTTTTCGGAGATTTTTTGAAAATCCAACGACGCCTTCTACAAATCCAACGTCGCCTTCTGTTTATTTAGAGAATTTTGTATTTTATTCCACAATATCATTTTTTTTTGCATTCTGACAAAGAAAAATAAATTGAATTGAAATTTAGCGAAAAATAAGAAGCGAATTAAATTTATTTTTGAGTTAATAAATTAAAATGTTTGCTCACATAAAATTGACATGTATCCTGCGTCATCGTCTGTATGCAAACTTAGAATATATTCGAATCCTCAACTATTAGAAAATTCTTCCCTGGTTTAACAAGTCAATACAAAAACGCTGGAGATGATTCAATCGATGTCAAATAACAAAACAAACAAAAAATAACAGTTCATGCATCTATTTGGAAATTATCGCTGATACCACATAGGAAGTCCCACATGGACTGAGGTGGAACATTACTATGCCCAATTGCCCATGGAAGCAAACAAGTTTCTTGATGCGGTCGTCAGCATCTCTATTTTTTCAACTTTTGTGGCGGACTATGACCGGCTATCACCATATCGTGTTATTATCAGGCAGGCTATAAAAACACCTTAATCTTAATGTTAAGCAACAGAAAGCAAGATTGTTAAAACTAACTTTTAAATTTGGTGATCATTCATTTCTCGATGATTGTAAGCTAATTCCTTTCAATGTACATATTATGCCGTTGTGATTTTACAATTCCCCGAAAAAAACTGTCTCCGAATAGGGATTTCTCTGAATCGGATTCTCCCAATAGTAGCAGACCCATAGAGAGATTACCCCAATGTTCATCTAACATGTTTAGGCACATTTTCATGTTCATTGTGTAAATGAGCATGAAACTTTCACTTAAATCGTCAACATCTACAAGCCGGCAAGCCCCCACCCTCGCATGTGTAATCTTGCCCAGTCAGTGCCCTTGCTGATGACTTCAATTGCCAGTACACTGACTGGCGCTACAGCACAAATAAAATGAAGGACAACTCCTGGCTAATTTAACTGATGAAAGAAAGTAGGACTCACAATATATTAACAAACCATCTCGTTCTCGAACACAACCCAAAATATTTTCTCAGTTACCACCTTGGTCTTTCAAGAACAGAGTCAAATCTTGTCCTGGATGCTACGTGGCGCCTTGGTATTCTGAACATCCTATAAAAGTGATTCCCGCTGGTTTCACAATATTCTCCAGTTAAAAATTCAACTGAGTGTGTGTCATGGACTTCACTAGATTTAGCCAAAAATTTCTGTTCAAAAAATCCCGGACCGGCCTGGGTCCATGCTTATTCTGGCTCTTTTGTATTAATTGAGATCGATCTTGACAATCCTCTGCAAAGATGTTTGAAAGTCTGGCTTTACGAACAAAGAAACTGTCAAGATCAAGCAGCACTGGTTCGACTCCTGGGGTGTGTGGTACTACTGTGGTAGTGCGCTTGAGGAACCTAAAGTGGCCGCTTTCATTTTGTTTTATTTGTTTTAGAAACTTTCAGCGAGAATCGCTTCACCCACCACCGTGGCGGCCACACAAAGGAGAACGACAGAGACATTCAGGTTTTTGCAAGTTCTTTGTATAGTTTTATTGTGTTCTTGTCCGCTTCAACCAGGACTGTAACTAACCCAAGCTTTTTAATAAAACCCAGCCCACCAGGGTTTTTATGGGCAACAATACGCTTCAAAACCTTTTTTTGACAAAAATGGGTTTCATCACATAAAAACAGCCGAATTTTTTTTTTATTGCAATGAACCAGCTTGATTGGCTATATATTATTCATGCGATATGCATTCATGTGAAAAACATGCCCCTAGGCAGTGAGTTGTTGGTTGCTAAATGAAACAAGAATTTAATTCAAACAGATACATTAGTTTGTTTGTTTATTTTTTCTACCAATAATAGCGGTTGGATGGTGCAACGGATATAAGGCATTGGCTTTCCAATTATGGGAGCAAGTCTTCTAGGTGCAGACAGTTAGACGCCGGTCACATAGGCGCGCAATATCAGGTTGGCAGGTAGGATAATGCTCTTCACACAAAATGTTGTATTTAACAAAAAAATATGTCATGGCTTCCGTGAGTGAAGCTGCTTAAACCGGCAATGCTTTTCACACAAAATGTTATATCGAACAAAAAAATATGTCTGTATGTGATACAATCTGCAGACTTTACTAGGAATAGCATCTAAATGAACGGGCGCCACAGTGCTCCGTACCTAAATATCCAGACGCCACAGTGTGTGCGCCTATTTGACCGGCGCCTAACAGTCTGCGCCTAAAAGACTTGGACCCCCAATTATGGCTTTCCAACCTGGTTTGACTCTCGCCTTCAGTTGGTTGTTGAAAACACTGCTCGCCTCTACCCAGGGTGTAATAAATTGGGTGGGCATAATTTCTGCAGGAAAGGCGGCCGAGAGAAAGGAACTGGCCACCCTACTCTCCTTAGTGCTGAAGGCTTAGTATAATGAGAACCTTATCTTCTCACCACTCGGCTGCGTAGCCGAGTGGTGAGAACGTCTGCGCGACGTTCGAAAGGACGTGGGTTCGACACCGCTCCAGAGCACGCGGCTGTGTCTCAGCGAAAGACACTTAAAGGCAAGCCAAAATAAGGGGAGCAGCTGACTCGAAGACTATATGTCACTTTGCTGCTTCCTGTCGTCTGTTGTATCGCATCTGTGATCGCAGTGTACTGTATGTTATCGCAATGGGCGCAAATAAAACCATGATTATTATTACCCGACACTTGAATCAAGTATGGGACAAAAAAAACTGCAACAAAACAAATGCTAGAAAAGATAACAATCCCGGTGAACACCCAAGCTTTGTATTATTTATGTGATTAGTTGTTGAAAATAAAACTTTTGAGAGAAATTTTTATTCCATCACAGGTGGTGCCACTAGTTTTTTTCTCTAACAACTTCGAAGTTGAAACAGAACTCCTCATACTAGTTTTGTAGATCGAGCCATATCCTTTTAAAAAACCAATTTTGTTTAATAAATAATCCAGCCCACCCCGGCAGCTACCCACTACAACCCTGGCTTTAACCCAACAATGCATTTGCAGATTAACTTGATTGGGAGGAAGATGAAAGATCCGATGTTCCACGTTTGTGAGACATGCTCTCTCCCCATACGGAGCTATGGCAGGATGGTGAGTTGTGACCTTGACTGTGCATTTGGGTAGAGAGGTTACTTTTTTAACCTTAAACAGACATAACTGAGCAACAACACAGCATTTAACGTTATAAAAACAAAAAGCACAATAACGAACGTTTTCGGCTTGCATCTAGCCCTTATCAAACCTTCAAAAGAAAACTAATTTTACATTGCGTAAGAAATACTAGAGAAACATTCAGTATTACAACAAAATCTAATCTAAACATTTGAGATCTGCTTTATCTTGTATCCAAGCAGATTACTTGTGTGCAAGTGTTCAAGCAGATTACTCAAGATGGATTAGACAAGTTTCACCAGTTAACACAGCCTTTAATCTCGTGTTGTGCTTGTGTCCAAAAACATTTCGTTTGCAGCCCTTGAAATTTGGGAGCAAGTCTTTTAGGCGCAGACAGTTAGGCGCCGGTCAAATAGGCGCGCACACTGTGGCGTCTGGATATTTAGGTGCGAAGCACTGTGGCGCCCGTTCATTTAGGTGCTATTTCTAATAAAGTCTGCAGATTGTATCAGCGTGGCAGGTAGGATAATTCTTTTCCCACAAAATGTTACATTGAACAGAAAAATATACTGTATTTGAATGCGTGTGTTCGGCATTTATTTGTTGTTAGTCCAGGTTTGCGTCGGCGAAAGTTTTATCAATAAATTATTCAAGTTTCCGAACATGACTGAGTTCACTTTTAGTGAGTAAAATAATAACTATGATACACTAAACATCAGTAAAAAATATACCGTAGCCTATATTCAAGCGGGTGGTAGGCTTGAGTGAAAAGTAACTTAGTTTTTCGTCAAAACCCCGACTAGGTGTAATAACGAGCAAAGTCGCACCATTATGCTTGCAACTTATAGCTAGGGTTCATATGCCCGATAGAAATGTATTCATGTTGTAGAGCGTTGTCTCATACGAACTCGCCGTACGACCAATCTATCCCGAGTAGAAGCAATTGCGAAAGATAACAGATTAAGTAAAGTTCCATCTGGCGGCAACCTGTGTTCAGGATGCATAGCAAATGTCCTGTGGAGATGCGCTACTATCAAGAGTAGTAGAGCGTTGTCTCGCACCTCATCTCCACACGCGCATTAACAAAACAACATATTTTTCTGTTCAATGTAACATTTTTTGTGAAAAGCATTGCCCTACCTGCCAAGCTGATACAATCTGCAGACTTTACTAGGAATGGCACCTAAATGAACGGGCGCCACAGTGCTCCGCACCTAAATATCCAGACGCCACAGTGTGCGCGCCTATTTGACCGGCGCCTAACTGTCTGCGCCTAAAAGACGTGGACCCTGAAATTTCACCTTTTGATAAAATTTGAAAAGTACCGAATACTGCTACCGCATAGGCTACGTGCTAAAGTAATCCGGTAACCGGTACTGGTACTTTTTAAATAAGTACCAGTATCAGATGACTTTTAAAGTACCGATACCCATCTGTGGTAGTCAATAGGATGGTACCTTGAGCATTGATAAAATCGTTTGTTGTTTAATAAATAGTTTTGTTGTGTAACAAACATCCCTCCATTGCAGCTTCCTTGCAAACATGTCTTCTGCTTTTCCTGCGCTAAAGAAACCGGCCACAACTGTCCCAGGTCAGTGACTTGTTGTTTGACGTGCATTTAGTTTCAGTGACATTTTTATGTGTTTAATATTTTATGTTTATTGCAGGTGCAAGAACAATGTTCAGCGGATCGAGCAGTGCCCTCTTGGGACAGTATGGTTGTGCCCCCTCACTAACACTTGCAAACGGACATATCTCTCTCAGCGGGATCTTCAAGCTCACATTGATCACCGACATAAACCTCTTCCTGTGATTCCTCATCCCATTGTGTTGCCTCCTGTCAGTGTTCCGCCCCCTAATGTTCCCCCTCCTCCCATCACTGTTCCTCCCCCTACTTTGATCCATAATCCACTGAACGACCCATTCATGCTTGTACCGACATCGACTCCTCCGGTCGTTCCATCATCTGAAGCCCAACCCCGTCCAAGTAGTAACCTCATCACTGTACCAATCCAAGATGAATCTCAGCCCCCGCCGCCCCCGCCATGTCGACCCCACAACCAGCCGCAGTTGTACGTTCCACAATCTCAACCATCAATACAATATCAGTGACATCACTCCAGGAATTGCTGCATCACTTTGTAGAACTCTTCAGCTCTGTGACGTATAAATTCGGTATTGACGTCACCATGCATCAGGAAGACTTCGCTGCTATGTGCGATGAGGTTAGATAAGTTTAGTCTTCTGCCTTTCTAGCACAGGACCATAGAATGAAGGTTCAACGATAGATGGTCGATTTGTCGTGGTACCTTTGAATGGTGTTTCTATGTTGCCAGTCGGTGTTTGCGAAGACCAATAAAATCTTTCTCTGTGTAGACTTTGTTATTCACTGGCTTGAATTATTAGGTATGTGAATATGAAAAGCATGATAGAAGGCCTAAGCGGATGAGTAAAAATTGTAATAGTTCGATTAACAAAGCAGTGTGACCACCATCTCGCGCCCCCTCCCTCCGAAATTCACTAGTGAGCCTCTACTTTTTAGTAAAGGTGCCTAATATGTTTTTCAGTTCAGTTTGTTTTTATTTCTGACCATCACAACAAAAAAACAATACATGACAAACATAGCAGAAGTCTAGAAAAAGGTAGAAACGACAAAACGCGGTGTCACGATTTCTTTCTATCTCTTACCAGGAAAAAGACTTGGAAAGGTTCAATGACGTAGTTTAATGGGTCAAACCGAAAGGCAGTCAATTAAATGTCGAATAATTCTACTAGTAGAATGATAATCTAACTTCTTGAAGGACTTTAACGAACGGCTTCTCAAATAACTCTAATTTTGATCAGAAATTATATCAGCATCAATTCTCATCTACTTGTATTCGATTACTTCAACTCTCAATCAACAATAATTTCTGCATCAACTACCAATCCACAACTCATAACACAACTCTCATAACCAACTCAATAATAATAATAAACATTACACAAACTACACCACTATTTATAGTTGGTTGTTCAGTCCAGTAACTTCGAGAAGGTTACGTAAGGTTACGTCATAAAGAACCATTGTTCTATCAAGCAGCATTTAAATGTAAACAACAGAAGTCTCTAGAATGTCACGTAGGGAAAATGATTCCAGAAAACACATTTTACATAACACAGATTTCGTAATCAGAGGTTACTTCAGGTCATAACCGATAATAACACATCGCACCAGAATTCTACAACCAAAACAACACGCTCGTTGAAGATACAAAGCAAGCCATCGCGAGGCATTGCACCTTGATTGTGACATACGCCCCCCCTTAGAATATTGTTGCAAACAATATAACAACACAATCAATACAAAACACACCACAAAACAATTAATTACTCAATAAAACAGTTCTCATTAGTCCATCGTTGCATGATCTACCAACGACAGCGTTTCTCAAAACAATAATCACGTTTACTGTGAAAGTTTCCAACGTCCTCAATATCTTCAGTGCACCGGCGAGCAAGATGACCCATCTTCTTACATCGGAAACACTTCCTCTCCGGACAGTCCTTGGCCAGATGACCTTCTCTGTGGCAGTTGTAGCAAGCCTTTTCATCAAAAGAGCAGTTCCTGGCTATGTGTCCAATCTCTCCACATCGGTAGCAGTGGTTGTCACGGCAACGTCTGTTTTCCGAATGTCCGCCGTCAGCAACGCATTCCCTGGCGAAGTGTCCGCGTCTACCGCTCTATAGCAAACTCCAAATGGTCGTCGCCTGCCTCTTCCCCTCGGTTCTTCGCGCTCATTGTATCCATGACCGTGAGATCGTCGCTGATTATCTGCAGAACAATCTCGAGCAAAGTGACCATTCTTGCCACAAGAATAACAAGTAACTTCAGAATTTCTCTCAATAACATTTCCGATTATAAGATCAACTAAAGGGTTTTGTAAACATAACGCTTTCACAGTCCCACTACAATACGGAGTTTCGATATATATCCTTGCTAACGGTCCTTGGATTGAAGTGTTATTTATTGACATCACAATTCCAGTTTTTCCCGTTAATTGACTATCTTTAACCAAATCTCTCCTCACCATTATACCCGTAGAACCAGAATCACGTAAAACTTTTACCTTTTTGTTTCCAACTTTTCCATCCACTACTGGCAGGTAATCTTCAGGTATTACTTCTTCGCAAACATCTTCATCCGGTCTCTCCTCGTCAAACGCTGGTTCATGAATCATTATCGCACAACCACCTCGATAAACGTCCGTGTCTTTATTTTTTCCAGACTGATTGGGTAAGGAAAACGACTTGTCCTTGCATTCTTTCGCTTCGTGTCCTTGCCTATTGCAACGATTGCACCACTTCCTCGATTCCTGATGATTTCTGTTAGTCTTCTTCCGGCAGTTAACAGCCTTATGGCCTAAGCCATTACAATTAAAACAACGTACTACTCTTGGAACCGCACCTCCTTTAAAATTATTTGTTTGCTCCTCGTCATCATCGAATGACAACATTTCTTCGGTCGACAATTTCTCATCATGGGCAACTAAGTATTGTTCCGCCACACTGGCTATTTCTTCTAGAGTCTTTGGACTTCTCTCCATTAAATAAACAGACAGATCTTTTGAACATGAATCTGTGAATTGTTCCTTAACTATAAGGTTTGCCAATCCGTCCAATAATTGATCGGCCCCCGAAAGTTCAAACCATTTTAACAAAAGGTTTCTTAAACGTTCAATAAATTGACCTGGGCTTTCGTGTCGTTCAGGCTTTGCCTCACGGAATCTTTGACGGTATCCATGCTTGGTAAAATTGTATCGCTTTAACAGAGCTAACTTCAATCTGTCGTAATTCATGGCTTCTTCTTGCGAAAGTCTTGAATATACATCAAGAGCTTGTCCCGATAATAACATGCTTAGCTGGGTAGCCCACGTCGACTTCTCTAATTTGGCTATTGTAGCATATCTTTCAAATCTTAACAAATAACTATCCAACTCATCTTTTTTATCAACAAATGATGGCAAATCTGGACGTCTAACTTGCGCCACAATAACATCTCGAACATTATCATTAGTAGAATTAGATCGCTCACCAATGTCCAGCTTTTGTCTTTCTAAATCAAGTTTTAACTTTTCCAATTCATATTGCGCTTTTCTTTCTTCAGCTTCTGCTTCGCATTGTGCTCGCTTCTCTTCTGCTTCGCGCTGCGCCCACTTCTCTTCAGCTTCAAGTTGCGCCCGCTTCTCTTCAACTTCTAGTTGTGCTCGCTTCTCCTCAGCTTCAAGTTGTGTTCGCTTCTCCTCAGCTTCAAGTTCTGCTTTCCTTATTTCACGAGCAGCTCTTCTATCTTCTCTTTCGTCAGCTTCTCGCTGAGCTTTTTGGTCCATTATCTTGTGATACTGTTCCATCACAAACTGAGACTTCTCATTACCAGTCAGCCCCATTCGTTCAGCCATGCTCCCTAAGTCTTCAATCATCTCATGTTTGACCGTATCCGCCATTTTGACAGCTTGTTGTTAATTTATTATTCTTTCAATAAATCTTTCGGTATTCTTTGGTTTTTCGGTTATCATCCCGGACGAGCCCCCAGAGTGTCACGATTTCTTTCTATCTCTTACCGGGAAAAAGACTTGGAAAGGTTCAATGACGTAGTTTAATGGGTCAAACCGAAAAGCAGTCAATTAAATGTCGAATAATTCTACTAGTGGAATGATAATCTAACTTCTTGAAGGACTTTAACGAACGGCTTCTCAAATAACTCTAATTTTGATCAGAAATTATATCAGCATCAATTCTCATCTACTTGTATTCGATTACTTCAACTCTCAATCAACAATAATTTCTGCATCAACTACCAATCCACAACTCATAACACAACTCTCATAACCAACTCAATAATAATAATAAATATTACACAAACTACACCACTATTTATAGTTGGTTGTTCACAGAGGTGGGCACCCGCTACTTTTAAAGTAGCGCGCTACCCGCTACCGCTACTTGGACCAAAATAGCGCGCGCTACCGCTACCCGCTACCAATTTACAAAAGTAGCGCGCTACCCGCTACCGCTACTCGGACCAAAGTAGCGCGCGCTACCGCTACTTCTACCGCTACTTTTGTCTAAAATGACACTAGGAAACACTGTTTAAGTCCCTAGTGACGAAAAAATGACAGTGTAAACGAATGCTATTAGTCGTTTACAACGAATGCTATCAATCGTTTATACTGTCATTTTAACGTCGTTATAGAAAACACATAAGGGAAATTTATTGTCTTTCAGAAACAGGAGCATTTCAAAGCAATAACACATCTTTCATAAACACGAGCATTTCAAAATGGGTGTCACTAAGTCCTGCCCGCTTTGGCTTGAGCACATCCTTTCCAACAGAGAAAAGTCTCTCCACCGCAGCACTGGAAGGAATGGGGGTGTTGTACTTAATGAAGAGACGTTTCTAATCGGTATTCGAGAAGTTCATGGACTTGCTCCTGTCCGAAAAAAAGGTGTCAACGATTACTGTTTCCTTCTGCAACGACGTTTCACGGGATAGCGCCAACACACCAAAAAATTCATCTTCGGATTCGTGACTGGTGTTGGTGTCACTCTTCTCGGTTCCAACCTGGCTTGATGTCTCTCGCAACAGTCGAATTAAATCCGTCTTGACTTTTTCTCGCAGTGCGTCAGCATCATCCGTGGAAACGTAGTGCAGAAATTGTAGTCACGACGTCTTGAAGGAGGGATGAAGACATGATGCCATAACGCACTTCATGTCGTTGAAGCACTTGCTGAAACGTTTCTTCACTCCTTCAAGGACTTTCACTCGCAATTCCTCACAGGTCACAAGATCACTGATCTCGGTCAACTTCTTCGCGCAAATTATGATGGTTGGAAGCAAGACTACGAGTATTATTATTACGAACAAAAAAACGAGTATTATTTTCACTTTAAATTAAAAAGTAGCGGGTAGCGGGAGTGCGAGTGCGACTGAAAAAAAGTAGCGCCTCTCCCGCTACCGCTACATTGGAAAAAAAATAGCGCCGCTACTGCAGCCGCTACTCCAACTAAAAAGTAGCGCCGCTACCGCTACTTTTACCGAAAAAGTAGCGCCGCTAGTAGCGCGCTACAAAAGTAGCGCGCTACTGCCCACCTCTGGTTGTTCAGTCCAGTAACTTCGAGAAGGTTACGTAAGGTTACGTCATAAAGAACCATTGTTCTATCAAGCAGCATTTAAATGTAAACAACAGAAGTCTCTAGAATGTCACGTAGGGAAAATGATTCCAGAAAACACATTTTACATAATACAGATTTCGTAATCAGAGGTTACTTCAGGTCATAACCGATAATAACACATCGCACCAGAATTCTACAACCAAAACAACACGCTCGTTGAAGATACAAAGCAAGCCATCGCGAGGCATTGCACCTTGATTGTGACACGCGGACATTATAACGTGCATGATGCCAAAGCAGGACAATCAGTTTAAAATATAGCACGGTCGCAACATCTCGTTTTTCAAACCATATGTAGTGAATTCGGATCAAAAACATCAGATTGACTCCACAATCTGTTGGGACGCCATTTTTGAATACATAACAACGCAAAGGGCTATGGAGTTCAACTAAAAGATTTTCATCATCGTTTTCAGCCTGTGGTTGGCTGGTCCACTGCTGAGCGAAGCCCTTCCCACTTTCTTGCCAATCTGGTCGATCGTTTGTTTAGACCAGTTTGTTATTCTCAGGGATATCTAGAGAAGGGGATGCGAAGGCTCACGGCGATTGCCTTATTCTTATGACACTACCAGGGCGGTAGTTTGTAGCGCGTGAAACATGCGTTTTTTCACAATTGCAGAAAGTTTTGTTGTGCAGCTGGTACAGTCAGCTACAGAAGACAGTTAGTAAATGTTACATAAAGCATTTTTAACGAATACTTGTTCGGAAAGACAGTTGATAAGTTACCAGTAAGCCGTTTTTCTTAAAGCTTTTACAGTAGGCTAGATGTAAATCAAGTATACGGATAGTTGAATTAACAAGTAACCATGAGCATGCAGTGAGTATCTAGGCCTGATGCTAATAGCGCAATGCAGGTTACCATAAGATTTTTTAAACTAATCCCGGTGCCAATTGTCATTTTATGGTAAACAGATATTATTTACGATAAACAAAAGCCCTTCTATTGTCAGACGTATTAAAAGCCTTCGTATCCCCTTCTTTAGATATCCCTGGTTATTCTAGGCTACATTCCACAAAGACTAGGGAAAAAATGACGCAACCTTTGTCCTAAAAGAAACAGATAGACACTGGGTTGAATGCAGAACAGCCAAACAACAACATGTTTGCACCACACAATCACAACACCCTTATATCAACATTTTTGAATGGAGGGGAGCATTGGGCCATGTCGAAAAGGAAAGAAGAAGCCAAGAAGGGAATGTTGATGTTTTTGACGTCTTCAGATGTTCAATTCAATACAAAAAGAATTAATTCGCAGGCTAGTGAAGCAGAGGTGTGCGGAGTGAGGTTTTCTGGACTCCTGCTCCATTCCGATTCCAAATAGCCTACTTTGGAAATATTGGCTCCAAACTCCAATCCGACTTCAAACGCCTACACCATAATCCAGATTTTTTATAATCCTATATTAGCCTACATATATAACACTATACCTTCCCTATCCCTTGTCATGAACAAAAAGCATATTTTCAAATGAAAAAATTACTACTTGGAAAATATAACCATAAGAGTAGCTACACAAAAGTAACAACTAACAACTGTGCGAAGAACAGAGTAAATATTTGTAGGTCTTATGCTAAAAGTACCAGCTGGCAAAAAAATCAGACTCCTACTCCAATTCTACGCCTGCTCAGCCAAGAATTTCAGACTTCGGCTCCACTCCAACTTTTGCCGAAACTCGAGACTCCGGCTCCTAAATACTCCAAAACTCAGGCTCCTGTATAGGCCTACACCTCTGTGATGAAGATTGTTCAAATTGAGTTGTCAGTCTGAAATTCTAATATTTCTTGAGATTTGTTTTACATATGACTCGGTAAATGCAAAAATATTCAACGACACATGTCAACTGTTTTTATTTAATTTTGCATCACAACCAAGCTGTTCAAAACACAACAAAAGTAGTTTTATAATAATAACAATAATCGTGTTTTTATTTGCGCCCATTGCGATAACATACAGTGCACTGCGATCACAGATGCGATACAACAGACGACAGGAAGCAGCGAAGTGACATATAGTCTTCGAGTCAGCTGCTCCCCTTATTTTGGCTTGCCCTTAAGTGTCTTTGCCGAGACACAGCCGCGTGCTCTGGAGCGGTGTCGAACCCACGTCCTTACGAACGTCGCGCAGACGTTCTCACCACTCGGCTACGCCGCCGACTTTTACAAAAACCAACTAGAGATAGGCAGAAAATACAGTAACCTTCCTTTCTGTGAAATAAGAGAAATTGGAGAATTCGCAATGATAGCTCAGTTGTTTGAGCGCTTCACTTTACGAGCGAAGAAATTTCAAGATGAAGCAGCTTTATAGTTCGACTAGATAGCTCAATTGGTTAGCGCGTCACTTCTGGAACGAAGAAGCTTCAAGATCAAGCGGCGCTGGTTCGACTCTCGGAGTGTGCGCTTGAGCAACGCACGTTAAGGGCTGCTCTCCATTCAGCGGCATCTAATGGATGGAATAGTTCCCCAGCAACAAGACTTCAACAATCGGAAACTTCACTCTGTCAATCTGGGTGACCGGGCCTGCGTCAGTGATTCAAAGCCTCTACAAGTATGCGAAACTGCCAGGATTAAGCTCTGCAAGAAGCTTTCCCAGTCCCAGGATAAAGATTCAATTAATCAATCGACTTGCGATGTGTGCGCTTGAGCAAGAGCAACATGTTTCAATGACTGTTCTCCATTCGGCACCCAGTGGATGGCAGTGTTGAGTAGAGTGTGATTTTTGAGACTCATTTCGTTACATCTGTGTCATCGGAACACAGTTACGCCACCACCAGTTCTGCTGTCATCAGGAGATCAGAAACACTTAAATAAAAACTAGAACCTCTGCACAAGCATTACCACCAGGTCGAAAATCGTGGGAACAAGTTTTTTCACCCAACAGAACAATACTTGACTTACTGACTTATTTGATTAAACTAAAATGCAAAGTTGCTGAACCAAACTCCAAATCCACTCCAAAAGTTTTGTAAAAATGAAACTCCTACTCCACACAACACTTAACTCTAGTGGATGGAATAGCCTAAATCACGAAATAATACCAAATCTCTGCGTGACAAAAAAAATTAGGCTAAGCCTTTCCTAAACAACCAAGCACTCTTCGTCATTTATCATTTTCTAGTTGAGAGTCAAATACTGTAGGCCTATTGTATCACAACATGGTGTCATGAAAACAAGACTAGCCTACATTGCAAAAGCTACAACGTGCAAGCAATAACTTTCTTCGTAGCTTCTGTATTTGGCATTGACCGTAGAGAAAGCATAAAAGGTGTAATGGAACTCAATTTAAAATCGATTAACCACATGAAAACTACAGAGATTGCAACTTTCATGTTTAAATATTCAAAAAAGCCGCTCCCCACAACATTCAATGATATAATTATATGTAAACAATCGAGTAGGCTAGTATAACAACAAGAAGTAGCCTAACTCTTCTTATATTCCTATATAGGCTACTGCAGACTTAACACTTGCAAACAATCAATACGGTTGGCTACATGGGGCCAGCAGTTTGGAATAAGCTTTCATGTACATGTAGGCTACTACGGTATAAGAAATAGATAAATAAACAGAGTAACCTTTTAGTGGGTTTAACATACTTTTTTTACTTACAAAAATATAACATAATTACACTAAACTCAAACATTTTCGACATGTAGCCTACGTGTGTCCTCATCAGGAATTAAATCTGCAATAGCCTATGCATAAAATGAAAAATCGCAAGATATTTCACTCTATCGACTTAACTTTGTAGGTATCAAAGGGTATCCGGTCATTTGGTCGACAGGACGTTAGGTCGATAGAACAATTCATTTTAGGGTTAGGGTAGCCTATGTTAGTTAACTAACCTTAACTCTAACCCTAAAATGAATCGTTCTGTCGACCTAACGTCCTGTCGACCAAATGTCTTGTCGACCAAACGTCCTGTCGACCAATCGATCGTACACCGTATCAAAGCACGTTTGATATCTGCAAGACATAACTTCCCTGCGTAGCCTATAATTGGATTTCCGCAAGATGATAAGGTTGTTTTTGCTTGTTTTTGTTTTTATTTGTTTTTGTCATTCAGTTCAGTTGTTTTTATTTCTGACCATCATATCAAAAATAATACACGTCAACATAGCAAAGGTCGAGAAAAAGGTAGAAGCGACAAATCGCGAACGTTAAAACGTGCTTGTGACCGAATTAAGTTATTGAGTTGAGAAATCTGGCACGGTTGCAACACCTTCAGAAAAATTTAAGATATAAAGGGAAAATATAAAAAAAAGAAACTGTTACAAAAAAAACAAACTATATTTAGGCTATAGCCTAGTTTTATTAGCCCAAATAGCATTAGGTGATATATTTAAGATTTGTATGGACAGTTGCTATGAAGATCGGCCATGGTGCGTTATCAAGAGTGCTGATGGTCGTAAGGGGAACACGTCTTGATGCGTTTAGCTCATAGTAAAGAAGAGCAAGGTAGGCAAAGAATACCCCACAAAGAAATCCTACCAAGGGCAAAGCCATTTCAAGCGCAACGCACCAGGCCTTGCACGACTCACAAAATAGATAGCCTACAACTTGGCGATACGAATCAATGACGAAAACAAATAAAACAAACTAGCAAAAAACAACATCATCATCTTGCCGAAATTCAATTGTTTCGTATCGTCAAGTTGTAACTATGTTGTGAGTCGTGCACGGCCTGGTGCGTTGCGCTTAAAATGGCTTTGCCAGTAGTAGGATTTCTTTGTGGAGGTTGCTTTGCCTGCCTTGCTCTTTTTTGCTATGAGCTAAAACGTGGCCGATCTTCACAACAATGGTATATTTACACAAATTTTAAAAATATCAGCTAAAGCCATATGGACTAAAAAGCTATTGCCTGAATATATGTTGTCGTTGGTCACAGCGGTAAACCATAATCTCTTCTTGGGAAAATTTTAACATAAAGTTCCCGAATCCGTTCGTCTGTATATAATGACCGAAGAAACACACACTTGAACTTCTTTTCAAACAGTGTATTTCTGTAAAATTAGCCCGAGGCTATCGAAAACGAGGGGGGTGCAACGCCGTACACCACTGAAAAACTGTCACTACAGAACAGATTACTTGGATAAAAGACGGAACCTTTGTCCAGCTAGCAAGCACTAAGCCAACAGTTAAATGTGCGGCCAACTTTCAAACAATCATTTTACGAATGACCAGAATAGATAGCAATATCTCAAATTCACGTATGCAGTACTGTGACGCAATAATGAAAGACAATTATGAAGTCATTCTAACAGGTGTTTAAAGCTGATGTAATATTTCCTGTTTAAACAGGCCCAAACAGGTTTGACACAATTCTTATGAACGATGGTGCAATTTTGGCACATTTTCTAGCAACTTCCATGACGTAATATTCAGTAGACTTGAAATGTTTTTATATGACGTTTGAATAGGTGAACCATTGTCTGGAACATAGCGGCCCCTAGTTATGACAGTCTGACATGGCATAACTAAAAAAGAATTGAAGACAATTGTGAGCCAATGAATAAAAACACATGATACACAAATTGTTTGAATCACTCACGTTTAAGTTAATAGGCAAATACAAAGGGCATGCAAGGAATGAACAGCAATAAGAATAAACACGACGATACATGAAATTGGTACCATAGGTAGGCTACACGCTAAAATGACGCTATATACAATGGTTGCGCTAATAACCGACTGTTCCGGGCTCAGACAAAGGTCGACCACCGCAGACAAAACCAGGCTCAAACCCTAACACTTAGGTGTTCTTTACGGGGGCGAGGCACGAAATATCCCTCAACACGTAGTCTACTTTTACTTTCCCCGTACTCTCATCATAGTTGCAGACGGCAACTTTGGCTCTACGAACCACAGGCTTCCCTTTCCTAATTTGTGGAACTACCTCATGCACCCTCCCAAGTTGATACTTCCCACGTTTACCAATGTCTTGGAGAGAACCTACCACTACAAGTTGACCAGGCTCCAAATTCTCGGCCATTTTTAGCCATTTTTTCCGGCCCTGAAGACCTGGCAAGTAAAAATCGATCCGTTTACTCCAAAACTGCTGAGAAAGTGACAAATTGAACCGATAATCCCTTCTTAGTTGGTCACGATCATGTGGTTGCCCAACATCACAGTATGGGTCTAAGTATGGGGTCAAAAGTGAGGCAGGGGTGATGACAGTAAAATCCCTAGGGTCGTCACTCAAAGGTACCAAAGGGCGTTCGTTCACGATCTGAACGGCACTGCCTGTATACGTAAGCAGTTCAATGAAATTGGGCTTACGTAATGAAGAGTCCAAAATGTGAAAGAAGTATTTGGTCATATCGGCCACGAAACCAAATCTTTCAAGCCGAAATCTAGCCAAGACATCTGCCAGAGGGTTTAACAAGTCAGACAAGTCAAGACAAGAAGACATTAAATCATTAACACAAGTTCCTCGAAATTCAGACTTGCCATCGTAAACAATGCGCTTTTTTAATTGTGACGTCACAAAGTATGGTAAATACCATTCAAATACCTTGACATTTCCTGCTTCACCAGCACGCTCAATATAGCCATTAGATTTAAGATCTTTCATGGTGTCAGTAAGGAAATCACGAAGTTCAGGTTGTTTTAAAGCTTTCTTTCTTAAAGCAGCAGCTCTATCTGACGCCAACACAAAATTGTTAGGTAGATCAATATCTTCCTTCAACGGAACAGGTATCTCAAATCGACCATCTCTCAACTCAATATTCGGTTCGACAAGTTCTCTAGCCAAAATATCATTGCGAGACAATTCACAGGTTTCATTTTGCAAAGTCAAATCCTGAATGACTTTATTCAGGTCTGCTATTTCCATATCGCGAGACTCAATTTTACGCTGAAAGCCAGAGATGACATCCGACTCTGAAGACGTCTGCACTCTGCACACTTTAGCAACGCTTTCAACTAAGGGTGACTTAGGGGAAGGGAAGGTAATTTGATACGGAAGGTAATTTGATACACCCCCCCTACAGAAATGTACAAAAAATATTAGTCAAAAATATTGTCATTAGGTGGAAGATCTGTGAAAATAATGCCTACAAAAATTGCACCATGCAGCTAACTCGTGCTTTTATGGCATAAAATTGTAAAAGTGTGTTTTTTGAGTATTTTTGTAAAATGTTTAACTCATGATTATTTTCGTCTGGAAAATTAAAGAAAAGTTCCTGAAAGATGAAACCTAACTCATTTGACAGTTCATTGATAAGGCTTCAAGGGCATGTCACGTTTTTTCTGTCACGTTTTTTCAATCACATTATCATGGGGTTTTACCGACGTCTGCCTAACCGGACATGAAGGCAATTTTCCTTTGCCAAACTTTTTAAATTGCTGCGACTCACCAGAATCGCCCATTAGCATAATGCTAAAATCAGTCGACTTGCGCGTTTCCTCCCGTAGGCTACTACAAAATCAAACAAACTCTGAAAGGTAGGTTCCTCAGTGCTACCATACTGATCACCTAAAAAGTCAAGATAACGCTGCTTAGCGTCAAACGGGAGTCGCTTAGCCAAATCCAAAACAAAACGTCCTTCTAATTTATCACGCTGACCATAAGCTTTCGCGTAAAGCAAACACTGCGACAATTCATCTTTAAACTCTTTCAAATCACTGGAAGAGATAGAAGTCAATTTGCTACCATAGCGATACTTTCTAATTTCTGGTTCTGCGAAAAGACCTCCACGAACTCCAAAACGTTGGGACAAGCGAGCTAACGACATTTCTATCCTGTCTTCCTCTGACAAGCCAGGAGTGTCCGAAACCAAATTAGCAATCGTTTGTGCAGCTGTTCTAACACAAGCTGCTTGCAACAAAGTCAAACGAGTTCCCTTAAAGGGCGAAGCTGCCATCAAGGCCATAACACGATTTTTAAAGAAGACAAATGGCATATTATTACCATCGTAACCAATCAAGGCCGCCTTATCGAAGAACGTCCTACTATTTTGGTATTCAAAAAAGCAATCCTGCTGTTGAGAACTCGATTTAGCGGGAGAAGACAAGCTATATCCCTTAAGGGGCTGAGTGGGCTCAGTCACATGCACAGCCTGATCACGATCCTCAAACACGTTAAAATCAGGAGACGCGATACGCCTCTCACAACCACCTAAATTACGTGTAGCTGGGCGATCAGCAACTAGCGGCGCAGAAAACTTTGAAGGGGGCAAAGCATTACTGCTAATGGCGGCCCCGTGACCTGTACGCTCTGGGGGAGGAGTTCGGTTGTAATTTGCAGACCTTGGCTCTACAGCCTTCGGAAGACCCTTAGCCGCGGCCCCGAGACCTCCTGAAACAGCTGGAAAACATGTGGATTGTACAGGTCCACTTACAGATTGAACAGGCGTCTGGAAAAGGTTAGGTAAATTAAACTGCGATTGATGTTCACTTCTGGAATGCCTAGAAGAGCCCTTCCTAGAGCTACGCCGGGAGCCCAACTCAGAACGATATTCAGCTAAAGCTACCTCCTTACGTTGTTCAGCCCTCAACTGTGCGTCTTTGAGTGCGAACTCAGCAGCTCTCGCTTCGGCTTTCGCGGCAGCCTCAGCTCGTACGGCCTCAGCTCTCGCGGCGGCCTCAACTCGTATGGTCTCAGCTCTCGCTATGGCCTCGGCTTGGATCTGGAGCTCCTCTCGTCTTAGCTGTAGGTTAATTTGTGCAACTATCCGTGACGAGCTCTCAGACATCCTAGTGCTTACATTTGAGGCGCTATCCTCAGGATGTATGTCAGCATCCAACCTATCTGAGAAATCACTTTCTTTTTGTTCGAAGTTATTTTTTAACGAGTTAAATTCGGGATCTACCCTATCACGAAGTTCTGCTAAGATTGCAGAGTTAAAAATTTTACTCAAGAGAGCATGGAAATGCCGTAATTCCTCTTCTAAAGTAGATAAGTTAGATCGAAAAATTAACAGTTCCTGCTTATCACTCAAAGAACCTAGGGCCACAGAAAGTTCCCCAATTTGAGTCAAAATATCCCGTCTAAGATGCCGGGCCTCTCGAACTGACTTAGTCTCATCGTTAATGGGCCCCTCCCCAGAATGGCCTGCCCGACCGCAAAGAACATCATCAGGCTTAAACTCAGTCGAGTCGACGGCGGTCGAGTCCCTGTCACCACCGAGTGTAGACATATTAAATGTTAGGGCTAAATTTAATAATTAAAAAATTAAGTTACACAAACACACAAAATTACAGTAGTTATAAAAAACTTAACTGCAAAGACCGTAAAAATACAAAAAAGAATTTAAATGCACGATACCGTAGCTGTACGAGTATGTGAAGTCCAAACGTCCACAAAACTTGCTTGGATTCTTCCACTTGAATCTTCAAGCACAGATGGATTGCCTTTAATCTTCTTTCTTGCCAATAAATGTCAAAGTTATTTTTCTTCTGTACCAAACTGAGAAGAATTGTCTTTACTTTTTAGCTTAAAGTTCTTCAGTTGCCTACCGAGAAGAAATGTCTTTAATTTTCTTTGCTTCTTTAGACTACCAACCAATAAGATCTTCTTTTGTGAAGAAAGGGGCGTTCTTCCCGGCTATCAGCACAAGGCTGAGCACTCACTAGTACAGCGAGCAACTGCGATTCGCCAACCATAACGGTGTAGCTTCCACGCTAGCCATTCAGACTTTCCAATCAACAATATGTTTCTCGGCAGCCGATTTGTAGCAAGAATTGACAGCGATAGACACGTGTTTCGCCCATGAGGCTGGGCTCATCAGCCCAGCCTCATGGGCGAAACACGTGTCTATCGCTGTCAATTCTTGCTACAAATCGGCTGCCGAGAAACAAAGATCTTTTTTTATTATTTCTTTGCTTCTAAGTGCTTCTTAGCCTACCAACTACAAACTTCGTCTTTTATTTTTTATGGTCACAGCGGTAAACCATAATCTCTTCTTGGGAAAATTTTAACATAAAGTTCCCGAATCCGTTCGTCTGTATATAATGACTGAAGAAACACACACTTGAACTTCTTTTCAAACAGTGTATTTCTGTAAAATTAGCCCGAGGCTATCGAAAACGAGGGGGGTGCAACGCCGTACACCACTGAAAAACTGTCACTACAGAACAGATTACTTGGATAAAAGACGGAACCTTTGTCCAGCTAGCAAGCACTAAGCCAACAGTTAAATGTGCGGCCAACTTTCAAACAATCATTTTACGAATGACCAGAATAGATAGCAATATCTCAAATTCACGTATGCAGTACTGTGACGCAATAATGAAAGACAATTATGAAGTCATTCTAACAGGTGTTTAAAGCTGATGTAATATTTCCTGTTTAAACAGGCCCAAACAGGCCCAAACAGGTTTGACACAATTCTTATGAACGCTGGTGCAATTTTGGCACATTTTCTAGCAACTTCCATGACGTAACATTCAGTAGACTTGAACGGTTTTTATATGACGTTTGAATAGGTGAACCATTGTCTGGAACAGTCGTTTTTATTTTTGTTTGTAACATTTTCTTTTTTTGTTTCTCTTTCTAGCTTTAATTTATCTGAAGGTGTTGCGATCGTGCCAAATTTTTTCAACTTAATAACTGATTTCGGTCACAAGCACGTTTTGTCGCTTTTACCTTTTCCTGGACCTTTGCTATGTTGACGTGTATTGTTTTTGCTGTGTTGGTCTGAAATAATAACAACTGAACTGAACAGCTAGGCCCTAGACTAATAGCAGTGACGATCGGTGAGGGAAAGCAAGGAAAGCAGTGCTTACCTGAGCGAAAACTATGCAAAATATAATGACTGAATTCTAGGTTTAACTTCTTATTATTTTTATCACGTCTATTTTAACTTGAAAATTACTGTGTTTGTGACTAGAATTACTCGTAACGCTTGTGAGTAGTCTCAGTCCTCACCAAACCGCATGTCTTGCCTATAAATGCCAATTAACGCAAACGTTCCTGTCAGAAACAACCACTGAGGCTTCAGGGAAATCAGCTTGCAAAGTTGCTTTCCCCACGTCCAAAAACGTCAAAAAACTCCTTCGTTTTATCCAATCCTCACTCGTTTTGCAAAACGTCACCAGCTGCTTAGCCAATCAGATGTGTTATGGTTAGAGTTGCTTTCCCTGTGATGTCAATGTGTTCAATCGCTAGACTAACTGGTCATACGCACAGAATGATCTCTCGTCACGGTACACAGCACAGCATCATAATGGCGAAAAGATTGTTGCTGTTTTTTGATGTCTCCTCGCCATGAACTTTAGCCTACTAGCTTTTATAGTCATGCCTTTGCCCTTTTTACAGCGTTGATATAACGTTACTTCGCCAATGAACGTTAAGGTGTGGATGCTTAGTTCGTTAAGCTTCTATACGCAGGAGGCAAACTTATCCAGCTTTTTGTACAAATTGCTTGCGGTTGTAATGTTTAGGTCTACGTGTTAGTTTTTGTAATGAATATCTGAATATCTGAGAATAAACATTCATGACGATTTAAATATTTAGACAACTATTATTCCATGTCTAACACTGGATTTTGGTCCTGCAACGTTAAAATTAAGATTGTTCATGACTTCTAAACATTAAATGGATGTATGATCACGACATAGGCGAAGCACAATTTAACAGATTTTTATTTTTGATTTGTTTTGGAAATGCTCTCAGAGCGCACCAAATTGGAAGTGTTTTTCAAAAATTTCTGGGGGAGGCCCCCCAGACCCCCCGCTGGAAGTGTTGCCTTCGCCAACACGCCTTCGGGCTTCGCCCGACGGTTACGCCCTAATTCGTGCCTACTACCTTGCTGCAGAATATTTCCAAGTTGCGTTCCCACCGGTTTAAGCCACCGAACGTCACTGGCTAATAGGCTACAGCACCTCAACAATCGGAATTTTCATGCTGTCAATTTTGAGGTCATTATGTCCGGATCTGTATCATTAGTTCAAAGTTTACACAAGTATACGAAATTGCCAGAATTTAACTCTCAAAAACACTTTTTGAGTCAGTGAAGGATCTAGACCTAGTGGATAGAGGGCGATCGCTTCCTCTGAGACACAGAAAAGTAACTTTATTCACGGTGAATTTGCGAGGTCAGATAGATGTAGACTACTAGACTGTATCAATCCATTATTACGATATTTTCTCTGTTCTGCCCAACGAGATATAACACAATGAGTGGAAACTCCCTTTTTTGCTCCGTTTTACGGGTCGGCCGTCACGCTTCACTACAGACACTTGCGCAGTAGATTAAACGGACATCACAAGAGTTTTAGATGGGATGTTCCTTCGATTTTATGTGCGTTGAGCTCTACCACTGAGCTATCTTACCGCCTAAGGTGCTTGGCTAATTAGTAATATAGTTTTGTTCCATGGGTAAGGTGCTATCCACATGTTAGGCTATTTTCAACCTATTATTTAACATTATGTTATTGTCAGAACCCTAAAATTAAACTCTAGTGCAGCCCTAAAGTTAACCCAGCCAGGCTACTGTTAGCCTGTCAGCAACTTAATCAATTTTGAAGGACCTGAATTTCTAATAAGCCGTCTAGACTAGCGTCGTAAGTCTTACAATGTTTTTAAAACCTTAGGCTTAGGCTATAGTCTTGCACTGTTGCTAGTTGAATCGTGAAATTATAATAATAATGATAGCATTTATATCTCCTTAAACACAGTCTGCATTGTATTACAAAAGCTGAAATGTTTTCGAAAATCCACTTCCAGCCTCAGCAAAATTTTCATCAGAGTAGGACTTGGCTTCAGTAATGTTCCGTATTTGTCGTTTTGTAGTGTGTCAATCATAGACGAACCCGCTGTGCAACTGCTGTCACTTTCTAGTTTAGACAAAATGCCTTGTTGTTCATCTGTGGCACTGCGCTTCAATTTTCGTAACACGTATCCCCCAATATATTCTATTATGTGTATTTCATCAGTTGTAAGCACCGTATTAGTCGTTTGTTGTTGTTGTGAAACTTTGCTATTTTCATCTCTGAAATGTAAAGTTGAAAACGTTAATGTTTGTGTATTGAACATAGATGCTGGCAAGAGTATTTAATGGTATACAAATCGTAAATTCGTGCTATTTTTTACGGTAATGTAGGCAAAGTTAAAATATGCATCTTGCCCCGTTTTACGCATCTTGAGTATGTCTCATTTACTGGCTGATATAGACAATTGCGTTATCTATTTGGCGACTTTATATGCAGTTTTTGGATATCGACCAATAAATACAGACTGAATTAAGACAAGTTTCGTACTTGAAGATAAAACGGAGAGATTGGGATTGGCTCAGTCAACAGCAATCCCACGAGATCACTGGATAAGCATATTAATCATTGAAGGCAGTTTCTGAAATCTGGCAGAACTGTCGTTCGTCGTACCAGACATGATTGAAATAAATGTAAATCACTGTTGATAAGCTACATTGGTTAAACAAGCTATAGCATCGGTATAGAATGAAAATGCCACTATATGTTTGGTTTTTACCTCAGAAACACATCAAACAATTTTCTTGTTTGCTCCACTGCTTCCATACGTTGAAGTTTTCCGTGAAATAAACCTGGGATCACTTCAATTGCATCACAGCTAAATTTGTTAAAAAGTTCGCTCCCATTTGTGGTGGATTCGAATGCACGAATGTAATATTGAAGAGCTGCATCAGTGAAGTTATCAAGTGAACGGTTCACTTGATAACTTGGCGCCTTCCATGTGCAAGCAGTGAACCATGAAACGTACGACGTAGAGAAACGAGAGAGATAAAAGAGAAACACTAAGAGAAGAGTGAGTTTCCACTCATTGTGTTATATCTCGTTGGTTCTGCCTGTCCTAACCTCTGATAGGTTGATTGATTGATTCGAAGTTCTTACATGCGCAGGCGCAGGAAATTAATTAAAAAAAACAAAGCTTTTTTAACTATTTTATCTTGATAATGAGCTGCCATATTATGTATTTGTTCTGCAATATATAGGCTACCTAATATCGTTGCTGCAAACACTTTATTTCTGTATGAAATCTGTAAATAGTCTTTGTTTTGATAGTCCGTTACGTAATTTCAATATGTGTGTGTAACTGTGTATATTAGTTTGTTTTTGTGATGTTGGGTTCAGTCGTGTTCTCATTGCTTTAAGAATTGGCGCTCCAGTTGTTCCAGGAACGAGGAAGCGACTGATTTTTAGCTAATTCATCAACTTATTTTAAAGTATCAGGTTTGGTGGCCGTGCTTAACTATATTTATTGATGCATATACCGCAATATTAGATCCTTTCATGCACGTCTTAAACCATTATGGTTTTGCCACCTTTTCCTTTTGTTGGTTTTGTTACTGTATTTCTTTTTCACAATATCATTTCTTTTGCATTCTGACAAAGAAAAATAAATTGAATTGAAAAAGTTTCACTGAACTTTCACAAAAATGTTGTGAGTGGCTACTCTGTTGTCAGTCTGAAGATAAAGATTTCAATCAATATTTGCGGAGCTTGCAGAGAAATTCATCTGGCAACACTTCAATTCAAGACCCCCTTTCCATTTAGTTAATTAGTTATTCACTAAAAAGTGAAACTTGTTGTTTACTGAAATTGTTGTTTGTGTTCAGCATTACTGTTGTGCTGAGTCGAGGTTGTGACAAATTGGTGGCAGGTGCCACTGCCGCGGCACCTGCCACTGTTTTTGTGGCAGGTGCCACCGATTTTGTGGCAGGTGCCACCAATTTTGGTGGCAGGTGCCACTGTTTTTGTGGCAGGTGCCACCGATTTTGGTGGCAGGTGCCACTGTTTTTGTGGCAGGTGCCACCGATTTTGGTGGCAGGTGCCACTGTTTTTGTGGCAGGTGCCACCGATTTTGGTGGCAGGTGCCACTGTTTTTGTGGCAGGTGCCACCGATTTTGGTGGCAGGTGCCACTGCTTTTGTGGCAGGTGCCACCGATTTTGGTGGCAGGTGCCACTGTTTTAGTGGCAAGTGTCACCGATTTTGGTGGCAGGTGTCACCGATTTTGGTGGCAGGTGTCCTCGATTTTGTGGCAGATGTCACCGATTTTGGTCGCAGGTGTCACCGATTTTGTTACGGGTGTCACCCAAATTCGTGACATGTGTCGCCCAAGTTTGTGACAGGTGTCACCCATGGTTGTGACAGGTGTCATCCAAGTTTATAACAGTTGTTTTAATTGTACCGATAGCCTACTTCCACGAATTAGTGAGCTTTTGGCTTAGATAAGATTAACAATTAAGTTAGTACTGCAGAATACCATAAACAGATAGGCCTAAGTATAATGCACTGGTGCTTTGTTTTTTGAATAATGTTCAATCATATTAAATTGTTGTCTATCATCTGTTTACAGTGAGCTTTGTATTAAAGCAGTCGACCATCCTATAGGCTACCTGTGCAGTGGAGCATTGGATTGGCGTCATTGATTGAACATTGTTAAAGCAAATGTTTGCTGGTAGCCTGTGTCGATGAGTAGTAGCCTACTTATTTAGGCTTACTCTTGCAGTGACAGCCTGGTAGAACTTTTCTTCTATTTCAGAAGCGAACAAACAGGTTGTGGACTGCCGAACTTTTTTGGTCAATTACGACCAAAACCTCGGTCATGTCACAAAAGACGCCTCCATTCTTGCAGGCCTAGGCATGTCCATCACAATTCATTTCAAACAAGAATATTTCGCTTTGTTTTGGCTGACTTAGATAAGCGCATGTATGTTTCATAGCCTATGTAGGCTATAGCTTCCACTAATTGAATACAGTAAAAGTATTCTAACAGCAGGCTATGTTATGTTTTCGTTCATTCAAGTGAATGTGGAGCTGTACCGAAATAAGCTTGATTGAATGATTGCTCATATTCAATTAGAACATGAGAATGTAACGGGAGAGGTGATAATGTTATGTTAGGGATGGTAGAAGTAGGGGATTGTTCACTCAAAAAGAAGGTGGACAACTGGAGGGTTATAGTCCTATGAAACATTTTGGTGCAAATACAGCTTGAGGTCTACCGCCATATGTCGCATACCAAGGTGCAGCGTATGTGACTTGGCTGCGTGTGTTTTGCCAAAATGTATGCATGAAAATACGTCATATCATGTTTGTTGAATATTATTCTAGTCATAATAATGCAGCGATAAATTTCATGCTACAGTGGTCACAACAGTTAGCCTCACACTGCTGTAGTAAGGTTCTGCCAATGTTCTACCACCCAAAATCTCACGCAAAATATAGCAAAATATTTCGCAGTAACCCTCCAGACTCCAGTTGTCCATATTGCAAGAAAAATTAGTAAAGCAAGTCGTCCCGATCTTTCACTGTCCCTATCTTATGTAAAGGCATCGGCCTATTTGAAACAAAGTTTAACCTAGATCGAGTTAACGCAGCTATAGTATAGGCCTACTAGCTTACTGCGAACTTCAAACACGTTTAATCCCTTTCATCATAGCCGTAGAATTAGGCTAAACATAGAATAAAACAATTTATCATAGAAGAATATTTATTTCATTTATTATTTATTTGCGTCAGACAAAGCTGTCCATATCCAAAACAAAACAACGAAATAATACACAAACTGCAAATGCACAAAGGGCACAGAGAGCCACTTTGGATGCCGCCGGTTTAAAAGCTCACTAAATAGGCTATCTACTGTTATAAATTTACATACAATGAGCGTTGGAAGAATTGAAAGTATTCAGAACGATAAAAACAATCAGATGACATCATGTCTGATATAAAGCGATTTGAGGAGTGTATGCAACGGTTAATACACGAAAATATGTTTTTCCTCAATGAAGCATCAAACGTTGCTACATTATTCATTACTTTAATGTTCACGGGCACTGACATAACGAGGCAAATTGTGCAATATTCTGAAAGAGTCATTATAAGCAACAAGCAATCGTTTCATACTTATTATAGAAGAATATAGAATATATTATATTATAGAAGATCTAAACTTGTTCCACAACTGGGATGAGTAAAACGACATACAATAAGATTTAAATAAGTTACAATGTTTTTTACAGCGGGTGAGCATTTCGAAAAATGAGATTTTGCATTATTTGCAGCACAGTACTGATAGCGTACTTGCCTTGAAATATCATTTTCATCTGAGAGAGAACACTCAATAAATACACCGAGGTATTTTACAGAGTCTGTGAACACAATTTCAGATTTACCTAGATGTAGCAAATGAGCACGTGAAAGATAAAATTTTTTTGGGGAGAATAACATACCAAATGACTTTTTAGAATTGAAAGTAATTTCATGTTCAACAGCATACTTGTGGCAAACATCTAACAAATTTTGTAAGCCACACAAACTAGGCGAGATGCAGCAAATGTCATCAGCAAACATAACAGGCTATGATCTATACAAGAGTTGCCAACATAGCAACCAACTTTTGTTTTATAAAGCTCATAAGAAAGCTAATCAATATAATATACGGCAAAAAGATAGGGGCTTAACACCCCACCTTGTCTGACTCCGTTGGACACAGTACATGATTGGGACAAGTGACCTCCCCACATCACTTGCATGGTTTGTTTACTATAACAGTATTCCCATTAGGGAACGTTCAAATATTACGTAACGCCTTCGAGGGGGAGGGGGGGGGGTTATGCAAGGCGTTACGTTAGCGTCACATCGGGGGGTTCAAGCAAAACGTTACATAACGCTTTGGAGTACAAAATAGTAGTATTTTGTGCTGAATTCGTAGTGAAAAAGCGTTACATGGGGGAGGGGGGTCAAAAATTCGGAAAAAAGCGTTACGTAATATTTGAACGTTCCCTTAGCGAACAAAATACATAAGCACGTTATGTGTGATAAGCGTTTCAAACAATAAATGATGATTGACTTTGTCGAAGGCTTTTGAAGCATCCAAAAAGACAGAATATACAGGAGTGTCATGACTGATATGAGAAGATACTGCTTGTTTTAATGAAAAAACACTCATGTCAGTACTATGACCAGACTTAAACCCAAATTGATTGTCACTGGTATTCAAGAAAGGCAATAGATGATTCAAAATAAAACGTTCAAACAGTTTTGCATTAACCATTTTGGTGGTGCAAACAAAATTTTGTCAATGCAAATATATTTATAAAAACGTAGTAGGCCTAATTTACAATTTGACCAAATAACTGGACAATTATCCTCTCAACGGCCCTACATACATCAGACTGATATGCCCTTAAAAAAATTTGTCAGCCTTCACCTTCAGGCTTAGCTCATGATGTACTGGATTGAAAATCATATTGCTAATTATAAATTTCGTCACTACCAAGATAATGTGTTAGTCCGAAAATAAATACTTAACTTCTTTAGCCTATGTAGTACCGTATGTAGGCTATTGGTTTATTTGTATTATATTTCATGTTAAGCCAGAAGGTTCACATCAGGCTACTACGGTACGCTAAAAGAAACACAATATCTTATTAAACACGACATCGACTCCAAAATTATAAAGCAGCGATTCCCAACCTTTTTACACCGGGGACCTGTAAAAATTACACAAAAATTTGGGACCTTCATCAAACGATCGTAGGGAATAGAACAATCCTATTTGCAATCTTTTGAGGACCAAAGTTGTCTTTGCATACCGTAATGCAAGATTTCCGCATAGAGCATGAATTTAAGATAAAAATTAAAACAAAACGTTAAATCAAAACATTTCAAACAAAAATGTCAATCCATGAAAACACACACAAAATCAATATATTCGGCTACTAGGAAATTTATTGCCGTTTCGCTGTTGCCGTTATCTGAGGAAATAAGGAATTGGAAATAATTGCCTCTACCCAGGGATCAATTTCGAGTAATGGGTAGTACCAAATTTAAGTCATAAGTAAAGTAGACAACCGGAAACAGACATTGTCGTCGGCTGCAGCGTGGGTCAGGTGTACGTCCGCGTCGGAAGGCATACACCGATGCATAGCGCTCAAGTCCGCTTTCCCGCAATGCAGGATAAAGATAACAAACAAACAAAGGAAGATTCTTTCGAAGGCCTAGAACCGTTGGAAGTAGAGTGAACAACAATTCAGTCTTTGACTCCATGTTTGATGAATTTCACTTTGATAGTCCATTAGGCTTCAACACATCAACAATGATGAGGGCACTAAAGTTTTGAAAAGAACCGGATTTGCATAAAAGCTGTACAAGTAGCTTCATCTTCGCCATGGGTCTGTTTAGATGTTGGTTAATCTGTGATGGGCAATAAACATCGATGAAAATGAAGGCTGCATGCCAGGGTTGAGGCGCGTTCTGATGTAAAGCGCGCCTCTTTCCAGAAACTAACTGTTCTAATGTAGGGTAGTAGGCCTATTTTCACTGCAAGTCTGCAATGAAAGTTCGGCAATCTGTAGTGCAAAACAATATCAAGCCCAATACCATCTGTATGGAATGGGCTACATTTAACCAATAAGTTTATATACTATAGTAATGTAGGCTACAGCAAAGACTACGTATGTGATAAACACGCAAAATAGTTGCCAATAGTGTACCATCGTCAGTCGCCACGGATGTTTCCTAGACTATAACAAACCAATTTCTCTTGCATCTCAAAAGAAAATGTTGTTTCAAGAAATGGATTTTTGACATATTTTTGTTTAGTAGCATCACCTTATGGGCTGTCGAAAATATAAGAATTTAGAAGTATGATTGTGTTGTTTAAGCAAGCTGGATTCTTACCTTGATCACAAAAATGCCACAATTGTTGGCGCCGTATTGTTTCGGATGAAACAATTCCCCTGGTACCCAGCACACCTCTCTCAACGCCATGTCCGTTTTGCTCACTCGTGTGGTAAAGAATATTCTAAAGCAAACACTGTGTAGCCTAAAACACAGAAATGGCAACCAGGCTTTGCTTAAACAAGTACTAGGGGCGTGAGACCAGAGGGGGGTACCCAAAAAATAGTATATTCAATTTTATTTTGATAGATATACTAAATCTAGGCTGTATACCAAATTTTAGGTCAAAATATTGAAAAACCATTCATTAGGGGCAAAAAATGTGATTTTTGACCCTAGCGAGGGAATTTTTTTTATAAAAATTAATTTTGGTTATAAAATCTGACACAGTTGAGAGAATCAGTTGATTTAAAAGTGTATTCCTACTCATTTTTCAGCAATGAATCCATTTATGGTGGTTAAAATCATCTATCTCATGTAGAAAGTGGCCAAAACTTGATTTTTCTTCCAAAAATACTGAAAAAATACCCCTCGAAAAATAAATCATTGTAAAAATCTTCTTGCTGTGCCCCCCACATCCCAATTCCACATCCACATCAACAATTGTTCGTGCCATGCAATGACGATTTGTATTGCTAGTTCCTGTGTTATTTCTCGTCGAACAAATATGACCGACCTAGATGGTACTTCCCGCGGACAGCTGTGACGGCGGATATGACCGCCGTGAATTTCGAGGCCTGCATTCACCATCAATATTGTTTCTTTGAGTAGTATCATAAAACAGAGTTGAAAAGATTGAAAGATTTGAACAAACACTTAAACATCTCTGTTGTATGATACTACTCAAAGAAACAATATTGATGGTGAATGCAGGCCTCGAAATTCACGGCGGACACGGCGGTCATGTCCGCCAAGAAATAACACAGAAACTAGCAATACAAATCGTCATTGCATAGCACGAACAATTGCTGCAAGAATATAATTTCCCGCGCATTCTAGCGCGCATCTAGAAAATGAAAATACTGTATGATATCATTAGCTTCCATTCAAGCAGGAAAACTTTTGATTTTTACGTTGCTTCAACGATCGATGACATCGAATCAGCGTAACAAAGGTGAAGTCTTCGCTAAGAATCGATGGGAGTACGGTTTTTCTACAGCAATCACGCGCAACTTGTAAGAAAGTTACTGAATTATGAAAGTCTGTCAAGAGGCTAACAAGCTCTTTTCTAACCAGTGCATAGGGCAGAAGCAAGTCACCATCTTCAAATGCCTTCTTCCAAATATCCAATAAGGACTTGGTCATACATATCATAACTTCCTTCCGTAGTTTGGTTTCTTGCGGCCCAGATGGAGGCCCATTCTTGGATTTGTCAATAACTCCAAACACAATTTCATACTTCAGTGGCAGCTTATCATTGAAACAAAATACATAATCAGTAGATGTAGGTGCCATACTACTCAAAAACTTAGAATATTAACAATCTGTCAAAATAAATGAGAATGGTAAATAATTTTGGTAATTTTCTCAAAACTTTTGCCTGCAGTAAAAATGGTACCATTTTTTTCGCTAGTACTAAAAATGGTACCATTTGGCCATTTCAAGAGCTTTTTCACTTTTTCTTGCACCAAAATGTTTGGATTTATTCTGACCATCTCACAAGAGGGCTTGAAATACTGGAATTGGGATATGGGGGGCACAGCAAGAAGATTTTTACAATAATTTATTTTTCGAGGGGTATTTTTTCAGTATTTTTGGAAGAAAAATCAAGTTTTGGCCACTTTCTACATGAGATAGATGATTTTAACCACCAAAAATGGATTCATTGCTGAAAAATGAGTAGGAATACACTGTCTTTTAAATCAACTGATTCTCTCAACTGTGTCAGATTTTATAACCAAAATTAATTTTTATGAAAAAAATTCCCTCGCTGGGGTCAAAAATCACACTTTTTGCCCCTAATGAATGGTTTTTCAATATTTTGACCTAAAATTTGGTATACAGCCTAGATTTAGTATATCTATAAAATAAAATTGGATATACTATTTTTTGGGTACCCCCCCCTCTGGTCTCACGCCCTACATGTACCATAATCCGCGAAAACATTACACATGAACATATACACATTGCAATGCAAAACAATGTGAGTTATGCGAAGCTAAACTTTTTAAAAATCATAGCCTACTCTCACTTTAAACTGTCACATGCTTTAGAACTTCCTTCTTTTGTCGTCCCATATGGTTCAACCAGATAAACCGTGGAAGAAGGTATGTGAACATACTGTGAACAAAATTAGTTGCATTGGACACACACGATGAAGAGAGAGGAACAGCCTTTTTAGGCCTACAAGTTACCGTATTTTACGGACCATAAGGCGCACTTTAAATCCTTTTTTTTCCTCATAAATTGATCGTGCACCTTACGGTCCGGTGCGCCTAATGTATGGATCAAGTGCGGTAGTGCTGTATTGCCTACACTCAAAACCAGTACCGATACTACTATTATATATGGTCCGGTGCGCCTTATGTATGAACAAAAAACTGATCAAAGCAATTTATTGACAGTGCGCCTTATAGTCGGGTGCGTCTTATGGTCCGTAAAATACGGTAAGTTTACCTGGTCAAGTTGCAATCTGCAAATGTGATGATAACATAGCAAAGTTTTTCTATTGCAGTACAAAATAACACTTATATAAAGGCTATCTGAAACATTGGGCATGCGCATGGGCAAAGTTACATTATACCACCGCAAAGCAAAGTCATACGGTAAGAACAGAGTAGCCCACACAAGTATACATACCAGTAGATTCCAATGGGTACCACTTTTGTTGTAAGCTCCCATGAATACTTCTATCCTGCTAAAATTTACCTGAAACAAAGTGAATGCATCAGACAGGCTAATCTACTTCAAACTTAAAAACATGAAATGAACATGAATTGACATAGAAAAGAACGTAGGAGCTTCCAGAAAAAACCTGATTCCTTGGAAAGTTTATTTATAAAACAACAGTCCACAAATGAAATTATGAGACGAAACTTTACGCCTAACCATTTACAGTAAAATACAATATTTTGAAATGCCACAAAGCTTTCTGCCCGTCCGCTATGTTGAGCATTTCAAGCGGCCCATTCGCTTTTCCATCACTAAATGTAATCAGAGCAATCCATTCAGATTTGCGAACTTCGTGCTTATGTTATTTAATTATATAGCTTGAATAAGTGATCATTTTAAATAATCCTAATTTAAATCATTGTAATTTTTAGTGTACCTAGACCTAATTGCCATTTCAATTAATGGTAATTGCGGTTTGCGAAATGAGATGAGATGGAAACTCAGGTTGTCACCAATCAATACTTTTGGACCATCGATGTTTCTGATATATGGCAAAATTATAGTGTGAAGCCAATCGTTACAACAAGCATGGTCGAACCAACCTGACTTTGATCTGTTATATCGTGCATGCGTTAGGCCTCCTTCCATCCATGTATCCCAAAGGTGCTCTGCATTGTACACAGTGTACATTGGCAACATTTGTCCCGATGCAGTGCCAGCAAACATAATAGATGTTGATCCTTTTGAACGATTCATAATTATCTCAGGGTATTTGATTCCACATTTGAATATGCATCGCTTCTTGCCTGGGTCGTCTGATGAGTTTGTTTCGTCATAGTTTATTATTGCCTGTGGTTCCACATCCACATTCAGAAGACTTTCTTCTAGATTGTTAAAGTACACACTCACAGTTTCAGCACTTACTTCTGCTTGACCACGCTTTATATTTTGGCAGTGGCGTTGGGTAATTTCAGCTTCATTTCGTTTGAGCAAAGAGTAACTCCAGTCAGAACCTGGAATATTGTTACGAAAGGCAGCAACAGTCTTTCCTTGTTGTGTTAGTATTCTGTGACCAATCATTCTGACGTCCAATATATCAAGGGGCTGGCCCCAATAACCACATGTTTGAATGATGTGGACTAAGGCAATGCTATTCAGCATCTGAAAATGCTGTTGGTCTTCCAACATCTGTAAATGACGTTTATCACGCTTGTCGCTTATGTTTGATAGGTCGCATTGGGATTCCACACTCCTCTGCAGCTTTTCTTAGAGACAGACCAGAGTCTACTGCCTTCTGTAAATTCTCTTCATCATAGTCCTTGTAGCTCCTTGATCCAAGTGATCTTTTATGCTTTCTAGGCATTGTCAGTCTAAGATAAATAATATTTTTGTTAGTAACTGTGTAATAAAATATACTGTGCAAAGTAACCCCATAAACATTTAATTATGACTTATGAATGTAAAACATATATTTTTGCCAGAAATATATTACCAGCCTACTCCAAAAGCTATATTTATGCTAACAATAGGGTAAACTAACATTATATGCAAAATCAATAACAAACTCACATTTCTTATCTTCGTGCTTCACGGAAGTTTTCAATGTGCAGAGTTTTGTCGAAATAGTATTATTTAATATTTTATATACAGTTACTGCTAATATTCTATGGGGAAGAGAATTACTGTCAAAAACTGAAAGAAAGAAGTGACCGATTAATATGGAATAGTTCATTTGACTTTATTTTATCTACCGTATAACGTAGAAAAATCCAACATACCAAAAACGGTGTATTGAGTAAACTGCCACGGATAGTTAGCTAACTGCCGCGGATACCGGTACAGTACTACCGGTAGTTAATTAACTGCCACGGATAGTTAGTTGACTACTGCAGATGTGAACTTGACGGAGCAATGTATCAATCCTGACATAGATATATGTTGCCTTAGTTAACTGCCGCATATATAAGTTTCCTGTTATTGATTTATTGAGTAAACTGCCACGGATAGTTAGTTAACTGCCACGGATAGTTAGTTAATTGCTACAGACGTGAACTTGACGGAGCAATGAATCAAGGTATCAATCCTGATATGGATATATGTTGCCTTAATTAACTTCCGCATACATAAGTTGCCTGTTATGGATATATTGAGTAAACTGCCACGGATAGTTAGCTAACTGCCACGGATAGCTAATTAACTGCCACGGATAGTTAGTTGACTGCTGCAGATGTGAACTTGACAGAGCAATGTATTAAGGTATCAATCCTGACATAGATGTATGTTGCCTTAGTTAACTACCGCATATATAAGTTGCCTGATTGATATATTGAGTAAACTGCCACGAATAGTTAGTTAACTGCCACGGATAGTTAGTTAATTGCTACAGACGTGAACTTGACGGAGCAATGTACCTAGGTATCAATCCTGGCATTGATATATGTTGCCTTTGTTAACTTCCGCATATATAAGCTGCCTGTTATGGATATATTGAGTAAACTGCCACGGATATTGAGTTTACCTGCCACGAATATTAAGACTGCCACGGATATTGAGTTACCGGTAACTGCTGCAGATCAAGGTTGCCAGGTCCACTTATGGAGAAAATGCCAAACAACTGGTCAAAAAATGCCAAATGAACTAAAAAAATGCCAAATAGGCAAAACGCTGCAAGATCGAAGGTTTCTTCCTTAATAAGTAATGGATTCGGTAAAAGATGGATAAAACTGCCACAAAACTCAGCCTACACTTGCTGCTATTGCACAACCTAGTATCTTCATTCTTGAGAGTACGATACCGTACTCTTCAGAAAAAAAAACTTTTCAAAAAATGACAATAATACAAAAAAATCCTTTTAGATCTTGATGATATTTCCAAAATCTGGTTAAAAAACTGAGCTGAAATACCATCAAATGGCTGAGAACCACATAGAAGTTGGAACACATCACGTCATCATGCTGTTTTGGTAAAATCATACTGGAAACTAAAACAATGGAAATTACATCGCGGGTCCCTACAATTTTATTGTAAAAATTAAATTGCAGAGAATCGGTACAAGTTGGTGAAGTTTAACTTATCACAAGATAAAGCTAGTACTTACTTTGTGTTTGTGTTTAATTGATTCGGGTAGATATATAATTGTACTTTCCAACGATGGCAAAATTGTTAAAATCCGACCACAAATGAGAAAGCCACAGCACTTTTAGTGGAAGGACTATTTGTCGATCACAGCAAACAGGGGGTGGCTTATGAGAATTAGTACAAGTTGGTGAAGTTTAAGTCATCACAAGATAAAAATAGTACTTGTTTTGGATTTGTAGCCAATTGATTCAGGTAGATGTATGATCGTGCTTTCCAACGATGGTAAAATTATTAAAATCCGAGCAGTATGAGAAAGCTACAACACATAGTGGCAAAGGTTTCATATTTTTGATGTTAAACTTTAATTATATAGATAAATTTTTAGTTGAATTTATGCAAATTGATAAGTTTTATGCCATCCTAGGGCCTTGTATCGAACTCTCGACGTTGGTGTAATGTTTTTATTGTGAAAACATAGTAAAATTGTCAAAAAAGTCATATCCATTCCGCCTTATCACCTCCATTTAGCCGCTTTTTACTTTCCTTTTTTCACTCTCCCAATAATAGTTGCGTCCGTTTTGTGACGTCATATTGACCAGGGTGGCGGATTCCGGATTCTACAAGAACACCGTATTTTGTACATCACTGAATCTATTTAAGCTATTGAGCAAAACAGATTTTTCTTGCCTTTTTTCCTGCAAAAACTTTAATAACTTTGTCAAAGAGAACTTGTCTAGCTAACTTTGATTCTATGCTGAGGCTGAGCCTTGCTACATTATGCCCCCCCCTGGACAGGAGCATAACCAACTTTTATGATTTAATTTAGGGTGCTTTTAACAGAACATTTTTGCACGTAAAGCATTAAATCACCACTTTGGGCCCATAATTTGTGCACAATGCACTCAATTACCTTTCCGGATCCTTTTGCTGCATTACGGTACGTCCCCCCCCCCCCCCAGGGACTAAAGAATAGCAACTTTTATGCTTGAATTTAGTCGTTAATGATGGTCTTAACCAAACATTTCTGCGCGTAGACTGAAAAATCACAATTTTGTCCCCCCAACAATCACAGGCCTGGGCCCTCAAGGGTACGGTACCGTACGCCATACCTTCTCTCATTGGCCTTGAATCCATGTACATCTCTGGTGGCCGGCAGTCGCGCAAAGTGGTGGTGGCAGTTGGGCAAATGGGTGGCAGGTGTCGCACGAACTAGTGGCAGGTGTCGCCCAAACTGGTGGCAGGTGTCGCATAAATTGTGGCAGATGCCACGCAAACTGGTGGCAGGTGCCGCGCAAACTGTGGCAGGTGCCGCGCAAACTGTGGCAGGTGCCGCGCAAATTGTGGCAGGTGCCACGCAAACTGGTGGCAGGTGCCGCGCAAATTGTGGCAGGTGCCACGCAAATTGTGGCAGGTGCCACGCAAACTGGTGGCAGGTGCCGCGCAAAGTTGTGGCAGGTGCCACGCAAACTAGTGGCAGGTGCCGCAGCAGGTGCCACTGCCACAAATTTGTCACAACCCCTATTGGTTGTGCTAGCCCATCTGTGCCAAATCATTTCAGTGTCAAGCATGCTTTAATATTCATGTTTTTTAGCTTCTACTATTTTTCCAGACCCTTGGTTATAGCAAGTACGGTGATGTACGGTACTATTTTTTGCTTTGCTAATAAAGCATGAAACTAAACTACTGTAGACAAGTAGGCTATCTACTGCAAAAACCCACTCTGAAAGCTTAGCTAATTAAGCTCTCTGCTTTTAAAACAAAGAAACAGCAAGATCAAGTGACTCTCATAATACCGTAGCTTGCTGTGGATGCAGTGGCCGAGTGGTTAGCGCGTTGGGCTCGCAGTCGAAAGCCTGCATGTTCGACTCCAGTCACCCGCACTTGCTGTTGTTTCTCTGGGCAAGAAACTTTACGATAATTGCCTCTACCCAGTGATCGATTTCGAGTAATGGATAGTACCAAATTTAAGTCATAAGTAGAGTAGACAACCGAAAACAGACATTGCAGTCGGCTGCAGCGTGGGTCAAGTGTACGTCGGAAGGCGTACACCGATGCATAGCGCTCAAGTCCGCTTTCCCGCAATGCAGGATAAAGATAATAAAACAAAAACAAAACAACCTAGTTCGTACCCTGAACAGTTCGTACCCTCAGTTCGTACCCTGAAAAGATCGAGAGAAAAAATTAAAAAAAGACGAAGTCGCTGATCGCAGTTTCCGCAAACAAACAAAAACTCTTAGGATCATTACCGGAAATTTTAAAATGTTTGCGGAAATTCCTATCAACCCTAATCCTTTTAAAATACTGGAAATTTTAAAATGTTTGCGGAAACTACGGAAAAACGGTTCTATTTTTTTCTCTCGATCTTTTCAGTTTGTTTGTTTGCGGAAACTCTGATCAGCGACTTCGGCTTTTTCTAATTTTTTTCTCTCAATCATTTCCTAACCCTAACCCCTTTTAAAGTGTTTGCGGAAACTGCGATCAGCGACTTCGGCAAAGTCTTAGGATCATTACCAGAAATTTTAAATTGTTTGCGGAAAAACGGAAACTGCGATCAGCGACTTTGGCTTTGTTCTATTTTTTTTTCTCTCGATCTTTTCAGTTTGTTTGTTTGCGGAAACTCCGATCAGCGACTTTGGCTATTTTTAATTTTTTCTTCTCGATCTTTTCCTAACCCTAAACCCTAACCCTTTTAAAATGTTTGCTGAAACTGCGATCAGCGACTTCGGCAAACTCTTAGAATCATTACCGGAAATTTAAAAATGTTTACGGAAACTGCGATCAGCGACTTCGGCTTTGTTTTATTTTTTCTCTCGATCTTTTTAGTTTCTTTGTTTACGGAAACTGCGATCAACAACTTGGCTTTGTGCTATTTTTTCTCTCGATCTTTTCAGGGGGAAAATTTTAAAATGTTTGCGGAAACTGCGATCAGCGACTTCGGCTTTTTTTAATTTTTTCTCTCGATCTTTTCAGGGTACGAACTGTTCAGGGTACGAACTAGGTTGTATATACCCGCTTGCTGTGACACGCAAGTGAGATTCAATCGTTGTTCATAGCACACTAGTGTTCAGTGAAAGGTTGTCAGGTGTTTTGCAAAGAATTTATTAGTTTGACTAGTGTCCCATGGAACATTGATGGAAAATAGAAAGAGCTTTTTATTTGTCTTTCTGCAATTCCTGCCCAAATATCAACTTTTTGTTCATCCAAACAGGCCCAGATATTAGGTTGCCTCCAAAACTATTACGCTAGTAAGCCATGTTTGCTCGCTGGCTTCCATAAGCCAACATTTTCCCACTCTATAAGTTAATAACAATCAGTTAGGTTTGGAAATTTGTATAATTTATTGATAAAGCTTTCGCCACCGTAAAGGTGGCTTCAGTATCTGGCAAAGCACAAGCAAGTGAAAACACAAAAATTAATTAGGCTAACCATAGAAATCTACTGTACTAAAAACCATTTAAAACAACCACTTCTTAACAGTTGTAAATATTCATCAGATGTAATGCAAAAGATATCATAGAACTGCTTAGAATAATAGTAGTGGCTATTTGACCGGCTCCGGTCTTTTAATCTGAAACACTATTTGACCGGTCATGACGTATTTTTTTTCTTTTTCTCTTTCAAAGCAAAAGACGAGAGAAGAAAAACGTGCCTATATAACTTCTAAATTCGATAGTTTTATTCAACTGAATCAGCGGCGCTTACGATGTTTCTCGGACTGGTGTCCTCAAGGGTATGAGTTCGATACTACATTAGGGTGTTCCATTGTCACAATCAATGTGCAAGGCGTCGCGTCGGGCTGCTTTGTGTCTTGACAGAATGTGCTGTTTTCATTATGGAATTTTGAGCAATGTGTTATTATCGGGTATTGACTGAAGTAACCTTTAAATGAGAAATCTGTATTATGTATATGGGTCAGATGCATCAATTTTGTACCTGTAGTCTCCAGAACGGAGAAAAAATTCAGAATGCTTGTTGCCATAAAATTTTGATTTAAAAGTCTTGAGATACTTCTCTACCAACTAAATCAAAAGACTGCCCCCAAAAAATATCATGTTTTTATACTGAAAATTAAATATCAGTGTGAGTATACCCATTTTATCAGTTTCTAGCAGGTTTACTGCAGTTGTGCGATAATGTACCTAAATATTCTGATACTTCAGCCAAAGTCATGTATTGTTTGACCTCAAGGTAGTAATAAATCATATGCTAGCAATAGTTATAATGTGTTTGGTAAGTACCATGAGAAAGGAAGATTTTTCTGTTCTGGAGACTACAAATTAAATTTTGGCTACTGATAAGTTTTAATACCAAAAAATTTTTGGGAAAAGACAGCTAAATTTTCCAGATACCTATGCAGTATGATAGTCTATTTGATTTTATGATAGATATTTGATTTTGAACTGCCTCAAATTTCAATAGTGGGTTTAAGCACTTTTGGCAGAGGCATGTACCCCAATCTGATGGTTTAGGTTTTATAACATATTTTGGAACATTACGGCTAAACGTAGATAGATCACAATTATTGCCAGTTCCGCTTCAAATTTTTGATGAAGTACCTTCAAAAATCCAAATCTGTACTTTGTTACATTGTCGATATTTTTCCCAGAACCTTTTCTTTGGCGTTTAACATCTGGTGTGACACAAGTAACATCGTCACGACCAAAAAAATTTTTATAGCCTCTTGAAGGGGTGAAATTCGACTGTAATCGTTTAATTTGTTGCAAAGGTTGATTCCTAAGGTGGTCTTAATTTTTTGTTTTACCCCTGGCTCACTGTTTACCAGCAACTTTCGTTTAACGTTGCGTTTCCCATTCGGGCTCATTGTATCCCACAAAACTTTGCTTAAATTTGCACTGACATTTGGTGAATTAGCACAGGTAGGTAAGGACGAGGTATTTTCTATTTCATCATCACTGTCAGTTATGAATGCTTCAACTACCTTTCGAAATCTTTTCTTTAAAGATTGGTTTTTCTCCTTTAAATTGGTTACTCATACTTTTAAAAGGGATGTTTCCTTGTCTTCATGGCGCCGTACTTTTCGTGCCACATTTTTTATCTGCCTTCGATGCTCGTCAGTCTTTGGTGTTGAGTGCAGTTGTGGAGCTGGACCACTGCTAGTACTTGCACTCACATCAGAGGTGTTCATAGTCGTATTTTTTAACTGCTGCATCTTCTTCTCTCTGTATGCTATTATTTTTTCTCTTTTCATGTTTCTATGATAAGCTATGCAAGATCATGAGGCGATGCCTTCATTTTTTCTGCATAAGCCAATCGCTTCTTTTGTGAATCTCTGTCTTTAAACTGTGAATGTTCTTTTACATTTTTGCGAAGATGCTCAATTTCCTTGTTCTTAAAGTACTTTTTTCATATGGAGCCATTGCCAATCAAATATGCGTAAAAAGCACCTCACAATCACAGCTAAATTAAAATTTAACAACTTTAACTGTATCTATGTTCTCTAAGATCAAAAATAGGTTACAGAATGCTTCAACAGGTATCATTTCTTATGAGCAACTTTTATTGTAACATTACATGTAAAAATAACTGTACAAAGGAGTGCTTACTGGTTTTACAAAAAAAAAAAGTTCTGGAGACTACAGTGTTCTGGAGACTACAGACAAATTCAATAACAAATAAATTCCTAATCTTTTATTTATTGCGAGTCTTCTCTATGAAATCCTGCCAAGTGAGCATACTAGTCCATCACATACTGGAAGAATGTTTGCCATTTTAAACAGGGAAGCATAAATTTTTTGTTAAAGTTTGTTCTGGAGACTACACAATTTTGGAGCCAGGCTAAATAGCTTCCATAGAAGAGTGAACTATTATCACACTTTTTTAGTAAATCTGTTTTTTTGTTTTGAAGGTTTGTTTATATATAAATTTGCATCATTTTACACCCAAACAGGAGCACAGAGTAGGCATTGGTAGAGTAGTACCATGGGTCGTTCTGGAGACTACAACATAGTGGAGCCAAAATTGCAGATTCATAGAATTGAGAAAAATACAAGGCCAAAATTGTAAAGCCAGTGTCATTTCAACATTAAAATCTAGCTAAAGCTGCACAGTGTTAAATAAAGGTCAGTTTAGCACTGCAGTATTTGCCTGTGAAAAATCACAAGGGAATTACAGAACTAAAAACGTGAAAAATCCAAAAAAAGTGGGCAATTTTGTGATAAATCCAAAATTTTTGCTAAGAAGTTAACAATTTCCATTGAAAATTAGCATTACATAGGGGGGGCACATATCTAAACTATAACTTAGAGCCTAAAAAAGTAGACTGAAACCTCAAGAAATACCAAAACTGCAAAAATGCGTTCTGGAGACTACAGGGTACAAAATTGATGCATCTGACCCATATAACGCATTTCCAGAATCGTCTGTAAGCATGCAAATCTGGAATGTTCTGTTATTTTTCATAATTTCTGAGCGTCGTTTGTCATGACGTCATATGTTTATCAGTAGATGTCCGATTGCGAAATCGTTATTATGTAAGAATATTTTACCCTACGTGACATTCTTTAGACTTCTTTAAGCTTCTGCTTGTTGACATTTATTGCAACTTGACAGAATAATGTGACATTACGTAACCTTCTCGAAGTTACTAGACCGAAACAACCTTCTATAAATAGTGGTGTAATTATTATTGAGTTGATTATGTGATTATGGGAATTGTATTATGACGAGTTGATAATGAGAGTTGTGTTAGGAGTTGTGGATTGGTAGTTGGTGCAGAAATTATTGTTGATTGAGAGTTGAAGAAATTGAATACAAGTAGATGAGAATTGGTGCTGATATAAATTGTGTTCGAAATTAGAGTTATTTGAGAAGCCGTTCGTTAAAGTCCTTCAAGAAGTTAGATTATCATTTTACTAGTGGAACCTTTCGACATTTAATTGACTGCTTTTCGGTTTAACCCATTAAACTACGTCATTGAACCTTTCCAAGTCTTTTTCCTGGTAAGAGATAGAAAGAAATCGTGACATCCATTTTGACAAAAATTTTTGAACTTGCACTTGTAATAGTGATTATGAGATGGGATTTTTAGTTAAATGAAGTATCCTTTTTAAATTTTTGACCAACTCCAACGTTTTGAGGTCCCACAACCCCCTTGAAATTTAGAGAAATACCCCCTTGGTAGACATAAAATTCAAATGTTTGAATGATCATAACTTCTGGTTAGAATGTAGTAGAACCATCATCTTTTCATTAATTCTGCATGGTTTTTCATGCTGAATAAGATTACATGGTTTTTAAGGTTTGACTCCTGACTTTACAAGCAAAAATCTGTGATTTAAGGTATGTTCGCCAGATAAGATGACCCTTCACTTCCATCTGTTGTTATACCATAGGTGACACTGCAAGTCATTGCATATACTAGTGATACTGCTTTAAGTTTATCGCTTGTTTGCTTTATTTCACGTAATTTATAACGTTTCAATTGCATAACACCGAAATCCTGGCATTACACTGTTGGACGCGCAACTTCTATTTATCGCATGAAAATTCGGTTAATCCCTTCGTTAAATAGGTTCTTCCGGCTGTGAACAGCCGCTTACTACTTCCATTATCTGCCCAGCTGAGTTATTGCAATCGAGTGAAATATTGCAATCTGAAATACGGCCATGATGTAATGTCGCTTGAATGTTTATATCATTGCATTGAGCTGCTGTTAGATGTCATAACAGCTATTGATGGCAATACAAAATCATCGGATCTTTTATGTGATGGAGCTGTGTTTAATTTCATTAGCCAACTTAATGGTTAATAAACTACAAAATTACAGAGATACTTTAATTAAGCCATCAGAGAAAAGCAAAAAAATTCTTATCCAATCTTTGGGAAAAATAGCAACATCAACTCCAGGCAACATATCCATAATAGGGTGGAGTGAAAAAATTTTTTTCTAAAAAATCAAAAAAGTACCCCTCCAAAAACCTGGCAGATGGCCTAAAACTGGCGTAAAATTTGGTTTTGGGGTGTTGCCCCCCAAACTGGCCGAGCCCGGGCCGATAAAGGTCACGGAAAGGTTAAGTTTAATAAAATCGCCATAACTTTTGAACCAATTATGATAGAAAGATGAAACTGGTCTTAAAAGATGCAGAAGGGTCAAGTTTCTATCTGTTGTAAGAGAAAATTTTTATCTATCTTCTTCAGAAATAGAAATATTTCCAAAAAACTGATTTTTTGAGGTCTGAGGCACTAAAATATGGAACAAAACTTGTAATTCAGTGAAGTTGAACAAGACAGGTAGCTACACTGTGCAAATGTGAAATTATATAATGCTATAGAAGAATGTGTGAGCGGTAACAAGTTTCTGATAGAGCTGGTTCAGCACTTGCCAATGCTGCATTATAGGATGTTGGACTAATAGATGATGAAGATAAGAGATTGGTGATAGACAGAAGTAAGTTAAGACGGGAAAGAAACAAATATCGTGAAGAGATACGAGAAGAGGAAACAAGGCATTTTGCATTAGTGAATGAAATATATACATTGATGGAAGACATGATGCAACACAAATGATGCTTCAAGCTGAAGGAAAATGGTATAGGACGATTCACCTAGAGGAGCATTACGTTGTAGTGGGGGAGCCAGGTGAGATCTATTTAACTCACCTTCCAGAAAATGGCAAAGGGAGAACTAGGCCTATTGCATTAGACGTTTTCAATGCAATTGCAGCAACGGAACTGAAAGAAAAACTTTCAGTGGTTGGTACAGATGGTGCTGCATCGATGACTGGTGCACATAATGGATTTATCAGAAGCTTGGAAGAACTACTTCAGCGGTCTTTGCAATGGGCAATTTGCCTGCTACACTGCAATGAACTTCCTTTGCGCCATGCCTTCATCAGCTTAGAATAGATGGTACAACTAGAAGCCCAGATAGCTTTTGTGGACAAATAGGGAAAGAATTAAACACCAGTGTCTCAGATTGGCCAGTGGAACAGTTTAAGAAAATTCCTAATCAAAATTTTCCAATTTTGAGCAATGAAGTTATTGATGATCTTAGTTCTGATCAATATTACGGCTTTAGAATATGCATGGCGGTAATGCTTGGTGATGTGGACATGGATCTGCAACTCTTGGAAGTTGGACCGCTCGTTCATTCCAGATGGATGACCTTTGCCTGTAGAATATTAAAAACCAAATACTATAAACCCTACATGGTTTAAAATTAAAGAAACACGTAAACTAACCAATGGTCCGAAAAATTTCTACAATCTTGTCAGAAGAATAGTTCAGTTTCCTAATCAAAAAGTTAAAGATATTGCAAAAAAAGTCGTCCAAAGAAATTAATTTTTTGCACATCCTGAGTCTTGCTTGGTATGCTTGATGACAATGATGAGGATGTACGAAGAATTGCCGTTAACAAAGTGCTGACCATAAGAGGAAGTTTAAAAGACTTTGCAATTGATGATGATGGTTTCAGTAGAGGGTATATTAAACAGAATGATGAAGATGAGTCTGTAATGCAAACATTGCACAATTCTAGCGCAACCGTTCGCAAATTTCTTCTTCCCAAGTTGAATTTCAGAGCGAAGTCCTTTCATAAATTAGTGAATCTGAATGCACAAGATATGAATCAGCCACCAGCACTTCTAATTCTAAACAATTCTGAAATTGAAAGCATAAGATCTCAGCCTTTGGAACTTTTGCATCCTTGTCATAACCAGGCAGTGGAAAGGCATGTAAAGCTGGTTACAGAAGCTTCAACATCAGTTGCTGGATTTGACAAACGTGATGGTTTGATAAGGCAGAAAATTAAATCAAGGCAGTTGATAAAACAGTTCAACACTAAAAAGCAATTTAGTTCATGAGCTCATTCCTAAAGATGAGCCACAATGACTCCTCAGTCCTCATTATCACTTGATTTATTTTTATACCCCAGTGTTTGATCCAACGATGCTTTTATGCTTGACTGTGACTAAAGCAATATAATACTTGTTTTATACTTGACTATGACGACAGATGACGATTTTATTGCATGAAGAAGTGCGAATTGAAGCCTGCTTTTTTAAAGATATACTTGATGTAGTAGTGATTAAAGAACACATTGCTGCTTAGAAGAAGTGTGAATTGAAGCCTGCTTCTAAGCAGCAAATGTGTTCTTTAATCACTACTACATCAAGTGTATCTTTAAAAGAAATTCCAGTAGTGAACACCGTGTTCAGTTCACGTGCATATTGAATAGCCTATATTTATTCAAAGTATAGTAGTTATCATGGAGTGAGCTACTGAGCTAGTAAAAGTTTATCACTCTTTTTGTACTGTAATACATAGGCTAGGCTAGCATAACAGTCGCTGTTCACAATTTGTTCATTACATTTGAAGGACTCTTATTAGGTTAAATATCAAAGAAAAAAGATCTACTTGAGCTTTAATAAATGTATGTTGTATACTTGTATACTGTATAGGTTGAGATCCACGGTTGAGATGGATTCGTAGATATTTTCAAGGTTGGGGGTAAACATAGGTGGTTACTAGATTTCCTCTAGATTTTTCCCATATTGTACATTCCCTATCTTCAATGTTACAATAATGTTGGCAGCTTAATGCTTACATTTTGTTATGCATCTATTTTGTTCAATTTCACTAAATTACAAGTTTTGTTCCATATTTCATCAGATCTCGGACCTCTGAAAAGCAGTTTTTTGAAAATATTTCTATTTCTAAAGAAGATAGATAAAACTTTTCTCTTACAACAGATAGAAACTTGGCCCTTCTGAATCTTTTAAGACCAGTTTCATCTTTCTATCATAATTGGTTCAAAAGTTATGACGATTTTATGAAATTTGACGTTTATCGGCCCCGGGCTCGGCCAGTTTAGGGGGCAACACCCCAAAACCAAATTTTCCGCCAGTTTTAGGCCATTTGCCAGGTTTTTGGAGGAGTACTTTTTTGATTTTTTAGAAAAAAAATTTTTCACTCCACCCTAATCCATAAGAGCTGACCAAGCTTCACTCCTAGTCTAAAGCTGTGCAACATTCCAGGACATTCCTGATGAGATGAAACAATACTTGTTCGTTGCACAGGAAGCTGTCCAGTGTCCATTATGCTCGCTGGTTGACCAAGGCCAATGGCTATCTTCGTATTCTACTTTTTAGGCCATTTGCACTCAATGCCACTCAACTTACTGGATAAAGGTCTATCAGCCAATTTATAGTTGATGTGTATGCTCCCATGTTTATTTCAATATTTTGCACCCCAGTGCTGTAAACGGACCAGCCATCACACTTCTCAATAGAGATTTGATAGCAGTGTCTGATCATGCTATTGTAAAGTATGCGATGCAAAGTTTTATCAGGCATGGAAGGTTGGAAGCTTGTGGGTTTCCCCAAAAAATGTCACCCTGGCATCTCATTCCGATGAACCACCAATTTGCCAGAAAACGTCAGCAAGATTGCAAGAAAGCCAATAGAGGCCAAAAAACTGAGTCAATGCTTGCGCTATCAAGTAAAAAGACACTCATTTCATTTTATGATGTCACCAGTCAGTGTTCTCCATGTCTTTCATTGGGCACACCGGATGCATGGTGATCGTTCAAAAACAATCAGATGAACAATAAAAGAGTCGTTGGACTGCTGAAACGATGTGTCATCGAAAAACGAGTCAAGGATAGCACAGATGCCAATGATGATGATAAATTAGAAAAGACTGACAATGACATTCGCCAATATGTGGTTGCAATGATACAATAAGATGTCACATGTTTAGTTATGGTTTAGCATAGAGATGTACCGATACCAATATTTTGGCCGATACCGATCCCGATACCGATATCACTTTTTTAGGCCGATACCGATACTGATACCGATATTTTGGCCGATACTTTGGTGTTATAAAAAGAAGCAATTTTGGTATTTGCAAGGAATTATATCAAGGTTTTAGTAGGTTTTTGTAATTAAAGTCCGCCGCAATTGAGGACTGGGGTATGAGGGAAGAAACATTACATCATAATTTGGGTTTCTGAAAAGTGTTTGGGCAAACTCTCCAAATAAGCTATCATAATTGATAACACTAGCCGACAAAAAACAGATCTAGTTTTCTAGTTACGGTGATTTCACTGCATGAGTGAACTTGTGCATAAGGGCTATTCCGTGTCGATTCACACAGTCAAGAAATTCAACCTTTCGATTTTCTTTAAATTTTACACACCTTTTTACTATTCTATATGATGAACACTTGCAAAATTTGAGTGAAATATATTAAGAAACACGAGAGTTATGAACCATTTATTTTGGGGGGGTCTGCTGAGGGGGCACAATTTTTTTATTTTTGGCCATGTTTGAGGCCCTATTACTGCTAAACTAAATTAGGTAACAACCCAATTTTTTTATAGGTGATAGTACTTCTGCCAAATATTAAAAAAACAACATCGTTCACTTTGTCACTCTAAAAGGTCAAAGGTCATAGACTCCCAAAGTTGGCCGTTTCCAGCTCTCGGTTAAAATTTTCCAAAATTTGAAAAGCTCACCAAGACCCCATGTTTGATTGATTTTGGCTGAAATTTGGTGGAAGTGTTGTTTACAGGATTCTCTATGAACTGAAAAAATTTTAGTACAAAATATTAAATAGGTTGGGAGATATTTTATATGAAACATGTGTCAAAATGGAAAAAAAATAAAAGTGGGGTCCTTTTAATATCCCGGTTACCCATGACCCCAGAGAAAATTTGCACTGAAATTTTATCCACATATTCACTAAGATATGACAAGTCCACCATGTAAAATTGATCCATGGTTTTCAATGTTTTATAGAAAGTATGCGTCAAAGTAAATCCAATTGTGACAACCCTTCAAAAACAGGAACAGGAAGTTCTGCACTGTGTACAAGTGTGTAGCACTGGCCTGATTGCTGAAGCTAGGTTTGGATATTGCAAAAAAGTCCTATTTTTCCTGTTTATGCCTTTTGTGTTTACTGCACAAAAACAGCAGTCGCTATTATGATATTTTGGCTCATGCCACACCATTAGACTTCTTTTGTTTCATCCATTGACGTAAATGTTCTTTCAAAGTTTTGCAAACAATGTGGGGAGCCCAAGACTTATCTTGATCCCCAACTTCACTTTACAGTAGGAAAGTAAAGGTGTGGAGTCTGGAGGTGTTGTGTGTCCACGCCTTTACTACTGTTTACTTTAAAGTTTTCTTGCTTACTTTGCTGTAAAGTGAAGTTGGAGATCAAGATAAGTCTTGGGCTCCCCACATTGTTTGCAAAACTTTGAAAGAACATTTACGTCAATGGATGAAACAAAAGAAGTCTAATGGTGTAGCATGAGCCAAAATATCATAATAGCGACTGCTGTTTTTGTGCAGTAAACACAAAAGGCATAAACAGGAGAAATAGGACTTTCTTGCAATATCCAAACCTAGCTTCAGCAATCAGGCCAGTGCTACACACTTGTACACAGTGAAGAACTTCCTGTTCCTGTTTTTGAAGGGTTGCCACAATTGGATTTACTTTGACGCATACTTTCTATAAAACATTGAAAACCATGGATCAATTTTACATGGTGGACTTGTCATATCTTAGTGAATATGTGGATAAAATTTCAGTGCAAATTTTCTCTGGGGTCATGGGTAACCAGGATATTAAAAGGACCCCATTTTTAGCTTTTTGTCCATTTTGACCCATGTTTCATATAAAATATCTCCCAATGTATTTAATATTTTGTACTAAAACTTTTTCAGTTCATAGAGAATCCTGTAAACAACACTTCCACCAAATTTTAGCCAAAATCAATCAAAAATGGGGTCTTGGTGAGCTTTTCAAATTTTGAAAAATTTTAGCTGAGAGCTGGAAACGGCCAACTTTGGGAGTCTATGACCTTTGACCTTTTAGAGTACAAAGTGAACGATGTTGTTTTTTCAATATTTGGCAGAAGTAGGCCTACTATCACCTGTAAAATAATTGGGTCGTTACCTAATTTAGTTTAGCAGTAATAGGGCCTCAAACATGGCCAAAAATAAAAAAAATTGTGCCCCCTCAGCAGACCCCCCCAAACTAAATGGTTCATAACTCTCGTGTTTCTTAATATATTTCACTCAAATTTTGCAAGTGTTCATCATATAGAATAGTAAAAAGGTGTGTAAAATTTAAAGAAAATCGAAAGGTTGAATTTCTTGACTGTGTGAATCGACACGGAATGGCCCTTATGCACAAGTTCACTCATGCAGTGGAATCACTGTAACTTAAAAAGTTGACCTGATGGAGAAAAACTGATTGCATTTTCGGATTTAGCGCCCCAAAGTTAGTCTAAATCAGTTCAAAAACCGCCGGCACCAAAAATTGTGTCAGCCAGTGTAATAAGATGTAAAATGTAAACCAAGTGATTTGTGTAGTCGTACAAAAACTATTCGACAAGTAATGTGCAACCTAAGGGCACTTGTCGTTTGGTTGAAAAGCCTTTGCCACGCCAAGACTACCCAGGTAGCAAAAATGTATAATTTTGCATCGTTTTTACGTTGCTAAACGTTTAAAAAACCAGTGTAACTTGGTTGTTTTTAGTAAGCTGGTTCTATCAGTTTGTGATTTACTTTCCACCTTTTGTTTTAATAAACTCACCAAGCTTAAACAATGTCATGGCAGAATAAGTAGGCTCAAAATGAAAGCAATGGGACTACGAATCCTCACTAAACTAATCAAAATGGTCTTGTTGCGCCTAAGATGACAACCTCATTGTGAAAAAAGGAGCTTCTTTCCGGCTATCAGCACAAGGTTGAGCAATGAGCACTCACTAGTACAGCGAGCCAAGCTGTTGCGATTCGCTAACCACAACGGTGTAGCTTCCACACTAGCCATTTCAATTCTTGTCGATGTCAATTCTTGCAACAAAACGGCTGCCGAGAAACATATAGTTGACTGGATGGTCTAAATGGCTAGCTCGACTACCCAGTGGGTAGTCTTGGCCTGGTGTTATACTCTGCTGAGAGTAAAAAAGTAATACAAATGATAAATATTGGAGAAATTGAGTCTCCTTCACAACTTAAGAATCGAACAATGCAAAACTGCTGAAACAAAACGTTTTGTTTGAGTGAAAGAATCACTGTAAGCAAACAATGCCAAAAGGTGCGCGCATAAAGTCATGGGAGTGTGAGGTATCAAAAATTTGAATAGGTTGTTATTTTTCTCCATCAATGTGACGTTAGTTACTACTTTAAAAAATCCATATCTTTTCTTCTGCAGAAAATCCACAGCAAACACCTTTTTTTTACATGTTAAGTATCGGCCACAGTATCGGCCAAATTTTGCCGATACCGATGCCGATACCGATACTCAAAAAATGGCCGATATCACCGATGCCGATACCGATATATCGGTACATCTCTAGTTTAGCATGTTACAAGTTTAATATGAAAATTTAGTATGTTATCGTGAATGTTTTACATTAACTTTGATTAGTCTTTTGTGTTGTCTTATCTTGTATTTTCTAAGTTGCCTATGGAGCGTATTGAAATTCTTTGTATTACTTTCTAAGTAGTGAATGCCATTATCAAGTTTTGTTTCAAAAAAAAAATCTACTTTTTTGCAATTTTTAAAAAATTACTTTTTTTTCCTTTTATTTTAGGACTTTAAAAACCATGTAATCTTGTTTAGCATGAAAAATCATGCAGAATTAATCAAAAGATGATGGTTTTATTACATTCTAGCCAGAAGTTATGACCATTCAAACATTGGACTTTGCGAGGGGGTATTTCTCTATACGGGAGGTACTCTATACGGTGAGGTCTCTATACGGGAGGTATGGGACCTCAAAAAATTGGAGTTGGTCAAAAATTTAAAAAGGATATTTCGTTTGACCAAAAATCCCATCTCATAATCACTATTACAAAAAAACTTTTTCGTAATGGAACACCCTAATACTACATGGAAGCGTTTTATTTCAAACTAAATTGCCTGCTAATAAACACTGCCTAAAAGTAAACTTGACATTGATAAAATCATTTTTTTAAAGAAGTATTGTAACTTTTTACAACCACCAAACTAACTTGTTGAGAGCAAAAATGTAATGCGTCGTTCGGCAAACACGGTCACATCCTCTTATGACAAATAAAAAGTTACCCAGAGAAATTCTCAAATTTCAGCAAATTAAAAAAAAGGCAGTGGCTATTTGACCTGCTCCGGTCTTTGAATCTGAAACACTATTTGACCGGCCATGACGTATTCTTTTTTCTTTTTCTCTTTCAAAAGACGAGAGAAGAAAAAGTGCCTATATAAGTTCTAAATTCAACAATTTTATTCAACTGAGTCCGTAGTGCGTGCGATTTTTTTCGGGCTGGTGTTCGCGAGTGAATGAGTTCGATACTATCCGGAAGCGCTTTTTTTTTAACTAAATTTTGACCCAAAGTGGACTCAATCGTGAGGCTGCTGCATTTTTGCGGTCAATATTTAATTCGAGTAGCTTTTTTACGTCTTTTCAAATATAAGTAATGAAGTTAGAGTATTTTTAATTTGCTGGAATTTGAGAATTTTGCTGGGTAAGTTTCCGTTCGTCGTAAGAGGATGTGACCGTGTTTGCCAAACAATGCATTACATTTTTGCTCTCAACAAGTTAGTTTGGTTTTTTCTCTCAGCAAGTAACTTTTTGCAGCCATCAAATACATGGGTATTGAGAGAGAGTGAACTGGCAATCCTGAGAAGAACGGAAAGGTCAATGGTGAGAGCAATGTGTGGGGTGAAAACGAGAAGGGAAAAAAGGACTGAAGAATTGTTGGATATGCTAGAGATAAGAGAGACCATAGACCAACTGGCAAGGGCAAATGGAGTAAGATGGTATGGACATGTGATAAGGAGGGAGGAAGGAAGTTTTCTTAGAAAGGCACTAGATCTAAAGGTGGATGGGAAGAGGAAACGCGGTCGTCCAAGAAGAACGTGGAAACAACAAGTGAAGGATGAGTTTAAAAAAGTCGGACTGAAGGAGGAAGATGCAAGGGACAGGGTGAAATGGAGAAAAGGGATTAAGACAATTGCTGCGCGGAAACAATCGGCCACCCCCACTAGTGGGGAACAAACCGACGATGGATTATGATGATGATGATTGAAAGACTGGAACCGGTCAAATAGCCACTGCCTAGAATAATGACTTGCTAAGTGCTGTGAAAACTAAACACATAGGCTATTTTCTGGAAAACAAACAAAATACCGGTAATAAAAGACACTGAATCAATCTGACTAACTGCAGCAAACTAAGGCATGGGACTTAATTATTCTTAAGTGCTCGTTTTGAAACCAATAATAAATTTAAAACCATGCTTTTAAAAGCATGAATTTATAACAGATGTTTATTTTAAATGCTGGGAGGAAGGTCTGGTAGTCCTTGCCTAGTCGCCAGATAAATAAGGGACCTTGGAGGTCTGTCATACGACCTTAGAAACACTGAAAGTGGATATATTGTTGTGTTGTTAATTTTATTGCATAATAATAAAATTTGTTTGGTGTTTTGCAAGATTATTTTAATGCATAAAGTGTTCCTTGGCTCAAAAAAGGGTAAAAACACTGGCCCTTTGTTCAGTTTTCTCTAGTTGGTGGAATAATAATTCAGGGATAAGACATTAATAGAAAATATAAAATTTTAGATCATAGTCCAGGTTCAATTGATTATGGTTCAACAATGCCGAAAAGATCAAGTTGCATAAGCGACCACGCAGGGGAGAAAACAATCCTGAAAAAATCTTTGCTAAAGCCGTACCTTCTTAGTTGGTGAGCATTTCTGTTTTTTTATTGTGTTTTTGTGTTTGTCTGATTTGATTAAAGACATTCATGAACTTTATTGATCTGACATTGAGAGAGCAAAAAATAATCAGCTACTCGCTATGTGCTTAAAAACTTTGTTAATTTGTTGGTGAATAAACAAAAATATACAAAACACAACAAACACGAATAATTTGCACATCAAGGGTGGCAGAAGAAAATCAAAGGTCACCAAAATAAGCTGCCACCCAAACATTTAACCATTCTGCGGCAAGCAGTTATGGCCGTTGCTTGTTTCCTTGCCCAGTCTCAGCAAGCGGGTGTCACTGCAAATGTTTTGTTGCTTAAAGTCTTCCGTAAAGCTTCTGTTATCCATCAGAAATAATTTGACCATTTACAGTTGTTAAGAGTTTATAAGCTCATGACAAAGCCGATACGCATCATGATGACATCAGGGCAAGTGCCAATGCAGACAATGACACCAAAAATTAGGAACATCAAATATAGATAATACTTAATAATTAATAATGCAGACAAAACCTAGCAACACTACTCCCCTATTCTTATTAACCTTAGCCTACTCGAGTATAGGTCGAGATTTTCGCAAGTGATTTTTATCTTGAAAAAGACAGGTTTGACTTATACACAGGACAAGCTGTTGTCTCCAGCTCGGCAGCCTTCAAATATAACACATTTTTGCTCCGGCAAAATCTTTGTCGACGTGGATTACAGATTGTGAAATGGCATCGGCTGAAGTAAAAGTTTTGAATACGTTTATTTGCAGTGATTCAAACTTAATTTTCAAATTTAATGATTTCTTGTCAATTCTAAACTTTATAACTTGTTGAGCAATATGCAAAGCTTAGGAGAATTAAAAAAAATACACCCATTTGCTAATTATAATCAGAAAGTTATATTGTATAGGATTAGCCTACCATACTCAGCTTGCATTGACAATATTTTGTTAGTTTCAACAACAAGGGCCTACTCATTTGGATAGATTTTGTATTTATAACAAACCATATGATGCAATAGATTGAGTTTCGCTTTTGACAGCATGATTGTACTTCACAATGTAGATATTAACGACCTGGTTTAGCCTGATGCTGTGAGTACATTGTGGTAATAGTGATTTGTGCTAGCTTTTGAAAACCAGTTCTCGTCTACAAGACAATATGCAAAAGATGCAGGGAAAGCTACATAGCCAGCATGATCCACTCATTCTTAGCTCAGATAAAAGTTTTGTCTTTAATCATCAACAACAGTGCCTTGCCAACTTGGAATTTACAACCATTCCCAGAAAGAACAATGCGGTACAATTGCGCTTCAAAAAAGCCATTTTCATAAGTAAACAGAACTACATCACCTAATCTATTAATCGACTGATTTGAAAAAATTTTACAAACTGACAACACATAAACTCAACAGACGGCAGCCTCAAGCCAAACAAAAGAACCGCATAAAACAACAACACACTGACTTCAACACCGTTCGTCATTGCACAGGACTACTGACCTGGGGTTTTTTTCGGTCATTTATCGGTCATTGACCAATTTTTTAGCAAAATGTCCGAAAAAATATGGTCAATTTGGTCAAAATGTCCGAAAAAATATATAGTCAATTTGGTCAAAATGTTTCTCAGCAAAACTTAATGTTATAGCTAGTCAGGAAGTGCAAATTTTGGTTTGTATCAGCTACTACAAAGGAAATATTTTCATCAGAAAAAACGACCAAAATAAATAAAAAATTACCAAATTTTTTCAAGTAATTTCGGACGAATGACCGAAAAGTCTCAGCGAAAAAAAAACCCAGCTACTGACTAGGAAACTGTGTTCTAAAAGCTAGTGCAATCCACTATTACCACAGTGAACTCGCAGCATTATGCTAAAACAGATCGTTAACATCTACATTGTGAAATATGATACCGTATAACAATTGCATAATCAAGCATTTCTGATAAATGATTATGAGTGGAATTTGGCACTCAGAATAGCTCCTATGACCATTGACCAGGCGCCGCACCTAAATATCTTGACGCCACAATGTATGCACCTATTTGTCAGGCACCTAACTGTCTGCACTTGAAAGACGTGGATCCCAAACCTGTTAGTAAACAACTCTTGCCACTGTAGAAGCTGGTGTCTACAAATCTTGTTCATGCAAATGCATGACAATGTTGTCTGAGTCACATTTTAGTGGTTGAGTCAGAGTTCCCTGAGAGAGACTTGTGGTCATCTGTGATCTTGTCTCAATATGATGCAATAATTAATTTTTACTGCTAATCACCGGAAACTTTTTTCAAAGTAATCACCAAGATTCTATTTGGATGTTTGCTTCAAGACATGTTGCCTTCCCGAACTATACTACATTTCACCAATGTCCATTCAAGACAGAGTGTGGCTACAGTCAATGCTCAAATAAAAAAATGGTGTTTGTGGAGTGAAGTTGAGTGAAATATAGAGATTATGAATTAGTGGTTGATTGTGTTATCCCTGAACAGTTAATGGCAAGTTTATATTGATTACGAAAGCAAATTTTAGCATTCAAGTTGTGCTTAGATTTATTGCAATAAAACATTGCTTGCCGCAGAATGGTTAAATGTTTAGGTGGCAGTTAATTTTGGTGACCTTTCATTTTCTTCTGCCATCCTTGATGTGCAAATTATTTGTGTTTGTTGTGTTTTGTATGTTTTTTGTGATGTTCTGCTTTTGTTTTATTTCAAAAAAATGGCCACATCAAAAGACTCACATTTGTAGATATGTGTAACTTATACTCCACTAGTTCTGGTATAACAATTTTTGTGCGCTTTTTAGGTAATTGACCAAGAAACATTGCATTGTCTTGTAGGCAAGTCAGCTTACCCCTACAAAGGGCCTGTTGCAGTCTTTCAAAATTGTTTGCTAAGTCACCTTCAAAATTGTTTGCTAAGTCACAATTTTTTTTATGTTATTTTCTCAGGCCACAGTTGGACAGAGGAGATTCACCTTTTATCATCAGTCAACTTCAGCAGTAAGTGGCTGTTTTGTCAGAAAACATATTTTTGACCATTTGCCAACAATTGTAACACTCAGTGTTCGCTTACCAATTGCTCGACATGTTTCTGGCCAGGCACATGATCTGCGTGACCGTAAAGCTCAAGCGTTAAAGCAGCCGGCGGCCATGGCCGCTAAGTAGTGCTTGAATGACCGCCTGCGCTACCTCCTTCGTCGGCCAAGTTTGGCCGCCGGTTTCTTCTAGCCAATTATTTAATTTCGCAATAGAATGATCGTGGATTAAATGTCGAAAATATGTAGTATCAAAGAGTGACGCAGAATTAGGTCAGGGCATCATAGTCACTACTGTTGAATTGAATATATCCAGCTGCGATCACCAGCGCTGTAAGTCTTGTTTGCAATTCCCGATGTTTATTTTAACGAAGCGGTAATTTACATCGGCTGGCAATATTGTCGTTTTTATATCGGCTGGCAATATTGTTAAATAGGAGAACTAGGTTAGTTGACATCCGTGAGTAAAACACGTGTCTTCATAGTTGAGAACGCTGTGGGTTAGTGACTTCACACCCTCAATGGTGATATCATAACGGAATAAATGGTCAGGTTTTATGAAAGGCGGTATGCAGTTGAAACAATGTACTGAGCTGCGAGCAGTTAAAACAATTTAGGGTCGTTAGATGGTCCCGCAATACCAGATTACAATCCCGATAAAGCATTTAATGCGTGGTACAATGATTCTATTGCAGGACGTCGCCCAGACTTCAACAACGCCAAGTGATCATTTTAACATTGTTGCAAGTTTAATGCTATTAACTTGTGCTATCGTTATTGTATTTGGCCTCCAAGCACGCAGATTTGGCCGCCGAAAAGGAGCTCTCGGTAGACCACGATGGCTGCCGGAAAAAAAACACGAGTTTTGAGGCCTGAAGCTCATTTACAATCGGATGTTTTATCTAAGATAAAATAAGCAGATTAAGCTCTTAAAAATGAACTCCCTCAAGGATCTGTCCTGCCTCTTCTGTTAACATTTACACCCATGACTAGAGTTAGTTTGAATATCAATAAATTTTGCTATCTAAATCAGTGGTCTCCAACCTTTTTAAGAAGCGACCCCAATTTAAATGAAAATGATTTTCAACATTTACATGCGACCCCATTTTGTTTTTCCCAAAAACTGTAAGATAAATTTGACTTTGCACTGTCTGTAACTGTGACGACACTGTGGACTGAAAAGGTGCTTTTCAGTCCTAACCCTAACCCAAGATGTTGCCTTCGGTGCATCACTAGTTCGTCAGCAGATTCTGACGTATCTGATTGTTCGTATATTTGGTGCAGGTTGTTCAAATCTCATCCGACTGTGGAAAGAGCAAAATCTGTAAAAGCAAAGTCTCCAAAATCCAAGTACATCAGAAAGAAAAAAGTTCTACAAATTGAAGAAATAAGGTTTGTAATCTTTGCTAATCTAAGCGCCCACATCATTGCATAGATTTAGGAACAGATCCAGTGCATGGAGGTCTTTCCAATCGAATTATAAATGTCTTGTTCGGTACACAAGAAAAGCTTTGGCTGTTGTTTGTACTCAAGATTCTGTGCTTCTAACTTCTATGAGTTTCCAACTAATAAAAATCAACAGAAATGCAGCACATGCTGGAGGTATGGACATTCATTGCATCTCACTCAAAAGAAGTAGAAAGAACTTAATTAATTGAATCAAATTATTGACTGAAAGAATTGTCTTTGCACGAAAAAACTGCTTGTAGAGCCTAAGACCACGCCTTGCAATTGAAATGTGTTACCAGTCAACCATTTTTGTTCAAGGACAAACTAACTTGTTGCGAATGGAATCCATTTTTTGAGTGTTGTTTTGATTTTATCATTCAAATGGCTCATTTACATGGATGAGGTTCCCATCCTTGCAATATTTCCGCATGACGTAACATGAAGTATCCACCAAAACTGAGGTTTTTAAAACACAAGTTGGTCGTTTACTTTCATCTTAACTATGTATTGATATAACTCTTCTTGCTCCCCGATAGCTGTTTATTCCAAAAGATGTTAAAATTCAAATTTGGGAACTAACCAGGGTTGTAAAAATCTCGGGATGACACCGACAAGATGACGATGCACAAAAGCAAAACTATTAACCATAAAAACTTTCTAGAGGAAGGTCTGGTCCGTTTAATCAGGCTGCTGGTAATTAATACAGATTTGGGACCATCAAAATGGTTCTATAAAGCGCGAAATGGCCCGTTTCGGTGAGTCCGATTCGGTGAGTCCGATCCCTTAACGGGGATTTTTTCAATTTTTTTTTAAATTATCGGGTACCGTAGCCTAATTATCATTGCCGTTTTAGGGTTAGGGGTTAGAGGTTAGGAACTCACCGAATCGGACTCACCGAATAGTAGCAGACCCTATAAAGCGAGTAGTCCAATTAAATGTTAGCTGAAAAATGCCTGATTGACTGGATTATATTTCTTCATCTGTGGTTGTTGCGTTTGACCCAGCCGAACTATTGCAATTTTGTATTTTCAGTTTTGTTCACATGCCACGCTTTTGTGTTTACTCGTTTGTGGAAACTACTCTTTGGTCTCAGCAACTCAAGAGTCAATGAACTTCGTTTGGATCAGCCTAATCTTGAAATGTTTGTTTCAGTTCTTCATTTGTTGTCGGAATCCGTGAAGTGACAAGAGCGCTCGAGAAGGGAATCGCTTCGTTGGTCCTCGTTTGTGACTCAGCAAGGCCATCGCTTCTCACCGAGCATCTGATCATCCTTTCCGCTTCCAGGAGTATTCCAGCTGCCCGTGTCTCTGACCTCAGCTCTTCACTGTCGTCTCATCTCGGACTAAAATCAGTGCTTGCACTGGGCTTCCTGAAGCAAGCTACATCTTCTGATTTGTTACAAGTTGTGGATAATATCAAAGAAAAGGTTGAAGAGATCATTGTGCCCTGGTCCCTGCATCCAACTCCTCCACCTCTATTAGAGTCAGAGTCTACTGTGGTGGAGCACAAGTCCAGTGAAACTCCAGTTTTAGCTCCCACTTCAGTTTGCATCAACAGAAGCAAAAGGAAGCCTCCATGCCCTGACGATGGCCGACACTAGGAGGCGTGTTAAGGTTTACACACTGAACGAAGAGAGACAATGGGACGACAGGGGGACGGGCCACGTCTCGTCCGGATTTGTTGATCGTCTGAAGGGAATGACGTTGATCGTGCGAGCAGAGCACGATGGATCCCTGCTTCTCGAGTCGAAGATCTTGCTGGATACGGCCTATCAGAAGCAGCAAGAGACCTTGATTGTTTGGTCAGAGGGAGAGAACACCGATCTTGCTCTCAGCTTCCAGGAGAAGGCCGGATGCGACGAAATCTGGGAGAAGATTTGTGAGGTTAGCACGCTTCTTTGTCACCAATGATGTGCATTATTCTGTGCAGTGTAAGATTGATACAAGACAAGGGCAATTGCTAATACAAGACAATTGCTAATCTTTAATGACTTTAAGCTAATGTGGCCCTTTGTACACCTGCAATATTATCAACACGCAGTATCACATTAAGTATGGGAGGTTCTTATGTATCGTGTCTCTTAAATTTAGCTTCTGGTTTTCAAAAGTAATTATGTTGGTTTCCCCATGTACCACTTTGCTTGTACAGCGCCAAGATGCCTCAGTCTACCAACAGATAGGTAGCAATCCGCTTCATTGAAGGCGTCAAAATCTGGAACATCGCGTCAAAATCTGGAACATTGCGTCTCGAAATTGGTCACTGTTGTTTAGTTCTTAGATTATCTTCTGTTACTGAAGACAAGACGATGTAACTCGATCAATAGCCAAAAGAAACAATTTACTGCACTCACCCAATTGACTTCCAGTAAACACAATCAATTAGACAAAATATTGTTTTTCAAAAGTGGCTGTTCTGTGCATCCTCATAATTCTCCATGATTTATCTGAACTTAATTTGCAATGACCTTGTATGTCATGTCAACGTAAACCGGCTTTCATAAATGAGCGAATTGAAGCTTTAAAAACAGAGTTGTGAAGTGGGATTTTGGCGTGCCTGGAGTGGTTAAAGAATGTGCGATTTCGGCTTGATTCAAAATAATGAATCATAAAATTTATGTTTGCAATCTTTTTTTAGGATAATAATATTGTTTCTTGTTCTCTGCATTGCGCTGTAAAAAATTAATTGAAATTTTAACTCCTTGCAATATGATCGATAAGACCAAAGCTGTATCACTTACAACACCACAACGTTAATGTATTAATTACGTTTCATAGAACTACTGATTACTGTTTTAAAACAAATTGAAAAATCTGGCAACGCTAAAGTCGGACTGCACAGCCAAACTGCTTAAAAGTAGACAAACTGTGAAGAACTGTCACAAATCCATTACCAATTACCATCTTGAAGTGCAAAGTTCAATCAGCCATTAAATCGTCGACTTGAGCGACATTTCTGTTTTGGAGACCGTTAAAATAGTGTCGAGTTATCTGGGCTGGGTATGTACATTGCCATGGGCGATCTGCCAGGACCAACAAGTATCAAGTTAGGCGAATTCTACTTCATATTCAGATATCTATTGATTTCACTTCATCAATTGTTTTGAAATATCAGCGATAAATTTAAGCCGACCCCATTGTTTTGTTCAACCTTTGTGCTTAAGGTCGAAGGTCAAGTTTGGTAATGTTTGGGTTCCATTGCAGCCTTGGAAGCTATGCCAAGGTAATAATTTGGCCTAGACCAAATAAGAAAATTTGTACCTGATTTTGTTTCACGCTTGATTGTCACAGGTTCAGGGCAAGGATCCATCGGTGTACATCACTCAAGACATCGCTGACGACGATGACGACATTGGCGGCGATCGATTGGACGACAGCACAGACTCCCTGCAGCAATCCGCTTCGCCTTATGTCCTTCCACCTTGTGAGCTCGGACAACTTGAGGAAATCGCTGAACTTTTCACCTCGTCGTTATCGTCGCTTGTGCGTCGCGAGCAGCTGGCTCGGGGCATCGAGGAATCCGATTACATTCAGAAACTATTAACTTTATTCCATACATGTGAGGACTTGGAGAATATTGAAGGTCTTCATCGACTCTATGAGATCATGAGAAGTATATTTTTGCTGAACCGAAGCAGTTTGTTTGACGTGATGTTGCAGGAAAGCCACATCATAGACGTGGTTGGTTGTCTTGAGTATGACCCATCGCTCTCTGCTCCACAAAAGCACAGAGACTATTTGCTGCAAGAAGTCAATTTCAAAGAAGTGTTGCCAATTGAAAATGATGACTTGAAGAGGAAGATTCACCTGACCTTCCGGCTGCAGTACATCCAGGATGTGGTTCTTCCCACTCCTTCCGTGTTTGAAGAGAACATGCTCTCCACCCTCAGCTCTCTCATATTCTTTAACAAGGCAAGTTTTCATTTCCCTTTTGTCCCCGCCAACAATTCGACCTATAACTATCCTTTCATGCAATATCAAGTTTGTAGCGAAAGCTTGTTTCATAGTTTAGTTGTTGTTCAGTACAGTAGCTTCTTTGGTGCAGCATGTCAATTAACGTTGCATAGAAGCATTGCTAAGTCAAATCTTGCAATAACGTTGCTGGATTGTCAGTGATGGTGACCGATCTACGATTTTCTTTCAGGTGGAAATCGTGAATTTGGTCCGCGGTGATGAATCCTTCCTTTCGTCTGTATTTGAGCAACTTCGAGATGAGACGACGGATGACAAGAGGAGACAAGATCTCGCCGGCTTCATCAGGGAGCTTTGTTCCTTATCACAGACTTTGCAGCCAACATCGCGTGATGACTTTTTTCGTCAACTCGGCGATCTTGGAGTGCTGCAGGCGATCGAGGTTCTGTTGTCCGGCGACGACTTGCAGTCTCACCGTGTCGCCATCGATGTGTTTGCTCACGTCGTCGAGCACAGTCCATCCATGGTACGTGACTTTGCTAGGAAGGAGACAAACGAAGGTGATGGAGATGATGATCTCTTCCTCCTCAACCTTGTCATTGAACAAATTATCTATGATCCCGATCCGGAGCTTGGACGCGCCATCCAGCTCATCGGGTTGCTCCGTGTCTTGCTCGATCCTGAGAGTATGCTCGCCAACAAGAATGAGAAAACTGAGTTCCTAGCTTTCTATTATCGGAATTGCATGCACGTGCTCATGGCGCCTCTGCTGGCCAACACTGCTGATGAGAAACGACCCGGCAAGGATGACTATAGAACTGCTCACCTCCTCAGCCTTATACTGGATCTCCTCACCTTCTCCGTGGAGCATCACGCTTATAACATCAAGAACTACGTTCTCAACAAGGATTTGCTTCGTCGGGTTCTTGTTCTATTGAACTCCAAACATTCTTTCCTTCCTTTGTCCGCGTTGCGTTTCATGCGGAAGATTGTAGGAAGACCAGATGAGTTCTATCGTCGCTATCTCATCAAGGGAGACTTGTTTGCTCCTGTGGTGGAAAAACTCTTTCAATGCGGGAAGCGATACAATCTTCTTAACTCCGCCATCCTGGAGATATTCGAGTACATCCGATCGGAAGATATCAAGATCCTAGTCAGCCACGTCGTGGAGCAACATTACAAACAGCTCGAGAGCATCAACTACACGACAATCTTCCAAGGATTAAAGCGATGTTACGATCAGGAGCAGAACCGAAGTGTCATCAAAGCGTCGCATGGCAACCACCGATTTCGACGCGATGATCGCGAACCTGAGGAAGAGGAGGAGCTGTGGTTCGAGAAGGATGATGAGCTGGATGTTGCTGATGCGTTTGATGCTCCCAAGATCAACATCGACTCTGTTCTTGGTGAAAATAAAGCGGACGAGAAGAAACCTGACCCGTTGCCGAGCAACGGAGTTCATGAGGATCCACCCGCGTCGAATGTTACTGTGAAGAATGGACTCGTCGGATTGGTGGATTATCCTGATGACGATTCGGAAGATGATGACGCAGCTGACAAAGAACCAGCCGTGAAGGATGACGTAACAAAGGAAAGTGTGACGATTGAGCGTTGTGGCGGAGAAATTGACGCAAGCGAAGAACCAGCTCTCAAAAAACCAAAGTTGTTACAAGTCACGGATGACTGACCCACGTTGCGTCACAGCATTTCAGATTTGCACAGACCACGTCACCAGGGCAACAGTTGCGCCATTGCAATACCACTGCCTCACATTAAAGTTCGATTATGCAGCCTCAATGGCAGTCGCATTCCCCCATGTACTGCAGCCTCAATGGCTCTTGGCCGCCAAGTATTTTTATTGGATTTTACCGCAATTTGCTGCATTTGCGCCGTTTCTAATAAAATCAACTGACCAAGTATCGGCCCATGGTTGCCACCGCACGATGGCATGCTTGGGCAGGGTATTTGTAGCCTTGCCTCATCCAGGTAGATTACAGAAGTGCAGTGCAACATTGTGGCGGTGATTCCAAACACGGCGGTATAAGCGATGTTTCCAGAAATGCCACCGGCTTCTGAGCGCTTGCAGTGACGTAACCAGATCAATTTTGCAAGGGGGATAAGGCTTCTTCCAGGAGGGGCAACATTTTCAGTGACGTCATAAACGAAGACGACGTAAATTGCTTCAAAATTAAAGTTCACGTTAAATGTTATTTGGCGATGAAAGATTAGCTCGGGAAGGTTTTTTTGGACTGGTCATGCGCTAGGTGGCCAGCACAAAATCGCCAGAGTTGCAAACAAGGGGGAGCTTTCCTCAAGATTTTTTTTAAAGAATGCCTTAAAAATGCGCATTGTAAGGGTAATTTCAACCTCGTCGTCGTGTGAGCCTCTGGGGCCGAGGGTCTATCCTTTTACCACCCCAGATTCACGATGTTCCCGGACTACACGAAGGCTGCTAGAGAGCAGCCAGTCTTTGGTTTCATCATCCATGACACGCAGACCTTCCACTCCGTTAGGTGGCTTGAAGATGGAACAGTCATTGATGATGTGGTCATCAAAATTTCAACCTAAACCAATAGAACACTTTGTCAAATAATGCTTTTACAAAGGGTGAAAAGTTTATCCAAGTTACATAAAACCAAAACAGCAGTAAGAATAAATAGACTGGACTGGGCCTATAAATGGTTGGTTCAATGGTAGGCTTCAGCATGTCAATAAATACTTTTCGTAAGGCACCTGCAGCTAATAAGGCCCGCTAATTTTCAAACCTCAATATTTTTCTAAATACTGCATAATTTTGAACGAAACTTGGAATGAGGATACTTTGGGTCTATCTAAACAACATATCTGTGAAACAAGCTTCTAAGTAAAAGGGGTTGTAAAATATTAAAAAAACTCTCAAGCGGGCCTTATTAGATGCATGCGTTGTGAATAAGGCCCGGTTTGAATTTGCACCAAAAGTGATAGAAAAGGTATATTTTCACAATAACAACACCACAAAACAACTTCTAATCGGCAACACAGGCACAGAACTAATAAGTAAATACACAGAGACAACTATTCCCTCCTTTCCCATGCTCCATTTTTTTCAAAGCGACATGGTGTTTTTAGATGTGTTAGGGATACTAAAGTATTTTGATAATGAAATTATGATATTTCCATTGCAATAAAACATTGGATTAATGGTGTAACAAGAATTTTTTGGGTTACTCAAGTCTTTAACCGTCACTTTCTTAACTAGGGGTGCACAACGGTACAATTTTCCTACCTCGTGCCCATGAGCCTTATTACCAACATTAGCCTAGTCGTGATCATCATTATCAGTCTTGCTTTAATTAAAAAAAAAGTTCAAATTTATTGGTTTTACTGCATCAGCATGCACATATCTTTCACATAAAATGCAAAAAAACCGAAGTCAAAGCAGTTTGTTAACTCCAGAGCAGTCTAAAATATGTGAAAATTAAGAAAACCACTCAATTTCAGTCCCCCCAAACTTCAACTTTCCGTAACTCAAAAAGTTGTAAACTTTAGGCTGTGAAACTTTACCAGTAAGTCTCAATTCACCATGGCAGCAACCAGAGATTTCACTTTTGTTTAAAAGATTTGTAACAACGGAGATCTCGGGGGTGGGCCTTATTACCGGCCGGGCCTTATTAGCTGCAGATGCCTTACAAAATACAACGCAGTAGCTAACTTATTTAATGCGAGGTGTGGGTCGCACGTAGAAACAAACATTCGACATTACAGTTGGTTACCGGAAAGCAAAACGTTAAACAACAAAATTGTATACGGTACTACTACCTCTGACTACTGTTAGCAGCGAAAGTGTTACATTTTTCGTTGTGATGGTCAGAAATAAAAAAAAATGAACTGATTAAATGCCGCATAAATTTGATCAAAAAATACCTCTTTTTTAACAAACTTCTCGACAGCTTTCCAATAGCTTACAAGCTTGTTTCATTGCGCATAAAAAATATTTGGGGGGGGCAATTGCCCCATGACTATGCCCCTGGTTATACGGATTGCACTTTCTTGTTTGGTTTTAATCGAAGGATAAAAGAAATTAATAACAGCTTCTGAAGAACGAACACGCTGGATCAAAATAACATCATCAATTGTGAGATATAGGTTACTGCTTTCAGCTGGTCAAAGAAATAGGATGTGTCCGAATCTGGTCAAACCAAGCGAGCTGATGTGCTGCACTATGAGATACGGAATTCCAACCAAAAACTGTTTTCCCTGATTAACGTTTTATTAGCTGCATTTTTACAAGGGGGCAATTGCCTTCCCTGGTTACGCCACTGAGCGCTGGGGACAGTTACTTTTGATGGAAGAAATGTCATCTAAACACATCAATTCAATCGAGCTGCAGCACATGAACAACGTTGTGCTTCTTTGCTCAACCATTTGTAGGTCATGCCTTATGAGGTTAAACGAAGGAAACTTTGATCACTAACCGACGATTGCGTAAGTGGCGCCCTCGACTTGGCTATAGCTCTTGATTATGAACAGCATGTTGCTCTGGAGAGAAACGCGCGACCTTTCTTAGGGCTATGGCCTGCTGAACTGATTCTAAACCTGCGGGAAGTTTTCTCGTCGTGTTCTAGTTTTTGAGATAGGCTGCACCCCTAGTGCTGTTTGCCTGTCTAGTTTTTACACATTTAGAACAAGATCAGAATGCTTTTCATTCCATAACGTCCAAGATTTAGAAGGGTGGTCCCTCCCACGCAAACTGTGTGCGCAAACTCGGAGGCAAAATACGCTACTGCAAGTGAAAGAAAACAAAAACATATTCTATGTTCTATGCTTGAAGTTATAGGCCTATATTTTTGTGCGGAGTCTTCGACATAGCCTATTGGTGTGGTAATATTTATTTCACGTGTAAGGTCAGCGATGACTTCTCACCTCCTCTCAGACTCGTATGTGCTTCATTGCCATCGAGAAAGGTCAATGAGATAAATCGAGTGGTTACGCTACTGGCCTAGTTGGCGGAAATGGACTTTTGATTGTGGTGGTATTTGCTAATACCTAATAGTGCTGTAAACGTTTACTATATTTTGGATAAAAAGGGTTTGGAAAAGTGAATTATACATCGTTAAAAGCTAGCGAATTATCTTTACAAATTAGTTTGAAATTCAGCATTTTTCGTCATATGCTCGGATAGACGATGCACTAAACAAAAGATTGGTGCAGGGTTAACCCTTCAAATTTTTGAGCTGGCTACGTCATTGAACAATGCTAACGGTCTCGGTTTGAAAGCAAAACTTTTCATATTCAGTGCGGAATTTGTATTGTAACAGACATTCCTCGCATCTGAGTTCAATCGCCGTTCACATGACGGAATTTAAAACAAGCCAACTATGAATGACGTCAGCACAAGATGCATCTTCCACTTTGAAATTATCTTTCGATCTGCAACACTCGCCAAAAATACGAACAAATTTGTACAAAACCACGGAAGTTGTAGCGGTCGTGAGTGTTTGTAGAGGTCGTGAGTGTTTGTAGAGGTCGTGAGTGTTTGTAAAGGTCGTGAGTGTTTGTAGAGGTCGTGAGTGTTTGTAGAGGTCGTGTTTGTAGAGGTCGTGAGTGTTTGTAGAGGTCGTGAGTGTTTGTAGAGGTCGTGAGTGTTTGTAGAGGTCGTGAGTGTTTGTAGAGGTCGTGAGTGTTTGTAAAGGTCGTGAGTGTTTGTAGAGGTCGTGAGTGTTTGTAGAGGTCGTGAGTGTTTGTAAAGGTCGTGAGTGTTTGTAGAGGTCGTGAGTGTTTGTAAAGGTCGTGAGTGTTTGTAGAGGTCGTGAGTGTTTGTAAAGGTCGTGAGTGTTTGTAAAGGTCGTGAGTGTTTGTAAAGGTCGTGAGTGTTTGTAAAGGTCGTGAGTGTTTGTAAAGGTCGTGAGTGTTTGTAGAGGTCGTGAGTGTTTGTAAAGGTCGTGAATGTTTGTAGTGGTCGTGAGTGTTTGTAGAGGTCGTGAGTGTTTGTAGAAGTCGTGAGTGTTTGTAGAGGTCGTGAGTGGTTGTTGGAAACATTTGAGCGAATTGTTCAACGCCCCAGACAGTTAAATCCGTCGTTTTTACATTGTGATGATGTAAAAACGATGAATTTTGCTGTCAGGGGCTGATCAGAATACAGTCATTGAATTTCACGATGGAATAAAAGCAGCTCTGCAGCCATGGGCGACTGTGGTAGGCCTTCACTTCATTGGGATCGATATATTGCAGGAGGCCTACTAGACGTACGGTTTGTGGACTTTGATGCAAAAATCGTTGTCAGTTTCAGTTACAATAATTTAGTCGGATGACGTAACCCAGCTTCGTGACGTCAATCGTCGGTGGAAATCCATCCGCGGTGCGAGACCTCAACAGCTAGGTGTCAGTAATGATCAGTCCTGGTACCGGTTTCATCGACGGCGTAGGCATTGTAAATGGCGACATCTTGTGTGGGTCTGTCCTGAGAGGAAGTTTCCACCATTCCCATCATCTTGACGATTTTCATTCCTTTGCTGATGCGGCCAAACACCGAGTGCTTCCCTGCAACGCGCTGATGTTATTCAAGGAAGCGATGGAGCGAAGATTGCAACAAACTGTGCTTACCATCCAGCCACTGGGTGGGAGCGAGGGTGATGAAAAACTGGCTCCCGTTCGTATGTGGACCCGAGTTAGCCATCGACAATATGCCCGCCCCTGTGTGCTTTAGCTCCCGATGAATCTCGTCGTCAAACTGAGCCCCGTAAATCGAAGCGCCACCTCGGCCTACCAACAATGTAACAAAACAACGATTTTACGCGGCAAGAAATGGAAAGCTGAAGCAATGGATGCTGGAGCAGCTTTCCTCACTTGGTGCAGAAGAACATGATCAACAAACGGGAACTCCTCTCACCGTCGATCCGATGTGGGGGGTTCAAAGCTTCTATAGTCTATAGCCATCTGTAACCACCAGGGTTAAATTTTTTCTTGGTTTGGGGGTGAATGTTCATGAATAAACGACGGGATATTGCCAAACGGGCAAATGAGTGATGGTATTCCGGTACACGTGTAATTTATTACTGCTAGTCGATCACTAATCTTCAGATGTTCTTCATTGATGTCTACATGCGAGCAAGACAAAAGCACTGAAAAGCCGTAACCATGGCGACCTTTATACATAGGTCATGACAGCGTGCAGCTTAAAATTTGACGAGGCTGATCTGTTAGTAGCCAAAATCGCTAGAATAAGTTGGTAAGTTCAGTATAAATTAATAAATGCAGTCTCTGCGTGATTTTGATACTTCTGTACTATTGTTACCATTCAAATAACGAAGTAGATTTTGGCACTTGTGATGGAAATCTAAAAAACGTCTGGTAACACTGGTAATTGGGAAAATTTTGTCATTTTTTTATCATAATATTAAGAGTTTTGCAGTGATTTGAGATTCAGTGATCACACTTTGGATTCTCAAAACTATCATTTCAAAGGGATAGAAAGTAACTTTAGCTTAAAGTTCAAAATCAAAATTACATCGGCTTTCAGCCAGGCCTCTAGCTTGCACGTTGTCAAGGCCTGTGTATATAGATTGCTGTAGTCTTAACGTAATCTATTTTAGAGTTATTTTATAAACCTTCTCAATTGTTACGAATGTCAGTGTTGCCAGATAGGAAATTTTGTCCTCAATTTGGGGATATTTCCAAGACGTTGGAACAAAAATTGGAATATTTTTCTGGTCTGGAAACCCGGATCGAGGTTCCAGACCTACCGCTGAAGTAGATGATATTGACGTCGACGGAAAAACTAAAATGTTGATAAACAAGAGGCTGCATTCGGGATTGCATTACAGTTGTTTGGAAATTCCTCCTTTAGCATCTGACAACACTGACCAATATAACGCGCTTAACATGTTTTACAAACTTATGGAGGCTTTGAACCTCCATTTCTTAACTTCCATATATGGGTGTTGATTTGAGTCTTTATCTTCAGACGCAGGCCTGGTCATCGAGATTAGCAAATTGAAGTTTCCAATGAATTATTATCTATTGAAGTGATGTTGTCTACGAATTGCTGCATCCACTCTGAAGTGCAACTGAATGCAATCAGCCATTAAAATGGATTGCTCAAGTATACACTCCGAGAGTCGAACCAGTGCTGTTAGATCTTGAGGTTTCTTTGCATACAAAGTCGGTACTTAACCAAGTGAACTATCGAGACGTACCTCAATGATATTACATCACAACTGTCTCTACAGAATGCATTGAAATTATCAAACCTGTCGCGGTTGGATCGCCTCCTTGGATCATGAAGTCTTTGATGATCCGATGAAACTTGGTCTTGTTGTAATATCCACGACGACACAGCTCAGCAAAGTTGGAGCAGGTCCTTGGAGCGTGGTCCCAGTATAACTCCACTTCAACTGTTCCCATCCTATGTGTAAAATTGAAGAGTACAAAGTATAAGTGGAAAAAAATACTGACAAGAGGATGGCTGCGACTTTGTATAATCTGTCAGTTTGTTTTTCTCATGGCCTGCACTTGTTGAGATGGATGCAAATCAAGCATCATCATCAACCGATTTTGATTAAATTTATACAGGGTCATCAATAATTAATTAATGTAAAAAGAGATCCAATTTAAAAACTAACAAAGAAAGCGAACGTAGCCTATGGAACCATGTTCACAGTTCTCAAGAAGGATTTGAAGATAAACCCATTCAAACACATGAAGAAACAGTTGCTAAGTGCCAATACCATTGAGAAACGTCCAGAGCCAGAATTCTGCTCTCACGCAATCGCATTGAAGGAGGCACGCTGCCAAACTTGTGTTCAGCGATGAGAAGAAATTTGATGTTCAGCATCATTTTAACAATCAGAATGGTCGTGTTTGGTCAAGAAATGGTGATGTGGAACCCCGAGTAGTCACTCGGAGACAAGGGGCGGCATCAGTGATGGTGTGGGCCGCAGTCAACGAATCAGGAAGGAGTCCATTGATTTTTGTGGACCAAGGAGTGAAATTGAACCAAGAAAATTACCGAAATGATATTCTTTAGGTTTCATTGCTGCCTTGGGCAAAGAAACACTTCAAAAAACGTAATTGGTCATTCCAACAAGATTCTGCCCCTTCACATGGAGCTAAGAGAACGCAAAACTGGCTTTCAGCCAATGAGCCGTTCTTCATTTCCAAGGAAGAATGGCCTCCTTCATCCCCAGACCTGAACCTCCTAGACTTTGGCATCTGGTCTTACCTGGAGAGCAAGGTTTCGACTAAACACCACCAAAGTTTGGAAGCGTTGAAGGCTAATCTGAAAAAAGAATGAGCCAAAATACACCAAAGAGTTATTCGTTACTCTTGCAGGTCCTTTTCGAAGCGTCTCCGACTTGTTATAAACTTGCTTTTCCTAAATATTTATTAATTTGACAATAATTTGACATTTTGACAATAATATTATATATTTATTACTCAAAAATTGTCTACCATTTGTTAAATACAGTTGTTTGAAGTTATAACGTTAATTATTATTGTTAACCCTGTATAAAAAAAACTTGGAGTGCGGATTGGATGTTGGAATATGGGAAGTTTGTGTGGGAAAGGAACCGAAGTATGTAAAGAACTAAGAAAAAGGGGGATGAATGTATGTTACCTAGAAGAAGTAACATGGAGAGGGCAATCCTCGTGGCTTTCAGGTCTCCCACGTTAGGAGATTTATGGTGGTCAGGAAATAGTGCAGGGAATGGTGGTGTAGGTATCTTGCTGAACGAGGAATTATGTGAGAAAGTTGCAGAAGTTCAAAGAAATAGTGACAGAGTGATGACAATGGTACTTGCTTTTGAAGAGGCTGTTGTAAGAGTAATCTGTGCTTATGCACCGCAAAGTGGTAGAGAGTATGTAGAAAAAGAGAGGTTTTATTATGATATGGCAGAGGAGTGGGATTTACAGGATTCGAACGAGTTGGTGATTGGGTTAGGGGATTTCAATGGACATGTTGGAAGACGAGTAGATAGGTTTGAAGGTATTCATGGGGGATTTGGATTTGGGGAAAGAAACTGGGAAGGAACAATATTACTTGAATTTTACGATGCAAAAAACTTTGAAGAGAGACAATAAAGAGAGACAAAAAAAGACAATAACATGAAACTTATGAACAGGCCAATTATTTGGTAGACATGAGTGCTCAGGACCTGTGCATTTTATTTAAGAACAGCTTGTGACAAAGTGTGTGGGAAAAAGAAAGCAAGGATAGTTCGTGGAGATACGTGATGATGGGATGAAAAGGTGAAGTATGCTAGTTTGGAAAAGAGGGAGGCATATAGGGATGCACAATACAGAATATCGAATCTTAGTCGAATCTCAATGTATTCGAATCGCATTTGCAGTTTCTTTTCGGATATCAGGATTCGAAAATAAATCTGTTAAATGAACAGTGTGCGACGTTAAACAAATGTAAAGTTGATATATTCCGTCTTGCACGCTGAGTTTTTTCTTCATGGACTGTTTGTTCCAGGCGACTTTTTTCTTCCTTCATAGGGTTTGCGCAGTTATCAGAACTGCAGACACGCAGTGCGTTTCCGTGTGACCGTATGATGATGCTTGATGATGCATCGTATGATGCTTGATTTATCATATGTTGTACTCTATTTGACATGTGATACTAATACAATTCAAAATAAAGTACAAATATTTTTGCTTTTTGTTCGATATTATTTGGAAAAAATTGCCGCGTAATTTCAGAATAGATTCGAAATTCTAGAATAGCCAGGTATTCTGTATTGTGCATCCCTAGAGGCATATAAACTGTAGTGTGGAATTGAATTACATGCAACTTGGATTCAATGGGGAACAACAGACGCTTTGTTCATTTTAAGAAGAATGCAAGAAGCTTACAAGGAAAAAGAGAGAAGCTTTTTTGACTTGGAGAAGGCAATTGACAGAGTCCCGAAAAAAGTGATCGATTGGGCAATGAGACGATGGATACCGGAGGTGCTAGTAAGGTCAGTTGTACGAAGGTGCGAGAACAAAAGTAAAAGTTGGTTCAAGTTAGTACTCAGATGAATATTTGTGAAAGTCGTGGTGGATCAAATATCAGTGCTGTCACCCCTTATATTTGCTATTGTGGTTAATGTTGTGACTGAAGGGGTAAGGGAGAGGTTGCTGAGCGAAATTTTGTATGCGGATGACCTGGTTTTGACCAATGATAGTATGCAAGGACTGGAAAAAAGTTTCAAATGAATGGAAGCTGTGGATCTAAAGCAGCTGTGTCAAGAAGGGCAAGGCTGAGTTGGGCAAAGTTCAGGGAATGTTGGGTAATGTTATATGGACAAAAAGTTTTCATCAAAAATAAAAGGGAAAGTCTAGTGGAGTTGTGTGAGGCCTGTAATATTGTATGGCAGCGAAACACGAATATTAAGAGAAAGTGAATTGGCTATTCTGAGAAGAACGGAAAGAACAAAGGTGAGAGCAATATGTGGAGTAAAAACCAGAAGGAAAAAAAAGACCGAAGAACAGATCGATATGCTTGAGATGAGGGAGACTATTGAACAATGAACAACTTGTCAGAGAAAACGGAGTAAGATTGTATGGTCATGTACTAAGGATGGAGGAAGGAAGTTTTCTTCAAATGACATTGACTTTGAAGGTCAATGCGAATAGGAAACGGAGACTTCCAGAAAAAACAAGAAACAGGTGAAGAATGAGGCAGACACGGTCGGACTAAAGGAAGACGATGCGATGGACAGAACGAGATGGAGAATAGGAATAAAGGCAATGGCTGCAAGGAAAGAATCGACCACCTTCACTAGTGGGGACAAAACCGAATTTGGATGATAATTACAGGCCATGAATTAAATCATCATGTTGACTGTTGAGGGCGTAGTCTGTCTATCTGTCAAGAGCGAATATTTCTTCTCCACACCCCACGATTCGTTGGGTTGGTAGAGTCCATGGCCAGGGCTAAAAGGTCATGCTCAACAAATTCTTCCCGAGAAAGTTTTGGGCTACCTTAACCCTGCTGTGCAGCTATGTTGACACATCTGACCTGAGTGATCCAGCTAGAGATGGGCTCAAAGTGTCCAAGCCATCTCAGTCTGCCTAATTAGAGAACATCACCAATCTCTCTCATTTTAAGCCTGGATAAAAGAGTCTCAAACTGAATGTTGTCTTCAGGCTTGACTAGGCAGGTCCATCTTACCATCGCTTTGTCATTACATTGTAGGGTGGGCGCTTGTTAATGTTGCTCACATTTCAGAGCCATAGAGCATGACACTCCTCACACCGTTGTAGTAAACTTTACCTCTGATTGCAGCAGAGAGTTGCTTCCTTGTGAGGATAGGGAGGAGTTCTCTGAACTTTTTCCAGACTGACATACATCACTTTATGGCTGTTAATTATGGTCTGCTACTATTCAGAAGGAGATATTCCAATTCGGAGACCGCCTTTTTTGAAGATTTTTAAAATCTCACAGCGGCATCTGTTTAGGAATTAGCTTAAATACAGGTTATCACATAAAGTCCCAGCAAAAAAAAAAATAGTTGCAAAACGAATTAACAATAATAGCGGTTTGCGATTAACAAAAGTGGTCAATCAAATGAAGTCTCAGCGAAAATGTCTCAACTAAAGTTGCTAGATATCGCCGGAATGGTCCGTTTCGGCTAGTCCGATTTGGCTAGTCCGATTTGGCTAGTCCGATTTGGCTAGTCCAATTCGGCTAGTCCGATTCGGCTACTTCCCTTTTCGGCTACAGTCCGATTCGGCTAGTCCGATTTGGCTAGTCCGATTTGGCTAGTCCGATTCGGCTACAGTTTTGAATTGTATTTTGTATTTTATTCCACAATATCGTTTCTTTTGCATTGCGACAAAGAAAAATAAATTGAAATGAAATTTAGTGCAAAATGTTTGAACTATTAAATTGAAATGTTTGCTCACATAAAATCGACATGTATCCTACGTCACCGTCTGTATGCAAACTTAGAATATATTAGAATCCTCAACTATTACAAAATTCCAAATCCAACGACGCCTTCTGTTTATTTAGAGAATGTTGTATTTTATTCCACGATATCGTTTCTTTTATAGTTGAAATTATCGAAGCTTTAGATGAGTGGGATTTAGACCTAACCACTGAGATCTTAAAACTAAAAAGCGAATTAAATTTATTTTTGAACTACCGGTATTAATGTTTGCTCAGATAAAATTGACATGTATCCTGCATCGCCGCCTGCATGCAAACTTAGAGTATATTAGAATCCTCAACTATTACAAAATTCTAAATCCAACGACGCCTTTTGTTTATTTAGAGAATTTTGTATTTTACTCCACAATATCGATTCTTTTATAGTTGAAATTATCGAAGCTTTAGATGAGTGGAGTTTAGACCTAACCACTGAGATCTTAAATCATATTTATGACACCGGAAACATCCCTAGTGATATGGTACGTTCCATATTCATAACTTTACCAAAGAAAACCGGAGCAACAGAATGCTCACTCCACAGAACAATTAGCCTTGTGAATCATTTAACAAAGATCTTACTCCGAATCATGACGACGAGATTAAGACCAAAACTAAAATCGGAAATTTCAACAGCACAGTTTGAATTTGTTCCAGACAAAGGCACCACAAAAGGAATTTTTACATTAAAAATGATAACAGAGAGATAGATGCATGTCCAATTCTTCTGTTTATTTAGAGAATTTTGTATTTTATTCCACAATACCGTTTCTTTTGCATTCTTGCATTTTATCCAGTGTTTACTTTTGAGTGCCTTCCCAGACGGCAAAATCCATCATTTTTACATTGATTCAACGTCTGCAGACGTTAAATCAATGTAAAAATGGCGGATTTTACTGTCTGGGTGAGCCATGTAATAAGTTAAAGCCTTCGGTTGCGTCATAATGAATTGCATAATTTAAAAGACCGGTATTTAAAAGAGAATAGCGGAGAAAAAAGTGGGAAGCGAGGTAAAGTTGTTTACCATAGAAATGTGTGTCACCGCGCAATAACGAAATTCTGGAAAACCTTTTCGAATGCGTTGATTAATGATTTTAATTGGAAAAGAAAGCCAGAAAGTATAACTTTTTTTATTCAGGTTAAAGTGAAACCACTCTACGTTGGACTAAAGCGCAAAGTAACTGTATCAACTTGCCTTGCAAAGATTTTTTTTTTGTAGTCAGAGTGTAAACATGGAGGTTTGATATTATCCAATTGAATCGCCGGTTAATACTCTAAATTGATGGACCGCGCATTATCGTAAAAACTGTCCGTCCGTGCATTTGCCAGTTTGACTATATATGATAATACAGACAAAATCGGTTAATAGTATACTGCTTAAACGTATCAATCGTTTATTTGAATCAAAACCTGAAATCCCAAACCAAATCCAATCTGATGTTAAGTAAAAACATCGGTTAAGCGCATACCGCTTAAAAGAATAAGTTGGATAAAAGCATCAGGATTTGCTTCTAGTTTGCATACTTCATTCATTTAATCGTATAGTTATACCCTTTAACGAAAAAAAAATGTCTCTTTTTTGCTTCGCATTATTGTCTGCAATGTTCAAAGGCGAAATGAAGCAAAGGTGAGACAGATGCATGCGCTCAAAACAAAGACAAGTGTCTGTAATCCCAGGCCATAATCTTATGTGCTAGACATCGCACTACAAAGAACTGATTTTCGCACAGCTGGGCTTCATTAAAACAGAAGAGCACACAAAAGGAATAATCACACTAAAGAAGTTTAAATGCTTTTGATGTCATCCGTCGGCGACTGGCCTTCCAAGGAATGGACATGGACAAATTATTTCGGCTTAAGAGGGAAGTGTTGGAAAGCATGTCCAAAGTTTTTACCAGAAAACTTTGGAGAATATTTTTCAAATTGCTAAAAAAAAGTAGCCTACTGTTGTGAAATGCAGTGCATAATTTCATTTGTGCAGTTTCGTTCAGTTGAAGAACATTGCAAATTAATTATTTTACCAGACAGCGCAAAAGACTTGAAAAAAAAACTTTGCGATTTCAAAACAATGAGTGTGAGCCGTGTTTTTCTACCACACCACTATTTTCGTAGGCCACGTTCCATACTCAAAACTACACAGCTGGTACGAGTTAAAAATAGCACGCTTGAATCAAAAATGTCAACGTCAAAGTTCGCGTTGTGACATCACAGAGATCGGTGAGATTAAAAGAAGTCCGATTGCCGCAGTTTGCAGAAAAATGCTTTGATCATACCTGCTCAGCCAAGTCAGCAAAGCTGGTCTTTTTTACATTGTTTCAACGTCTGCAGATGATAAATCAATGTAAAAAAGACCAGTTTTGCTGGCTGGAACATACAGCATAGTGTTCTGTAACACAGAACTAGTAAACTCTTTAAAGTTTAACCAGAATGCTCACATGAAACGCAAAAATAAACTTAAAGAAAAAAGCCTAGTGAAACTTTGCACAGCAGAAAATAGTAGCATTAGTGTAGAAGTTTTTCCGACTCGTGTCCAGAGCATTGTGATGCAAGAAGCCACACGACCTCGTTCGGTAGAAGTTAATTAGTTATGCGGAGTTTTGAGCAGCTACATGGCGCTTTGACTCTTCAAGCGCACGTCTTTCAGAGTGACTTCGCTGAAATTTTAAAAAGCCTTCTAAGCCGTAGCTATTGTTCTCAAATGGCGAAGAATTTTCAAGATTAAGTGATTAAGCATGACGAATTGACGATCGATGCAAAAACTGGTGTGTCCGCCGTGAGACTTAATTTGTCCGCCAAGATAGCTGCTCATATCGGACACGTTTGTCCGCCGTCAACAAAAACGAATTTTGAGGCCTGAAAAGCCGTCACTGGTTTTAAATCACCAAATTGGTTTTCACCAAAAAAGGCTGTCTCCAAAATGGGATTTCTCCGAATCGGTCTCTCTAAATCAGATTCTTCGAAACGGCCATTCCAGTAAATTAGCCAAGTTTTTTGGTTTATAATATTAAGCTGTTAAGCACAAAACTTTGTCAGAGCAATTATGAAGCAATGCAATAAACACAGAAAACTTACGAAGTTTGTATAATAACGTTGGGTGGTCGCCAGGTTGAAGGGGGAATTCCCGCCATTTTATGATGAAACTTCACTTAGTCAATATGCAGCACAATCAAAACAATTGACAACCAGAGGTGCTAAAGAAACAGCTTTGCATTAAAATTACGTTTTGCTGGAGTCTGAAATCAAAAATTAAAGGCAGTGGATCTGAAACACTATTTGACCGGTCATGACGTATTCTTTTTTCTTTCACAGCAAAAGACGAGAGGAGAAGAAAAAAGTGCAAACATAGCCTAATTTCTAAATTCGACAATTTTATTCAACTGAGTCTGTGGCGCGTGCGATCTTTCTTAGGACGGTGTACCGAGTGAATGAGTTCGATACTACACCAAAGCGCTTTTTTTTTAAACTAAATTTTGATCCAAAGTGAACTCAATCGTTAGGCTGCTGCATTTTTGTGGTTAGGCTTTTGTCGTTAGGCTGCTGCATTCTTGTCTCTTTCAAAGCAAAAAACGAAAGAAAAAAGTGCCTATATAGCCTAACTTCTTATTCAACAATTTTATTCAACTGAGCCCGTGTGATGTTTTTCGGGCTGGTATCCGCAAGGGTATGAGTTCGATACTACCCTTAGAAAGTGCTTTTTTTTTTTAACTAAATTTTGACCCAAAGTGAACTCAATCGTTAGGCTGCTGCATTTTTGTGGTTAATTTTTTATGTCTTTTCCTATATAAGTAATAAAGTTAAGAGTATTTTTAATTTGCTGGAATTTGAGAATTTCTCTGGGTAAGTTTCCGTTCGTCATAAGAGGATGCGACTGTGTTTGCCGAACGACGCATTACATTTTTGCTTTCGACAAGTTAGTTTAGTGGCTGCAAAAAGTTACAATACTTCTTTAAAAAAAATGGTTTGATCAACGTTCAGTTAACTGTGAAGAAAGGCGTTCTTCCCGGCTATCAGCACAAGGCTGATTACTCACTAGCACAGCGAGCTGCAGTGACGCTTCGCTAACCAGAACGGTGTAGCTTCCACGCCAGCCATTGAGACCTCCAATTAAACGTTTAAGTTATTTTGGCAGCCGATTGTAGCATCGAATAGACAGCGATAGACACGTGTTTCGCCCATGAGGCTGGGCTCATCAGTATCGCACCGTATTCTTGCCACTTGAGTAATCGACCGCCGCTTTACCAGTCAGTTTAACTCTTATCTTTGTGGAAAGAAAGAGCCAACAAAACCAGCAGGTGCCAGGGGTAGGTCAATGTGAAGAAAGGCGTTCTTCCCGGCTATCAGCACAAGGCTGATTACTCACTAGCACAGCGAGCTGCAGTGACGCTTCGCTAACCAGAACGGTGTAGCTTCCACGCCAGCCATTGAGACCTCCAATTAAACGTTTAAGTTATTTTGGCAGCCGATTGTAGCATCGAATAGACAGCGATAGACACGTGTTTCGCCCATGAGGCTGGGCTCATCAGTATCGCACCGGCTGGGCTCATCAGTATCGCACAGCCCAGCCTCATGGGCGAAACACGTGTCTATCGCTGTCTATTCGATGCTACAATCGGCTGCCAAAATAACTTAAACGTTTAATTGGAGGTCTCAATGGCTGGCGTGGAAGCTACACCGTTCTGGTTAGCGAAGCGTCACTGCAGCTCGCTGTGCTAGTGAGTAATCAGCCTTGTGCTGATAGCCGGGAAGAACGCCTTTCTTCACATTGACCTACCCCTGGCACCTGCTGGTTTTGTTGGCTCTTTCTTTCCACAAAGATAAGAGTTAAACTGACTGGTAAAGCGGCGGTCGATTACTCAAGTGGCAAGAATACGGTGCGATACTGATGAGCCCAGCCTCATGGGCGAAACACGTGTCTATCGCTGTCTATTCGATGCTACAATCGGCTGCCAAAATAACTTAAACGTTTAATTGGAGGTCTCAATGGCTGGCGTGGAAGCTACACCGTTCTGGTTAGCGAAGCGTCACTGCAGCTCGCTGTGCTAGTGAGTAATCAGCCTTGTGCTGATAGCCGGGAAGAACGCCTTTCTTCACATTGACCTACCCCTGGCACCTGCTGGTTTTGTTGGCTCTTTCTTTCCACAAAGATAAGAGTTAAACTGACTGGTAAAGCGGCGGTCGATTACTCAAGTGGCAAGAATACGGTGCGATACTGATGAGCCCAGCCTCATGGGCGAAACACGTGTCTATCGCTGTCTATTCGATGCTACAATCGGCTGCCAAAATAACTTAAACGTTCAGTTAACTTTTAGCTAGGGCTAGGCAATGTTTTTTGCAGGCAATTTTAGTTTAAAATGAAACGCTTCTGGGTAGTATTGAACTCATACTCTTGGGGATACCAGCCCCAGAAACATCGCACGCGCCAAGGACTCAGTTGAATACAACAATTGAATTTAGAAGTTATATACATACGCACTTTTTTCTTCTCTCGTCTTTGCTTTGAAAGAGAAAAAGAATACGTGATGACCGGTCAAATAGTGTTTCAGATTAAAAGACCGAAGCCGGTCAAATAGCCATTGCCTTAAAATTACTCTCAGAAACCATCATCTCAAAACTTCAAGACAACTTTCCACTTTACTTTCACTTTTCTTGATGTAAATATGTTTCTCCTTCTTTACAAAACACTAGTCAGAACAATATTGGAATATAACAACATCACCTGGTGGCCAAATTCCAAACATCAAATTGTTATAGTAGAAGCAGTTCAACAAACAGCCACAAAACTTGTGTTTGGATTTCGAGCACTAACCTATCCAGAAAGGCTGCAAAAACTTGGTCTGCCTACTATACAACACAGAAAACTCCGAGGTGACCTCATTGAAACATTTAAATACTTGCATGGCTTGTATGATGTCAATGTCAACAGTCTCCCTGAGCCTGAGCAGGAGGTAGCTTTAGCTGAATATCGATCAGAGGCGGGCTCCAGGCGTAGCTCTAAGAAGGGATCTTCTAGGCATTCCAGAAATGAACATCAATCTCGGTTAAATTTAGATAACCTTTTCCAGACACCTGTTCAATCCGTAAGTGGTCCAGTACAATCCACACGTTTTCAAGCCGTTTCAGGAGGTTTCGGGGCCGCGGCTAAGGATCTAAAGCCAAGGCCTGCGAATAATAACCGAACTCCTCCCCCAGAGCGTACAGGTCACGGGGCCGCCATCAGCAGTAGCCTAATGTCTTGCCCCCTTCACAGTTTTCTGCGCCGCTAGGTTTTGATCGCCCAGTCTTTTTGCCGCTTTTGCCTCAGCTCTCGCGGCGGCCTCAGCAGCTCTCGCTTCGGCCTCGGCTTGTATCTGGAGCTCTTCTCTTCTGAGCTGTAGGTTAATTTGTGCAACTATCCGTGACGAGCTCTCAGACATCCTAGTGCTTACATTTGAGGCGCTATCCTCAGGATGTATGTCAGCATCCAACCTATCTGAAAACTCACTTTTTTTTTGTTTGAAGCTATTTTTTAACAAGTTAAAATCGGGATCTAGCCTACCCTATCACGAAGTTCTGCCAAAATTGCAGAGTTAAAAATTTTAGTCAAAAGAGCATGGAAATGCCGTAATTCCTCTTCTAAAGTAGATAACTTAGATCTAAAAATTAAAAGTGCCTGCTTATCACTCAAAGAACCTAGGGCTACAGAAAGTTCCCCAATTTGAGTTAAAATATCCCTTTTAAGATGCCAGACCTCTCGAACTGACTTAGCCTCATCGTTACTGGGTCCCCCCCTGAATGGCCTGCCCGACCGTAAAGAACATCATCAGTAGGGTTGCCAGAGGTTAATATAAAAAAGAGCCCAAGCTTATGCAAAAAGTAGCCCAATTTTTTTGGGGGTTCTAAAATGGAGCCCAAATTGGAGCCCAAGCGAAGAGATAGGCTATCATACAAAATTCTTCTAAAGCGCTTGATCATCAGTCCCAAATTATAAGTGTTTTTCCAGTTCTTCACATCTGTTTTAAAGTATCAGGTTTGGTGGCCGTGCTTAACTATATTTATTGATGCGTATGCCGTATACCGCAATATTAGATCCTTTCATGCACGTCTTAAACCATTAAGGTTTTGCCACCTTTTCCTTTTGTTGGATTTGTTACTGTATTTCTTTTTCACAATATTATTTCTTTTGCATTCTGACAAAGAAAAATAAATTAAATTGAATCTTTCAGACAGATTGGCAACCATGCATTCACTCAACTATTTGTTAAAATAACTACAAACAAGCACCGGTACCACACCAAGTAACACAAAAAATGGTTTAATTGCTTTTCGTGATGAGCTAACGCATCAAGAGTGTTCCCCTCAAGACCATCAACAGTTTTGATAACCCACCAAGGTTGATCAATGTAGAAACTATCTTTTTTGTCAAGATTATTTTTTTACTCATATAAACTGTTTAAAAAAAATTCACTAGCCTTTTTTTTCTACGAAGTGGCTATTCTTACAACATATTGTAAAACTAGCCTCTGAAGCTATTCTTACAAGCACCACTCAAGCAAGACGTTGTTTACTCGAGCAAGACCTTAATGCGCTCAGGCGTTTCATCCGACGACGCTCATACGTAATTTCGCGCGCATGCGTATTGGCTTGTGCTGCACACTTGATCGCAGAGTGGACCGCGGTAGTTGCTGATATGATGGTCAGAAATAAAAAAACAACTGAACTGAACTGAACTGAACTGAATCCATCGTCATCATGATTACGAAGGGAGCATTATATTACAGTTTTGAGACACTTTCTTCGGCTATTAAGCAATGGGAAAAAGAAAACTTTGTCAATGTTTATGTGAGAAATTCCATAACAATTGAACGCGCAAAACGACGTCTAGCACTTACATCCACAAAAACCTGGAATGAACAGTTGAAGTATCGTACAATACAGTATGCTTGTGTGCATGGAGGAAGAACACCCAAATCATGTAGTCAAGGAAAAAGACCAAATCAAAGGTAAGTAATGATGGTTTTGTCCTTGGTGCCCATAGGTTGAGCTACTCATGTAGCCTATATGCATAAGTTTTGCTAATAGATTGAGTTTTGCATAAGTGCAAATTGCCTACATTCCTTATGAATGCTGAGAACTTAGCAAAATGCATATATTCTGCTGAACCATTCCCGCATGCTGTCTATTGTAATTTCCATTGAATTGTCATGCCCAGAATTATTCCTAAGTTGCATTGAATTACCGTAGGCTACCCATTAGTTTTGTCAATTTCCCCATAAGTTACGTCGAATTTCTCATCAGCACAATTTGTCGAATTACCCGTAAGTCTCATGGAATTATCCATAAAGACATGTCTTATGGGTCTTCAACGCAGCTTTTTGGCAATTTGACGTGACTTGTGGGTAAATCGACTAGATTTATGAGAATGCTTGGCTGAACTTGTGGTAATTCAACGTGACTTTATGGGTAATCCAGCCGGACTTATGGGTAATTCAGGTGGGCTTATAGGTAATTGGATGCAACTTATGGGCAATTCGACATGACTTGCAGGTAGGCTACTTCAACGTGAGTTATGGCTAATTCAAGTGTACTTATGGGTGATTCAACACGGCCTATGTCACCTCATCTTTGTTGTTTTTCAGTACTTTTATAAAAGGTTGTCCATTTGGAATCAAAGTAAATGCGACGTCAGATGGAAAAGCGCTATGCATCACTGAGATTAGTAATGTCAATGATCATAATCATGATTTCAATGAAGTAAGTGGAAATAACCCTTTGTACGGTAGTAGTCATAGCCTTTGAGCTATGGTCACACTAGCTCTGTATATGATGAGGCTTTCATCAGAAATTATGTGAAGGATAAAAAAGAGCAATAACATTAGGGGGGGGGGGGTTAATCGGCTTTTTTTTTCAAATTCAATTTTAACCGAGGTTTTAGGATACAACAGTACATTCTAAGAACTCTAGTAAAAAAAATTTGAAATTTCCGTCCAAAACCCCCCTCTATCCAAAAAATTACTTTCCGTGTACAATTGCATTTTGATTATGACACTTGAAGTTCAAATATTGTTTGCTACTGTACTAAAACACGTTAAAAATGTTGCAAGACAGATTTTCTGATCTTGACTTCATCGTAAGACACGGTAAAGTGGTCATTTCACTTTGCGCGCATTACTACGCACATGCTGAATATGACCAGTTTGTGCGAAACTGGTCATATTCAAGCCGTCGATTCACCGAACCTGGTGATCTTGCCCATCTCTGTGGGTTGGACACCTGTCAAATGATATGTCGTTTTCTTGATTATGTGCATATAAATTATTTTTCAGAATGCATTTAATTTGATGCCTAAACAACGAAGATTAAATGAAACAGAAAGCAGTGTGATCGGAGAAATGCTTGCCACCAAAGCAAATAAAAAGTTGGTACAAAAGCACATTGCAGCTTCTACAGGAAAAACAGTTATTCTTAAAGATCTGCATAATATTGCCGCAAAACAGAGACCTTTGTATGAAAACACCTATGATGAACTTATTAATGAAATGAAGAAAGAAAAAGGTTAGTCGACAGACAAAACTTTTTTGTCTGTTATACAAGATATGTTCATGCTAAATAGTAGAGATGACTTTCCATGTGCAGTATGATAAGTAGTGATAGAATGAGCTCCGGTTCCGGTCAAATTCTGGCTCCGTGCTGGAGGTGATGTGACTCCGGCCTAGAGCCGGAGGTGTGTGTGCAAGCTGTGGTCAGGGTCATGACCTTGGATAAATCTTTTTTTTTTGCATCATTGTAGTACTGCAGCAATGCAAGAATAGGCTACCAGGTTGCCTGTAACATTGGTCAACACCGCAGGCGTATTTGCAATCTATAGGTCGCTGCTGCAGATTGATTGTCACATGATATTGTGTGTGAGCATTCTTCTTGAACCATTTCAGATATAATGTCAATTAAGCAATTCGCGATTGACCTCTCGCTGTAATGGTTTAGACTGCAGATGAATTATTTCGATGACGTGGGTTCAATTCCCCCCATTGCTAGTTCAATTTAAAGTGTTGACCGCCTGGTTTACCGGTCAATAGACTTCGTCTACTGCAGCGAACTGCAGATTACCAGTACGCACATCATAGTAGGCTACACAAGAAAAATATCTAATTTTCAGACGTTTTTCTATTCAGAAAACGTTTGTCTAGTATAACCAACACAGAACCCTACAACGTGTGGAAAATTTGCAACATTGAGCTATAAAGGGTCAATTGAGAGTATTTTTTGCTTCATTTTCTTCACAAGAATTCATTCTACTTTCCCAACCTCATGCTCCAAAAATTTTTGTTGCAACATAAGGCGCTATGGGGATTGTAAGATTGAAAGCGGGATCAAGGAATTCAATCAAAGGTCTTCAATATCTTGAAACAATTCTACATTGAGTGGATAGAAATAGAAAACATTGCTAAATTTGAAATCTACGTAAAAGTTTACTCCTAATGGATCCTTTTAACGGACCCTAAGCATTGCCATGTGGCATCTGCCGCATCTTTTAGAGAATTGGGTGAGAGTGGTATACAACCGCTCAGTTGGAACATTGATTATATGATGTAAATATTACCAAAGGCATAAACATCCTTCCTCTGGCCAATAATTAGAATAACATAGAATAGAAAACAAATTTCACTAAAAGTTGATGTTTTTGCTTTTAAATCTGATGTAGTCTGGCCCAGGATTGCCAAGATTCTTGCTTTGTAGGGTATACTAATCCTCAGTTTATTTTCATTTTAGGTGTCGCAGTAGATGTGTTTGCAGATGATGACAAACAATTGCAGGCGATATACTTTCAAACGAAAGACATGCGGGAAACCTTTGCGGCATATCCCGAAATGCTGCTGATTGATGCAACCTACAAACTTAATGACTTGAGAATGCCATTATATGTTATGCTGAATGTTGATGGCTTAGGTCAGAGGGAAATTGTGTGTCTGTGGCTTGTAGCCACTGAAGACAAACTGACTATCAGCAAGCTGTTAACTCAGTTTAAACTCCACAATCCAGCTTGGGATAAAGTGGAGGTTGTAATGGCTGACAAAGACATGACAGAGCGGGATGCCATGATGAAAATGCTACCTACTGCAAAAATTTTAATTTGCTATTTTCATACCCTTTGCACTTTTCGTACAGAAGTTTCCATGGAAAAATTAGGCATTTCTTCAGCCCAAAGGCAGGTATCACTTGAAATTTTAGGAAAACTGGCAAATGCCAAAAATGAGTCAGCTTATAAGTTAATGTATAACCAATTCGTTGAAACAGTCCCAATTGCTGTCACAACATATTATAACGATAACTGGCATGCTATTCGACATCAATGGGTGGATGGACTGAGCAACTTGAAAGCTAATTTTTTGAACATAACTAATAATCGACTGGAATCCATCAATGGAAAGTTGAAAAGTGTCATAACAAGATACTCAGGAATGACCATGTTTTTTAAAGATCTGATGGCATGTATCCAATCTCTTTCCACCGAACGTGACCACAAAGCGTCAAATGCTTTCCTTAAGGTTCCAATGGATGCGATTTCAAGTGTGGCAGAGAGACAATACCAACAGCTACTGACACCATTTGCATATATTCATGTGCAACAACAATTCAAGTTAGCGGAAAAGGTTGTCATGTCAGAGATTTTGAATGATTCTGCCATAGTAAAATCTCGTGTCCATGGGGAATTGGCAGTCACAACAACAGCATGTCCTTGTGGATTCACATCATCAATGCTGCTACCTTGTAGGCATGTCTTGGCAGTTAGAAGGCAGCTCCATATGTCAGAGTACAATCCCAATCTTTGTTCAGAACGGTGGACAATGCAATATTTTCTTAAATCCCATCGCCTGACAAGAAACTCACTGGACAACGGTCCTGCATCCACATTACCAGCTGTTGAGATTCTTAACAAGCCTCAAAGAAGATGTGTTTTATCAGAACAGCAAAAGTATCGCCGGGTTCAAGATATTTCCCAGAAGATTGCGTTAATGATATCTGAACAAGGAATGGATGAATTCCAATACAACCTGGATAATTTACGACAAATTGCAGAGTTCTTGCAGGAAGGAAAGAAATTCCAAGTTGTGAACTTTTTGGGTCAAACTCAGAAAGGTAGGCCTATAATTATATGCTAGCACTATTTACTAAATCAGAAAAGCTAGACTACTTTTTCAAATATCTGAAGAGATATGGGTTAGTTACTGCAACTTGCGTCGTGATTTTGCACTTTTGCAGTCAATTCTTTTTTGAGCAATGATTTTTATGGCGTTGAGCTATCCAATAGGTGGGCTAATATGTACTGCATGCGCACTAATTTACGATTATACAAGGTTGCAGATGCTCAGTAATTCTGCTTTTGTGAACAACTGCATGATCCTTTTCAGGCACTGATACTGGAAGTGCTGCTGCAACATCTTCCAGCAATGATCCTGGAATTGCATTTCCTACGGTCTCAAACAGTACTTTACAGCACACACCCGGTGACGTCTTGTCGACCGTTGATACCAGTGCGATTATGATGCAGACTCCGTCCAGTTCTGTTCAGTCTTTTACAAGTATGTGCTGTTTCTGAAAGCTTCATTTCTGATTAGTTGTCTTTTTTTTCTTGCATTGCATGCTGCGCTTACACTACGTTTCATGTTTCTTAAGATTATAGCACGGTCTGCATTATTTGATAACTAATAAGTTTATTGACAGGTGATGCAGCATTCTGCAAATAATCATCGAGAAACACCTAGCAGATTTTGATAGATACTGGATTGGTTGGCATTCGGTAACCACGCCAGAAGCATGTTTTGGCTGCAACAAAATCTTGTTTTCAAAAGGTTAATGTAGATTTGTTGACACCTCAAGTGCTCGCTTCCAACTCAAAATACGGTATACCACAATATCTACTGCCAGTGCACGTATTTACGATTATACGACATTATGTTCCGCCCAGGACCGTAACCTCGTCAGTTTGGTCCCCATTGCAACAGTGCAACATATCCAATAATTGTCCAGTAAAGACTCGTGCAACGCTTCTATTGTTTCTTCATTGCTCAGAGGTGATCCTTTTCAGGCACTGATACTGGAAGTGCTGCTGCAACATCTTCCAGCAATGATCCTGGAATTGCACTTCCTACAGTCTCAAGTAGTAGTTCACAGCACACACCCGGTGACGTCTTGTCGACCGTTGATACCAGTGCGATTATGATGCAGACACCGTCCAGTTCTATTCAGTCTTTTACAAGTATGTGCTGTTTCTGAAACATTCATTTCTGATTAGTTGTTTTTTTCTTGCATTGCATAATGCACTATGTTTATTAATTTTTTAATAAAAACGTTGAAATAGTGATGTTTTCTACGTTGTAGCTTATATTCGATTCTCGTTGTGTTTATTAACAGATGATGCAGGATCAATTAAATTTCCACCAAAGATGACGAAACGTGGCAGGCCAAAAGGAGCTGGATTGACAGTCATTGGGTTACCACGCAAGAGACAAAAAAAGAGCGGACCAATTCCATTCAGACTGAAGTCGTCTTTTCAGAAAGAAGCAGGTTTGTTGCATTTATGTTTGTGTGACTTCATTTTTGTTATAGCCTACGTTAGTTTAAAAAACTACACTTTGACTTCTGTGGGCCTGCCTAGCCGATAGGCTACGTCAAAGCGTACGTAGGCTACATCAAACAAAGTCACCCATGGTCATATTTTTCAGCAATACTCAGTTGGTTTGTCGATTCTGAGGTAATAGAAGAGGTCTTGCGTCCATTCAGCGATCGACTGATCGAAGAAAATGAAATTGAAACATTGCCCGAAAGAATTCCAATGAAGTGTTTAGATGAAAACATTGCCATTGCTTCTGTGCGAAGACATTTTTCTTTTGACGGTTGGAAGTTGATGGAGAACCTACTGACCACTTTGCGAAATAAAGGCCGCTGGTTGTGCACCTCCTGTTTTTTAGATCTTGATGCAGGCGACAGCAGCATGTGCGACTCGTGTCTGGATTGGCACCATCTGAGATGTCTTGGTAGAACAATGCCGCCAAAAACGAAGTCTTGGTTCTGCAGGAAATGCAACCTTATGGAGAAGTGACATTGAATGTTCAGGTGATACTGCAATCTCGGTTTGTCAATCAAACCAAGGATATGTAAACCGTGACCTACGAAAAGACTTATTGGCCTTGACGCGTTATGCTTGAAACTTGTAACATTTGATAAAAATCGTTTCTTCAATGGTCCTCACATAAAACGCTAACGATGTGTTCTTGAATGACTAATGAGTCCAATCCTGGCATTAAAAGTTCTGATTCATTAGGACATTTAACATTCTTTGGGAGAGCTGGCTGAAAGTCATGGACTAGTACAGGTTTGTAATGTAGTTGCTGCAATATACTACGGTCCAACAAGACCTTCAACAGTTCACCAATATTCAACTATTTTACTGTTTCCAACTTCACACAATTAGTATATGTTGAACTCTTTCATAGCAAATGGTGATACAGAACTTGAAAATAGCAAGTAAAAGGTAGCTCGAAGCTGCAGTTTTTTTTTTTGACTGACTCACCAGGAGCTGTCATCAGAATAAAACAAACCTAAATGTGGTGAAATAGTCTATTTATAGTAGAAGGAAAGAAGAAAAACTGGAGCTTCAAACTATCAGCTACCTTATACTCGCTAAATCCAGATTTGTTGCATGTGTGTAGTATTTACATTTCTTCACTGTAATCTTAGGCTATGGCATAAATGCTTTGATTTCTTATGGCAAAAAATGGGTGATGAAGATCCATAAGTTTATAACAATAAAAAATCAATTGTTTATTGTTGAAGTGGTTGGCTTCAGTTGAAGATGCCATGAGATCCATTGAAGAGTACGAAGCAAAAGCAGGAACGAAGCTTGTTGTTCAGAAACGAGCATACGCTGTTAATGTTGATTTTTAACATCCTGTCATTGTAATTCACTAGTGTAATAAGTGTTGATATTCATACTACAATAATAAGCCTTTTCTTTGTTGACAAAGATTCTGAAAAGGTTTCTGCAAAGCACAGTGTTTTCACCAAAGTAGAGGTTAGGCATCATAAAAGAGGAAACGGTTTACTAACTGCAAAAAATGCTATAAACATATGTAAATGTGTTCTGTTTCATCAACTTTTCATCTCGTTTCTTAAAGACACGCAGTTTTCAGGTGTAAAAGCTTTGTTGATTCAAAGTTAGCCTAGCCTACTTCACTGACCTCTTTTGTATTTTTTCCATCTAGTTTGCCAAATCCATACGCCTATGTGGTGTTATTGATTGGACCAAGTGACATGTCCAGCAGTAACCAAAGGCAGGGTTTGGGTCACAACCAATGTTTGTTTTGAGACAATTTATTTTTTACCATATTCACGTAGTAGGCTTGGTGGTTTTCAATGTTACGTAGCCTACAGTACCGTATATTATTTCTGTAGGCTACTATCATAAGATGAAAATTTAGTTGATTGTAACTCATCTTAGATGAAGAGAATACGATTGTTGCATCGTTACGGCCAAGGCATTTGCCTCTTGGATGCAACTTACAAGACGTCCAAGTATTCCCTTCCTCTATTTTTTCTTTGCGTCAGAACGAATGTTGGTTACCAGGTTGTTGCTACGTTTATTATCCAAAATGAACAAGCTTCGGACATAGCAGAAGCACTTTCTGTTGTAAAAGGGTGGTCAGAAAACTGGAACTCTTCGTTTTTCATGACCGATAAATGTGAGGCGGAAATCAAGGCCATCGAAAGCGTTTTTTCAAGTTAGTGAATTGCATTAACATTTTCGTTGCTTGTGTGCTGTCTCCATTGCTCATGCATTTGTGTCGTCACTGTTAAGTTGCTACTGTACTTTACCACTCAGTGCCCACGACTTCTTGTTCCGCAGATTGCTACGTGTTACTCTGTGCCTTTCATCGCGAACAAGCCTGGGAAAGGTGGATGAGGAAAAGTGACAATGGCGTTCGCGATGATAAAGCAACTACATAGAACAGACTTGTTTGCAATCAAACCAGGCGACAATGAGCGATTGGCAAACGCGATACCCCCCTATTCAGGGATAATATGCGTGTCTGTGACCGCAGGGGACCTGGAGCCGAGTTGTTTTGCACGTTGATAGCACCATGCAGTTGCAAGCAAAGTGGGGCGTGTTGTCACAGGGGCGTGTTGTCACAGCACGATTTCCATGTGATAAGCTAAGCGTATAACCACAAGTTTTCAATGGAAGGCATAGTTTTCAGTTCTCTTTCGTACAAGCAGTGAAGGTTAATAAATTTGTCACCACAGCAGAAATTATGAGGAGTACCATTGAATTTTGGGCAAAATCAGGTTTTATAACTAAACTAAAAAATGGTCTGGCAAACTAAGGGCTATGATCATAACTGATCAGAAAAGGTACCATTCGTTAGCTTTAAGCCTGTTCTTTTCATCATACCAAACAGATAAGACATGCAAGTAGAGATGTACACATGGTTGTTGAAACCACGTGATTTCATACCACGGGGCGTGTTGTCACAGCTGTGACTACACGCCCCGTGGTGTGCATTTTTAATATTAAGAAACATAAAAATTATTTATGCTTATACAACGAGGTAATATGCGTATTTGTTAAAATACAACGCTTTTTTAGGTAATAAAAATTAATATTAGATAATGATACACACATATATTCGATAGTGACAAATAATTCTCAAGATGACATTTTTATTGTTTTTGACAATGGGCATAAAATTTTTACCAATATGTTGAAATTAAATTTTTTTGCATTTCGTATATTTTTTTATTCGTTCAGCCTGTATTAAAACCATTTTTTGTTGGTTTCTGTCATATTTTAGTCATAAAGCATGTGCAGAAATTTTGTGACAACACGCCCCATGCTCTGTGACAACACGCCCCGGGGTGGGGCGTGTTGTCACAGCCCATTCACTTGCATTAAACATGCATTTACGTAAAAACGAAATAATCCAGAAAAACTTTAGCTGTAGCAAAAAGAAGTCGAATGATACCTCTCTCAATTGCACTATCTAGCATCTCGATACTATTGGTAGCCTACAGAACGAGATATATGCTGATTTGTAAAAATTGTGACAACACGCCCCACTTTGCCCTAATAGGCTACTGAGCTCACATTTTGAACAATTCTGTGATCTTCACACCAAGGTTTTTTTCAGTTTCTAACACGACCACAAATCGCAGCGCATATGCGTGCTTAGTGTTAAGTAACAGCCTTGTGGAAAGTGTTGTGGATTGAATTTGCTAGTTCAAATATATTGATTCCGGTACCCAAAGCCTCAAATGAATTCACGAATATCGCAATTGTTAACAATGGCATATAAATTAGGATGTTAGTGCACACAAAGTAGGGAAAGTATTGCTTGAAAAGTTGATTCCTGGGACAAAAATTGAACACTGTAGGCTATGTCGAGCAGAAACTGGTTTAGTGTTTTAAGGTGGTCAAAAATGTAAGCATGCGTCTATTTGCATCCAACAAATAACGAAACTCTAAACTTCTCAGTTTGGTCGGGAAACAAAAAGGGTTGCGAGGACAAATGGCAGGTCTCATCTAGGCAAGGAGAGGAGGGACACATGGGTGATGATCTGGCCTAACAATTACTGTGCTGTGCTCAAAATATGTACAGTTTTTGTTTAACATGTGCGGTATTCACTTTTTGTAAATAGTCAATGCACTATGGTACTTCCACTATTATAGTGGAAATACCATAGTGCATTGGTTATTTAAGAGTCTGGCTTACCTTTATCTGGGTAGACGATAGCTTGTGCTTTCCAGCAATGGTTCAATTGTTAAAATCGAAGATGAAACAAGCAACTTACAACTAATTTAATAAAGACATATAATCATCGCAGACCGGGGAGACTTGTATACTTGCTTCGATTCGGAAATGCAACGAGTCATCGGGCGCTATTTGCTTGTGTTTGAAGCCCGGTTGCTCGCTTTGTGAAAAAGCTATCAACCTCAACTTTTACTTGTCAATAGACAGAGATGTGTTCTTTAGATTAGCGTTTATTAAATGCTGGTATATTTAAAAGGTATTTTTGGAATAAATGGTTAAAGTCGGTCAAGTTCAACTCTTTACCTAAGAAATATTTTTAACTTTTAGAGTCTGGCTTACCTTTATCTGGGTAGACGATAGCTTGTGCTTTCCAGCAACGGTTCAATTGTTAAAATCGAAGCAGAAACAAGCAACTTACAACTAATTTAATAAAGACATATAATGATTGCAGACCGGGGAGACTTGTATACTTGCTTCGATTCGGAAATGCAACGAGTCATCGGGCGCTATTTGCTTGTGTTTGAAGCCCGGTTGCTCGCTTTGTGAAAAAGCTATCAACCTCAACTTTTGCTTGTAAATAGACAGAGATATGTTCTTTAGATTAGCGTTTATTAAATGCTGGTATCTCTAAATGTATTTTTGGGATAAATGGTTAAACTCGGTCAAGTTTAACTCTTTACCTAGGAAATATTTTTAACTTTTAGAGTCTGGCTGACCTTCATTTGGATAAACGATAGCTTGTGCTTTCCAGCAATGGTTCAATTGTAAAAATCGAAGCAGAAACGACAGAGATATGTTCTTGATTAAATGCTGGTATCTTTAGAAGTATTCTTCGGATAAATAGTTAAACTTGGTCAAGTTTAACTCTTTTCTAAGTAAAGGCGGACACCTGCATGCTTTTTTTTGTCATAGTTGACTGATTTCACCCCACTTTTACACCATTTTTTGGTGGATTCCTCCTCTGTGACGTCATCGCCTTTTTAACCAGGTTGGCGACTTGTATACCAGCTCCAGATCACGCATGAGCGCATATTGATGTCAAACGTAATGCTTGAGTGGTGCTTGTAAGAATAGCCTCTGAGGCTATTTTTACAATATGTTGTAAGAATAGCCACAGCCTTTTTTCTAATCTTTCTACATTTGTGAAAACTTTATTAAGGAGTGGCGACCATGCCATAACTGATTGTCCTGCTTTGGCATCATAATAATAATAATAATGGTGTTGCAAGCACAGCAGTGCTTTTTCACCTTCATAACTTACGTATCAATATTAAATAAAAAAAAAAAAAACGAAATAGAATACCAACAAGGAAGTCATAAACAAGAGGAAAAACACCAAGAAAAACGAGTCAATACTACCTAGATGATACATATCTTATTTAAGGCACAGCATAACACTAAAATCAAACAAAAACACCTGGGGCTGGAGACACCATATAAGATAGAATATAACTGTCAGTAGAGATAGGTATACAATACATCATACAATAATGGGCTACATACGTTATATACTGTACAAGTTACAAGATGTACTGAATGTCAACATTAGTGGAGGCGGCCAGTGCTTGCAAAATATGACTACCCAATTGGGTCAAATTTAACTTCTCTATTTCGCCAGTGGTGATCCAGTCTTGCTTTGAAGCTGTTTAAACTAGGTGCTGTGACATCATGCACGTTACAGCGTCCGTGTTTTGTTGCTTCTACCTTTTTTTAGATCCCTGACTATGTTTGACATAATATTGTTTTTCGTTGTGATCGTCAGAAATAAAAACAAACTGAACTGACGTCCACTGTATTTTTATGAAAACCCGGATCACTTAAGTTGCCAGGATTGCCAGATATTAAAGCCTAAACATGCATATTTTTGAAAATTGACATATTTATACCAAATTAACCCTGCCTGCCGAGTCCTCCAAAAACGCTGCTCTTCAATGAAATCACTACCAATTAGGTAAAAATCTTAAACATGATACAATTTTTACATAAAAAGTTATATTATATTTTTAAAAAAAGTAGCCCAATTGGGCGCCAGCCAAAAAAACGCGCCCAACGCGAATTTTTGTGCGCCTAGAGTAGGGTCAGTAAAATATCGGGATGCGCAACTACATCCGCTTTTGGCATATCCGCAACACTAGAAGGGTTACGATTTTTTCTGATTTACAAAATAATGTACATTTTATAGGTTATATAAGAAGAATGAAGTTGGTTTTAAAGTAATTTAAGGTTTTTAGTTGAAAACAAGCGAGCAACAAAGCGTGAAAATAATGTCAAATTGGCAATTGACCCTTCTAATGTTGGAGGATGGCGGAACAACGGAGTTGCGCGTCCCGGTATCTACCGTCCCTAGCCTAGAGACTTCAAAACTAGCCCAATTGGGCGTAAAAGCGCCCAATCTGGCAACCCTAATCATCAGGCTTAAACATGCTTAAACCAACGAGATATAACATATGGATATAACATATTTATAGGTGTTATATCTCGTTGCTTAAACCATAGATATCTTATAATATATATAGATATGCAACTCAGCAATCGTGGAATTATCGTCACGCTCGACTGACTTTATGGACACAATCAACAATCAAGGTTGCCAGCTTGGTCAGCGTATCTATGGTAGGCTATTATTGTACGGTTTGGGCTTGGCGAGTGGTGGCTTTTGAGCTCCTTTGGAATATTTTGTTTGGCGTATATTTCAAGTTTTCACAGAATAGCCTACTATGAAAAATCAAGACAATAATCTTTCTTCACGTAGGTTATGCAACTTCTGTTTCATGATCGTTGGAACTACCATTTAAGCTTATTTCCAGTGACTCATTAAAGCTTGTTGTAGGCAGTTTACAAACCTGAGATAGAGGGGCGCCGGAACGATTTTAGGGTGAAATATACGGTAGCGATAATGCTGGGCAACTCGTTCGTTTTCCCGTTATTAGCCATGAAAGTCAAAATGTGAGACAGATGAATAATTGCAATAGCTTGAACAAGAAACGAAAGGTAAATTTCCCATTCATAGCATCACAATCTGCTGCAAAGTATAAAATGTGTCCACGGGATAATTTGTGTGGGCCTACTGTAGGCTATAGGCCCTATAATTGTAAGAATATATTAGAATAATATATGCCATGCTTGGACAGGAGTTTTTATTTGTAATTACGACCACTGATGTTGCGTCTGCAATGCTTAGCCTGCTATCAAGCGTTGTTTCAGCATGCTCCATTGACAACTGAAGTTCACTGTTTCATTCACAGATCAGCACTGGCAAACACAGTCAAATAACTTGAATACGACTTTGAAAAGTTTGATAAAATGATCACTGTGGCCAGAGGTGTATTCCTAGCATTTTATTGGGGGGGGGGGGCTCTCTTAACACCTAGCTGTGTTGTTATAAATGTTCCTGACAATTGTTTACCAAATCCAGGGATATTGGTCTAGATATCCCTGACCAAATCAAACGTCATATAAAAACCGTTCAGGTCTACTGAATCTTAGTGTATTACGTCATGGAATTTTTCCTAAAAATGAGCCAAGATTGCACCATCGTTCGTAAGACTTGTATCACACCTGTTGAGAATTACTTCACAATGTTTCATTATGACGTCACAGTAACTGCGTACGTGAGTTTGAGATATTGCAATGTACTGGTCATTCGTAAAATTGTTGATTGAAAGTCAGTCGCATATTTAACTGTTTGCTTAGTGCTTACCAGCTGGACAAAATTTCCGTCTTTATCTAAGTAGTTTGGATTGTAGTGACAAGTTTTTAGTGGTGTATCGCGTTGCATTCCATTTTCGATAGCCGCGGGCTAATTTTACAGAAATACAATTTTGAATAGACGGTTTCAAAAGAGTGTTTCTTTCGGTCATTACATACAGACGAACGGATCCGGGAATCTTATGTTACAATTTTCCCACGAAGAGATTATGGTTTACCGCTGTGACCAATAGACAAGGTAGCCTATAGTAGCCTAATCTGTGTAGGTAAGCCAACAATTTTTACCTTTTTAAAAAAGAAACACTGCTCAGTTTGTTTTTATTGCTGAACATCATATCGAAAAACAACCCACGCTAAAACATAGCTTGAAGTAGGCTACAGAAAAGGGTAGAAGCAGCAAAACGTGAAAACGTAGCTGAATTCGAAATAAAATTATAATTTTGAAATTTGACTTGGTTGCTACACTGCAATCTTCTTTGCTTTTTCTTTACTGCGTAGGCTTACACTTAAAACTCGCTTTGCATGAGCTACAGGTAATTCCAATCTTTTAACTCAATCGTAGGCTACTTATTTGAATGAGCTAATTTTAAAGAAAACTTGCAAAAACATCTCCAAATACAGCAAAAGCATATTCCAAGTTGGTGCAAACGAGATTAGAGGTCTTTGGTTTTATGGGCTAAGTTATAGCCTAAGCACCACTACAGTCTTTTATTTTAGCCAGCAAACAGTTTTTGCACGGTAGCCTACAATAATTTCCAAGCTCTTCACAGAATTTTCATTGTTGGTTCTGCTTCCAATGTTGTCAACTGAAGCTTGAATAAACCGATTACGACCAAAAAAAGGATAGTCTCTACGTCCAGCTTTGAACTGGTCCAACGTTACGCCTTTAAAGGAGTAGTTTTTGTACTTCCAGGACTCAAGTTGATAACTTTATCAAACGAATACTTTCCTTCTTGAACAGTTTTTTTCATTTATTTGAAAAAGAAGTAGCAGTCCATTTGACGTGACGATTGGCTACTGCGAAGTTGATATTCTCAATCTGGAGAGTTTCTGACAAAAGCGATAATTGCCGAAGACAATCTTTAAAAGCGCCAGATCTTCTACGAATTCCTTGGTGGTCATTTTGATGCAGAGACCTCTGAGGCTCTGAACATGGCCCGATCTGTTTCTCTAATATTCTTCCTTTCTGCGAGGGCTGTGAAGTGTTTATACAACGCTGGGAAACTATTCCACAGAGCGTTGATACCACGATGTGAGGACGCAACACAACGCACACTGAAAATTTTACCCACTTTCCTAAATTTTAAGGCACATGGGTGGGAAAGGCTATTCAATGCAAGAGTCACATCACACGCAGACATCTAGATTGTCAAAAGAGCCACAAAATTTTTATGTCGTTCTTTATTGCCCTATTTGCAAAAAGTTTGATATAAGGTACCATACATGTAGATTGCATGATAGAATAATTAAGCTAACTATATGGGAACTAACCACGGAAAACGGCGATTGCTACCAACTTATGTTCGTGTATTCTTGCAGTTCTGTTGTGAGAAAGCTGTTAAAAGTGTTACTTGTTTATTGTGCAGCCAGAAGAGTTGAAAAGTGGAAGCTTGAACGAGCCCCCTTTACATCAAGCTTTTTCATATTTCGGCGGTCTGAGCTCCCCCGAAATGCAACCCTGACTGTGGCCCACTAACTAATAGTCCGAAGTGGACACCAGATTGTTTCGAAAAACTAGTTAGAACATTGCTTTAGATTTTGCAGGATTGCCGGTTGGTTTGAATCTTTATCCACAGTCACTATAATAATAGTGGCTCTGCTTTATCCTCGGACTAACAAAGCCTTGATAGGTTATTCCTGGTAGTTTCGCATACTTGGAGAGGCTTTTGACGCAGGGCAGGTTATTGAAATTGATGGAGTGAAGTTTCCGATTGTTAAAATGCTATTGCCGGAAAATTATTCCATCCCCTAGGACTAGGACAAGTGGACAACTAGGTGCCGGTGAACGGAGAGCAGTCCTGGAATATGTTGCTCAAGGGCACACCCAGAGAGCCGAACCAGCGCTGCTTGATTTCGAGTCGAGTGCGTAACCACTGAGCTAACGGGGCAGATAGACCTACAACTTTATTTTCAATGACGTAACCTGCCTGTGGACGGCACCTATCCCAATCTGTAGTCGTCGCTTCTGCCCCATATCCATGTTATTGTTAAATTGTATAGTCACGTTCTTGTGCTGAAGCCATTATTCGATAACAAAGCTGGATAATTCTTCTTGCCCTCTCCTTAACTAGAATCACTACACTTAGTGCACTATAGGACAAAGTCAATAGTCAGGAGACTGAAAACAATCGAAGCTACAGAAGAACATCTTCAAATTTATGACAATAATAATAACTTTCAAACACATCACAAGAACTTGTTACAACCGAACATATTGCGTCTTACGGTAGTGCGCATTGAAAATACATTAGCACTGTCATTAAGAATATTTTGGTGAATGTTGCAAACAATGCTAGCATTTAACCTTTCCTGTCCCAAAGTATTTCTCAGCCAGGTTTTCAATCTACTAAGTCGGCAGCCGTGGCCGAGTGGTTAGCGCGTTGGGCTTGCAGTCGAGAGCCTGCATGTTCGACTCCAGCCACCCGCACTTGCTGTTGTTTCTCTGGGCAAGAAACTTAACGATAATTGCCTCTGCCTAGTGATCGATTTCGAGTAATGGGTAGTACCAAATTTAAGTCATAAGTAAAGTAGACAACCGGAAACAGACATTGCCGTCGGCTGCAGCGTGGGTCAGGTGTATGTCGGAAGGCGTACACCGATGCATAGCGCTCAAGTCCGCTTTCCCGCAATGCAGGATAAAGATAAACAAACAAAAAAAAAATACTAAGATTGGAAAACGACCTCTCACAAGCAGCAGAGCTTACCGGGCAAACTAAGAGGAGGATCTTAATCAGCTGGAGTATTTGAGAATAGAGAAGTTTTTCCAACTCGGACAATGCCTGGTAAGCTCTTTTAGCATCGTACAGAGATTTTGCTCCTGTTGCCTTGCTGAATGAATCAATTTGATAACTCATCGATTGTCTATTCAGCTTTGAATAATTTTTGACCATTTCAGGAACTAAGCCGGTCTTGAAAATTCGTGAAAGTTCTTTATACTTTGCATAATCGGAATTCAGGCTGCTTTCAAACCGTTCGGTCAGTTCAGAGATAACTCTGTCCATGAACTGATTGTAAAGTATTTTATAACTTAATGCAGTTGAGTGTCTGCAGTAGCTGCCATCGAGCCTGCACCCAATCTTTCAGGGACTCTTCTTTGCCATGGTGCTTGCAAAGGCGTGATAAAATTAGCAGCAAATTTTTCCGGAAGTGAAACTGCATTTTTGTAATTGTTCTCGAAACTCCAAATCACGATATTTCTCTAGAGTAATTTTCAGGGTCTGAAACAGCTCTTCACAATAGGGAACGTTCAAATATTACGTAACGCTTTTTTTCCGAATTTTTGACCCCCCCCCTCCCCCATGTAACGCCAACGTAACGCTTTTTTCAATCCCCCCCTCCCCCATGTAACGCTTTTTCAGTTCGAATTCAGCACAAAAAACTACCATTCCGTACTCGAAAGCGTTACGTAACGTTTTGCTTGAACCCCCTCCCCCCAATGTGACGCTAACGTAACGCTTTGCATAAACCCCCCCCTCCCCCTCGAAGGCGTTACGTAATATTTGAACGTTCCCATAGTCAATGTCAAGCTTTTCTCCTCGCAACGTGATACTAAGTTGCTCTATAAGTGCCAAAGGCTTCAAAATCAGCCCAAGTCCCAAATACACTTCTGCAGTTTCTTCATTACTGCAGTGCCGTGGCCAGTGGCCTGGTCCAACTCGTCCTTAATACCTTCAATGAAGGTCCTTCATTGTCTAGCGACAAATCCAAGACAATTTAGAACTGTGATCAAACATCAATAAAAGAAAAACAACAGCAATTCAAGATGCTTGCAAACAACTAAATCGAAGTAGGCTACAACTTCATAGCAACTAATTTTTTCTGAATTATTGGGGGGGATATATCCCCCCATCCTTCGGCACCACTGAGCACGTGAGCAGTACATTCTTCCTTAAAAACTTAACTATCGTGTTTTCAACAACCATGCTATACCTATCCGCAAAAAAATCATGGTCTTCCGGGCAGTCGTTCTCTCCACAATTCTCCATGCTTGTGAAACCTGGACATTATACCGCCGTGACATCAAACGTCGTGAAAACTTCCAGAAGAGGAAACTGAGGTAAATCCTAGGCACTCGTTGGGAAGATCGTCTCACCAACGATGCAATCCTTGATCACGCTAGGTTGCAACACCGCCTTCGCTGGACAGAACGTGTCGTGCGGATGGACCCAACGAGGCTTCCTCGATTAATGCTCTGTATGGTGAACTGGAGACAGGGGGAAAAAAACCTGGGAAGACCAAAAATGAGATACAAAGAAAAAGATCAACTGAAAGTCTCCCTCAACCATGCAAACATTGATCTGGATCATGGGAACAACTTGCTAGTGACAAATCTCTCTGGAGAAAAATAACTAGAAGGGCACGCACTTTTAAAAAAAAAAGGTACAAAAAGTCCAAGAAAACCGAAACACTAGAAAAGAAAAGCTAAAAGTACCATGTCCCCCAGACCCCCAATTTAATGTGACTTTTGCCCACGTCTTTTTCATCATAGACTGGGCCTCCAAAGCCAGAATAGCATTCCTCACATTGAGTGGACTGGTATTGAAGAGTAATTGCGTGGACATCGGTCCGAGATTTTGAACGAAAACAGTTTGACAAAGCGAGTTTGGAATAAGGTAGTGACAGGAAAAGCAAGAGAAGACCAAAAAAACATGGGAAGACACCGTGAAGGATGAACCGACAAAAATGAATTTGAAAATTGAAGTTGTCAACGATAGAGAGAAATGGGGAAGTCGCTCCAGACAACTGATCAACACAGATGTTTCGGGATGAAGACCACGCTTCTTTGAAACAAACGGAGATTCCTACAAAGGAATCCACACTCTGCAAACTGACCTACAGCAAACAAACTGTATTGATGGATTGTGTACAGCAAACAAACTGTATTGATGGATTGTGTACAGCAAACAAACTGTATGATATTGATGGATTGTGTATAGCAAACAAACTGCATTGATGGATTGTGTACATGATTTTAAGCCTTTTTAAAATATTATTGACCACTTGAGGTCGAGATAATCTCTTAAATGGTCTAGCAACTCTAGAGTTCACACACACAAACGGGTTGAGTAACCCTGTTCTAAACCAATAGCCAGGATTAATACAATACCTGTATTTACAGCGATATAGGACATGCAGGCATGTTACCAAAATTACAAATACAGAATTATTTGCTAAATAACATCATAGCACAAGCAAGGGTCGACGTGAAATTTTAAATTGATTTTGTTTAGAATTGTTCAAATTAGGAAAGCCAAACTTTGAAAGATTTTATACAGCGGTGCAGTGAAAACCTGTTTTCCAGATGACGTCTAGTCAGACATGAACAGCAGAAAGCTTTTGAACACAAAACTGAAAGTTGATACAATTATCGTAAGAAATTGGTACATGCACAATTGATCCATACAAACTGTTCATGCAAGGACAAAAATGAGGTGAATGCAGACGTGACCATTACAGAACTTTGCTTTAAGAAACCGAATAACCATCTTGGCATTAACAAACATCCATCAACCAGATCAATAAACAGCAGCTTTTCGCTAACTGTGCCTTGATGGTCAGGAAAGATATTTTGGAAATGTATGTCCTTTGAGAGGAGAAAATGAAAAAAGATTAATGCAGAATACACGGTAGGCTCAAAAGAACTGAATGAGCAAGCAATAAATGAACAGGATAGAAATGCCATCACTACCATCCGGGTTTTTAGCGCAATTGATGATCTTCCATATGTCCAGATGCCACACAAATTGCAAATAATGAAAAGATCTCCAACGTTGGTTGCAATCAATTGGATTTAAAATATGTTTGAAAACGCATTAAAAAAAGTTCTACAGTTTTCGAAACAGACGCCACAAAACGAATAACACAAAAGACAAATCTTAGCTTTATGCGGACCAAGAAATACTTTTTACATTTGCGACAAACCAACCAGTGATTTAAAAAAAACATGGTTTTCCGACGAAAAAGCGTTATTCATCCGTGAAATATATCTGGTGAGACAATTGATTCATGGAGGGATGTTCCCAGAAATTTGATGGAATAAAAAAAAAACTTCACACCATTTATCTAAAACAACAGAATCCTTTTAAGTGGTTATGACAATATGACATCCACTGTAATTATTATTAGTACATTTATGAAGCATTGTTTTAAAACTGCAAAGAATAGAATTTCTGTCCATTTTCCTTGCATCAACACACTAACTTTAGATATGCCATCTAATCTAAGAGAATTATTGAAAAGTGGATCTTGACAAAAATTTCTAAAGTTTAATCATCCGTTGGTTCTTCATCAGCTGGTTGATCGACGGTCCACAACGTGAGGTTGTCACGAAGTAGCTGCATAATCAACGTGCTGTCCTTGTAACTATCTTCACTTAACTGATCAAGTTGGGAAATAGCATCATCAAATGCCCGTTTAGCCAGATCACAAGCCTTGGAAGGATCGTTCTGGATTTCATAATAAAATACTGAGAAATTGAGAGCCAACCCGAGTCTGATCGGGTGAGTTGGCTGCATATATTTTTCGCTGATTTCCATCGCTTTCGAATAAGCCGCCTCGGAATCTTCAATATTTTTGTCCTTTTTCTCTGCTGTTGCAACTTCAGCAATGTAGCGTCTGTAGTCACCTTTCATTTTCAAGTAGAAAACTTGGCTTTCATGAGCTGTTTTTTTGTCTTCAGATTTTGATGCATCTGGATCAGATTTTTCGGATCTTGGGATCAGGTGATCATTCAGCAACGATAAAACATCTTCACAGATTTTATTGAGTTCACCCTCAATTTTTTCTTTATACAATTTTGCTGAAGCAAGCTTAGCTTCTGAGCCTTCCACTTTAGCTTCAATTGACGACACAACGCGCCAGGATGATCGTCGGGCTCCCACCACATTCTTGTAAGCAACTGAGAGCAAATTTCTCTCATCAATGCTTAGGTCACGTTCCAAAGCAAGAACATACTTTTTCATCGCATCTGACATATCATCGTATCGTTCAGCTTGTTCAGCTAATTTTGCTTTTTGAACAAGATCTGGTTGGTCAGCCATTTTGTATCACCAACTTGCTACTGTAGTATTAACAAGAAATAATATTACAAATCTGCATGACATTAAAACTGACAATTTAGAAAGACCGAACAAGGTAGTGTGGTAACAAGACCTGTGTAGTCCGATGAAAAATATACGACTCTAACTTCAGTGTTGCCACATTTTTTTCATTTTATTTTTCATTTTCTAAAATCTAACCTCATTCAAGTCGCAGTCTTTAAAATATTTTTACTTGGCAAAAACGTTGCCGAGGCCAAACGGCAAAAGTTGAAATTGCCTTGGCAATTGCTGTGAACGTTTATTACAAAAAAATTGTACCAAAACATGTAAAACGAGAAGCAAAAAATGTACTCGAGTAGTCTAGCATGACCACATTGTTTGATTTGTTGTGATGTAATAATAACAAAAGTAGCGATAAAGCGAGCAACGCGATTACGCACGCTGTTACGGTAATTGACGTTAAATAACTCGAGGGAAAAGAAAGTTAATTTTGGGTTGATTCAACATTCGAGTCAGCACAAATCAATTTAATTTCCCGGAAGGTTATATTGCGTAACAACAATGCCTAATAAGAAATTTACGTTTGTTTTACATTAATTCGACATCTAGCGACGTTAAATTATCATAAAATAATGTTAATTGCTCAACCAGGTACCGGTAACAAATTAATAGCTCCCTGCGAGAAGATTGCCTCGATTTACGTATGCAGTACACTAACATAATTTCGGCACAATCGGGATACTGCAAGCAGCACCAAGAGGCTCATCGCTTAGCTGTACATCTACAGTACACTGTCTTCGCCGTTAGCAATGAAGCGACCACGTTTTGCTGCTTTCATGCTTTGACACCCATCCACACGCTTTTTTCGCAGAGCTCCATCAGGGTGTTGACTAAGGATTAAATCTATGGCTGCGGCATAACGACTGGGAGGAATGTCTAACACCAACTCTAACCTTACAATCGCTCATGTGGCCTCGGCATTTTCTTGCCGACGCTAATGCGCCATTCATGTATCTGCGTCGGCAATCACCAAAGCTATGTTCGAGGACGGAGTCGTGGTGGAAATGGCGATACTCACAATGACTGACAAGAACTAACACTTTTATTTTCTGGTCAAGTTTTAGAGCACAATACGAAGAACAAGAAACAATATTTTGAAAAAAGATTGCAAACACAATTTTGTTATGCATCGTTTTGTACATGTCGATCTTTATACACAGGTCATGACAAAGTGCAGCTTAAAATTTGACTAGAGAATGATCTGTTATTAACCAAAATTGCTGATAGTTTGAGTAACAGTTCATAATCTTTGTGTACATTTTGTGTAATTTTAAGTTATTTTTGTGCTATTATTACCATTTAAACAACGAAGTCGATTTTGGCAATTGTTCTGGAAATTTAAAATAAGTCTGGCAACACTGGTAATTGGGAAAGAATTGTTGTCTTTTTAACGAAAAATTGAGACTTTTGCAGTGATTTGAGATTCAGTGATTGGTATCACACTTTGGCAAATTGAGCTCTCAAAACTTTCATTCTAAAGGGATATATATATATAAAGTATAATAAATGTAGCTTAATATTTAAAATTAATTACATCGGCCCCGGTTATTGCTCCAGTTTGCACATTGTCAAGACCTGTGTATATCGATTGCTATAGTTTGTATCAAGTAAAAATCGACTCTTTTGTAATGACCCGGTTCCAGGGTTGTCGGTATTTTACCCAACCCAAAAAACCCGGGTGTTTTTTTTTAAAAAACCCACTTAAAAAAAACCCAGAGCATCATATTTGTCCAATTTCTATCAGAAAATTGAAAAAATGAACCAAAGTACCACAAGGTACTTAAAACAAACTTCAAATTTGGACTTAAGGATGGGATTCTGAAGTAAATTTCCAAGGATATATTGAAAACACAGTGGATATTTCTGTACACAAAAATTAAGTAATGCCACTTTGTACTACACTAAAACTCATTTATGCAAGAAGGCCTTATAGTTAAACAGCCCCAGTGCATTATTTTATTGAGTTATACCAGCATGTACTGTGAGTGAGAGGCACTTGATTGGTAAAAAGTAGTAGGGGAAAGTGGTGTAAATTGGATCCTCGTGTAAAATGGACCCCGGCTGATTTGAGACTAATAGCGGTAGGTGACGTCACGAAGACCACGTGAGATGGAAGAGGTTAGCAAGACCACGTGGTAGCAGTTGCATTTGATCTCATTTCTTTTGTGGCGTAGTTACGAAAACGCAAGTAAACTATTAGGGGTGCTTGATCTTATTTTGGTTCATGCGTTATTTCGATATAACCGGAGGCCAGAGGCAGGTAGGAAAATAATTTTAAAGTTTCGAGACAACTACAACATTCACAGATAGGCTACCATGACAGTATTAGACTCTCAGTTTTAGATGTTAGTGACGAGCCTGAAAGAAATTTTAGCTTAGGGTTGTGTAAAATGGACCCCGATAAAATGTGTAATTTGGACCCAGGGGTCCAAATTACACGTGGAGGCAGATAACATAAACTATTTTCTTGGGGTATTAAACTTTAGATATGTTAGCAGATATATATCTGTAACAGATATCAGCCCTCTACCAAAGCGATTCCGATGTATAAATCCTGATACTAAAAGCCCTGGGTTCGCTTCCAGGTCGGGTCATACCAAAGACTTTAAAAAAGGTACCGATTGATTCTTGCATAACGCAGTGAGGATAAATCGGGTAATAATCTAGTGACATATCACCCTCTTCCAATCTGCCTTGAGCCAGCATGGAAGCAGTAGGCCTACGGCTCATAAAATCACATGGAACCCTGTCAAGTAACCCATGTTGATGCGCAATCTGCTGCAAGCGGACATAGCGAATGATTAGTATAATCGGAGAAAATCATCAAAAGCCACAATTTTGACAAGTTCTCATAAAAACACTCTGAAAATAAGAGATAATGATATGACAATTGCAACACCTAAAATGAAAAGAGGCGGTGCGCAAAAAACTGAACAGAAGAAAAACAGACAACAAACAAAATTCCATCCGCCTGGTGTGTGGAGATTCCACAGATGAAGACTGGATTCAATGTAAAAAATGCAAGGAATGGGCCCATGAAGCGTGTGCTGATATTCGAGATTCCAAGTATTATATTACTGCGACAACTGTTCATAAATCTCTGTTTCTGTAACAAAAACTTGTGCATGGGATGTTCTATTTTTGTGAGTTATCGATGGGTCCAGTTTGCACAATCACACTGTGTAAATTGGACCCCTTATTTGAAAAAGATGAAATTGACTATTTACCTGCAAGTGCCATTGAATTAGAAACTTATAGAGTGATGTTAGGTGCTATCTGAATAAAATTGTATATTAAGTTGTATGTTTTGGCCAGGTATGAAAGAGGTCCATTTTACCCAACTGTTGTGTAAATTGGACCCTCACATGAAAAAATTAAATTTGGCAGTGCTACCTGCAGTTTAAATGATTTAAGCCCGATACTTCGTTATGTCGTACCTTTCATGTATGTAAATAAACAAGTGAAGTTTGGAAGAAATCGATCAAGGACTTTCGTTATTATCACAGATTTTGCTTAAGGGGTCCAAATTACACGAGTTTCCCCTATGTGAGGTAAAATCAGCATGAATCTACCTTTTTTGCATCTTTTTTGAATAAAACTAAAAAAAACCCGGGTTTTTTTCATGCGGGTTGGGCTTTTTAAAAAAACCCGGGTTTTTCTCAACCCTGCCCGGTTCCGACATGCCAAAATCAGTCCGACTCCACAGCCCTGGCCTAGCCAGTAGCCCTTTCTATAGCAACACAATGCATGAACCTGAATAGATTTGTTCAAGGTTTGAAAATGATTTCAAAAAAATGGCTATCAAGGCAGATATATTAAGACAACAATAAGTGTGTTAGGATTAGCATTTGGGCAGAAGTTATTTAGTTTTTAATTACAACATAGATACTACTATTTACTAAATTTTTGGACCTATTTGTGATTTAAATCCTTCTTGCGAAGCTAATTATCTCAAATGTATTAAAATCAGATTTAAAAAGGAAGTAAGCTACCAAAGAATCATCACAAGCCTAACCACTAACCAGTAGTACTTTGGGTTAGGGTTTTTTTTTTTTTTTTTTTTGGGTTATGTACAAAAATGGGTCTGCTACTATTCGGTGAGTCCGATTCGGTGAGTTCCTAACCTCTAACCCTAAAACGGCAATGATAATTAGGCTACGGTACCCCATAATAAAAAAAAATTGAAAAAATCTCCCGTTAAGGCAGTGTTTCCCAAACTTTTTTTTAATAGCGCCCCCCTGGACAACAAACAGAGTATCAAACGCCCCCTCGACAAAAAAGTAAAACCAAAGTTATTTTCCATTCAAGTCCAACTCTAATGAGACAGATGAGGTTGGTGCAATGTCATCAGCCTCTTGACATCGGGCTCCAGTTTGGATAGGAACAATCTTAAGTCTCCCTCTATCTAAGTATGTCAAGACGGTTTCTTTTATTATCCAGAAGCGTTGTCACGGCACTGAAAGCACGCTCCACCAAGTATGAGCCGGGAAAGACTATGATAAAAAATTTGACCCGATTTCACACGTGAGGGTATTTCTCTTTGATTTGGTTCTGTAACCAGAACGATTGGTGCGAGATATTGAACTTCGGTTTGAGTGCAAAATCGCCTTGCAATGTTATCCGTTCCTTCTCAAGAATTCCATGTTCGGAAATATCACAGAATGGGTCGATTATCCAGTCAGACTCGCCAGCAGTGGCCGAGTGGTTAGCGTGTTGGGCTCGCAGTCGAGAGCCTGCATGTTCGACTCCAGCCACCCGCACTTGCTGTTGTTTCTCTGGGCAAGAAACTTTACGATAATTGCCTCTACCCAGTGATCGATTTCGAGTAATGGGTAGTACCAAATTTAAGTCATAAGTAGAGTAGACAACCGGAAACAGACATTGCCGTCGGCTGCAGCGTGGGTCAGGTGTACGTCGGAAGGCGTACACCGATGCATAGCGCTCAAGTCCGCTTTCCCGCAATGCAGGATAAAGATCAAACAAACAACTGAAATACATCATGGAATCGAACTCCCATGTCTTTGTGTACTTCTTGAAGATGATTGCTGTACGTCTCCATCAACATCAGATATGCCTCTATCACTGGTATCAAGTTGATGCAAGCTTGAGATTTGGAAAAATTCTCGTCTAGCTAAATTTCGCTGATAGAACGCGAGCTTATCACTGAACCCAGACAGTGCCGATTTCACCTTGATTAGATTTACTTCGTTACCGTGAAGGGATAGACTCATTAAATTTGGAAAATATGTCTGACAAGTAGGCGATATCATTTCTCACAACCAAGACGTCATTCGCAAGGCCAGGGTCACAACTCTATGGAAATTCCACGACAGTTTCAAACAGCGATTAAAATCGTGCAAGGCAATTTCCCTTGGAAAGCCATCGTACTTCGGTGTGGAGCAGGAAGCGCTCAAAAGATCGGGTTTGCATATTCGCAGTGCTTCAAAGTAGGCTAAGTCATGCGTTACGACCTCAACAAACTTGTAAGGCACTGCAAAGCGACGTTGCCAACATGATTGCATGACAAAAAATCCTTTGCAAACTTTTTCTTGTAACTGCCCTGATTTACTCCCAGCGCCCCCCAATCGCCCACTTTATAGCCAGCGCCCCCTTCATGGTCGCCAACGCCCCCAGGGGGGCGCTGGCGCCCACTTTGGGAACCACTGCGTTAAGGGATCGAACTCACCGAAACGGGCCATTCCGTACAAAAATATTGCGCTTTGTGATGCAAGAATGCTGCGTTGCATACTTTCGCAATGGCATTGTACAGTCACTGTAGTTCAGTGCTTCCCAACCGGTGGGTCGCGAAGCATTTCTAAATGTTAAAATTTTCTAAAAATACAGACATTACTATGGATCTCACAAGCCGCAGTTTGGTCTTGAACAGTACTGCGCCTTGGCCATCGCTACTTTTATCTTCACTTCATTTGTTGACTTTCCATTTTCATGAATTGTGGACCCTGTTTTCTATTCAATCAGCAAATTATTGCATAATCATTACGTAACAATTATGCAACAATGTAACAACTATGCAACAATTAGATGTGTTGTGTCGCATTAACTATTTCAGTACGTACGTACGCCTAGGGATGGGCAAAATAGAATAATTAGCTATTCTAGAATATTCTAGAATACTGAAACCGAATATAGAATACAGATATCTATTCTAGAATAATTGACAGTTTTTACCATCGACACATTTTAATGATTTTTATGACTTTACAAAAACAATGAACATCATAAAAATTTAGGCTTTCTAAATTTTCACCAGTCAAACGAGATCTCAAGTTGGTGGCAGTTAAACCTGCACTTGAAAAACATCTCTCTGAAGAAGCAGATGTAGCAGGTACACAAAAATATTTTGAAACTAACTGATAGAAACAATAAAATTGGTTTTTGTTTTGCTTTCCATCAAACAAGGGCGTTTTGAAGAGATGTAGTGGTTGCTTTCAACAACGTGAGATCCTATCTATTTTTGAAGCAGGAGAAGCCAAATTTGCTGATTCATCTTCACTAGTGCAAGCAGCATCTTCAATCCCACAGCTCAACAAGTCATCCATGTCACTGTACTGGCATATCGGTAGTACAGGCCCGTAACCAGCCGGGGGTCAGGGGGGCCTCGCCCCCCCTAAAAAAAATTTGCCCCCCTGGCAAAATCCCAACATTCTCGAGCAACAACTATAATTATAATGATTTTGCCCATTTAAATTTTTTGGCCCCCCCTAAAAAAAGTTACTCCCCCCCCCTTGCTTTGCGGTAGTACAGTAAAAGGACAAAGCCAACTACCCGTACGTACTTCTGCGGGGAGGATCGCTAATTCGCACACCCTGTGGTCGACGTTGCCCTGCATACGAGAGTGGGAGCTCACGATGTTGGGTGGTTCAGCAAAGGCAAGTCGACCCTTGTATTCTACCAGAAACAACTTAGGTTTGTGGTACCGAAATAGAAAAAAATCCTGAAAGCGGATTAAGCTGTTTCGTGCCACACTTCCGCAAGACTGTGAGGACTACAAAGCGCTTGACAAGAAAGATCTCTTTAATGCGAACAATGAAACTCGTGCGTTTTTCCGACGCCGCATCGCACTGAATCGATAAACAATTCTACTTTCGCTGCAGCGAATTCGTTGCGATCAAACGGACTAGTACGAAGTAAATCGTTAAAGCGGTTTCAATTATCCGATTTCACATGCATTTTGAAACCGGTTAGACTCTACAACCGGTTATTCTATATTCGATATTCTATTTTGCCCATCCCTACGTACGCCAGTAGTAAAGAAAGATGCCACATTAAAGATGTCATATCTCATGGTGAGTCGCACAATAAAACTTGCATTGAAAGTGGGTTGCGAACTGAAAAAGGTTGGGAAGCACTGCTGTAGTTGATACTTGATGGAGTTGTTGGTGTTACACAGATAGTCTACTGTTGAAAACAATTTGGTGAACTTTTATAAAAACTATGTTAGGGGGAAGCATCAGAATCTTGTCAACCATGCCTGAAAAACCATTTCGCTTTGTGGAAGCACATATTGCTGCAAGCAATTTTTCTCTTAAGATGAAATATTGCAAAGGAAAGCAAAGAGGGCAACTATCGGACTAACATTTAAAAAGTCAACATCGAGTTGCTTGTAGTTCTGTGAAAGCAAATATATATTCCAAAAGTTTGCAAAGATCTGCAACAGCAAAAATCACATTAATCTGTGATTAAATACGCTTGACTGAATTTAGTTTCCTCATCTTCCATCGACAATTATTCACAGTTTTTCAATATACTGTCGCAAAAGTGTGTCGGGGACTGCATTAAATCTATTTCTTAACTACATAAACTACTTTCATAGGAAAGTAGTTTTATGACACTAATTTTTTCTGAAAAAATCATGTGGCCCGCGTTATCATTCAAAATTTTGTATTTAGCCCTCCAGTGAAAAAGGTTACAAATGCCTGGTCAATGATATAAATCATTACAACCTTGTTTATAATGCTTGTCTAAATAACTGGTGTTAAAGTGTCAGATTAAAAAATTTTGCCACATTATTTTTTGGCAGTGGCTATTTGACCGGCTCCGTTCTTTTAATCTAAAACACTTTTTGACCGGTCATGACATACTTTTCACCTTCTCTTCCAAAGCAAAAGATGAGAGAAAAAATGAGAAAAAAATGCCGATATAACTTCTAAACTCAGCAGTTTTATTCAACTGGATTAGCGGCGCATACAATATTTCTCGAGCTGGTGTTCCTAAGGGTATGAGTTCGATACTACCCGGAAGTGTTCTTTTTTTTAAACTAAATTTTGACCGGAAGTGACTCAATCGTTAGGCTGCTGCATTTTTGTGGTCAACTTTTAATTTGAGTAGCCTACAGCCCAATGTTTTATGTATTTTCAGAGTTATTTTTAAGTTGCTGGAATTTGAGAATTTCTCTGGGTAAGTTTTCGTTCGTCATAAGAGGATGTGACTGTGTTTGCCAAATGACGCATTACATTTTTGCTTTCAACAAGTTAGTTTGGTGGCAGTAAAAAGTCACAATACCGTATTTCTTTTAAAAAAATGGTTTCATCAATGTTTAGTTTGCTTTTAGGTACCGGTAGTGTTTTTTATCAGGCAATTTAGTTTAAAATAAACCACTTCCGGGTAGTATCGAATTCATACCCTTAGGGATACCGGGTGCAACCTAGTTCGTACCCTGAACAGTTCGTACCCTCAGTTCGTACCTTGAAAATATCAAGAGAAAAAATTAAAAAAGCCGAAGTCGCTGATCGCAGTTTAATAGCACAAAGCCGAACTCGCTGATCGGAGTTTCTGCAAACAAACTCGAGGGTTAGGGTTAGCGGAAACTGCGGAAAAATATTTGCGGAAACTGCGATCAGCGAGGGTTAGAGAGCATCATAGATTACTTTATGGTTAGGGTAAAGGTTAGCGGAAACTGCGAAAAAATGTTTGCAAAAACTGCGATCAGCGAGGGTTAGAGAGCATAGATTACTCGATTGTTAGAGTTAGGGCCGAGTCAGGGTAAGCGGAAACTGCGGTTAGCGGAAACTGCGAAAAAATGTTTGCGGAAACTGCGATGAGCGAGGGTTAGCGTTAGGGTAAGGGTTACGGTTAGCGGAAACTGCGATCAGCGACTTTGTGCTATCTTTCTCTCAATCTTTTCAGGGGAAAAATTTTAAAATGTTTGCGAAAACTGCGATCAGCGACTTCCGCTATTTTAAAATTTTTCTCTCGATCTTTTCAGGGTACGAACTAGGTTGCATCCGGGATACCAGTCCGAGAAATATCATACGCGCCGCTGATTCAGTTGAATAAAGCTAGGCTATTGAATTTAGAAGTTATATAAACACTTTTATCTTTTTTCTCCTCTCGTCTTTTGCTTTGGAAGAGGCATAACAAAAAAATACGTCATGACTGGTCAAATAGTGTTTGCGAACAAAAGACCGGAGCCGGTCAAATAGCCACTGGCTTATTTTTTTGATTAATCATCTCACAAATCACCAAATTTTTATCAACCTTTGGAGCTCAAGCACAAGAGATTTTGTCCATTATCAACTTCGATTGAAAAATAAGAACCGCACATTATTTTAAACATTATGAAACTGCTAAGAAAGAGTCTATATATATTCAGCAAATAAATTCCAATTCTGGGAAAAAATGCATTAAATATGCTGGAGCAACCTTGTGGAATAATATCCCAAAGCAAATCACAATGTTGTCGTTTTCTTCTTTCAAAAAGGAATATAAAAAACAACTCATTTCAAATTACTAAAGCTGATTTTTGGCATTATTTACATTGTTGGCATTGATAAACTGTCCTAGGCAACTAGTTACTGACCCATTTAAGTGTCATTTTGTGATTATATTGTTGCTTTAGGCTACTGTTGTTGATAACTTTTTTTTTTTTTTCCTTTTTTGTTGTTGTTGTTTTCTTTGTGTTTGTTTGTTTTTTCTGTACTATTAATCCAATTATATATTGTATCCAGTAAAACATCCCATGTGGGGGCACCTTGACTTAGATAACCGCGTGGTTTTTTCGGTACCTCCATGGTGTAGTTTCCATATAAAAAAAGCTATTTGTTATATCTCCTGATGTGTACTTTGAAAATGAATGTGGAGCTATGCCGAAAATAAACTTGATTGATTGATGAAGTACGAACTGTTCAGGGGACGAAATAGGTTGCACCCCATTGTCATTTGTCATGGTGTGCGAGCCGTCAGTAAAGCAATACATCAACCTGTTTGTCATTGCTTTTACTTTCATCAGATGAACATTTCAACTAGTGGTAGAAACGATAATTGTCTTGATGAACACCCAAACTTTTCAGTATTCAAAATATATCGAGTTAGATTTCATATGTAACTACGCTATTCTAGAATAGATTCAAATCCTCAAATATTCAAAAATACCCATTCCTAGGTACATTTCATATAAAGATACCACAATCATCCCAAAGCAGATGGTCAAACATTTTGATAAGTTTTAACGAAAATCGTAATTTTTCCAAAATAAGAGTTTATGGATCTCAAATTCAAAAAAAAATTTTGTACTCCAAAAACTTATCTTTGTATCACACGTAATCGTAAAAGCACCGCATTAAAATGTAGCCAGACAAACCTTCCATTGACACTCACAGCTTTTTTTGTTGTTTCAACTATTTTCTTGTCTATGTCGACAACAACCATTGCCAAAATTAACGTCTTTCAAAAAGAATAGAACAAAATAACCGAAAAATTTAGGATAATCAAAAAGCCGCACAGCAACTGCAACCGCGCCTCGATTCAGAGTTGCCGAATTTTTATATCAAATAAAAGTTATCCAAAACTGCTGCTTCAGCAATCTTCCTTGATTTAGTTTTCTGGACAGATTTGTCCAAATTGCGAAAAAGTAGGTAAAATATTGATTATTTGATTTTAAATTGTTCATAGACTGTACTCTCCAGTGGTTTCAACACAGTTTAAAAATGCAGAAATATATTCAAAAACTATTATATTCAACAGACAAAATAAAAGGTTTCTCTCTCTCAAAATAAAGAGTTTAGCTTTTAGCAGCATGATCGTTGCTTACTTTAGCCTACAATGTAGATACTAACGACCTATTTTACCTTGAAGTTGCGAGACCGCTGTGGTAATAGCGGTTTGCACTAGCTTTCTGAACAGACAAATCAGAGCTTGGTATTGTGTCACTGATAACGTGCCTTTGTTTGTCAAACATTGTAGTGTGGTGTTCCCGACAATTTTGTTCACCAAATCAAACGTCATATAAAAACCGTTATGGTCTACTTAACCTAGCTGGCATCTTACGTCATGGAAATTGCTAGAAAATGTCCAAATATTGCACCATCGGTCGTAAGACCTGATGAACTATTGCATCACTACCTTTGAACACCGGTTTGAATTGCGTGACAATGTCTTTCACTATTGCGTCACAGTACTGCGTACGTGCATTTGAGATATTGCTATCTATTCTGGTCATTCGTAAAATTGTTTGTTGGAAGTCAGTCGCAAGTTTAACTGTTTGCTTGGTGCTTGCTAGCTGGACAAATTTTCCGTTTTTTATCTAAGTAATCTGTTCTGTAGTGACAAGTTTTAGTGGTGTACGGCGTTGCATCCAATTTCGACAGCCAGGTGGCTAATTTTATAGAAATACAAATTTGAATAGACGTTTCGAAGGAGTGTTTCTTTTTCGGTCATTACATACAGACGAACGGATCCGGGAACTTTATGTTACAATTTTCCCACGAAGAGATTATGGTTTACCGCTGTGACCATAAAAAAATAAAAGACGTGGCTCTGTCTAGTGTTTGGTACTGAAGCAAAGAAATAATAAAAGAAGATCTTGTTGGTTGGTAGTCTACAGAAGCAAAGAAAATTAAAGACATTTCTTTTCAGTTGGTACTGAAGAACTTCAAGTTAAAAATTAAAGGCGTTTCTTTGTTGGTTCTGAAGAAAAAAAACAACATTGACATTCATTTGAAGAAAAAAGATTAAAGACAATCGATCTGTGCTTGAGGATTCAAGTGAACGAATCCAAGCAAGTTTTGTGGACTTTGGACTTCATATACTCGTACAGCTACGGTATCGTGCATTTAAATTCTTTTTTGTATTTTTACGGTCTTTGCAGTTAAGTTTTTTATAACTAGTGTAATAATTTTGTGTGTTTGTGTAACTTAATTTTTTAATTGTTAAATTTAGCCCCAACATTTAATATGTCTACACTCGGTGGCGACAGGGACTCGGCCGCCGTCGACTCGACTGAGTTTAAGCCTGATGATGTTCTTTGTGGTCGGGCAGGCCATTCTGGGGAGGGACCCAGTAACGATGAGGCTAAGTCAGTTCGAGAGGCCCGGCATCTTAGAAGGGATATTTTGACTCAAATTGGGAAACTTTCTGTGGCCCTAGGTTCTTTGAGTGATAAGCAGGAACTGTTAATTTTTAGATCTAAGTTCTCTACTTTGGAAGAGGATTTACGGCATTTCCATGCTCTTTTGACTAAAATTTTTAACTCTGCAATCTTGGCAGAACTTCGTGATAGGGTAGATCCCGAATTTAACTCGTTAAAAAATAACTTCGAACAAAAAGAAAGTGAGTACTCCGAAATGTTGGATGCTGACATACATCTTGAGAATAGCGCCTCAAATATAAGCACTAGGATGTCTAGGAGTTCGTCTCGGATAGTGGCACAAATTAACCTACAGCTAAGACGAGAGGAGCTCCAGATACAAGCTGAGGCCGAAGCAAGAGCTGCTGAGGCCATCGCGAGAGCTGAGGCCATACGAGCTGAGGCCGCCGCGAGAGCTGAGGCCGACGCGAGAGCTGCTGAGGCCGCCGCGAGAGCTGCTGAGGCCGTACGAGCAGAGGCCGCCGCGAGAGCTGAGGCCGAAGCGATAGCTGCTGAGGCCGCCGCGAAAGCCGAAGCGAGAGCTGCTGAGTTCGCACTCAAAGACGCACAGTTGAGGGCTGAACAACGTAAAGAGGTAGTTTTAGCTGAATATAGATCGGAGTTGGGCTCCCGGCGTAGTTCTAAGAAAGGCTCTTCTAGCCATTCCAGAAGTGAACCTCAATCGCAATTTAATTTACATAACCTTTTCCAGGCGCCTGTTGAGTCCGTGAGTGGACCAGGGCAATCCACACGTTTTCAAGCTGTTTCAGGAGGTCTCTGGGCCGCGGCTAAGGTTCTTCCGAAGGCTGTAGAGCCAAGGCCTGTGAATTATAACCTAACTCCTCCCCCAGGGCGTACAGGTCACGGGGCCGCTATCAGAAGTAATGTCTTGCCCCCTTCACAGTTTTCTGCGCCGCTAGTTTTTGATCGCCCAGCTACACGTAATTTGGGTGATTGTGAGAGGCGTAACGCGTCTCCTGATTTTAACGTTTGTGAGGATCGTGATCGGGCTGTGCATGTGACTGAGCCCACTCAGCCCCTTAAGGGATATAGCTTGTCTTCTCCCGCTAAATCGAGTTCTCAACAACAGGATTGCTTTTTTGAATACCAAAATAGTAGGACGTTTTTCGATAAGGCGGCCTTGATTGGTTACGATGGTAATAATATGCCATTTATCTTCTTTAAAAATCGTGTTACGGCCTTAATGGCAGCTTCGCCCTTTAAAGGAACTCGTTTGACTTTGTTACAAGCAGCTTGTGTTAGAACAGCTGCGCAAACGATTGCTAATTTGGTTTCCGACACTCCTGGCTTGTCAGAGGAAGACAGGATAGAAATGTCATTAGCTCGCTTGTACCAACGTTTTGGAGTTCGTGGAGGTCTTTTCGCAGAACCAGAAATTAGGAAGTATCGCTATGGTAGCAAATTGACTTCGACCTCTTCCAGTGATCTGAAAGAGTTTAAAGATGAATTGTCGCAGTGTCTGCTTTACGCGCAAGCTTATGGTCAGCGTGACAAATTGGAAGGACGTTTTGTTTTGGATTTGGCTAAAGCGACTCCCGTTTGACGCTAAGCAGCGTTATCTTGACTTTTTAGGTGATCAGTATGGTGGTACTGATGAGCCTACTTTTCAGAGTTTGTTTGAATTTGTAGTACGGGAGGAAACGCGCAAGTCGACTGATTTTAGCATTATGCTAATGGGCGATTCTGGTGAGTCGCAGCATTTTAAAAAGTCTGGCAAAGGAAAATTGCCTTCATGTCCGGTTAGGCAGACGTCGGTAAAACCCCATGATAATGTGATTTCAGGGAGTTCGCAGTACTCGACTGCTGTTGGCGCACCGCGCGGTGGTGTGGCCAGACGTAGAGACATACCGGCATGTTTTTATTGTTCGTCACGTGTTCAAGTTGAATATCATTTTTTGTCTAATTGTAAAGAATTTTTGCGCTTGACACCTAAAGATCGGAGAGATGTCATTGTGAAAGCTGGCAAATGCTTGAATTGTTTGCGCCAGCACATGGTTAGGGATTGCGTTCATGCAAACAACTGTCGTCAATGTGGCCCTAACAACGATAGGAAACACTATTTTCTTCTGCATGATTTTTATGTGACGTCACGTGATTCTCTGGATTCGATCGGCAAAGGTGATGCTGGTGCCAGAGTTCCTGTGCGTAATGTTAAGATTGGAAATGTTAAAGCAGCCTTTAATCGCGTTACTGCTGCTCGTGTTTTGAATCCAATGACTGGCAAATCGAAGTTGGTGTATTGTCAGCATGATCCTGGTTCGCAGTTGACGTTTGTTTCGAGTGATTTGGTCTGCGAACTTGACGTTAAACCGTATGACAAAGCGTCGTTTAAAATGGATACTCTGGCTGGTCAGAAACCTACTTGTGCTGGCCTTGTTAAACTCAACATTCAGTCGTTAGAGACGAATGGACTGTTTTGTGATATAACTTCGGTGGTTAACCCAGCTTGGGCTGACAATGTTAAAACTTTACCACATAAGCAAGATTTAAGTAGTTTCCATCATTTTCATGACGTGAATATGTTTCATTTGAATGATTGTAGTACTGTAGATGTACTGATTGGAAACGACAACGCTTATTTGATGTGTGCTAAAGAAGAGCGTGTTGGTGAGAATCGTAGTGAACCACATGCTTTGCTCACTCCTCTCGGTTGGTTGGCTTGTGGTGGTAAGTCACCCTTAGATGAAAGCGTTGCTAACGTGTGCAGAGTGCAAACGTCTTCAGAGTCGGATGTCATCTCTAGCTTTCAGCGTAAAATTGAGTCTCGTGATATGGAAATAGCAGACCTGAATAAAGTCATTCAGGATTTGACCTTGCAAAATGAAACCTGTGAATTGTCTCGCAATGATATTTTGGCTAGAGAACTTGTTGAACCGAATATTGAGTTGAAAGATGGTCGATTTAAGATACCTGTACCGTTGAAGAAAGATATTGATCTACCTAACAATTTTGTGTTGGCGTCAGATAGAGCTGCTGCTTTAAGGAAGAAGGCTTTAAAACAACCTGAACTTTGTGATTTCCTTACTGACACCATGAAAGATCTTAAATCTACTGGCTATATTGAGCGTGCTGGTGAAGCAGAAAATGTAAAAGGATTTCAGTGGTATTTACCATACTTTGTGACGTCACAATTAAAAAAGCGCATTATTTACGATGGCAAGTCTGAATTTCGAGGAACTTGTGTTAATGATGTAATGTTTTCGGGTCCTGATTTGTTAAACCCTCTGGTAGATCTCTTTGCTAGATTTCGGCTGAGTAGATTTGGTTTCGTGGCCGATATGACCAAGTACTTTTTTCACATTTTGGACACTTCAGTACGTAAGCCCAATTTTATTGAACTGCTTACGTACACCAGCAGTGCCGTTCGGATCGTGAACGAACGCCCTTTGGTACCTTTGAGTGACGACCTTAGGGATTTTACTGTCATCACCCCTGCCTCACTTTTGACCCCATACTTAGACCCATACTGTGCTGTTGGGCAACCACATGATCGTGACCAACTAAGAAGGGATTATCGGTTCAATTTGTCACTTTCTCAGCAGTTTTTGAGCAAATGGATCGATTTTTACTTGCCAGGTCTTCAGGGCCGGAAAAAATGGTTAAAAATGGCCGACAATTTGGAGCCCGGTCAACTTGTAGTGGTAGGTTCTCTCCAAGACATTGGTAAACGTGGGAAGTATCAACTTGGGAGGGTGCATGAGGTGGTCCCATAAATTAGGAAAGGGAAGCCTGTGGTTCGTAGAGCTAAAGTTGCCGTCTGCAACTATGATGAGAGTACGGGGAAAGTGAAAGTAGACTACGTGTTGAGGGATATTTCGTGCCTCGCCCCCGTAAAGAACACCTAAGTGTTAGGGTTTGAGCCTGGTTTTGTCTGCGGTGGCCGACCCTTGTCTGAGCCCGGAACAGTCGGTTATTATCGCAACCATTGTATATAGCGTCATTTTAGCATGTACCTATGGTACCAATTTCATGTATCGTCGTGTATTATCCCGGGGGGGGGAAGAACAAGCACCTTCTCGTGGTCCCTCCCGTCAGTACCATATCTTAAAGGAAAAAAGATATGCGAAGCGAAGCTTGTCATACTCGAGCAAACCAGGCCCAGGTTCAGCGCAGGGTGGATAGGGAAACGCCCTTCTCAGGGCGCGGCAGCTCCTCTGTCGAAAAGTACCGACGACCCACCGTACTGCAGCTGAACACCGAGGGCATTACGGCCAGCAAGCTCAGCATCATCGAGTATCTGGCCACAAAACATCAGGCCCTCGTCATTCTCCTCCAGGAGACCCACTGCACATCAGTGGATAAGTTGGTATTACCCAACTTCACACTCGCAGGCGCAACCATCAGCAGGAAACACGGCCTCGCCACGTTTGTCCATGAGCAACTGAGCTGGACGCCAATAGATCAGTCCAGTGCCCAATCGGAGATAGAGTGGCTATGCATAGACATATCAGGCTATCACATCATCAATGTCTATAAGCCACCACCCTCACGCTTAACACCAAAAGCCATCCCAGTGTTCCCCCAACCCAGCCTCTATGCTGGCGATTTTAATTGCCACCACGTTGACTGGGGCTACAACACCACCAACTTCGACGGAGAAAGCCTGGCCTCATGGTCAGCCAATAATAACCTCACCCTACTGCACGATCCCAAGGGTGCAGCGAGCTTCTTCTCCGGACGCTGGAACACTGGTACAAACCCCGATCTGGCTTTCGCAAGTGATGACCCCGATAATTGCCAACCGGACAGACGTGTGCTAGAGAAGTTCCCCAGGTCCCAACATCGACCCTCGATTATCACGGCTCCAACGCTCATAATGCCTGTCCCGAGCAAGCCTGTTAAGCGATGGAACTTCAGAATGGCTAACTGGGAGTACTATAGCATCCTCACAAATGAAGCCACACAGTATCTCCCATCCCCTCAAACCAACAACGTGGAAAAAGCCTACCAGGACTTTTGTGATGCAATAACATCAGCGGCAAAACAATCCATCCCCCGCGGCCGACGAAAGACCTACATACCGTGCTGGGATAAGGAGTGTGAAAGCCTTTACTCCGACTTCATCCACGCCCCTCAGGGCAATGACACCAACAGCTCAGCCACAGCTCTGCTGGCAAGGCTGGACTCAAAGAGGAAGGAGCGCTGGACAGAAGCCATTGAATCAATCGACTTCACGCACTCCAGCCGCATAGCATGGAGTACACTGAACAACCTAACTGGCAGATCACGTGCCTCTCGTCAACAATGTCCCGTTTCAGCAAATTCCATCGCCTCACAACTTGTGGAGAACGGGAAATACAAATCGAGAGACCGTGAATCAGATAGATCCGTGTTGCAAGAAATGACGGACCTCTGGAGGGTAACAACCCCAGACGGGGACAACATCTCGGGTGAGTTCACCCCGGAAGAATTTTCCGCCGCCCTCCAGCACATAAAGCCAGGTAAAGCCCCGGGCCCTGACCACCTTTGCCCGGAGCTGATACTCCATGCTGCTGCCTCCTTAAAGTCCTGGTTAAAAGACTTCCTTTCCTGCTGTTTGCGCCACCTGAGAATTCCCAGAATCTGGAGAAGAGCCCTTGTGGTTGCAGTTCCTAAGCCGAAGAAGCCCCCAGGGGACCCGAAGAGCTACCGTCCAATCTCACTGCTCTGCATCCCCTTCAAGATCCTCGAGAGACTCATCTACGCCCGTGTCGAACCAATAATAGATCCGCAGCTCCCCCGTGAACAAGCTGGTTTCCGACACGGACGATCAACCGTAGATCAGGTCACACTTATGACCCAAGACATTGAGGACAGCTTCTCGGCTAAGAAGAAGGCTGGCGCCGTGTTTGTTGATCTCACGGCTGCCTATGATACCGTATGGCATAGCGGCCTTACCTGCAAGTTACTCCGTCTGCTCCCTGACAGACACATGGTCCATATGATGATGGAACTTGTGCAAAACCGCAGTTTTACCCTCACAACCGGTAGCGGTCGTCAAAGCAGACTACGTCGACTTAAAAACGGCGTCCCACAGGGCTCAGTCTTGGCTCCTCTCCTGTTCAACATATACACCTACGACTTGCCCCCCACCATCTCCAGGAAGTATGCTTACGCAGACGACCTGGCACTCCTGCACTCAGCAGGAAACTGGCAGTCAGTGGAGAGGAACCTCAGCCAAGACATGCAAACACTATCAGCATACCTCCAGAAATGGAAGCTACAGCTCAGCAAGTCAAAGACAGTGTCGGCGGCCTTCCACCTTAACAATCGGGAGGCACAGCGTGAGATAAACATCAACATTGATGGGGAACGCCTGCCCTACTGTGCCGAACCTACATACCTCGGCATAACCCTGGACAGGTCACTCACGTACCGCCGGCACTTGAAGTCACTGCGCAAAAAACTATCTACACGCGTCGCACTTTTGAGGCGATTGGCGGGTTCCGGCTGGGGAGCTGGTGCTAAAACTCTTCGTACAGCTACCCTAGCCCTTGTTCATTCCACCGCTGAGTACTGCGCGCCGGTCTGGTGTCGTAGTTCTCACACCCACCAGATTGATACCGCCATCAACGACGCACTGCGTACTGTGACTGGATGCCTGCGTCCCACTCCAACGGACTGCCTACCCATCCTAGCAGGCATCCAACCCGCTGAGCTACGCCGTAAAGGAGCCACGATTTCTCTCGCCCGCCGCGCTTTGGACCCCGACCATCTCCTCCATGCAGCACTCAAGAGACCACCACCTATAAAGCAGCGGCTGAAATCAAGACGCCCCTTTGTGCCTGCCGCACAACAACTACTTAAGAACGCAGAAGAACTTGGTTTAAGTGCGGCACACTGGACGAACCATATGTGGAACACGGAGTGGCAAAATCACACCTCCACGCTCCGTGACTTCATACCCGACGCCGATCCCCGTCCACCAGGGATGTCCCTCGCAAGGCTTGCGTGGGTCAGGCTTAACCGCCTGCGAACTGGCGTTGGCCGCTTTCGTTCGGAAATGCACAAGTGGGGCCTGGCTCCTTCATCAGAATGCGAGTGTGGTGCCACTGAACAGACTGCAGACCATGTCATCCATCACTGCCTAATCCACCGGCCTCCACACGGTGCGCATGGTCTGAGGGTCCTGGACGACAAGACTGCTGAGTGGCTGAAGATTTCCTGCCCTCCAATCTAGCCTGGAAAGATCGCTCATACGCCATCATCATCATCATCCCGTATTGTTGTTCATTCTTTGCATGCCCTTTGTATTTACGTATTAACTTAAAAGTGAGTGATTCAAACAATTTGTGTATCGTGTGTTTTTATTCATTGGCTCACAATTGTCGTCAATTCTTTTTCAGTTATGCCATGCTAGACTGTCATAACTAGGGGCCGCTATGTTCCCGACAATTTTGTTCACCAAATCAAACGTCATATAAAAACCGTTATGGTCTACTTAACCTAGCTGGCATCTTACGTCATGGAAATTGCTAGAAAATGTCCAAATATTGCACCATCGGTCGTAAGACCTGATGAAATATTGCATCACTACCTTTGAACACCGGTTTGAATTGCGTGACAATATCTTTCACTATTGCGTCACAGTACTGCGTACGTGCATTTGAGATATTGCTATCTATTCTGGTCATTCGTAAAATTGTTTGTTGGAAGTCAGTCGCAAGTTTAACTGTTTGCTTGGTGCTTGCTAGCTGGACAAATTTTCCGTTTTTTATCTAAGTAATCTGTTCTGTAGTGACAAGTTTTAGTGGTGTACGGCGTTACATCCAATTTCGACAGCCAGGTGGCTAATTTTACAGAAATACAAATTTGAATAGACGTTTCGAAGGAGTGTTTCTTTTTCGGTTATTACATACAGACGAACGGATCCGGGAACTTTATGTTACAATTTTCCCACGAAGAGATTATGGTTTACCGCTGTGACCATGTGGATATACAACGAGCTGTATTTCGTGCTTATTGTATGTCTCTGTAGGGACCCATGATGAACAATCCATTGTTTTCCATCTTGTGCAAAATGTTTTTCTCCAATAATATTTGCATTCTTTGGGGAACTCACTTGTTGTGAGCAGGAGTGGTGGATTGATCGTTCTCCCCCAGCCTTCACCAGTGATTCTATCTGCGTTCTTTAAAAAACTCACTTGTTGTGAACAAAAATAATTGATAAATCGTTTTCCACTCAATAACTTAACCGCAGCTTTCCCCAGTGATTTTGTTCAATATTGCGATTAATCGCTTTCAATTTTCTCCGTTTTAGCAAAATGTTACATTATGACGTCAAATTGGTGATTTTCTCAGCATTACAGCAACAACTATTCAGTATCTCCGCAGTTCACCTCTGTGACAAAATCTTACCATGAGTTCACCCTCGTTGTTCTACAATCGTAAATATATTGTTGAAATTTTCCAATTTTAAATTACGTAATTACTTGCCTTTTTCTTTTAATCTAAAACTGCTTTATATACCGGTAGCCTACCTATCCACACAAACAAGTTTTGTACACACATTATATTATTTCTAAATTAAAAATCTATTATTCATTCTAAAAAACGCCAATTCAAAAATTGGTGTTCTAAATTCTGCAATTCGAACTCACAAATAAAGAAATTCTTTGAGACTCATTTGGTTACCTCGATCTGTGTCATCGGAAAGTAGTTACGCCAACAGCGGTTCTGCTGTCATCAGAGGGATTATAAACATTCAATAAAAAAACCTAGAACCCCTGTACCTCATTATAATTCACACCTGTGGACCAATGTCTCTGCTAAATGGAAAAGGAAGTTTAAAGTTGCCTACAACAAGGCATATAGACGTGTGTTTGGTTTACTTAGATATGAAAGTGTGAGCATACTCACCAATAGGCTACACTCACCAATACTCCAATAGCACTCAGCACTCACCAAGTTGTCCGCCCCGATCAACCGCCGCCGATAGTTCAATTGGTTAGCGCGTCACTTTTGGAACGAAGAAGCTTCAAGATCAAGCGGCGCTGGTTCGACTCTCAGAGTGTGCGCTTGAGCAACGCACGTTAAGGACTGCTCTCCATTCAGCAGCATCTAATGGATGGAATAGTTCCCCGGCAACAAGACTTCAACAATCAGAAATTCCACTAGCTGTCAATCTTGGTGACCGGGTCTGCGTCAGTGATTCAAAGCCTCTACAAGCAGAGATGAACCAGATCACCAGTATTGGTGATCTTGAAGATCAAGATCACCAAGAATAGGTGATCTTGAAGATCAAGATCAAGATCACCAAACTATGTGATCTTGAAGATCAAGATCAAGATCACCAAACTATGTGATCTTGAAGATCAAGATCACTTTCAAGATCACTTTTTGTGTACTTGAAAAAAAAATGAAGTTTTTGATCAATGATGTTGCAAAAAATAATTACCGTACTATAAGCAACCTGGGTAAAGGTATATAGTTAGCATTGCTAACTTTTACTTTTAACTACTCGATCACTGGCCTAAGAATTGTAATAAGTTAGTGACTGTTGCTATTAGGTCTATCAATTGTTGACGTAGTTTGCGTAGAACCGCAACGTCACACCCAAGGCCAAAGTTAATTACAATAGTACTGAAAAAGTCGCAAAATTTGCAATTAGTTTTATACATTTTATTTATAATAAATAAATAAAAATAAACTTTGAACTGCATCATTTTTTACCAAATTTTTGTCTGGTTTATGTGGGAGTTTTTACTTGTGTTACTAAGTTGTTTTAACTTTCACTGCATTATGTCAATGTTTATTGCACCATTTACCCATCTGGCAACCTTGATACTGTTGTCTGCTATCAAAAAAGTTCAGAGGTTTGCGGTCAGACAAACCGCTCCATACTCAGACCTTAAACAAGTCTTGGTCTCGTTGATTTGCTGCAATAAACCACTTTGCATGACCAAAGTCTGCTAGAGTCTAGATTTTTTAACACAGCCATCCCAGACTTTTGAAACATCTAAAATTGAGTCAAAGAAAGCAAACATTTCTTTAAAATTCACACATAGAAATTGTGAACAAAGTTAAATAATTTTTTACTATACGTCAACATAAAGTACACGGAAATTGATTTATTTATTATGACCAACACAGAAAACTTTTTCAATTTTGAAATGGCAACACTGACCAGATTAGATGGAGACTTTAAATCGTCTTTTGTTGGACACATATCATATTAACAGTGGTGTAATGTTAATAGTTGCCACTAACTACTTTGTACAGTACAAGTTCTAAAAAAATTTCTCTGTTTAGTAAGTAAACTTCAATTTTAGAGTGATCTTGATCTTATTGTTCTTCAAGATCAAGATCACACAAAAAAAAAAGTGATCTTAGATCAAGATCAAGGTCACCAAAAAAAAGTGATCTTGAAGATCAAGATCAAGATCACGCCCATCTTTGTCTACAAGTATGTGAAACTGCCAGGATTAAGCTCTGCGAGAAGCTTTCCCAGTCCGAGGATAAAGATTCAATCAATCAATCAAAAGTTCGTTGTGATGTAGTAAGGAAGGTGGGGCAAGATGGGACGTGGGGCAGGACGGGACACCGTGGATATTTTTAAAAGTATTAGCTTTAGCAACCTCTACCTATTTAGATGTCACAGGATACCATGATTCTCGATGACTCGCAAAAAAATTTTTCTTTATTTTGATTTCTCCATGCATGCGGCTTTACAATGCACAAATTAAATTTCTAGCACTAGTTGCAAAGTTCGTCTGATGAAAGTGAAAGTTACTATAAGCATGACAATGCGCAATGCGCATCCTCAGAGCGAATAACATACAAAATAAAATTTACAAAGTTATATACTGCAGTGCGGTTGAACTTGAAGGCAATAAAAAATGAAAATCACGATATTTTAAATGTTGGTCAAAGATGTGTGAACGGTTACTTTCCACGTTAAGTACGTAAAAACGTTAAGTATGAAGCCTGCGTGTCAAGACAATAACGATTTATAAGCTTTCGGTATTTCTATCGTTCCGGTTGAGTAGCCTACATTGCAATGTTTTGACGTAATGTTGACGAAGCACCTTTCTGCCGTGGTGCGTTGATAATAATTTGTATTATTTAAAAAAAAAATAAATTGTTTCTGATAATACTAACAATAATATTTTTGTTTTCCAATATACATAAAATGAAAATTGTAAGATAAATTTAGCTATGCACTAACTGTAACGACACTCCGGACTGAAAAGCACAAACTGAATAAACGATACAAGAATGATTACGAGTAAATTATAGGGCGGGAAACAGATTGCATGAAGTGTAAAGTACAGGCATGTGACAAACAATAGTCAGATTTATCTTACAATTTTCATTTTATATATAGCCTGTAATTCAGTGACGATCGGTGAGGGAAAGCAAAGAAAGCAGTGCATACCTGAGCGAAAACTATGCAAAATATAATGACTGAATTCTAGGTTTAACTTCTTATTATTTTTATCACGTCTATTTTAAGTTGAAAATTACTGTGTTCGTGACTAGAATTACTCGTAACGCTTGTGAGTAGTCTAAGTCCTCACCAAACCGCATGTCTTGCCTATAAATGCCAATTAATGCAAACGCTCCTGTCAGAAACAACCACTGAGGCTTCAGGGAAATCAGCTTGCAAAGTTGCTTTCCCCACGTCCAAAAACGTCAAAAAACTCCTTCGTTTTATCCAATCCTCACTCGTTTTGCAAAACGTCACCAGCTGCTTAGCCAATCAGATGTGTTATGGTTAGAGTTGCTTTCCCTGTGATGTCAATGTGTTCAATCGCTAGACTAACTGGTCATACGCACAGAATGATCTCTCGTCACGGTACACAGCACAGCATCATAATGGCGAAAAGATTGTTGCTGTTTTTTGATGTCTTCTCGCCATGTACTTTAGCCTACTATAGCTTTCATAGTCATGCCTTTGCCCTTTTTACAGCGTTGATATAACGTTACTTTGCCAATGAACGTTTAGGTGCGGATGCAATATTTAGTTCGTTAAGCTTCTATACGCAGGAGGCAAACTTATCCAGCTTTTTGTACAAATTGCTTGCGGTTGTAATGTTTAGGTCTAAGTGTTAGTTTTTGTAATGAATATCTGAGAATAAACATTCATGACAATTTAAATATTTAGACAACTATTATTCCATGTCTAACACTGGATTTTGGTCCTGCAACGTTAAAATTAAGATTGTTCATTACTTCTAAACATCACGACATACGCGAAGCACAATTTGACAAATTTTTATTTTTGATTTGTTTTGGAAATGCTCTCAGAGCGCACCAAATTGGAAGTGTTTTTCAAAAATTTCTGGGGGAGGCTCCCCAGACCCCCCGCTGGAAGTGTTGCCTTCGCCAACACGCCTTCGTGCTTCGCCCGACGGTTACGCCCTTCGTGCCTACTACCTTGCTGCAGAATATTTGCAAGTTGCTTTCCCAACGGTTTAAGCCACCGAACGTCACTGAGCCTGTTACAGATTTAATTCTTGATGAGGACACACCTTCGTGTCGAAAACGTTTGAGTTGATTTTTTTTATTATGTTATATTTCTTTGTAATAAAACATGTTAAAGCTGCTAAATTTACTTTGTTTTGTTTGTTTGTTTGTTTGTTTATCTTTATCCTGCATTGCGAGAAAGCGGACTTGAGCGCTATGCATCGGTGTACGGCTTCCGACGTACACCTGACCCACGCTGCAGCCGACGGCAATGTCTGTTTCCGGTTGTCTACTCTATTTATGACTTAAATTTGGTACTACCCATTACTCGAAATCGATCACTGGGTAGAAGCAATTATCGTAAAGTTTCTTGCCCAGAGAAACAACAGCAAGTGCGGGTGGCTGGATTCGAACATGCAGGCTCTCGACTGCGAGCCCAACGCGCTAACCACTCGGCCATTGCGGCCATTGCTGCCATTTTGTTTATCTATAGTTCAACAAAGCAAACTCTCTACTCTCTAGTCTCTACCAAAGCTTTATTAATCTAAATCTTCAACCAACAAGTGTAAGCCTGGATACGACAAACAAACTATTTCAATTCTATATTTTATAATCACTAAGTTACAACTTTATTTTGTAGGCTATGTTGTTTGATGTAGCCTGCATCAGACTTGGACAACTAGAATTTTTGTAGTCTTTCGAAATTAGATTAGAATTATAATTAGAGTAATTTAAGCTTTTAGGCTACAAATTAGACTAGGTTTACAATTAGAGCTACCCAACTTTTCACAAATTAGAGTAGAATTTAAACTAGATTAGAATTAGTTGGACGTAGTTGGCACATATGTTTTTTTAGTTGGATAAAAACGCCAATGTGGCAATTCGAGATCAAAGTGTTATTCCACCAGAGCCACTATCTGATTCCACCATCACAGCGCCAAAACCACTTAGCCTACGTCATACCTAATATACATTGTAACAGTAGCGTAGCCAGGAATTTTGAAAGGGGGGTTTTTGACGACCCAGCAGCGGGAGGTCTGGGGGGCCTCCCCCAGAAATTTTTTAAAAATTAGTTTGAATTTGGTGCATTCTGAGAGCAGTTTCAACAAAAATGTGGGTATGAATATTCCTGTAAAATGGTGCTGTCCGGTGGCATAGCAAAAGGATAAGATCATGTTTTCTTCGGCATTTTTCGGGAATAAAGCTAAGTCTCTATGTTTTCTTGTTGCTAATTCCTGGCTGAGATGTTTGAATGTTTAGTATTGGCAAAACTCGCTCTTTTAATGCAGTTTTGTATAAAATTAGGCAATTTTTTTTTAAACCGAAAGCATCATTCTCAATATCGTGACGTCACACGCGTGCCAAAGGAGGGGTTGTAACCCCCAAAACCTCCCCCTTGGCTACGCCACTGCATTGTAACGTCAGTGAATTGATGAATTAATCGAGTTTTTCATGACTTTGCTGCTCAAGGGATGGAATGGCACTTTGATCTTGATCGTTTTATTGCACTTTCTTTGTAGCTTATAACGTTGATAAGAGCGCAGTATCCTTCCATTTGCCAAAAAATACTGTTGGACAAACTAAAATTTTTAGCAAAACTTGAGATTGGATAAGAAGAACAATTAGAGCAAACAAGTTTTTAACGAATAAGATTAGAATTAGAATTACCGACATTTTGCTCTAATTTATCGAATTAGACAACTAGAGTTATCTAGTTGTCCAACCAGAGCCTCCAACTCTGGCCTGCATTGTGCTGTTTTAGTCTGATATTTTGTGTGATGACTGTTAAAAATTTGAAGTCTATGAACTTTGTGTCTGATGCAAATAAATAAATAAAATAGAATACATGTAACATGTAGGCTACCAAATATAGTTATTAGCCTCTAAACCATTAACAGCCTGTTTCACCTAAAAGGAGGATCATCAGAAGGTCTTTATTCAAATAGAATAAATTTCTATTTGAAAGGGCCTTCTGATGATCTTCCATATAGAACAAATTTCTATTTGAAAGGGCCTTCTGATGATCCTCCTTTTAGGTGAAACATGCTGTTAAGGGTTTAGAGACTATAATAACTATGTTTGATTTAATTCACCCTGCTTGGCCTTTTGCTTGGCATTGAGCACTTTTTTGTGCTATTAATAATATTTATTGTGTAACACAGTGGTTCTCAAACTTTTTTTTGTTGCGACGCCTCTGCAAAAATTTTTTGGACTTGCGACGCACCAGCAAATAAAAGTAAATAAAGAAACTTATGATTAAAGTTTTGTTTATTGATACAACAACAAAAATCAATGCATATTATTTATAATGTGACGTGTGGGCTTTTTTATTTTCACAAAGTTCATTGAATTTTGGGAGAATTTTTGAAATTGCCACCCGCATTTCTCTTTCACTGTTTATTCGTGATTGATATTTGCTTTTTATCACCGCCAAGGCAGAAACTCTTGTTTCACATAAATACGACGTGGCGAATGGGATAATAATTCGCAGTGCTTTCTTTCACCAAACCTGGATAATCGTCATTCATTGAATCCAAAAATTTGCGGATTTCTTACTACGAAAAGATCACGAATCCATTCGTAGTTTGAAAAATTTTCCGTGAAGTATTTTGCAAATTTTGATTGGAGCTTGGACAAATGTTGCCCAAATATGCTTTGCAAATTTGAAGGGAAAAAATGTACTTGCAACTTCAACTCTTCACTGTTTTCAAAGGTGGGCACTTTTACATCACCCACTCGTCGAAGAGCGCCTGCTTTTCAATGTGAAATTGCTTTGTATTTGTTTAGTCACAATTTTCCTTATAAACTCCATTGATTGCAGTCATTAAGATCCTTCTTGCACTCAGTTCAGTTGCAGAAGAAAAAATAGCATTAGCAGAAGGTGGGAATCGAACCCACGAATCTACCTTTTTCTCGACCTTTGCTATGTTGACGTGTATTGTTTTTGATATGATGGTCAGAAATAAAAACAACTGAACTGAACTGAACTGAAATCGAAATTACTACTCCTCTGCCCTAACCATTAGGCAACGGTGGTTGTGGCAAAGCATTCAGTTAGATTTCTTTGTATCAAAATTTTTCGATCAGAATATCACGTGTCGAGTCACATGACTGAAATCAGCTGAATCGCGAGTGAACATGTCACGCATGATTGCGTACCTCTTCGACGAGTGGGTAATGTTAAAGTGCCTACCGTTTTCAAACTGAAATAACACCGAAAAAAAAAAATGATTCAGAGTTTCCAGTTTTTTTTATTATTTATTTTAAAGGATAGACCACGATAGACATCCAATACTACCTTAGGGTATCAGCAGTGGCATTTTTTTAGTTAATTGCGGTGTAATCGGCTAAGTGCATGGGACACATGTGTTCCAGCAGTCCTCAAAGGGTTAACTTAATTTTTATAAGATAAACCGGGTTCAGCCACAAAACTGAACTATTCTGTGATGCCCTTGGAAAAGTGAAACGACGCACCAGGGCGTCGCGACGCACAGTTTGAGAAGTACTGGTAACATGTAGGCTACCATGTTTCTAATTAACAAATTTAAATTCAGTTCAGTTCTGTTCAGTTTGTTTTTATTTCTGACCATCACAACGAAAAAAAACAATATATGACAAACATAGCAGAGGTCCAGAAAAAGGTAGAAGCGACATAAAGCGGACGTTATAGCGTGCATGATAGTTGATACCAAAGCAGGACAATTAGTTTAAAATATGGCACGGTCGCAACACCTTATAAGAACATTTAACCGAAACCTATGAGAATTGCGATTTGCCAATGTGTTACAACTGTGACCTTTGTGCATTTGCAGTTTGTGTATTATTTCGTTTTTTTGTTTTGGATATGGACAGCTTTGTCTGACGCAAATGAATAATAATTGTACAAATTCAAAACCTAAATTCTGCTCTCAGGGAATTTAGGTCACGCTTCCTTTTAACAAACGCCACTCTCACGGAATTTAGCTCATCATATTCGAGTCTCTCCATAAGCAAAAATCTACACTAAAAGTAAAACTATAGCTAAATATCAAAAAACCTACATACCGGTACATAGCCTACTATTTTTAGTTGAAAACATTTGGCAACACTGACAATGTCCAACAAAGCCTGACAGTGGGGTATTCAGTTCAGTTCAGTTGTTTTTATTTCTGACCATCATATCAAAACAATACACGTCAGCATAGCAAAGGTCGAGAAAAAGGTAGAAGCGACAAAACGCGAACGTTAAAACGTGCTTGAGACCGAAGTAAGTTATTGAGTTGAAAGAAATTTGGCACGGTCGCAACAGCTTCAGAAAAATTTAAGATATAAAGGGAAAATAAAAAAAAAAGAAGAAAATGTTACGAAAACAACATATATTTAGGCTATAGCTTTATTAGCCCACATAGCTTTAGCTGATATATTTAAGATTTGTATGGACAGTTGCTATGAAGATCGGCCATGGTGCGTTATCAAGAGTGCTGATGGTCATAAGGGGAACACGTCTTGATGCGTTTAGCTCATAGCAAAGAAGAGCAAGGCAGGCAAAGAAAACCCCACAAAGAAATCCTACCACGGGCAAAGCCATTTCAAGCGCAACGCACCATAGGCCTTGCACGACTCACAAAATAGATAGGCTATAACTTGACGACATGAAAACAATGACAAAAACAAGTAAAACAAACTAGCAAAAACAACATCATCATCTTGCGGAAATTTAATTATACCCAGGGAAGTTATGTCTTGAAGATATCAAGCGTGCTTTGATAAAAGTTGCGTTGATAAAGCGATAATTTTAGACCTCAGTCAGCTAAACTCGTCACCTCCACACTGATCCAACGTTAGCAAACGTTGAATCAATGCAAAAACAACAGGCATCGCCAGCTGGGATGTAGTAGTGGCATGACACAGTAATATGATAAATTTGGGTTACCGTATGTTTTACACGTTAAACCATAACAAAAGTGAAAAAAAAATCCAATTCGGCATGTTAGAAAAATAGATAAACAATCAGACAATAGCATGGCGATCCAGTCCAAGATATTGATATAAAACAACTGGTTGGAGCACATGGCCACCACTTCACCGAAAGATGGCGATTGGTCGAAGAGGATGGAAAAACTGCTGCAGACTCTGTCGAACTTCTGTGGACAAAAAAAACACAAGAACCAGAAGGCCAGTAGGAGTACTTACAACCTTACTATTTTGCTAATAAATCTACACACATTGGCCTATCATTTCTGGGCAAAAAAATATATATATATATATATTAGTAAGTTTGGTGCATGTAATACTTTTCAAGGAAGATTTAGCTTGTTCATTTTTGATTTAAAGCCTTTTACAGTTTTGCATTCATTTCTTATAGTAGGGGAAAGCTTGTTCCAAACTGTTGGCCCCATGTACCGTATTGATTGTTTGCAAGTGTTTATTCTGCAATATATCGGAATATAAAGAGAATTACTTCTTGTTGTTAGGCTACTTGATTGTTTACACATAATTATATCATTGAATGTTGTGGGAAGTAGCTTTTTTGAATATTTAAACATGAAAGTTGCAATCTCTGTATTTTTCATGTGGTTAATTGATTTTAAATTATTGAGTTCCATTACTCCTTTTATGCTTTCTCTGCGGTCAATGTCAAATACAATACGAAGAAAGTTATTGCATGTACGTTGCAGCTTTTGCAATGTAGTTTTGTTTTCATGACACCATGTTGAGATACAACATAATATCTGACTCTCAACTAGAGAATGGTAAATGGAGAGAAGTGCTTGTTTGTTTAGGAAAGGCTTAATTTTTTTTGTCACGCAGAGTGTTGATCTTATTTTTTGAAGTAAGATTTCCATATGAGATTTCCATGACAAATGCTCGTTTACAATTATTCCCAGAAACTTTATTGAGGCAACTTGTTCTATGTTGTTTTTTCGAATATTTAAGGGTGGGTTGCATGATAGTGTCTTGCTTCCTTGACTTGAAAATAATATATGTTTGGTTTTGGTGACATTTAGAGACAATCGATTTGTTGATAGCCATTGATCTATGCATACAAGCTCTTGATTTGCCATATCATATACAGTAGAAACGGTTTTATTTTTATATATAATGGTGGTGTCATCTGCAAACATAATTGCAGTTCCGTGTTGAAGGCAGTTAGGAAAGTCATTTACATAAATCAGGAATAGAAGAGGGCCTAAGATAGACCCTTGTGGGACACCCAAAGATATGTTGTTAACATTAGAAGATAGTGTGCCATTGAAAATCACTCTTTGTTTTCTATTACTCAGGTAACTCATGAACCAGTCATAGGCCACGCCTCTTATTCCGAAATGATATAATTTAGCTAGCAATATTTTATGGTCAATGGTGTCAAATGCTTTAGATAAATCAAGAAAGATTCCTAATGCAAGATGGTTGTCATTGAGTATACTGGTAATACTTTCTATTAGCATTGAAGCAGCATGGCTTGTGGAATGATTTTTTCTGAAACCAAATTGATTGTTATAGAAAAATTTATGTCTAATTAAAAACGAGTATAATCTGTTGTACATGATTCTTTCTAATATCTTTGAAAAAACAGGTAGTAGGCTGACTGGCCTGTAGTTGTTTGAATCTTTGCAGCTACCCTTTTTAAAGATAGGTATCACCTTCCCTAATTTAAATGAATTTATAAATTTTCCACTCATTAAAGATAAGTTAAATATATGAGTTAAAGCATGGGGTTGACTTTACAACTATGGATGGTATTTCATCGATGCCACTGCTAGTTTTTGCTGGCATAGCATGAATAATATTGTTAATTTCATTCAAAGTAGTTTGATAAATATAAATTGTCTCAGAGCATGGAGAATCAAGATATGTTGAAAATATTGTATTTGATTTGGGAATTTTTTTTGTAAGGGAATGGGCAGCACAGGAAAAGTGATCATTGAAGTGATTTGCAATAGTTAATCTGTCAATGACTATACTATCATTTATTTTGATGCCATGGTTAGTCTTAGACTGGGATTTACCTAATAGATTGTTGATTGTTTGCCAGTACTTCTACTTTCCTCCAAATAGCTTTTCATTGTTATTTGAGACGCACAGTTTAATGTTTTCTACTTCGACATGATTTTTATTAAAAAATAAAAGATTTATATTTTTACTTTGTTAAAATAATGAGTGCTGTTAAGAAGCGAAAGATTGAAGACGAAAGTCGTGTTTTCAATAAGGAATGAACTGTTAAATACCATTTTATCGAAATTGGGAATAAAGCAGTTTGCTTGTTGTGCCGTGAGTCCGTGGCTGTTTTCAAGGAGTACAATTTAATAAGACACAACCATAGGCGTAGCCAGGGGGGGGGGGCGAACGGGGCCATGGCCCCCCCAAATTTTCAAAGTTTGGATTCCGAAGTTGAACCCTTTGTTAAAAATATAATATAATTTGTATAAATTTATATTGTTTTCCAAGACATCTGGGTATTAAAACCCCCCAGGACTTGTTTTAGACACACAGAAAGACACCAATAAGTTTTGCAAATCGTAAATCGCGCAAAGTTTACGCGATTTACGCTTCTTTTAACTAATCTGTGGAAGCAATTTCAGAATCGCTTACTCTGTAGGGTTTTTGTGTAGCTGAGTTTTTTGTGTTCTCTAATTTTAGCCGCAGTGTTTGCCCGTTTGTGTGTAGATAAGAGCTACCTTTAATAAGTTAATAGCTGTTTATCTGCTAATAAGTTTCATACAAATATTACCCTAAAAGTGTTTCCAGAAAGCGTTATAATCCATTATTTAAGTGTAATTTTGCAAAAATTTTCCGGGGGAGCATGAGAGCCCCGGACCCCCTAGAATACGCGTGCCTTCGGCACGCTCTAACCCCCACCAGCTTTATTGCTTCCCTTGCTTAACCCACCAGGATGCGCCACTGCACATCAGGTGGCGATGTCTTAAATCAAACATTTTGTCGTGCTCTTCAATTCATCAAATATTTGGCCCCCTCCAAAATTTTTTTCTGGCCAAGCCACTGGACACAACCAAACCAGAAGATTGTGAAAAACTGTGAACAGTTGCACAAGTCTCATTAACTTTTGTGATGATGATTGCATAGCTTTAAACGTAACTGAGTGTGAAATACAAAAATTGTGTTTAATATGAATATGCGTTTATTTACACACTGGGTAAATTTTCCTACTTTGTAATGAGCGTGTGCGGCCCTCCGGCTGCAACATTTTTTCAAATGTGGCCCTCAGTACAAAAAGTTTGCCCACCCCTGTTCTAGGGAATGCACCAAGTAAAAGGTTCCTGAGTTTGGTTTTACAGTCATTTATAATAATATGTCATATGGTTTGTTTAGCTTCAAAATAGTTGAAAAACAGCATAATAGAAACAGAGAGAGACTGTTCACAGCATAATGTAAACTATATAGTTAAATATATAACTGTAAACAGGTAGGCTAACATGTAATATGTAAGGTAACAGGTAACATGTAATATGTAAACAGGTAACAGGTAATATGTAACTGCATAACTGTAAACAGCATTATGTTATTAACAAAATAGTTTAAGATGACTTATGGTTAAAGATTTTAGGAATGTCTGAAAAATCATCTATGACTTGCCTTTTATTATCCCAGAAGCACCACACAGTTCCTTTAGATGTCCAGACATCCTTGAAGCCAAAAACATCTCTTGCTTGACGAAGTAGTGCAAGACGTCGCTTGGTCAAGGACTCTGTGATTGACAGTTTAGGACCATCATCAGTTTTCAATTTACTTTTGCAATAAAAAATTTCATCCCTTGTCATCCTTCTAACAAATTTAATAATTATTGGTTTATTTTTATTTTTTGATGGCAAGGGGTGGCATGCATCTATGTCTCTCACTGTAAGACAGTTTGTTGGTTTAATAATTTTATTTAACTTTTTTACTACATATTCAGAATAATCAATGTTACTTCCCTTGCTTGGTGTATCATTGCATCCATGCAGTATGAGGCAATTGCTTCGCCCATACTGCTCCAAGTCATCCAGCTTGCGATCCGTCCTGTATGCAGACTGTTGGAGGTGCCAAACTTGCTCTTGGAGAGCATAGACCTGTTTGGATAGCTCCGACAACTCCACTTGTTGAGCCTGCTGCAGCCCATCTGCAAAAGATGAAGACACAGCAACAGCAGGGGGTGCAGCAGTGGTTAGGTCATTATTGTATTTTTGTTCATACCTTTCTTGTCTTTTCAAAATCTCTTCCATGCCTGTCAGTATCTGATCCATCTTTGCCTTGCTGTCCTCAGAATTCATGTTGCAGTTTGATATTATTTTTGGGTTATTTAATACGATATTATTAGTGAAAGGTACAGGAACCTATACAACACTCTGCTACTCCAGCATTCCCTGAAACTTATTCAAATAGATACCATTACCATCTATGAAGATAACTACGGTATTTGGGTTATTTCAATTTGAGTTTTTGCATTTGCAGTGGTCTAACATGTCCTGTAGCCTGTCACATTAGAGTAAAAACACTGTTGAGCAACTAGTGTTATCGGATTCTAATGTGACAGGCAAATTGTTGCAAAGTTTTACTCAGACCTTTTGTATGTGCAATGCTTGTTGTGGCTCAGGTGAAAGCACTGATGAAGCTTATGAATAGTTTTCAAGGAATAGCCTAGCCTATTCAGCGTGCATTGGTGTCATTTTTGATAATTACATCTATGGTGTGGTGATGCCCAAAGGAAGTTGTTACGACATTGCTTCAAAGCAAGTCATGCTCGCCCTCAAGACTTTCCCACTCAACAAATGTTTCTGGACAGAGGCTTGTGTTTTGCCCATTAGGCTGGGCTCTTCAGTGGTATGGCAACAGTTGAGAATTCTGTGACAAAGACCTTAGGTACGGTACTAATTTTAGTTGTTGCAATACCGATGAGGCCAGCATCATGGGCGAAAAAAACATGTCTATTGCTATCAATTCTTGCTCCATTAGCCTTCCCAGAAAGATTTGTTGATTCTGTTTGCAGATATGGAACAATCTAACACTGAAAGTATTGAAAACGATTTGTTCAAAATTCTGCAATCAGCTACCACTAAGATTAATGAAGAAGTAAAATCAGTTAGAGTTTCTCAGGTACGGTAACTTTCCTTAGTTTTAGATAAAAAGGTAATTTGATACTTCTGTAAAAAAAATTAATGTTTTCAATTTTCATGCATTGTTAAATGAAGGCTGACTTATGAATTAGCCTAACTATTTTATTTGTTTTGGGTCTTTATATTGGTATGTGTGTGTTATTATGAAATGTGAAAAGGTCACAAAGATTTAAAAGATGATTAGTCATTTATTATTGCTCTGCAATGTTCTAGATGGACCCCACTAGTAGAAGTGGTCGATTTATTCCATCCAGCAATTGTCACACCTTTTTTTATTGCACCTTCAGTGGGGAATGTTTCTGCTTTTGTGTGGCTGATTTTTGTGTTACCATCTTAGATATGACTGTTTTGTTGTGGACATTAATCAAAAATCCTGTTTTGGTGCTGGTTTAATTTAGAGAAATCATTTAGGATTTGTTTTTGTTTAAACTGTAGGCTATTACAGTGAGGTGAATTTACATTAGCTGTTATCTTATCGGGTTAAAATTATCGGGTACCATAGCCTAATTATCATTGCCGCTTTTACATCGTTTTAACGTCGCTAAACGTTGAAATAAGACCCTCCCAACCCTAACCCCCCAACCCTTAACCCCAACCCCTAACCCTATAACGGCAATTATAATTAGGCTATGGTACCCAAAATAAAAAAAAATCACCGAATAGGGATCTCACCAAATCGGACTCACCGAAACGAGCCATTCCGCATTTTATTACGTGCAAAAAACTCACAGTGTACGGTACATCACGTTGCCTATTCACTTCTTGTGAAGGTATCGCAATATTCACCTCTGTTGGTGCACAGTCAGTTATTCAAGGATTTAGTTTTTTTCTTGCGCTTTTTTATAAAATGGTTGCAAAATTTTTATTTTGCAAGTTGTTTTGTGGAAGTGGAGCCTTCTCTTTGTTCTTAGTACTATTTCTTTTATTGTGATCTCACGTTCTTGGTGTGTTCTTGCTACCGGTACCTCTTTTAATGCATTCTTACTGTGTTATTTTATTTAAGCCTATTTGAATTTTTTGTGTGCATTGCGGCACTTTGGCTGATTTAGAGCATTCATTTGAAAATAACTTCATAGATTTTCTCATTCAAAGGAAACATTCATAAAGTGCTTCCAGAAGCATCTAGTTCAATGCGAACAACCTTTTTATAATTGTCAATCATGTTGCAAGGTGGCGTTGCGGGAGACGATTGATGCTGTCGCTAATGAACTGCAGAGGATTAGTGAAGCTCAACCAGTTGATGTCGATCTTGATTCACATGTTCGCCGCTTGATCAACACTAAACGACGTGTGGTTCTAATCAGCAACATCATCCAGAATGTCCAGGAGCGGCTCAGTCGCCTCCACAGATCTGTGGAGGTGGAGACAATACGGAAGCAAGCACTTGTCCAGGCTCAGGGTGCCCTAATTGACATCGCTAAGCCAACAAGCTCATCTGGTTCTTGAGGATTGTAAACATCTGTGTAACAATCTACATGCAGTGGTTGTCTCGAATCAGTCCATCAACTAGCATTCGTTTACTTGTTCTGCTGGTTAATTTTTTAGACAAAACTTTGCAATTTATTTCACACTTTCTCGTTCAACGCTTTATTTTTTCACTTTTTAATTATGAGATAGAAACGAATGAAAAACTCTTGCCGGTAAACTTTATTGTTGGCATTTATCATATTATGAATTGTAGAGATGTACCGATACCAATATTTTGGCCGATCCCGATACCGATATCACTTTTTTAGGCCAATACCGATACTGATACCGATATTTTGGCCGATACTTTGGTGTTACAAAAAAGAACCAATTTTGGTATTTGCAAGGAATTATATCAAATGCTAAGTTTTACCTTATTTGCATAAAACTATTAAAAAAAGCTTTAAATTGGCATAATTTATTAAAGATTCAAGAATCCAATCTCAACCGCATTGTTGTGTCATAATAGTAGGTTTTAGTAATGAAAAGCTACCGTAATTGATGATTGGGGTATAAGGGAAGAAACATTACATCATAATTGGGGTTTCTGAAAAATTAATAAAGTGTTTGCGCAAACTCTCCAAATAGGCTATCATAATTGATAATAAGATGTAAAATGTAAACCAAGTGATTTGTGTAGTCGTACAAAAAACTATTCGACAAGTAATGTGCAACCTAAGGGCGCTTGTTGTTTGGTTGAAAAGCTTTTGCCAGGCCAAGACTACCCAGGTAGCAAAAATGCACAATTCTGCATCGCTCCCACCCGGCCAAATGCTCAAAAAACCCGTGTAACTCGGCTGCCCCCAGCAAGCCGGCTCCACCAGTCGGCGATTCAACTTCCACCCTTAGCCGCAACAAACTCACCAAGCCCAAACAATGTCACGGCAGAATAAGTAGGCCCAAAAAGAAAGCAATGGGACCACAAATCCTCACCAAACCAATCAAAATGGTCTTGTTGCGCCCAAGATGACAACCTTGTTGCGAAGAAAGGAGCGTCCCCCCTGGCACAAGGCTGAGCACTCACCAGCACAGCGAGCTGCCGCGACCCCCCAACCACAACGGTGGAGCTTCCACACTAGCCATTTCAATTCTTGTCGATGTCAATTCTTGCTACAAAACGGCTGCCGAGAAACATATAGTTGATTGGATGGTCTAAATGGCTAGCGTGGAAGCTACACCGTTATGGCCAGTGAATCGCAACAGCCCGCCGCACCAGTGAGTGCCCAGCCCCGTGCCGACAGCAGGGAAGGAAACTCCCCCCCCACAATGAAGCCGCCATCCCAGGCGCAACAAGACTACTTATTGATTAGTTCAGTAAGGATTTGCAGTCCCACCGCCCCACCCCGAGCCCACCCACTCCGCCACAACATTGTTCAAGCCTGGTGAGTCCATCACAACGAAAGGCGGAAACCAAATCACAAACTGACAGAACCAGCCCACCAAAAAACAACCAAGCCACACGGGTCCCTCAAACGTCCAGCAACGCAAAAACGATGCAAAACTACACATTCCCGCCACCTAGGTAGTCTTGGTCTGGTTTTATCCTCTGCTGAGAGTAAAAAAAAAATACAAATGATAAATATTGGAGAAATTGAGTCTCCTTCACAACTTAAGAATCGAACAACGCAAAACTGCCGAAACAAAACGTTTAGTTTGAGTGAAAGAATCACTGTAAGCAAACAATGCCAAAAGGTGCGCGCATGATGTCATGGGACTGTGAGGTATCAAAAATTTGAACAGGTTGTTATTTTTCTACTTCAATGTGACGTTAGTTACTACTTTAAAAAATCTATATTTTTGTTTCCGCAGAAAATCCGCAGCAAACGCCTTTTTTTACATGTTTAGTATCGGCCAAATTTTGCCGATACCGATACTCAAAAAATGGCCGATATCACCGATGCCGATACCGATATATCGGTACATCTCTAATGAATTGCATCATTAGCGCCCTTTTGTGAATTCAAGTTTTTGTCCTGGAATTATTGAATTTATGTTGTTATGTATGATGTCTGTGTCCACTTTATGTTTTGTTGCATTTACAATTCTTATTATTTCTGTTCTAATTTGCTGTTTAGGTACATTTTGGTAGATTATAGTTTGCACGCAATGAAAGAACTTGTTTTGTCGGCGCGCGATGTCCAGGTGGATCTTTTGGATTCCCTGCTGGGCCGCCCGGAAGATTGGCCGATACCATGCCTCTTCATTTACGGTCACTCATCATGTGGGAAAAGTACTATCCTGTCACACGTGCTTGAAAGTAAAAAGGTGAATCTTCGATCTGTTGTGGAAGAGATATGCAACAGTTGCACCTTCAATTTACCCGTGCCGAAGCTGCACTGATAAGGCCTCGCATACTTTCTTTGGTCAGACAACACAGTGTGGAGGTTGGCAGCAAACAAATTACAGTGTATCTCCCACAAAAATCGTGCTTTCACTTCGACATGATAAGAGCTAACTTTGGGAGCAAGTCTTTTAGGTGCAGACAGTTAGACGCCGGTCAAATAGGCGCGCACACTGTGGTGTAAGGATATTTAGGTGTGGAGCACTGTGGCGCCCGGTCGGTTAGCTGCTATTCATAGTAAAGTCTGCAGATTGTATCAGCTTGGCAGGTAGGGCAATGCTTTTCACACAAAATGTTATATTGAACAGAAAAATACGTTGTTTTGTTAATGCGCGTGCATTTATTTGTTGTTAGTCATGGCTTTACTGAGTGAAGCTGCTTTATCCGGCAATGCTTTTCACACAAAATGTTGTATTGAACAGAACAATATGTCATGGCTTCCGTGAGTGAAGCTGCTTAAACCGGCAATGCTTTTCATACAAATTGTTATATTGAACAGAAAAATATATTGTTTTTTTAATGGGCGTGTCCGGCATTTATTTGTTGTTAAACCAGGTTTGCGTCGGCGAAAGCTTTATCAATAAATTTTTCAAGTTTCTGAACATGACTGAGTTCAGTTTTAGTTATATAAGTCAAATAATAACTACACTAAACATCAGTAAAAAAATATACTGTAGCCTATATTCAAGTGGGTGGTAGGCTTGAGTGAAGAGTAACTTAGTTTTCCGTCAAAACCCCAACTAGGTTTTGCCAAAGCTGAGCTGATACAATCTGAAGACTTTACTAGGAATAGCACCTAAATAAACTGGCGCCACCGTGCTCCGCACCTAAATATCCTGACGCCACAGTGTGCGCGCTTATTTGACCGGCGCCTAACTGTCTACGCCTAAAAGACGTGGACCCCTAACTTTGATGTTATTACGTTAGTTCAGCAGAGTTCTCAACAATAACTTAATGATGGAATGACCCACACAACGTTTCCATTGTTGCAGCACCACCACGTGATCGTAAACTGCATTGAATGTCACTCAGCGTCACTGCTTTTTGACGTCATCTTGCAGAAGCTTGGTGAGCGCGACACCAAGTGTGAAAGTATGAACGACTTTGTGAAAAGGATTCAAAAGTTAAAGATGGAGAAAGCCGCCTACATTGTGAGTAAGTTAAGATAAAACTTGTTTAAGGTAACAGTTAAAAAAAGGCCAGTGTTGCCAATACAGGGCCAGCCGCTACTGAGCCCGCGTAGATCTTGCAGCTAACCAACTTAGTGTTTGTGTCACATAACAAGTAGCGCATCCACTTCCAGTTCCATGGCCGCTTCATATTTGTTCAGGTCTTGGACAAAGCCGAAGCTTTGAGGGACAGGGAAGGTTTACTGCTTCCCGCGTTAGTTAACCTACAGGAACTGGTGAGTTGTTTTTTGAACTATGTTTTAACAACTTTAAATGTAGTACAGTTATGGTGCTCCCTTCTACTAGGGAGACAATTAATGTGCGTTCATGTATGGTTCATCCCTTTAGCTTTGTACGACAATCTTTATCTTTTATCAATCACGTAAAAAAGTTGATATCAATCGATGACAGGCCTCCCTCAATCTTTGCCTGGTACTCGTCAGCACCCTTCCCTGGGAGAAGTTCAACAATGGGATCGGCCTTCGACCCCCCTACACCGTCTACTTCCCCGATTACTCCAGAGGTGAGTCACACGTCACGGCTTACGTCACAATCGAGCGATATCGTGTCAACTTGCTTGTTATCGTCGCTTTCAGATCAGCTTTCCGAGATTCTGTGTCGTCTCCGTCCCCCGGACACCGATGAACGCTTCTACAGCGAGTACGTGGCCTCCATTATCCATGTCTTTGCTTCGGCCTGTAAGGACCTGCGGGAACTGCGTCATCTCGTGAGTGCTCTCGTCATCAACTTCTATAACAATGAAGTGGACGCTTCAATGTCTGAAACATTTTTGTAGGCCGAAGTGAACTTCCCCATCTACTGTGCTCCCATCGATGATGGCTCCGCTTCCAAGGATGACAGAAGGAAGCTGTGGAGGAAAATTGAGCCTCATCTTCAACGCTCGCTCCAGCAACTATACCTTCGTGAGACGCACAGGTTTCTGAAGATGCTTTGTATCGAGATGGCAACACTGCCTTACGACAGCAATCTGATGTGTATTAATTTTCAGCAAGGACTCGCAATCTGGGGCTTCTCCTAAACCACCAACTGTCGAGCTCCCGTTTTATTCCAAATTTCTTCTTATTTCCTCCTACATCGCTTCCTTCAATCCAGCCAGCTCAGACCGCAGGTTCTTCCTCAAGGTTAGCCCATTTCCAACGTCAGCTATGACATCGCGCCTTTTTAGAATAAATTTAATGTTATTATGACGTCAGAATGCTGGACGAATGAAGAGGAGCGTGCGGTCGATGAAACGAGACGAAAGGAAGAATCTCCATCTGCGTGGTCCCCGCGCATTTCCAATTGATCGCTTGATGGCGATATTTTACTCCATCGTGGATGGTCGAGTGCCACCTAGCGCCAGTTTATTTGCACAGGTCATTATCGTTTGCCTCATGTTCGGTTGTCATCTTGTGTTTGTGACCGAACAATGCTTCGTTCATATTCTTTGTTAGTTGATTGTAATGAGATTTTGAAACTCGTATATCATTTCCTTTTGTAATTTTATGTGTTTGAATGAGGTAACTCGTGTATTTCGTGGTACGTTGGGCATCAACAAATGCGGTTTTTGGTTTGTAAAAAATTAAAATTTTGTTTCATGAAGCACGTGGCAGATTTACATCATGTATTGCAACAATAACATTAATAGTAGTTTGTTGCAAAATGGAATTATTTCAAACTGTGCCCAGCTAATATCTCGGACATATGGAAGAGAAAGTAAACCCCTGTTGGTTGTACGCATGGCAACACTCCTTTGCACATATGTGATCGGGTCGTGCGCTCCACTTCGAATTCAGTACAATCAGGGCTGTTGAGTCGGAGCGTTAAGGGCCAACAAAGAAAAAAGCGACTCCGTCTTTTTTTTAAAACTATTGTTTGTTTATTTTGTTCTTCGTATTTCGCTCTAAAACATTGCTAAATAATAGAAGTGTTTGTGAAAGTCGCCGTTTCAATATCGATCACAACTTAGGTGAATTAAATAAAAAATAAAAAAACACAAACATTTAAAAAAAAATCTGGCAACACTGAAGTCGGAGTAGTTACCAGTTATAAACTGGAGTCAAATATTTTTCCCCCGACTCCACAGCCCTGAGTACAATGCTGTTTCTATACGTCATCAAACTCCCTCGATGCAGGTGACGTCACTGGTCGCCCTCCATCTCCTTGCCAAGGTCAGCCACGAGGAGGAGATAGACGGACCGAGGTACAAGTGTCTCGCATCGCTCGATCGCGTCTCTGACGTTGCCAGGTATGCTTCGTTGTCTTCAACATTATGACGAATCTTCATCGCGTTGACTGCTTCTTTTCCACGCAGAACTGTTGATTTTGACGTCATCCGATATCTGTACGACTTCATCTAGTGTGATGACGTCATTCGATATATGTACGACTTCATCTAGTGTGATGACGTCATTCGATATCTGTATGACTTCATCTAGTGCGATGACGCGTCAATCACCGAGCAGACGATTGGATGAGTTTGCACTGAACACGCGAAATGAAGATTCGAAGCCGGTCCAAAATTACTGTGACGTCACAACAAAGTGTCGATCTTGAAGCAGCAGCCCATCATCCACGTTGCCATGGGAACCCAGCACGGTCCGTGAAGAGTGAACTTTCTTCCAGTCTCTCGATTTCATTCCAAAGGTGAAGGACACGGGTTGTTAAAGGTTGAACTACAGTCGTGTGAAATATTCCGATTTTTTCCAAAGTTCAAAACAATGATGACGTACAATCGCGTTGTTAGTGACGTCCCACCGCGCAACACATGACCTGTTACGTCTTAACGGCGCAAAACGTTATTGACAATAAAACAGAGATCACGGAACCGCGTATGAATGATCGAACAATTAGTCCAACCAACCATTGTTGACTGTGCTACGGTGCTTTAACTTTGAAGAGTTTTGCAACCATTCGATTGCAGAACACAGTCGCACATAATTTCGTCTTGATTTTGCTTCTTGCACATTCATCGTTTGCGATGCGAGATCGGGATCTATAGCTTATTTCAAAAACTGGCGAAGATGGCCAAATAGATAAAAATAAATACGTTGTGAAATGAGATTTTTTCTGGCCACAAAAGCATTATGACCAATGTCTGCTGCATAGTCGAGCAGTGAGAGCCCTGGTTTGAAAGGCCGCCTCTGGAACTACAGAAACATGAAACTAATAGAAACAAGGGCCATAACAAAGACAAATAAACTCGAAACTCCTATTTGTAATTTATCAGTTAATGGAACAATTTTTAAGCAGCTCCAAAAATTCAAATAACTCGGTACTGTGGTGAATTAGGATGCAAGGGACGAAACAGAACTCAACATAAGAACAGCCTAAGCAAAAGCTTCCAACAAATGAAATCCATTATTTGTAATAAAAATATCTTTAAGACAAGGTTTAGTGCAGTGGTTCTCAACCTTTTTGTCTTGGCGGACCCCTTTTGGTGCCATCGAAGCGGTCGCGGGCCCAGAAAAATGTTTGTATGAAATTTTAGTATGTTGCGTCTCAATGGAAACAAATGTTTCATAAGTTTCGAAGCGACGCACTTAGAAGAATTTGTTGAACTCGCGACGCACTTATGACGATTGATGACATTGACGAAGTTATCAACTATATTTGGCACTACAGGATCAAAATTCAGTCCCTACTGTCCCTACTTTCCCTACTCAAAATTCAGTACTACAGTCCCTACTTTTGCGAAGAATTTTTCATTTGCAATCAATAGTTCGTTCCAACCAGTCATGACAAAACTGTGAGTGGTGATAGACTGCTGACTAACGTTTGCATTTCAAAGTTAAGCATTGATCAACAATCTGCTGTCTTAAAAGAATTAAACTGAACATAGCCTACATGGCTCCATAAAAAGATCAACTCTAAAAATTGATGACATTTTTTTTAAGAATGTGGGAATTTGTAAAATCATTAGGCCCCGATCGAGTATGACGTCATCTGTTTTGCTTTGATCGGAGCCTCAATGACATTTTTAGTGAGGAAACCTTCGTGCAATGCCCTTTGAAACTTTAACCAACGAATCACTAAAATATACAAATAAAGCACAACCAGTTTTTAAATGTCGTAATTTATTAATATGCTGCAAATTCAGAAACTTTCACGGACCCCTTGAAAACGCTTCGCGGACCCCCGGTTGAGAACCGCTCGTTTAGAGTTTTAAGTTGCAAATCTGAAACTTGGAATATCTCAACCACAATGGCTGAAAAAATAATACTTTTGAGATGTGGTGCTTCCGTAGAATGCAACGTATTTCTTGGTTTGCAATAAAAGACAAATATTTTTTTTAACCTAAACCAGATTATAAATTTCTGACCTATGTAATAAGAAAGCAAAAACCGGAATATCTTTAAGTGGTAATATTTTTGGAATGCGGGCACCTGACAAACTCTTCTGAAACAATTTAATGACAAGACAGAAGCAATCTTTCATACAACATATCACAGAAATACTTGCTCTCCTCCGAGGCCATCGATGCTTAGTTCAGACAAACAACTAAATTAAATAAAAGGTGGACGCGAGTGTTGGCTTCCTTAATATTCCTCGCGCGTCTACTCAATGTGCAACCACCGTGAATTAGTCTGGATGCGAAATTTTTGACGAATGTTATTTTACCTCAAAAGACACTGTTGATCTACTAAATCAGGGGTTTTCAACCTGGGAGTCGCGAGGCGCCTGAATATCCAGTGCAGTGTTTCAATTTTTTTTTGCCAGAAAAGATTAAAAACTGTGTTTTTTCGCAATCGACCATTCCTCGACCTGAGATTATTCTATTGTTTAAGCTTTCAGACGTTGCAAGGCTTTAACAATAGGAAAGCATTCGATATTTTCACCAAGTTCTTGTAGCCTACTTTGCTTTGTGCAGACTAAAGTTAATCAGCAACCACGCAGTCCACGCTATGGTAAAAAAACAAAATTATATAGATCCTATTCAAAATATAAATTTCTCAGTATCGTTTTCAATGGCAATGAAAAAATTTAATGTCTTTCAGCAACAGGTTGACAAGCTTAATTGTTAAAAATATGCAGCACCAACCATCTCACTGATACTGATTTCAATAAATCCATAAAAGATTGCAATAAATTTAACCAGGAAAAGTGCGAAAACGTAGATTATTTTCATTATCTTTTCTCCTATCATCTTTTTACAAACAACTCAATATCCTAAAGTTAAAAGATCTGTACAACTTTGATATTGCTAAATTTATGTACCAGTTTAGTTTTAACTCATTACCCGGCTCTTTTCAAACTTACTTTAAAAAATGCAACAAAATTTACAACTTTGCTACTCGAAACTAGGGACAGTGGAATACTTCTTCTACCATCGAAACTCGACCAACCTAGATTACTATTATTATCGATACACAACCACAAAACTACAACGCTCAATAAAATCCTCTGGCGCAAAAATTTGGAATAATATAGCCTACCAGATGAAATTCGCAAATCCTCCTTCACAACTTTTAAAAGAATGTACAAAAAGAAAATTATTGACACATATTAGGCAAATGCTAAATTACTAATCAGACTTGAATTGTAACACCGGCTACGTTGACCTACCTGAATTTTTTTTAATTTCTTATCATCTTGGACAGCTTCAATGTTATTTATTTATTTATTAGTATGTCTTTTTCTCAATTAGCCAATTAATGAGTTAAGGGGTGGCTGCTTGACTTGAAGACCTTGAATGGTCACTTCGCAGCCTCCCGCTGTTGTGATGCTTTCATCATTTTCTTTCTTTTGCTATGTACATTGTGTTTTGATTCGTTGTGCATCTTTTTTCGCAGCAGCCAATAAATATATCTATCTTATCCTATCCAGCCAAGCTTGATAGAAAATGGAAATAACAATCGGAGGAAATGTAATAAAAGCCGTGATAACATCGCAAAAAGATGTTTTTGGTTTCAGAAGTTTACTTTGGAACAGCAAAACTAAACATGACAGGATGTCGGCATGCACTAGCGTACGCAGGGGGGGGGGGGCATTGGGCCATTTAATTTAATAGTTTTGTGTAAAATCAAGACATTTAAAAAGGTATTTGTAGCTTAGCAATTAATTAAGCGTCTCCAATTATGACACAACAGGACGGAAGTGTGACGTAACATTCCTCTGATAAATATTCTACTCCATTTAATTGTAAATATTCGAATATTTTGGGCCATAAATCGATCGTTTGCGATTACTTCCTGCTGGAGACCGATGTTGCTCGCGCGATTCAGTGCCGAGGCTCACTGATCGTCTTGCACCAGGGAGTGAACCCAGAATGCTTCCGCCTAGCCCTCTTGCTTTCTTTGAGTGAAGAATCTCAAAAAATCAAAATTCTTGAAAAGTCGATGTTAGAACAAAACTGCGTTAGCCTGGCAGCTCTGTTTTCAGATGACGTAAGCTTCATCACGTGATTTTGAATGAGCAATTTCAAAATAGTCACTTAGTGGTCTCGTCGTACACTCCAATATGAAACAACATTGAAATGAACATGTATCCTTCCATTCATATGTGACCTTTCAATGCATAGCAAGCATACTTTATTATAGTCCAATTGCATTTCCCCTATTCTTGACCTCTGATCGCGCCCCTGCCCTTTCCCGGAGCAGGCGGTCGCAATCTGGGCAGCTAGTTGGAAAGGTAGTTTTAAAGTCCTCAAGTAAGCAAACAATGACCTTTAATTTGAGCGGTAACTTCCTGCAAACGACGAATGAATCGTAAGCAAGCCGCGGCGAGATTCTTTTTTAAATTACAAGCTTACAAAATGAAAATATCCTCGGTATGACGTCGTCATGTCATTGTATCACCGTTGTCAGATCGAAAACTTCTTCACCGCGTTTGAGCGCAACATTTCCGTATTTCTCCAATAGCGAGCATCAAAAGTAGATGCAGCTCGGTCTTGGTCGGAAGTGCTTCCGCGTCATCTTCGCTTGATCAACTTTGGTCGCGTGTCAACAGGAAGTTGTGTGACGTAACAATGGAAGCAATGGAAGCAGAATTTGATTGGGTTGTTGAAAAGTGACGGCGAGTGTTGCTATGAAACGACTGGTCTTGAAATTGTCCGGTCGGTTTGTTTTTCATCAGCTGATGGTTCGACAAACAGAAAAGGGCTTCGGTCAGCAGCGGGTTACCATAGGCTGAAGATGATGATAAGACTTTGACAGACTCTTCATTAAACGAGGAATGTTGTAGGTTGTTTTCAGTGAAAGAAATGCATTTTTGTCATGGTCGTTTGCAAGTTCGTCATTCCCGGCAGACTTGTGGCACTTATCGTAAACAAGGACCGCGCTATGTTGGTTGGTTGGTTTTGAATCTTTATCCTCGGACTGACAAAGCCTTGACGGGTTATTCCTGGTAGTTTCGCATACTTGGAGAGGCTCTTGACGCAGGGTCGGTTACCGAGATTGGCAGAATGAAGTTTTCCGATTGTTGAAGTGTTGTTGCCTAGGAATTATTCCATCCATTAGATGCCGCTGAATGGAGAGCAGTCCTGAGATGCGTTGCTCAAGCGCACACCCCGAGAGTCGAACTTGCGCCGCGTGATCTTGAGCCGGGCGCGTAACCACTGAGCTAACGGGGCTAACTGTCTACTTCGGGAACAGCTCAGTAGCCTACTGCAGGGTAACTAGTAGAAATGTTGGAATTATTTCAACCAAGTGCTTGAAAGCAAAGTGAGGCTCGTGATATCCTAAGTGATGTTTACATGGACACACGTAACATGGCTCAAGATCACGCGGCGTTGGTTCGACTCCCGGGGTGTGCGCTTGAGCAACGCATCTCAGGACTACTCTCCATTCAGCGGCATCTAGCGAATGGAATAATTCCCCGGCAACAACACTTCAACAATCGGAAACTTCACTCTGTCAATCTCGGTAACCGGCCCTGCGTCAAAAGCCTCTCCAAGTATGCGAAACTACCTGGAATAACCTATCAAGGCTTTGTCAGTCCGAGGATAAAGATTCAAAAACCAACCAACACGGGGAGAAGTGTGTTGACTCAAAAACGGGTAATTTTGACCTAAAAACTTGCTGAAAACAGCAGAAATGAGTTTTGGCCTAGTCTAAGTTAGAAGCGCAACCTAGCTATGAAAAGTTTGGCTTTATCGACCCTCGAGGTCTTGCACCGCTAGAAAGTCATCTGAGGAGATTACTTCACATGATGTAGCTGTCAATCGGGGCTCCGTACTTCTAACGTTACATCAGCACAAATTATCCTTTTTATTGAAGATGATGAGGCAAACTAGTAGTATATTTGCTGATTGATATGGTTGGGATCACAATGGAGAGCGCGCGAACGATTCGTCACGTGACTGCCATATTTGTGGTATCACTCATCACATGCGTGGAACAAGGCGCTGGTACCCCTCCCGGGATGTACCCGTGCAGCAGCAGAGGTCGTGTGGATGAAGATAACAACCACGGCCGACTATTAGTCACTCTGGATGGATCGCCTACGTCATACCGCCCCGGGTCAATGTATCACGGTGAGTCGATCATTGGAGGTTTTGTTTACTTCAAACACATATTTCATGGAAATTGTAGAACGACCTGCAAGTTACAACGAAATATCAACTTTAAAGTGAAAAAATTTGCCTTTGAGACTCTCAAACTGAAACAATAATAGAAAGATGTTGTCTTCAAGAGCCTGAATAAGTAAGAAAAGTTTCAAGATTGAATGGAATGTGTTTCCTTTCCAGTGACAGTCACGAGTGATACGTCATTCAACATTCTTGTGGTCAGTGGAATGATTACGTCATCAGCAGGTGAGTAATGACAATGAACGTCAGAATAATGCAAATAAGATGTACAAAAGAACCCAGTGATTTGCATCGCTACTAAGTGTTTTATCGCTTGAAGAATAGAATCTCAAAACTGGAGCCAGCGCTTTTGAAGATGACTGATATAATCACTTAATCTTTCCAAGCGCATGGCAGAACTCAAAATTTGCCATTTTCATGATCGATGTTTCATTAACTCCGGGCGAGCACAATCCACTGAAGACAATCGTCCACTGTAAGAGAAGGTGGAACCATGGAGGTTTGGCACGAGGCAACTGAATTCGTTTTCGTGATTTTGCTTTACTTGGGTAACACAAACCTGAGTTAAATGATATGAGATGTTCTACTGGTGCAAATTAAGCTAAACTATCACAAGATGTATACAGTGACAATCTGCTTTTATTCCGACGTTTCGTCAATCAGACACGACTGACTTCTTCAGGGGGCTAGACCAGGCAGTGACTACCTGTCTAGCATGGCAAAACTTGTGATAGTTTAGCTTAATTTGCACCAGTAGAACATCTCATATCATTTAATTTAATGCCTGGTGAACAGCCTCATTCAATTTTCAACAAACCTGAGTTGTTTCTGACGAAAAAAAAGAGACGACTTTCCTTTCTACGAGACCCAAAATAGGAAGCTCCCATTCTCGCTTGTAGGTAATGCCGAAAAAGGGGTGTGAAGACTAGTCACCCTCCCCCTGCAGAGGAATGAAACTGATGGATTATCATGAGATTGACCTGCTCTCTCAATCTTCAGACCGCTCGGTACATTTCAGACGCTCTCGCTTTATGTTTCAGACGTCACAATGAAGTGCTTCCCCATCTACACACACGTGTCGCCTGACGTCACTAATCGCATATCGTTTTACTGGATTGCGCCACTCACCGGAAGCGGTTGCGTCTCCTTGAAGTAAGAATTAGTTGAGGGGAGTTGAAAGAATGTAAACTTTGAATAATATCTGCGCAAACTTTTACGACGCCGTCTGTTCTCTGTCGTCACTCCATTGTCACGTAAACGTCATTTGTTTGAAGGGTGAGAGCTTCGATGCGTGGACGATTGGTGCTAAATGACATCATCGGATATCAGCTTTGCGAGGAAGGGCACAAACTAGATCTGGGTAAGTAGATCCTTTTCGCTTGCTTAAGGCACGTTCTGACACAATGGCAAAATTTAACTTGCTTGTTTAGGTTATCCACAGACTTCTGGAATCCTCTTCAAAGACAATTTCGATTCCGGGAACTTCCTGGAGCGGTGGTGAGTGATGTTTCTTGTTTGTGCCTTGTCCCGTACAATGCTAGCTTCTCACTTCAATGGAAGAACAATTTTGCTGATTATTAGTCACATATTTTGCCTAACTAACCTGGTCAACTCTATTGGACAGGTCTTCAGAGAGCAATGGAGTTGTATTGGACTCTATGTGCAAAGTCATGCACGGGAAAGCTGCTGTCTTTTGCAACATGACGTCAGCATCACGTCACCTCAACAGCAAGGCCATGGACTTGAGAAACGCTACGTCATTACAGTTTGTGCTTGGTAGGAGTTACTACCATAGTTTAGATTTCTCATCAGTGTTTTCAACCGACACTTGGTGTGCCAGTGCTGCCAGATGAGTCAATTTAATTTTTTGCATCTTTCAAACCACATCTCCGCGTCTTGAAGATCATTTATCGTTTATTGTGATGTCAAGATCATCATCATCATTTCCAGCCTGTGAGAGCCCACTGCAGAGCGTAAGCCTTCCCCTTTTCATGCCAATTTACATGATTATGTGCTAGTTGGTACCAATTGGTTGTATTGCATTGTTTGTCAATGTCGTCCCTCCTTCTCACTTTTGGTTTTCCTTTCTTTCTTTTGGTTTCTCGTGGTGTCCATGTTGTTAATTTTTTAGTCCATCTATTGTCCTGATATCTTGCTATATGACCTGCTCAGGACCATTTTAGTTTCTTGATTGTGCTTAATATATCTCGTAATTTCGTTTGATTTCTGATCCATTCGGCAGTCTTTTTATCTCGCCATGTTAAACCCATCATGATTCGTTCATGGGTTCGTATACATCAAATTTTAACTGCATGCACGAAAAAATGCTTTAGGAAGAAATGTTTTACGAATAATTAATTTTACGAACAATTGTTTTACGAACAATTGCTTTACGAACAATTGCTTACGAACAATTTGTCGGACACTGTTCTCTGCATAGTTCTTAGTTTAAATGTTAATTTCTTTGTAAGGTTCCAAGTTTCTGCACCATATGTAGCGGTTGGAAGGATGCATTGATCGTAGATTTGTTTCTTGAGAGAAAGAGGCAGTTTTGACTTAAATATCGAACTTGCTCTTCCGAAGGCTTGCCATCCAAGTGATATTCTTCTTTTGATTTCATCTTCTTTATTGGAGTTGGTTGTAATTTTTTGGCCAAGATATATATGTGATCAACTTTTTCGATAGTCGCTCCGTCCACAAGAATATTACTGCCGATGTCTGCCAGTTTGACATAACTTTCGTTTTGTTAAGGTTCATATGAAGGCCAATCTTTTTGCTTTCTGTATTGAGTTCACTTAACATTGTTTGTAGTTGTTTAGGTTGCTCAGATATAAGGATGACGTCTTCAGCAAAACGTAAATGGTTTATGTATTCACCATCAATTTTGATTCCTTTTTCTTCCCAGTTAAGTTGCTTAAAAATTTCTTCTAAGGCTTCTGTAAAAAGTTTTGGAGATATTGTGTCACCTTGACGTACCCCTTTTTGAATCTGGTAGATCAAAATTTCAAGATAGTATAAGTATATTCATTATTCATGAAGTGTATCCATAACGAGTGTCCATGATGTGTTTCCAGGAGTTGGTTCGTGTTCATCTAACCAGGCGCGTGTTAAAGTGTCTTACCGTGACGTATCATCTCCCGACCAATGGGCGCTGTTGAAGAGTGTGAGGTGAGGATCCACCTAGTGGACTGTCTGTTACTCAAGTGCAACACGAGGCTGGATGGCTTCAACATTGGGCACCGTCAATGACCGGCGCGAACAAGTTTCTTACATTTGGTTTAACAAGTTTCCATGTCTAGTTGGCAAATCGTCAGGTTGGATCATGATGAATACAGACCAGCCCTGCACAATATAAAGCCATGGGCACATGCGGCCACAGAATATTTTCATACAGCCCACAAAATGATTCAAATATATATTACGATTACATTGTATAAAATTAGTTTTTGGCATTACTTTCATTTTGAATAAATACCCAGACAGCGGCACGTCGGCTGCATAGTCGAGTGGTGAGAACACTGGAACGGCAATCGAAAGGGCGCCAGTTCGACACCGCTTAAGAGCATGCGACTGTGTCTGTGGCAGAACACTTAAAGGCATGCCTGAAGGTGGACATGAAGATTGGCTTCCTTGCCTTCCCGTCCACTTAATCTAAATCTTCAACTACCGGGCGTAAGCCTGGATACGACAAACAAAAAGCGACTGTCTGGTCCAGATCTATTAGAGATCTGGTGCATAGCCGAGTGGTGACTGTCTGGTCCATTAGAGATCTGGTCAGATCCGTACCCAATCTGGTAAAGATCTGGACCAGACAAAGTGGATGTCTGGTTGCGGACATTTTTTAAATACAACAATGAAATAGATCTAGTGTGGTGCTGTTCTTTGCCGGTTATTTTTTGAAAGATTGGTTTCGTTTTTTTTTTCGATCTGCCTAATATTCGTTATCCGATATTCACTTTATAGAAAAAAATTCACTACAACGATTGTTGCGGGCCTTGTGACAATTTGAGTTGTGTAGATCCAAGGCCTATGAGAGGGGGTACGGAGGGTTGAGGGCCCAGGACTGTGATTGTTGGGGGGCTCGAAATTGTGATTTTGTGGCTTACGCACAAAAATGTTTGGTTAAAACCATTCTAGACGACTAAATTCAAGCATAAAAGTTGTTATTCTTTAGTCCTGGGGAGGGCCCGTAATGTAGAAAAAGGGCCCGAAAAGGTAATTGATTGCATTGCACGCAAATTAGGGGCCCAAAGTGGTGGTTTAATGTTTTACGTGCAGAAATATTTTGTTAAAAGCATCCTAAATTAAATCATTAAAGTTGGTTATTCTCTTGTCCATGGTGGGGGGGGGGGGCATAGTGTAGCAAAAGCAGGTTTGAGATAAATCTGGGTTAAAAAAAAAAAAAACTGTTTGGAAAAGGTAGTTCCACGCTTAATTCACTTCAAAATGAATTTCGGAGCAGAAGCCGGAGTGAATGCTTTCGCAGCCGGAGTAACAAAAGTGACTTCGTTCACTTCTGCTAGGCATTTGGTGAATGCAAAAGTTTATGAAGAATGGTTATTGCCTTGGTAGAGAGCTTGACTTGTTGTAATAGATACATATAACACTCAGTAACGTTAACGGATTTAAGATTTTTTATTAAACACACAAAAAAGAAAAAAACTACTAAACCCAACGTTTTCAACACCGCATAGGCAGAGATGGGCAAGATCACCAGTATTGGTGATCTTGAAGATCAAGATTAAGATCACCAAGAATAGGTGATCTTGAAGTTCAAGATCGTGATCTTGAAGATCAAGATCACTTTCAAGATCACTTTTTGTGTAACTTGAAAAAAAAATGAAGTTTTTGATCAATGATGTTGCAAAAAGTAATTACCGTACTATAAGCAAACTGGGTAAAGGTATATAGTTGGTATTGCTAACTTTTACTTTTAACTACTCGATCGCTGGCCTAAGAATTGTAATAAGCTAGTGACTGTTGCTATTAGGCCTATCAATAATATTGTTAACGTAGTTTGCGTAGAATCGCAACGTCACACCCAAGGCCGAGGTTAATTACAGTAGTACTGAAAAAGTCGCAAAATTTGCAATTAGTTTTATACTTTTTATTTACATATAATAAATAAATAAAAATAAACTTTGAACTGCATCATTTTTTACCAAATTTTTGTGTGGTTCATGTGAGAGTTTTTATTTGTGTTACTAAGTAGTTTTAACTTTCACTGTATTATGTCAATGTTTATTGCACCATTTACCCATTTGGCAACTTTGATACTGTTGTCTGCTATCAAAAAAGTTCAGAGGTTTGCGGTCCGACAAACCGCTCCATACTCAGACCCTAAACAAGTCTTGGTCTCGTTGATTTGCTGCAATAAACCACTTTACATGACCAAAGTCGGCTAGAATCCAGATTTTTTAACACCGCCATTCTAGACTTTTGAAACATCTAAAATTGGGTCAAAGAAAGCAAACATTTCTTTAAAATTCACACATAGAAATTGTGAACAAAGTTAAAACATTTTTTATTATACGTCAACATGTCATAAAGTACACGGAAGTTGATTTATTTATTATGAACAACACAGAAAACTTTTTCAATTTTGAAATGGCAACACTGACCAGATTAGATGGAGACTTTAAAGTTTAAATCGTCTTTTGTTGGGCACATATCATATTAACAGAGGCTTAATGTTAGTAGTTGCCACTAACTACTTTGTACAGTACGAGTTCTAAAAAAATGCCTCTATCTAGGAAGTAAAATTCAATTTTAAAGTGATCTTGATCTTATTGTACTTCAAGATCAAGATCACACAAAAAATAGTGATCTTAGATCAAGATCAAGGTCACCAAAAAAAAGTGATCTTCAAGATCAAGATCAAGACCACGCCCATCTCTGCGCATAGGCTAGTGTCCTCATAGGCTACATCTAAGAGAAATAAATAAATGAATTTGAAAATTTTATATTAAAGCTGTAGCCTACAAGCAACACCTCTCAACAGCACCATCAACAACTGACACACGAATTCAATGCAGGATACACAAATTGGCGAGGGACAAATCACATGATATGCACAACACAAAACACTAACTAATAGTTTAATTGCAGCCTGATACTATTATTGCGCGCAGATGTCCAATTCTGCAGCAAAATGTTGTATGGTGTGCAATATGCCTAATTGCCTAAGCAAACATCACACGTTTTGCCTGAGACAAAGGGGGCCCGGAGTGAGAGGGGGCCCGGAATAACTCTTCGTACCCTTAGTGAAAATTTCTCTCAGAGGCCCTGTGTAGATCTGATGTAAACACTCCCTGATAATTAATATACTTCATTATTTGAGAGCAGGATATCCGATCAGAGGTGTCTGCGTACTTCTAACAGTGTCTACTATTGTGTAGCTATACGTTTATTCCACGTTAATTTTTGTTAGCCTATATTGTTTTTTTTTGTAATGAAAGATGCAAAGAAAGAGTTGTTCTGATGATTGAAACGTCACCAACGCGACTTTTGATCCAGACAATGAAACATCAGAAACATAAACTACAACTTAAAATGTGCAGGTTTCAAAAATTGAAAACGTTTAAGATTGTGTGCGTGGTTACAGAGCACCACGTGATGGTCATTCCAGTCACGTGATCGTTAGTGGGATCCCGGATGCTGCAAGGCGGGAAGAAGTTGAATTGCGATTTTCTGAAGATCCGTTGGAAGGAGCGATGTTTGGTGGATGCTGGGGACTTGACAATATCCTGGTAATCAGTGAAGCGGAACTACCTGAGAGCATGGAGAATGATTTTGATCCAATCAGAATCGATGATTGGTTGTTTCACCCAGGCGGTTCGGTCGATGACGTATGTTCTTCAACCGGCAACTCAATGGTCATGCAGAACCATGGTGGGCCCACCTACGTCACCACTCGTGACGTTGACCTCTCTGAAGGAGTTTCCAAATCAAGATTGGTGACGAGATTGTCCACTACGTAAGTGACGTCATGATCGTTCCTGTGTATTTTCCAAACCTTTTGCTTGCACAGAAATGAATTTCAAGCAAAGTTGTTTTCAAAATAAATTTGTGAAAAACAAAGACTTCTAAGACACACCTCTTAGCAAATGTGCTTGACAGAAATTAAAAACTGGTTTGTCTTTGATGATTTAATTTGAAATATTTGTTCTGTTTGGAATGTTTTTTGGGTGAAAACAAACAAAGCAACAAATAAATTGACGTGAGTTGCATCTGTGATCACATTGTGTAGTTGCTGTAGACTTTCGGATGTTGTCACAATGAACACGAAGTAAAACGATTGTTGTTGCTCTGTACTTGTACGCGGTGCCGTCCAACTTCAGATTGTTCATTGTCTTCTGCTACAATGCAGGGGGCACTTAGGTACAGCGCTGTGTGAGTTGTGTGCATTATTCAGAGGGGGCGCGATAGAGCGAGGGGCTTGTGGACACGGATCGGCCCAGGATGTTCATGTTTTCTACCACCACGGACCGCGAATGTTGTGCACCACCACAGAGGACGACTTAAGCGACGTCGCGGCCGCATCTTTCACCTTCAGCATCGGTGAGAGACATTCCAATCATTCTTTGAAATCATCAACCAAAGCTAAAAGGTTTCACACAATTATGGTCAATCATCCTCATTCGTTCAGTAGCAAACCTTTGTTGTTTGCTTGAAAATAATGTCGAAATTTCTTGCAATGCGAGAACATATTTTCTTGAATGACATTTGTTTGTTTTTAGGTTCCGGTAATTGCTCTCGAAGCAGATCGCACATTGGAGACGTGCAAGTGTATGGCGTCATAAACGGTACCAAACGAGTCATACACACTTACCATTATGATGAATACAAGGTGATTGTTATAGGCTACAATTGTATCAACTTTTTGTTCTAAAGTCTCTACTTGCATAACTACTTAGCTTTGAGGCTGAATACAATTTTCTAGACGGTATCAAGTGTGGTAAGATCTTGATTGTGGACAATCGCGTACTGTCACCAATTGTCGAACCAACGCTCTAATTCATCAACCTGTTTTCATCGTATATTACAGAGGCCCACAAAGGTGGTTGTCCCCCTTCCCGGGTGGGCCCAATCACGTGACACCATACTTTGCTTGCGTCAAAAGTCGCAACACGAGAAGGCGAATACCTGGGCGTTGAATTCCTTCCGACTCATTCAACAAATTGATGATTTTCATCATTTTGTTCAATTCTCAGTGAACCTCAATTGCAAAGATGAACCGAGGCAAACGAAGTGAGGATTTCAACTAACCAATAAATATAATTAATTCATACAAATCAAGACATAAACCATAGCCTAACCCAGGACCTACCAACCTTTTTTTTTGCATGCAGGCCACTTTGGCACTAAGGAGAGCTGTGGCGGGCCGCACTCATAAAATTTTAGGTAGGTTTGCAGCGGTTTTAGCTGAAGGTTAGTTGAAAGGATTAGCTGAACGTTGAGATATTGCAACGGTTCAGGTTGAAGGTTGTTTATTGAAACGATTTTAGGTTGTTGATGACTAGACGATCGTTGGTCAGAGAATCCATTTTGTATTATTGCCACGTGTTGAAGTTGGCAAAGCGAGAACCGTAACGGCCTTCTGTCAGAAGTACAGTAGATCGAAAAGGGGGATTCAGCAAAAGCGAATCAATGTATATGTTAAGCGATGTGACGTCAGAATGGCTATGATTGAGCCCAGTGCTGCCATTCACAATGAAGATAAACTAAACTTAAAGGTTACAAGTTGAAAACGTGAAGGTACTGGACTGCGTTGAATAATAACATAAAAGTGTACAAATGCAAAACTGCAGTCGGTACACACTTTGCCTCAGCGCTAGGCTGGATTGGCAACACTGCTGCAAACAGATGTAAATTTCAATGCGACCTGACTTTTAAAAGACTGAAAACTTCTAGAGTGATTTCCGATACTTTGATGAGCATTCTACATATGGACTGAACCATCAAGAAATTCGTTGAAAAGTTGCAATTGTTCAGAGAATTGATTATTTCATTGCAAATGTAATTTATTCGCAAAGTGGTTTCAAAAATTCACCCCTGGTGAGGGTTGAGCTGTGGTGTTGCCGCCATTTTGTGGTTGTTCAAAATTAACAATAATATTCCGCTTGGTGGCAGGGTGAAATTCCAATATTCGACCGATCGTGGCAGAAGTTGGAGGCTCGTCCACAAGCAATGTCTTCCAGAGACGTGTCCAGGGAAGACCTGGGATTCCAGTTCTGTGTTTGATGCCGCCCATATTCGTTCCGGGTGAGTGGAGCTGTGTGCAATCAGCCGTCACCAAGTGATGTGCCGTTGATTGTCTGCAAGTCAAATGTTTCAATGCAATGGGAATCCCCCTGACAGACCTCTATCAAATTAGTTGCCTACCTGAACCTGAAATTTACATTCTCTATTTTCTCTTACAATTTTTTTTGTTGAATCTTTGGTGCCCGCCAATTAATTTTTTTCACCCACAACCGTCAGCATAATCAGTGCTGTATACCCTCGAATACAGCACTGAGTGTAAACGCCATTTTTGAAATTATTTCACCATCTTCATATTACGTTCTTTCCTCTCGTCGAGTTTCTCTGTTGTGAGGCTTTTCTATTGCAGTTTTGTATTCAAGGCCTGACCAGTCTTTAATATCATTAGTCCAAACTCTATTTCGTTTTTCCTTCATTTTTCCTTCGATTAGGCCTACATGTCTTTGAATACAATTATTACAAATCATATGGCCAGCAGTGTTGCCATTTAAACAAGGACGAAGAAGAAAAGCAGACAAAGACGTATAAGAAATTGAGTTTCACAGGAATCTGTTCTTACCCCATTATTGTTTAACATTTATAACTTTCCATTCGGAAAAGTGTCAGCTCGCCCTGCACTCTTGAAGCGTCTTGCGGGCACAAGATGGGGTGGTAGCCCCTCAGTGATGAGAACAAGTGGTTTAGCCTTAGTCTACGCCCCTGCTGAATACTGTGCTGCTACTTGGTGCAGAAGCGCCCATACTGACCTTGTCGATGTGCCAATGAACAACTGCCTGCAAACTGTAACTGGTCGAAGATATACTTACAGTCATATACTTAGGCACAAGTCATCTGCTGTAACGCAACACATTTTTTCTTTTCATGTTACGAACACAAGATGGCACCGTTTCACGCTTCCGCTTCCGGTTTCAGTTCTCACGGAAGCAACACGATTTCGATGGATTGAAGCGGCCCCGAATGCGACGTCACAATGGGCCATCGACAACGTGTATATAGGATCAGACGGGGAATGCCCCAACATGTGCAGTGGAAGGGGATCTTGCGCTTCCGGTGGTTGCAGGTGACGGTAGAAACTGTTGCATACTAAAAAATAGACCAGTTGTTCAAGCTGGTGGTGAGCCTGGGTCCACAATAGCCTACAGTTTAGCTTCAAGCAGCTGTACTAAAGTTATAGATAACAAAATTTAGAAATTTCGATGCCAGCTACTCAATTTTTCACTTTTGTTTCATCGCTCGTTGTTTCTTGGCTATAATTGCTGTATGACAACTCAAACACGTGTTTACAAAACTTGATTTACATAAAAACTAAGAAAAATAGAGGATGACGCTTTTAAATAAACCCAAAAAGCAATACAAAAATTTTAAATATCAATCTCAATGGGTCTTTTTAGCACCCCCCCTTTGCGTAGGCCACTGGGTGGATCATACAAAAGTTTTACTTTTGCTGCAATTTCTTTTTTACCTTTTTTATTGAACAGATGTGACAAAGGTTACTTTGGGTCATCGTGTGACGTCACGAACAGCACTATACCAACTTTCTTGTCTGGTGGTTTCAATGTGGAAAGTATCGATTCTAGTTTGTTCGAAGAGGCAAGTGATTGAAACAATTGTCCTTAGTGTTTCTAACATTATACCCTACAGCAAAATCAGCTTTATCGCCATGTTTTCAAATCGAAATTGTTGATTTGACTTTTGTTCTCATCTTATTGTCAAAACCGGTACGATGCTGCAAAGAACATTAAAGATTGAATCGCTGTAGCACCGTTGTTAACTTCCATCAATGCTCACCTGCTACGAATTAGCTTGACATCACCCAGGTGTACAGACATCACCCAGGTTTACAGACATCACCCAGGTGTACAGACATCACCCAGGTGTACAGACATGTTTGCTTACAGACTTTCTATTTAGGTGTCAGGAGGAAACGTGGGGTTTGATTGTGGAATATTGGGTTCGGGAAAGTCCCTGGTGTTCAATCAGGCCGAGAAACGATTCATCATCACAAAGCCACTGAACGCAACAAAGCTGAGGTGAGACTGCGTCATAAGTGACCTTTCAACTTTTCAAGAGCTTTGTTTATAAATTTTGAGCAACCAGAAGGCTACCAAGTGATTGTCCGTTGATAGTGAAAGCGACAGTGAAGAACTAACTCTTTCAAATATGTTAGAAACTCACAAAATCTTTTTGAAGAGAATATATTTACTTTGTTTCCTGGCAGGTACGTCCAGTTCACCCTGCTAATGGGTAGGACGTCGGGCGTGGGGTCTTGCAGACCACCCGATCTCCCAGGAGAGGGGGTCGTTGTGCAGTATTCCATCAACGGGGGCGTTTCTTGGAAATTGCTCCATAGCATTCCTCACAACCAACATCACATTCCGGAGTAAGTGAATTATGTTTGCCACAAGGGTGTTGCTACCATAAAGAAATTATGTTGCATTTTTGTTGATGACATTTCTTATAATATTTTATTGGTTATTTACCTGACGAGGGCACATTTACGCCGAAAACGTTTGGGTTTGTTTGTTGTGTTGGATTCATTATTATTTGAAAAATAATGTTCAACTCAAATATTTAAAGCTTTGGTATTGAAATAGACGCTGGTATCTCTCAACCTCTCTTCAGGTTCCTCGATGTTATTATTAAAGATTTGTTTAACTGATTAATTTTTTCCTTATCGTTCAACTAATACTCAAGCCTAAACCTGATCCAGCCTCAGCATTTTGCTGGCCTGACGAGGAACGCAAAGTATTCTTGCATTCTTTGTGTCTTAACTAGCAGTAGACAGAGATGTACGTATACGCCGCATACTTGCGCCGTAGACTTTTCGTTTGCGCTAACGCTTGCGGCCACATTTTTTTAGATAGTTTGCACTTGAGGCTACACCGTAAAGTTTTCGCGGTTTTTTAGCGCACAGCGTCAACGCATACTTTTTAATGTATTTTTTCGCTACAACACGCCAATACCTTCCAGCGCTGGAGTTGAAAGAATGTTTTCAATGGGCAAAGACATATTGGAACCAAAACACAGCAAAATGTCAGATGAACACTTTCAGATGCTTGTGTTTCTTCGTGGAAATTCAAAATAAAACTTGTTTGTTTCGAGTGGTTTATACCATGTGAATTTTTGGCACCTAGCAAACAAAATTAGTTTACGCTAGTGTATGCGTTGACGCCGCCAACTTTTTTTTACAAGTTGCGTTGACGCATACGGCGTATGTTTTTTCAAACGTTTGCGTTTACGCTGACGGCGTCAATATTTTTTGTATGCGCGTACCTCACTGGCAGTAGACTACATCACTACAACATGTTGGAATGTAGGCTATCCATATGCTATCGATAGTCTATGCAGTAGAAAACGTTCTGTCAACTTCACACAACTGAGCTTCTAGATGACACGGAAATAAATAGACCGGCCTTGACATGTACATTTTACATGACGGTTTAAATTAAAGCATCCAACTTAGCCAAGTATCGAAACAAGGCCGAATGATTGAACGTCTGGCACCTTACTATCTACCCAACGCAATGCAGGCAGACTTATGCTGCTGAGCTACTGTTTGGCCTCAAAATAAAATCGAACCTTTTCCAAATAATTGTTTCCATTACAATTGCTTGGCCTGGAGACCGCACGATGGACGCCACTCCACATTCATGAACCAATCTTTTGCTCCCAGATTAATTATATATTTTGCTTCAGAGTGACGTGTCTTAACTTGCCGCAAGACGCAATTGCATCTCAGCTGCAAATCAAATGGAGCCAGTCAACCAATCACAACAAAGCTAATCGTGCCGTGTGGGCAATCGATGACGTGCTGGTGACGTCATCGCTTTTTAAGACAGCGTATTCTCCGTATTCAGTGAGCTTCCATTTGGGTGACATCATGCCTTATTGCAATCGGACTGACGTCCTGGCGTGAGTACTCACTAAATGACGCCATAACGATGAAGTGACGCGTTGCTTGTCATCGTCACTCAGTGACGTTTGCAATTCCTAAAATTCAAGTTTTATTCCAGCTTCCGCTTCTTTACAAAGAAGCCCATAAATCGAGGCATCATCTTCCTATTGCTTCCTTGCAGGTTCACAAGTCATGGGCCTCCCCATGACCACCAAGTTAGGTATGCTGAAACCCAATCCTTCCAAGTTACTCAAGGCTACGTACTGCAAGCTGACCTGGTCATCGGATGTCAACGCTTATTGGTCAATGCGGAAGAGATGGAGCTTAATACGACGTTGGAGTTGCAATATTCAACCAATCACGGTCGTTCGTGGAAGTTAGTTAACGAGGTGAGCTCAATTGCCTTGTCATCTGCGATCGTCTGTGACCTCACATTGACCTGTTTTTGTTGGTTCAGGTTTGCCATCCCGGTTCCAAGTTTTCCCGCCCTCTCTACCACGCGGCGTCGACCTTCCACGCTGGCGAGTACCAAACATGGACGCGCGTCCTGGTTCCCCTGCCCGAGCATACGTGGTAAGTGACGTCATATCACGTCAGTGAGTTATTTCATGACGTTTAAAGAACATTCGTCATGTATGTTCATCATCATGATTTCATGGATTGATTGTATTATTATTTTTATGACAAAACTTTTGTTTGCAAAATAATCGTCGGCATTTTGTGTATCAAAAGTGAGAAAAACTAACTGGAAAAGGTGATCTGGTACTATGACACTTCCTCAAATGGCGATCTACCCAACACAGAAAGCAATCATTAAGAAAACAAATCAATAGTTCTTTTTAAGTCTAAACCTTAAACCATTTGACCAGGTTAACACTCACAATAGCATTTCAAAAAAAATTTCAATATAATTTATGTTGTGAAATAAATTATATTATATATTTAATTAAAACAATGAAAACTATTAATACTACAAAAAGTGCTCAATGCTAAGCAAAAAGGTAAAGCAGAGCGAATTAAGTTATTATGAATTTATGAATTATTATGAACTATGAATCCAGTTATTATGAATTTGGAAACGATTAACTACTGTTATTCTTTAAAAAACATTGCTATTCCAAGTAAAGATCGATATTTGAAGACGATGTTAGGTAAGATTGACAGTTGTAATATTTAATATTTTTTCAGAATTATTGATCTTTACTGTTTGCATGTTTTTTCAGACCTTCTGATGATCCGTTAGGTGAAACAATTTGTAAAGGCTTCAGATAGTAATAACTATATTTGATTTAATTCGCTCTGCTTTGCCTTTTTGCTTGGCATTGAGCACTTTTTGTAGTATTAATAGTTTTCATTGTTTTAATATTGCTCCTAGCACTGAGCCAGTTGAGCACTTTCTTTTGATGCTACTATCCAGTTATTATGAATTTGGAAAAGATTAACTACGGTTATTCTTTAAAAAACATTGCTATTCCAAGTAAAGATCGATATTTGAAGACGATGTTAGGTAAGATTGACAGTTGTAATATTTAATATCTTTTCAGAATTATCGATCTTTACTGTTTGCATGTTTTTTCAGACCTTCTGATGATCCGTTAGGTGAAACAATTTGTAAAGGCTTCAGATAGTAATAACTATATTTGATTTATATATTTAATTAAATAATTTTTAATTTAATTTAATTCATTTTTAATTTATTTATATATAATTTATTATAAATAAATTATATATATTATTATATATATAAATTAAAATATGCACAACATGAATTATATTAAAAATTTTTTTGAAATGCTATTGTGAGTGTTAACCTGGTCAAATGGTTTAAGGTTTAGACTTGAAAAAAAACTATTGATTTGCATTTTGTGTAGTGTTGTTCTTCGTCGTAACAGAAACAATTTTCAAAATGAAAAAATGGTTGAATTTTGTGAAACTACCACGTCATCGTTGATACGTCATTACCTCCGTAGGTCAGACGGGACGCGATTTCGTATTGCTCAATATTCATTTGATGAGCGAGTGGACACGTGGGGGTTGGATGACGTGTATATGGGCCCGGGATGTCCCCATCACTGTAGGGGTCATGGGTTATGCAGGAATGGGCTATGTAGGTAAGTTTAGGGGGATTGGGGAGTCTTGGTTGATTTGCTTTTCTTTAGTTATTCTGTTCCCATGACAACACAAACAACACAACATGTTGTAGAATTACGTTGTTATTTCGTTTCTGTTACTTTGCTTTGCGGCTGCCTGTTTGCTGCGTGATTCGATCGAATGATGAAATCAGTTCTACCGGTGCCATTGCAGTGACCAGTGAGCGTTGCATGCTACGAAGCGAAAGCGCATCTTTATTTGTTGTGCAGAGTTAAGTTAATAAACAGTTTATTCAAAGCCTAAAAGGTTCAATGCCGACAAATGTGTTCACCTGGTCGCAAGAATATCTTTTGACGTTGATTCAACGTTGTTGCTGGTAATCTGCCAACAATTTGTCGCAATGTTTTCAAAGTAACAAAAAGTTAATTCAGATGTGACATCGGTTTCCATGGTGACGAGTGCATGCCCGATCATTCCCTTCCTGAGGAGATTTCCGTCACTTTTGATGACGTTGACGCAATGATGATGTCAGGATGGCAAATTGTTGGAGGTCACGTGACCACAAATGACAAAGCAGAAGGGTGCAGTCCGATGACATCATCAAATTATCTTCATTTCAATTATGTGAGTTGCGTTTTCGGTGTCGTGTCATAGCTATGACGTCACACATGATAATTGACGTGACTATCTTTCAGAAAGGAGTTCGAAAGTTGGAAACAGGCGACATGTCGACCACTAGAGGAGGACAGATACAATTCTACCTCCAAGTCGGAGGGGGCCACTGCGAGGGGCCACGCACCAGAAGCAATGGTAGGAATTTATATTGGAACAGGCATGTGAGCTTTTTCCCATCATGGGCCGCTCTGTATGGTTGTGCTAACGATGACGACAACTAGAAAGTCCACAACAATGGGCCCGACTTTCAGTTTGTCCCATACTGAAGTGCTTGGAACCATACGTCACCCAGTCACCACATGTCGCACAAACCGTTTAAAGTAATGGAGTCGAAAAGTATTCGGAAAGTATTTCAAAGTGTTTTCGGAAGGCCACGTGAAAGAGCAAGGTCGTGTTCTTGCGCGTGGCCCGCGCTTCTGAGTTGAAAATATCGTCAGCTCAAATAATCAAATTATTCCTTCTAGGTATCTTGCTTCAATACTCGACAGATGGGGGAATAACCTGGTTCCCTATCGAAGAATTCTATCACCTCGACTATGCCCAACCCTCGTATGTTCACCTGGACATGCCCTATGAGGCCAAACAACCCCACATCAGGTTCCGATGGTGGCAACCCACAAACCGGGTAATGTTTGTTTCACCACCAATCTATGTTGTTGCTCACTATCTCAGACATTGTTTTATAACAGCTGCAGACCTGACTCTTGGAGCTTTACAAAACAATGTTTCAGCTAAATACTTGTTCTATCCTGGCTAAAGTGACGTGTAATCCGTGGACCAAATCCGATCTTTTGGTTCTTCTAATCTGACGTGCCAAATGCACTTTAAACCAATTCCGTTTTGTTGGGTTCTCTTTTGAAATCATCATACCCCTCCTACCCCCTTATCACGACTTGACCCCTCACTTTTAACATAGCCTAAGACCACCTCTAAAACAAAAAGCGATAATTCTCTCAACACTCCTGGTGGCTACGTAAATGTCGACGTTAACTTTACGTTGTATCTTTGCTAGAAAGCAACAAGTCTATGAAATCAATTGAAACTAAGCGTCCAGACAAGTGATGAAGTATTTCAACAGGGCGAGAATCTTGATCGGTGGTCGATTGATGACGTGATTATTGGCGAGAGAAACCGCCCGAAAGTGTTCGTTCGTGATGTCATTCAGCCACGTGCGGCAAGATTGGAGACGAAGCAGCAAGACGGATCTACCGATGCCAAGGTCATTGTTGAGAATGGAGTTTCTGGATGAAACCTGGGCATTATAAAATTCAAGTTATTCTCCTATTTGATTGAAACTATTCTTTTACCGGAATGCTTAGCCCTGCCAATTCCTGTGGAGCTGCCTACCCGGTTGCCGAGTGTGGCAGTTTGAAACAGTTACTCACAGTTGAAATATTGCTGCAATCAGAGGTGGGCAGTAGCTCGCTACTTTTGTAGCGCCGCTAGTTGTGTGCTACTTTTTGGTAGCAATAGCGGGTAGCGCCCAATTTTTGTTAAAGTAGCGGTTGCAATAGCAGCGCTACTTTTATCTCAAGGTAACCGAGAAACGAGAGAATTGTTTCAGTCGAACTTCCGCTACTTTCCGGTGTAAAGTAGAAAAAAAAGAATTACTCTCAGAAATTTTCAAAGAAGCAGGGGCGCTACTTTTAAAGTAGCAGATGCCCACCTCTGGCTGCAATATATCAATTTGATGGAGGTTTTCCTGAATGTAGAACTGTCTTTGAAGCACCTTGCTTAATTGCGCTCGGTGAGACTTCAACCTGGGTTGCTTGATCTTGTTGTTTGCTTGTGTGAAAGCATATGGACCCTGTGGATCATATAACATGTGGTGCGATGCATGGATGTCATTCAGAGTTTATGGATATCTTTCGTTTGTAAGTTTCTTTGACTCAAACTATTTCTGCAATCCTTCCAGAACTTTTCCTTCCTTGTTCTCTCCAATAGCGGAAACCCTGAAAGCTTCTGCTCACAACGATCCGAGTCGTTCGTTTTCAACAAATTGAAGGGGGACAGATTTGCAATGACGGACGACATGAACCTCAACGAAGGCGACACTTTACAGTTCCAGGTTAGGCCAAGTTTGTGATCAGTCATTGTGTTTTCACTTCGATCGTCTATGACGCAACAATATGTTGCAGATCAATGTCGGTTGTTCGTCAGAGTTCACCTTCGACTCCCCAGTTCTCCTCCAGTTCAGCCACAACTCCGGATACGATTGGGATTATTTACGTCACGACTGCTACCCGCGCGGTCGCTACTTCACCGATGACGACACAAGCACGCGCACGTCAGAAGACGTGACGTCACACTTGTGCACAGGAACAGCGAGAGAGTTGAGCGAAGCAACTCGATATCATCATGGCGACTATGACGTATGGACGCCCGTGGTGGTAGTCATATCAGCAGAGGTCGCTGCGCGGTGAGCATTAATTGCCTGACAGAAAAGCACTTGAATAAGTTATTGGGACATTTATAATTCATAGAATTTTGTTCAAAAAATTCCTCTCCTGAAGCTCACGCACAAGAATCCAAACAACGACACAATGCTGGTGGCGACATTTTCGGCACTAACCCAATCTAACAACACTTTGCTGTAACAAAGAACTCCATACAATAATCATCCAAATGGATTGTGAGGGAGGTGTTGCAGCTTTGAAGCCAACCAGAGTTTGATTGGCGTCGAACAATTGACACACAACCATTTGATAGAAACATTCACTTCTTTTGTTTCAGACCAGTCAGGTTTCGGTGGTACCAACACGTTCCGCTAGATGGTAGTGTAGAGCTGGTAGCAGAGTGGGCCATCAGTGACGTATATATTGGATCAAGTTGCCCCAACTATTGTTCGGGCCACGGTTTGTGTTATGCCAACAATGAAGGGCCCCGGTGCGCCTGTAACCATGGTTACTACGGTAAGTTTACATTTTTCTATCACTTTGATATTCACCGCGTAGAACCAACAAACAACAAAAATAAATCGAAAGGTGACTGAAAGTTCTAATGACTGTGGTTTGGTTGGTTTCAAATCTTTATCCTGGGACTGGCAAAGCCTTGATTGGTTATTCCTGGTAGTTTCGCCTACTTGTATAGAGGCTTTTGACGCAGGGCCGGTTACCGAGATTGGCAAAGTGGAGTTTTCTGATTGTTGAAATATTGTTGCTGGGGAATTACTCCACCCATTAGGTGCCGCTCATTCATAGCTTGTCACGCCAGTGTCGGAGCCAGGTAAGAGCATTGTTTGTGATGTTTTTGAGGTCGTTGTCATCACATGAAGGGCTAATCTCTGGCAGTAACTGGAGTGTAGTGTTGAGATTAGTCTCCTGTAAAGGATTAACGGGGATCGCCACGTGGAGGCTCTCAACATGATCCCCTGAATGGAGAGAAGTCCTTAGAATGCGTTGCTCAAGCGCACACTCCAAGAGTCGAACCAGCGCCGCTTGATCTTTAAACTTCTTCGTTCACAAAGTCACGAGCTAACCAACTGAGCTATCGGGGCAGACTGTGGGGTTTCCACAAAGCGACAATTAGCGATTGCCGACGATTCGTCACTCACTTCGATTGACTTGTCCAGCAAGAACACGTGATTTTTAGATCTTATAAGTTTGGAGTTATTTACCTGGTTTGTGCGTTCAATGGCGTGCACGTGTGGCCACTTTGTGACGTCATTGCTCTGTTTACTTTTCAGAAGATGTGAGTGGCTCCTGTTCGTCGCTTGTTGCCCATCCGAGTGGGGTGGATGGGATAGTCCCATGGTGGGGCCATCTTCGCGGTGGAGCCGTAGGAAAAGGATGTGGGGGTAGTAGGAGGCTATCTACTCTACATTTCAACCAAACCGGCACCAGAGAAGTCAGAACAAACAACTTAGATACGTCACGCATTAGGTGAGTACTGCATGCTGATGACGTTGAGCAAAGTCGATATGACGTCATGTTTCTTGTTCGTCCTGATGACATCATCTTTTAGGTTGATCCACTTCTACGTAGAGATCGGAGGAGAATTGTGCGCGGCAGGAAGAGGACAAGACGAAAACGTTATCCTCCAATATTCTCTTGACAATGGAATACACTGGAACCTTGTTAAGGTGGGCGGTCGCATGACATGGTTTACGAACCGGAACCTCCATGATTTTCTTGTAACCTGACGAGCCATTAGCGTCATCTTTCAATTCAATAATTTCTGTACCAACGCCTTGCAACACCGGCTGTGCTTTTGATTTTTTATACATTAGACGCACAACAGTGAGTAGAGTTCCTTGTTTTTGAGTTTTTAGCTGCGCTTCACTTCACATGCTAACAAGCTTCACATGCTAACAAGCTTCACATGCTAAAAAGCTTTTTATGCTAACAAACTTCACATGCTAACAAGCTTCACATGCTAAGAAGCTTCACATGCTAAAAAGTTTCACATGCTAACAAACTTCTCATGCTAACAAACTTCACATGCTAACAAGCTCTACATGCTAAGAAGCTTCACATGCTAACAAGCTTCACATGCTAACAAACTTTTCATGCTAACAAACTTCACATGCCAACAAGCTTCACATGCTAAAAAGCTTCACATGTTAACAAGCTTCCCATGCTAACAAACTTCTCATGCTAACAAGCTTCACAGGCTAACAAACTTCTCATGCTAACAAACTTCACATGCTGAGAAGCTTCACATGCTGAGAAGCTTCACATGCTAACAAGCTTCACATGCTAACAAACTTCACATGCCAACAAACTTCTCATGCTAACAAACTTCACATGCTAACAAGCTTCACATGCTAACAAGCTTCACATGCTAACAAACTTCACATGCTAACAAGCTTCACATGCTAACAAACTCCACATGCTAACAAGCTCCACATGCTAACAAGCTTCACATGCTAACAAGCTTCACATGCTAACAAGCTTCACATGGTAACAAGCTCCACATGCTAACAAGCTCCACATGCTAACAAGCTTCACATGCTAACAAGCTTCACATGCTAACAAGCTCCACATGCTAACAAGCTTCACATGCTAAGAAGCTCCACATGCTAACAAGCTTCACATGCTAACAAACTTCACATGCTAACAAGCTCCACATGCTAACAAGCTTCTCGTATCACAGGAATTGGATTTTGAAACGTATGCATCTCTGCAACGCCACCCAGAGTTGATAGACATTCCGTACAAAGCGAAGAGTCCATCAACAATATTCCGCTGGTGGCAACCCTTGGTGGGGGGTGAGTGCGGTTCGTCAATGACTTGCAGATGACAAACGCCGCAATCTATAAAGTAACATTTTTTAGAAAATGAACGAGCTCCATGGACCCTTTATGACGTCATTATTGGAAGGTCGGACCTGTTAGACAATGGATTGTATGACAACTTCTCACTGGACGCAGCACATTCTAGAGATAAGTGGTATCGGATCAACGGAGGTCACGTCATCAACCACGTAGGATGCCAAGTCTTGAACACTTCGTCCAGTCGCCAGCCGTCGTTGGTGTTTGACGCCGAGCAAAGTAGGGAACGTTGTTTGCAACCTCCGGTTTCAAGGAGATTTTAAAAATAGTGGTTCCCTTATTGCAAAATCACTATTGATGGCGCATTGAAGTGACGTGTTAATGACGTCATGTCTTTTAATGCTCCAGCTGAAACTTTTGCGGAAACCTGGGACCTGTTTATTCTCTCCGGAAGCTTCGTTCAATTCGACCTTGTCATTGGATGCATTGATGATGTCACTCAAAATGACGTCATAGACTTGGAGTATTCGAGCGACCATGGACGCAACTGGCGCCTAGTGGTGCAGCAATGTCTTCCAGGTACGTTCTTTCCAGATTATTATAAGCAAGTCACTCATCTATCGGAGCATGGAATTGATTGTTGTTTGTTGCAGGATCGGACATCGGCTGTGAACACGGGTTCGGTTCCCGCTACCACCAGATCCTCAACAAGGGATGGACGAGACACACCGTCCCTATTCCTAATGTCATAAAGTAAGCATTATGTTTTAACAAACAGTTAGTTTCTAAAAGGACTTTCTTTCATCTTTGACACTGGGTTTCATCTGGTGTTTCAATATATAATTTTGTTGACCCGATGGCAGAAACGGTATGCTCCTGTTTCTCAATTTTGCTTCAAAGATGCCACTGTCTGCAGGTATCAACCAATCAATGGTTTATTTGCCAGGAACAGTGCAGGGTCGAAATATGCAAGTTGTGGCTTATACACTGCAAAAGTGGCAAAATACTTTTGTTGACGGTATCTATGTTTTAGGAATACGAGAGTGAGATTTCGTTGGATGCAGTATTCTCACACTTCTTCGCATTGGGCCATTGACAATATCTACATAGGAAACCAATGCGAGTGGATGTGCGGAGGATTCGGTCGTTGTGAACCACACGGAAGCGCCTTCAAGTGCAGGTTTATAACATTTTGGTTGGCCACTTGGGTCGCTGTATTTGGCCACAAACAGTCGATATGTTTGTCCAAAGTTGGGTGGGAATTCGCGGTAGCTTCACATGGAAGCATCACCTTCACCGTTTGTGGTTTGAAATTGGTAAGTCGCCACCATAAGGCGGCTTCGTCCCCTGTTTTCACAGCTGAGCGGTTAGGCATCTTGATCAAGTGTGCAACTAGCGGATGTTGACAACAGCGATATCCTCCTGATTCGTTGGTGTTTCCCGCCATGCCCCTGGATCCGTAGGAAGTCGGTTCGAACCCATCTCGAATCAATTCTTTTTTGTACAAGATCATGTTTTTATGCAAAGACAAATGCAACGGATTTCGAAATCCGTTTAAAAGGATGGTGCCCCGCGAGATGTGAAGCAGGAAAATGACGTAGCCTATTGACGATGTCACTGATGTAATTTATTGTGTAGATGTGACGACAATTATCAAACGCCTCCAAACTGCCAATCAAGCGTGGTGCTGACGTCATCAATGAAAGACGATTTCAATCGCCCTTGGTCACCTCATGGTAATGACGTAACAATGTTTAACAATTGCGTGAAATTATGTCATAGCGTAGTAACATGACGTCATCTCAGGTAGATTCGGCTTGGTCGTTGGACGTGACGCAGCGCCACAAGATTTCACGTCGGTTGATGTTATCGTTGAAGGAGAAAGCATCAGGTTTTCACAGAGCGGTGTGAGAATGTTGCAAACTGTCCCGTTCAACAGCAGTGACGTCAGATACGTGCAGTTCTACGACACATTCGGGGAGGATGGTGAGTCACATCTGAGTCACTAAGCGGATTCGTTCGACGTTGCTTTCTACGTTTAACAATCTGATTTGTTTTCTTTTCCAGATTTGGAAATTAAGAAAGTAAGTCACGTGGTTGTGCAGTCAAGCGTGAACAACGGCATCACGTGGAAAACATTAATCGTATTGAACTCGCACCGCAGCGACTCCAGGCGGTTCACCAACATCAAACTCCCTCGGAGTGAGCAGCAGCAAGCCACCATGATAAGATGGTGGATGGCAAACCTTGCTCCAGGTTACTAGACAAATGATCTTATGCTTTTTTCGGTCAATTTCTGTACACGTGGTTTAACGCGACCGATCAATCATTTCGACTTGCTTCACAAATTAAAACATTTTCGTTTTGAATAAGGACCTCATGATGATTCTTTTTTAATGGAAAAGATCTGAAACTTATTGCTAAGTTATATTGGACGCAAAAAGCTTATATTCAGACTGAATGTGGCTTATCTGGTACAATTGGTATAAAACGTGGGGTTCGCCAGGGATGTATACTATCTCCATGTCTGTTCAACCTGTATACTGAAATGATCTTTAGACAGATTGATGGCATGGAGGGTATCAGCATAGGAAGTATGAACGTATCAACCTGCGGTATGCCGATGACACTGTCTTGTTGGCTGAATCAGCAGAAGCTCTCCAAAAAGTTTTTAAAAAGTAAACAATATGGGAAAGAGAAATAACATAAAAATTAACACAAAAAGTCGAAAACGATTGATTATACCAAAAAAAGAAAATGCACGAAATTTAGATATTACTATTGACGGAATGCTGGTCGAACAAGTCAAAAGCATTGCTTATCTGGGACACACAATAACTGAAAATGGCAGATGCGGTACAGAAATATTGAGACGAATAGAAATAGCAAAAAACAACTTTTTCAAAATGAAAAAAAAAACATAAACAACACTCAAAATTAACATCAACACTCGAAAACGAATCATGAAATGCTATATCTGGAATACGTTACTTTATTTGAAATGTGGGTTTGCAGAACAATAAAGTGAACAATATCACACCAAATCAGAAAAACAATTTATTAATATATAGAACTTTCGCCACACAAGTGTGGCTTCTTCAATATAGCCTTATCTAAATAGAAAAATGCTAAAAATTATCATGGAAGGATAAAATCACAGACGAAGATGTACTATATCAAGAATACAAACCAACATGAAAGTTCTACAAACAATTAAAACAAGAAAATTGAAATATTTTGGCCACATGATTCGCAATAATTCTATTCAAAGACAACTACTCGAAGGAAAAATGAATGGAAAACGAAATAGGGGCAGACATGGCCACCTGGAGATGCGGCCTGATTTGTCACATTTTGCAGATTTTGATTACAGCTACTGCTAGTGTTTCACTGACATTTTCTGAGATGCTTTTACTTTTTGCGGTTTCCTAATGACATAAAACTTTTTTGTTGCCTTGGGGAAGCAGTAGCAAATGAGAAAAAGTAAGTTGAAAAACGCAAAATCAGACTGTTATTGAAAATTAACAGTCTGACTAAAATCTTCGAAATCAAATTTTCTTTTGTTTTTCAACATGTGAGGATGTTAAGATTTATTGTGTTATCTGGGGAAAAGAATAAAATAAGCGTAAAAATCTAATTTTTTGAAAAATTTATTTAAACGTTCGCCCAAAGTTAGAAAAACCTGGAAATTTCTGCAAAATGTGACAAATCAGGCCATATCTTTAGGTGGCCATGGGGCAGACTATCAAGAAGTTGGACTAATCATATTAAAGACTGGTCAGATTTTGATTACAAAATTGCAAAAGAAAAATCTCACAACAGAGAAACTTGGCACTTCATTGCCTCCAACCCTCGATAAGAGGAAGGAACTTAATTATGATTATGAAGGGTAAAACAGGCTGTGAAAGTTATTAGAAAATAGTAACCTAACTTAATTTGATGTAATTTGCTCTGCTTGGCTTTTTTGCTTGGCATTGAGCACTTTTTGTAGCATTTATTGTGTAAGTCCAAGAATGTACTTTGTAATTATTTGCTATTCTTGTGTCACTTGAACCAATGTCGAACTTTCTTCTCTTTCACTCATGTTCTGGTGAATGTTTCTCGAGTCCAAAGGAGCGACAATTGTTTGAGTTGTTCTTGTCTTCAACTCGCAGCTAGGAACGAAGCGGTTTGGGCGATGGACAACTTGGTCATTGGAGGGCGCGCTTCGGCCTGTGAGCCTCACATAATTGCGGATAACTTTTCCTCGCTTCGTGAAGACAATTGGCTCTTCCATTCAGGAGGAAATGTTGGGATGTTCTGTGATGATGAGGATCATCAGCTAGAGGAGGAGGACACGATTGTAGCTAGGTGATAATTGTTATCCTCACAATTGATTACATTGTATCTCAATAATCCAACCAGCAGACATGACTTTAAGTTTAACTTTAATCTCAATAATTACAATTAATCTGATCTCTTCTACATTTGTGACGTTATGTCTTTTTCGCCATCAATCAAAATATTGTCCGAATGTTTTCACTTTCCACTCTCCAATCTGCTCGATGATTTGACTCAATGAAAGTTAGTTGTTGCTACACTTTGCCTTTATTTGTAAGATAAATATTTCCACAAAGTAGCAAACACTTTCAATCAATCAGTAGAAATGCGGATTCACTTTTAGGTCTCTTGTTGAAGCATCGCCAGGTGGAGCACCAGAGTCGCAAGACACGGTTATGGTTTTCAGTGGTGGCGTAGGAGAGCGCACTCTCATGTCACGTGACATGTGCGTCACCGGCGAGAACTACGTCATCGAGTTCAAGGTGAGTCGTGGAATCCATGGAAATGATTATATCGAGGGGATTCATATTGGACGTGGTTGCCTCTGATCAGCCAATGAGAAACAATCTAGCTAGAAACGTTGCATTTTCTAAAGTCGACTAGACTACGTCACAAAGAACCCCTTGTTGAGCGATTGTCTAATAAAATCTTTCTGTTTCTGTGAACCAACCCAGCAAACCGTCCACTTGAAGCGGCTGAATGTCTCGTATATCATCAGTATAAGTCTTGTGACATTAACATTTTGTTGGCACAATGAGGCTGATTTGTTAAGTGATTAACAAGGCTTACACTTGTGAAGCAAGGTGTCAATAGCAGGCGCTTTCTTGTCATGTTTGATTTGTCGAAAATATCTTTTTAGCCTGACGCGAATTACCTCTTCTTACTAATCATAAGGGTGTTCAATGTTGATGCATCATTAGCTGATCTCGGGATTTCTTGAACATGCATGATCTTGAGTAGACGAAAATAATTGAGAAGTCTTAGTATTGTGACGTCATACGACGACTCTACGATGAGTGGCTAACGATAAAATCTGACCTTTGTCAAGTATTTGTGTTTTATCGTTATTCTAATTTCTTTTCAGATCGCCATTGGTTGTGGCGTCACAAACGCATCGGCCAGGCAATGGGTGAAGTTGGAGTTTTCCGTGGACGATGGCGTAACGTGGAATTATGTGGTTCCCCGTTGCCATGGCCGCGATGCGTTGGGGTGTAGCGACGAGCGCCACCCAGCCTCCATATACTACTCCGGTTCATGGAGGGGCTGGCGAAGGGTCAGTGTCCCTCTCAAACCTAACATTGGCGATGCTTCGTCCGTGAGGTTTCGATGGCGTCAAGGGACTTACCCGTTTTATTCTCATGACGCCACCGTGTGGGCCATCGATGACGTATACATTGGACCACGATGTGAGCAGATGTGCAACGGTCACGGCCATTGTGACGCAGAGGAGCAGGTTTGCATTTGTGACAACGGATACGAAGGAGCGACATGCTGTGACGTCATAGAGGGGACCAATCCTAGCTTCTTCATGGAAGCTTTCGATGAAGGTGGGGGGCCCAACGAGGTCTTCAAATATTCGGCTCAAATGAGGCAGAGAACGTTTCAAGCTTCACATTTTTTTTTGCAAAACTCTACATCTAAATGAAGCTTACTGCCGACACAACATAAAAAAATGAGCCTCGCTGCGTTATGAATGGTGAGAATCGAATGGTGAGAAAGTCTGCGCGACGTTCCAAAGGTCCTCGGTTCGACGCCGCTCCAGAGCACGTGACTGTGTCTCTGCTAGACGCTTAATGGCTCGATTAAGATTACCTGACTCAATAACTAAATGACCCTTCGTTGCTTCTCTTGCCTGTTGTTTTACGTCATCGTTGGAAGATTGACGTCATCAAATTTGTCGAATTCGAACGCAGTCGAAACGATTTAATTTTATCCTTCAACTCAGAATCTTCATCAGCCAACTGGATTCAAAAAGCTGGTGGAGCGGTGACATCATCAAAGTGTGACATGTCCACGATGTTTCTACGTCATAGATACGAAATGACTCGGCCTGGCGCCAGGATATTGATGACGCGCGATATCAACACAAGACAATCAACGTGAGTTGCCTGATGGAAGTTCGTGCGGTGGAAGATGTTTAGATCGCGATGTGCCGCCATTAGGAATCCTGGCATGCAAGCGACTCATGAGCTCATTCAGATGGAGAGAGAGCGGGGGTTTCCCAATGGCGAGTCACATCCTGCTAGAAAACACCACCCGCCCCCAATCCAGTGGTAAACAGGGAGTTGGTGGGTAGAAGAGCCCCTTGCTAGGGATTAGCCATCCTATTCTCATTCATATACCTATAGTCTCGGACTCTCGGTATCACATTCATATATGATGATAAATAGTACAACAGAGTGATTTTGGTCTGAATCAGACTTCAAGCTATCGTTGATTGCATATCATCATGACGTCATCATCACCAATCGTTGATGTTGCAGATTCATCCAGTTTCTCTTCAAGTTCACGGATCACTGGCTTCAGGATCAAGGTGACGTCATTTGTTCTGGCAACATTTTTTTAATACTTTGATGATTCGAAGCCTTCCAAAAGCTTCTATTTTGGTTCCTTATCTCGTAAAAGCACCGCCCTTATGGATGTCACAGTAGCCATGACTTTTTGTTTTATGACGTCACAATATGGTACAGATTTCGGCGACATGGATCCAGTGCACTTCCAGTACTCAACAGATGGGGGGTTGTCCTGGGTTGTCATCGAATCGTTCGTACCTGCTCCCGTCAATCAGGTGATTGCCTGTATCCTTGTGGTGAATTCTAGAATTGCATTGTTTTGTATTGTCGCTTATTTACAGATGTGGCATGTGGCCATCTCGACACCAGAGGGAGCTAACAGCAATTCTACTCGGTTCCGTTGGTGGGAACCCTCTAGTTTTGGGTTTTTTACGCTTGAATGGTCACTGGATCACGTGATTATAGGAGGAAATGTTGATGAAATCAGTGATGACTTTTCGAAGTAAGTTTACTAATTTGGTCGTCAGAGCAGCAGCATCAGTAGCTTAAATGCTTCTTTACGTCACCATTAACTTAAAAATCCTCGACGCTTGTAGGCTGCATCATCACAATTGGTTGGAGCTTGCATCTGTCAATCACGTGAAAGCGGGCGACGCTGCGTGCTGTGCGAGAGGTGAAGAATGCGATTATCTGCACATCGGAAGCTCTGAGTTGAGTTTGCGGGACTGCGGGCGTCGGTGGGCGGCCACCACAGGAGTGAACATCGAGCCTGGTTCATTCGTTCACTTTCACTTGACGGCGGACTGCGGCCAGCTCAACTTCCAATGCCATGGTAAGAACAGGACAGGTGGTAGCGCCCAGGTCACCAGGAAGACATAGAACATCTTCCCATAGTTTTCTTGTATTTTGTAATCATGTTGATGCAAGAGTCTTAAATTTTTGAATTACGATTTGAATTATCAAAAAGACAAAAAAATAGACTGTCGCAAACTTTCACGTTCAAACCACGAATGCCTGGTTCAAACCAGGGATAGGTTCAAACATATTCAGACTTGCAACCAAACACTTGATGTTCACTTCCTGTATTGTAAACCTCTTGTTTGACAGTACGAAACGTGTAGCTTATTGATTTGTGTGTTTTATTGCAATTTTATTCAAGCTTGCGCCCGGTGGTTGAAGATTTGAATTGTGGACGGGAAGCCAAGGAAGCCATTCTACGTGTCCACCTTCAGGCACGCCTTTAAGTGTCCTGCCAAAAATGCTCTTGAGCGGTGTCCAACCGGCGCCCTTTTGAACGTCGAACCAAGGCTGACCAATAGTACACTGTTGTACTTTTGTGAATCGGAAAGTTAAAATTCATTCGGTAAAGTAACAAAATTGCAACGTTGGTTAAGTAGTGAGAGGCACAAAGCTCGTATGACGTCAGTTCGATATAAACCGAGAGCATTGCTGCATGCGACACACATCCATCCTGTTAATGTCATAAAGCGATTCCACCCTCTCTCGTTGACCTAGTCTGGACATCTCTTCCTGATTTCTTTTGTCCTCAGAACTTTCATTGGAGTTTTCTACTGATCTTGGCCACTCGTGGGCGCTAGTTCAACCCCGGTGCTTTCCCACCAACCCACAATGCAACGCTGCCGCTGCAGGATCGGTGTTTTCTTCCGACCAGTTTGTGACGGGACAGAAAGTGACGATCGCCTTACCTGGTAGGTAGTCATGGTGATTGGTGGATGACGTGAATCCGTGAACCTTTGACTCTGAAATTACAAAAACTTAGACGATTGATTTTCCTAAGAATTGTTCACGATCTTTCTCTTTTTCGTGTGAACTTTCACCATGAAACTTGTTTTGAGCATCCATGTCAAACTAATGAACCTGAACTTACACTGCGCACAATTGAAGGACTTCAATATGATTTGTATTTACTGCAGTGCCGAGTTGTGCGCAACAGACGTCACAATGGGATGATAATGTTCGTCTAATCTTCACTGTTGTGTCACAGAACCCACCTGGTCTTCTGCGACCCGCTTTCGTTGGCGCATGCCTGATGACGTCGATAACATGACGTGGTCGCTTGATGACGTGTACATAGGGAACGGATGCCATCACGCATGCGGAGGCCGTGGGAAGTGTCGACGTGGAGTATGCGAGTATGACATCATAAGAGCGATAGGCTAACCAATGGTTCACATCACATGGGAAGTGAAAGTAGTTTCATGAGGAATTGAAAGGATCATTTTCTGGGGAGGATCACACTTGTCACTTGATGTGCAGGAAACATTAAGTTCATGGTCAACATCGATTCTGTTGGTCGTGGTAGGGCTGACTAAGCTGCAGGTGTCGACCATGCAGCCACCACGGTCTTTGAGACTACGTCATCACTAATGAAGCTGTTATTGCAGATGCGACGACGGTTGGGGCGACACCTGGTGTCACAGAGCCTTATACACTCTGCCAAATGAGTTGAAGGACGTGTTTGAGCGTCATAATGGTAACTCATACGCGGCCCTAGTGGGGGGTCAGGTCGATGGGACGTGCGGGGCGATGGGCCTCAATAATGCTCTCCACTTCAACAAGGTACCGTATCTCAATGTGACGTCACGTATTGCTTGCTAAAATTATTTTCACATGACTTCTTGTTCATCTCAGGCTTGCTCACGTACTCTCGTCACCCAACCCATGAATACGAGTGAAGGTGATTTCGTGCAATTCTACTTTCGATTTGGCTGTGACGGATTTCAACCAATCAACGCCGATCAAAGCGTTATGCTTGATTACACACGTAATGGAGGAGTCACGTGGAAGAAGTTGATGGAATTGCGTTATGACGATTACAATGACACCAGGTGATATTGCAGCCACAATGCTGGAGTTGGTAGAAATTACGTCAGATTTTCGTTGAAAGCCAAAGGAAAATTCAGAAGATGATGTGACGTTATAGATCCGATACGCTTCATTGCAGGTTCGTCAATATTCTGTTGCCTTCACTTGGGAGAGCAGTTGGAGTGCAATTCCGCTGGTGGCAGCCCTCCCACGATGGAGCAGGGAGGGGAGACTGGGCCATTGACAATCTATTCATTGGTGGAAGGAGACCGGGGTGAGTCTCTGACCAGGACTTCTTACATTTTGTTCATTTGATGATTGAAAAGTTTTATTTACGTCATTTTGGACAATCTTCATTTATTTTTAGGAAATATTTGAGCGACTCTTTTGCTTTGGATCCAGAAGCTGACGTGACGTCATCACCTTTATACCGTAAGATGCTTGTATGGTTTCAATCAAACTTTATCGTTTCTACCTGTTACTACAATTTTCTACGAGCGCTGGTTGTTAAAAACAAAAACAAAGTAAAGTTCTCTTCTAAATGTCTCCGGTGTTGTTGTTTTGGTTTTGACGTCACCATTGCTTTGTGTGTAACGTCACTCCTACATCACAGTGGACAGAGCTGACGTCGATATGTGGCTTTTCTACGACAATTCGCGCCATGCGAGTTTCTGCGGAAGCGATGACGTCATAAAAGCGGGTGTCCAACCGGAGATGATGGCGTCGATCCAAACAAAGGACTTTGTTGCAAGTCGTGGTGACATCATTCAGTACACGGTGAGTGACGTCATTTGTGGATGTCATCACAGAAATCGTCTGCTTGTCAACTTAATAAAATGACACAATGAACTTTGTTGTCGCCAGATCGTCGTCTCGTGCCAAGATGTGCAACAGCGCCACCAACCGGTGCATCTACAGTACTCGACGGACTTCGGCGACAGCTGGCAATACGTGACGTCACAATGCACGCCGTCCGATCCTCATTGCTCCGGAAAAGAGTTGACTCAAGCGACTGCTCACTTTATCAGTGGAGATTGGAGAAGAAGAACGCTTTGGATTCCTGACAAGCTATTGGGAAGGTGCTTTCCAGCTTGCGCTCATCAACCTTGTGAAGATGTTCTCTCTTTGTAGGGCCCTTCGATCAGTGGTGCCGAAGTTAGTTGAGGATTGGGGGGGGATAAATCAACATCTTATCAAATTTTAGACGATTTTTAACATTGGGGGGATGCATATTTTTATACACAATTTTAGTGGTACCGGTATTAAGTTTATTAAACAATCACCGGACATCGGTAAATTAGCTGTTAACAGCATAATATACAGATAAGAAATCATGGTGCTACCAGTGCTCTTTTGAATGACTGCTGCAAGATTAAGAAACAAGCAAAGAAACACTGGTACCTCCAGCGGGATTCGAACCTATGACCTTACAATGAATACTTAGTTTTTCCAAAAAAAACAACAGAAGTTATGCTTTTCTTCTTGTCCTCTCCTTCACTAAAATCACTAACTTACACTTAGTGCACTATAGGACAAAGACACTAGTCAGGAGACTGAAAACAATCGAAGCTACAGAAGAACATTTGCAAATTTATGACAAAAATACTAACTTTCAAACACATCACAAGAACGTGTTACAACCGAACATATTGCGTCTTACGGTAGTGCGCATTGAAAACTCATTCGCACTGTCATTTATGCTGATGTCATTAAGAATATTTTGGTGAATGTTGCAAACAATGCTAGCATTCAACCTTTCCTGTCCCAAAGTATTTCTCAGCCAGGTTTTCAATCTACGAAGATCGGAAAACGACCTTTCACAAGCAGCAGAACTTACCAGGAAAACTAAGAGGATCTTAATCAGCTGGAGTATTTGAGAATAGAGAGGTTTTTCCAACTCGGACAATGCCTGGTAAGCTCTTTTAGCATCGTACAGATTTTGCTCCTGCCTTTCTGAATGAATCAATTTACTGACTCATCGATTGTCTATTCAGCTCTGGATAATTTTTGACCATTTCAGGAACTAAGCCGGTCTTGAAAATTCATGTAAGTTCTTTATACTTTGCCGAATCGGAATTCAGGCTACTTTCAAACCGTTCGGTCAGTTCAGAGATAACTCTGTCCATAACTGATGATAAAGTATTTTATAATGCAGTTGAGTGTCTGCAGTAGCTGCCATCAAGCATCCACCCAATCTTTCAAGGACTCTTCTTTGTCGTGGTGCTTGCAAAGGCGTGATAAAATTTGCAGCAATTTTTTCCGGAAGTGAAACTGCATTTTTGTAATTGTTCTCAAACTCCAAATCACGATATTTCTCTAGAGTGATTTTCAGGGTCTGAAACAGCTCTTCACAAGAGTCAATGTCAAGCTTTTCTCCTTGCAACGTGATACTAAATTTCTCTATAAGTGCCAAAGGCTTCAAAATCAGCCCAAGTACCAAATATGTTTCTGCAGTTTCTTCATTACTGCAGTGCCGTGGCCAGTGGCCTGGTCCAACTCGTCCTTAATACTTTCAATGAAGGTCCTTCATTGTCTAGCGTCAAATCTAAGACAATTTAAAACTGTGATCAAACATCAATAAAAGAAAAACAACAGTAATTCGAGATGCTTGCAAACAACTAAATCGAAGTACAACTTCATAACAAATATTTTTTCTAAATTATTGGGGGGGTGCTTCCAAAATATTGGGGGGGATATATCCCCCCATCCCCCCTACTTCGGCACCACTGCCTTCGATGGCCCAAGCTACCATGCGAAACATATTTGTTGCTTATGCTAAATACATAAAGCTAAATGACATCAGCGGATGAAACGTATTAACATAATAATAAACTCATGAAAAAACTGCGAGAGCAGCCTAAAAATCTACATAGAATGTTAGGCGACGTCATTACAATGTTAGGCGACGTCATTACAATGTTAGGCGACGTCATTACTAGTATCTAAACAACAAAGTTTCAAGGGTTGGAGATTGAATCCACTGATGTTACTTGGCTTCATAAAATCTCTACCAAAGTTAATGAGGAATGTTCATTAACTAAGTTACCAATTTCCAAGGAAAAGCACTTTTGCAAAAAGATTTGTGTTACCAATTGTTTTGGTCTGGTCCTAAGTGGAACTTTCAATGCTGAAAATTGAATGAGGCTGTTCACCAGGCATTAAATTAAATAATATGAGATGTTCTACTGGTGCAAATTAAGCTAAACTATCACAAAATGTATACAGTGACAATCTGCTTAGTCACTACCTGGTCTAGCCCCCTGAAGAAGTCAGTTGTGTCTGATTGACGAAACGTCGGAATAAAAGCAGATTGTCACTGTATACATCTTGTGATGGAACTTTAAATCTTATTATTTTGTTTTAGGCCCGTGCGCTTTCGATTCCACCAGTACAGGTCCGATGTTATGTGGGCGTTGGACCACATTTACATCGGCTCGGCCTGTCCTGGGGCGTGCTCTGGCCATGGGGCGTGTCTGGTTAGAGGGGGCACTGCTCGGTGCAGTTGTGATGAGGGGTTTGGCGGAGGAAACTGCCATCTGCTGGAAAAGCGGAAGGTTAGAACGTTGTCATGACAACCAGTTGTGTTTAAATGATAATAATTTATTTCACACCAGTAGGGTGCAAAATAGTGTCCATTAAAAGTCTCTATAATTCGCGAATTTTCTGTCAACTGTCGCAGTTCTTCCGGTCTCTGTGAGCAATCGAACCTTCCGCATAAAATATTGTGCTGGTCTTTCTCGGTTTCTTTTGCCTTGGATCAGTTGTGATAGTAGCAGAGTTTAATTATAAACTGAGTTTATTAGATGTCGCATTCCTTTGTCCCAACCAGGGAAGTTGACGTTTGTTAACTTGTTGAAGCAGAAGAGTTTCTCCTACAACACCATATAGCAAGTCATTGCGAATACAATTCAATTAAATAAAATGATATTTTGTTGCTTGGTTTTGGCAGTTGTCGTCAGTTGTTCCCGTTTGTCCAAGTTTCCATGGTAACCGACTGACCGGTTCCTGACTGATTTTCGGTGACGTCATGAATCTTTTGGGATGTACTTTGAAACCACGTTCTGTTGTGGTGACGTCGCATAAACTTTATGTTCACTTTATACTACAATGATGTGCATTTTCAGACTTATCTCAAAGACACGTTCAACAATAACGTCACTATGACGCAATGGAGGCTTCTAGAAGGCGACCAACGCAACAATGACTGCGGTCAGCTCATAGATGGCCTGTCACTCAAGTTTGATGACGTAGGGCCACGTCAAGCCGAATCCATCGACTTGGACCTTCGCGACGCCAGGTGATGTGACGTCATAGTCGATGATGACCTGGGAGCATTCTTTCACTGTTGCTGTGACGTGTCTTGTCGGTAATTGTTTCTGCTCCTCAGATTCGTCCAGTACTTTGCTGTGATTGGTTCCCAGCATACCCCAGTAACGTGCTATCTCGCGCAATCGCGTTTCCATGGAATCATTCTTCAATATTCATCCGATGGAGGTAAGGAACTATTTATCTTTTCAAGTTCTTTTATGGAATTGCTTTTATCCAAAGATGCAGTTAGCTTCTCCTGGAATATCATTCGTACTTATCGTTGATAAGGATTGGCAGGGTCTTTCTTTAGGAATCCATCGGTTTTGTATCTGCAGTGACGCAACCTGGACTCTACTTATTTCCGATAATTTTTCTCAGGAATAACTTGGTGGTTCCTCCGGGAGCTGATGCCGTCATCTTACCAAACTTCTACCCATGACTACATCAGTTTGCCACTGGAAGCTCGCACCAACTCCACCAGACTGAGATGGTGGCAACCCTTCCCTGTCGACCACTCCTCAGGTTAGCCTCGCTCGCTTTGTGACGTGACAAACTAACATGACTAAATGACTTTTCCCAAAGTGAGAAAGTTATTTTTGTCTTCACCGCGCGTCGGTAGCGGCATGCTTTGCTTCTGAATGATGTTGAACGGCGAATGAGACCAAGCGTGGCGAGGATTCAAAACTCAGAAGACAAATGTTTCACTTTAAATTTAAACTGCTCCCGCGAGCATCGCGAGACCTATGACCGATATTACTAAACGATTTGCTATGGTGATGTTATTAGGTCTAGTCACCATGGGAACCGATAGGGCTGGTTGGGCTCTTGATGACGTCTACATCGGAGGACATGACGTCAATTCGATATCACTTGATGACGACATGGAAAGGACCCAGTTACCACGTCACAACATAGGTCGGTGCAAATGCTTGCTGTTATGGAATGCTATTGTGTTCTGACGTCATCATGTGATTCCATACGCTCTTTACGACTTTGCATGTGTCTTGGAAGAAACCTTCTTTGCATTGTTGCCTTGGCTATAACGATGGATTGATTGGGAAAATCTTTATCCTCGGACTGACAAAGCCTGGATAGGTTATTCCTGGTAGTTTCGCATACTTGTAGATGCTTTGAACCACTGATGTAGACCCGATCATCGAGATTGACAGAATGAAGTTTTCAGTTGCTTGCCTTGAATTATTTCATCCACTATCAGCAGCTGAGTGGAGAGCAGTTGTTGAAGTGCGTTGCTCAAGCGCACACCCCGAGAATCGAACCAACGCTGCTTGATCTTGTTGTTGTCTTCTTCATGCACCTGGATGTTCGTTGATCGTGCTATTGTTACAAACAACGGAAAGTAAACCATCAATTATAATAAATTGGTGGTCAGATTTGACGCTGCACGAGCACCGCTGACAGCTATACGTCACTGGTATTGCATCCACAGGCAACTGTAAGTATAACAAGTCGCGATTTAATCACAACAGCATCTTGTAGTTTAAAAAAGTATGACATCATACAGGACAGCTTGCTGACGAAAACTTCGACTTCCATCCAAACGGGGTCATTGACCTGGACTTGTGCGGTAGTGACCCCGGGTCACGTCTGGTCATGTGGCCGGGGGGCGACGAGATCTCGGTGGAGCAGAGTCTGACAACGCGGCAGCTGTTGGTGTCGTTTGGATACATGATCCAGTTCAAGGTGAGTTAGATCCTCGAGACTCGAGACGTTAATCTCTCACGCGGTCTTGCGCGGTGTCTTCACTAATCCTCTTTGTTTTCACTCAGATTCGAGTGGGATGCTCTGGAGCGATTGATCCTTGCTCACGTGACTTCGCAGTGCGCTTGGAATATCGAGAGGAGCCATTGTGAGTCAGACCTAACCACCATCTAGATAAATATGAAATCTTTTCACTTATGAATCGCTCTTTCACAACTTAAACAATGCAGCATCCAAACATCTACCTCATCACTGTGACCATTGTTAAGTTGCATTGTGGCGTTTACGCGTTACATTATGAACGAGCCTCCCTGAGATGTCCGTCGGAAGTTGTCGCTTCCACTGTAAGAATGTGCTGTTATTTATAAAAGGTTTGTTACGTCAGAATGGATTCGTCACTCATCTGTGACATGTTCAAGTCTTTTTAAGCATTATTGTTCCTACAGAGGAGTATGGCAACTTGTTCTTGAGGAATGCTTTCCTGGATCAACACTCTCCCTCACTTGTGCCCCCTTTGTTCATCATTCCCCCTCCATTTACACGGTTGACCGATCCTGGTTGCGCGTCACAATCCCACTTGACGTCATCGAATCTGAGTAAGTTCTTCGTTTTCTGGCGACTCGCGGAAAGTTACAATTTGGTAATTTTGTACTTCTCTCAAAGCTTCTGCGGCTTCCTGTGCGTCCTTTCAGTTGTAGGTCAGGAAAGTTATCTCAAGCTACAAAACGTGGATGACTATTCCCATTGTTTCACTGTTGATTGTTTTGCCATTGATGACTTCATAGGGATCCTCATTGGAAACTTCCATGGATCCCCATAAAATGGATTCCTTTTCTTCACTGACATTTTGTAGGTTTTTTACGATGACAGTGATGGAATCTCAACAGACGTTGAACCCGAATCCAACCAGTTTGAACATCGTAGCAAGAGTGGCGCAAAACTTCAATGCTAAGGCCGCAATTTCTTATCATATGTTTTGCACAGTTTTCCTAAAAATACATCACAAACCTAGCTTTGTGACGTGTTTTCGCTCAGGACGACGCAGTTTCGTTGGTACCAGCAAGGTGGCTCACCAGAACAGTACTCATGGGCACTGGATGACGTATACATTGGGGAGGCGTGCCCGGGGTATTGTGGGGGGCATGGCAGGTGTGTTGAGGGGCCGATGTGCCGATGTGATCCAGGATATGGAGGTAAGTGTCGATGATCATTCCTCATCGAGTGATGAAGTGTCCACGTCCAGATGTGTCACCATTAGACGATCATGTGATTGTAAGCAAATAATGCAAGTTGATCAACTCAGGGTATGACGTAACAATCAACTAAATTAAATTAATGTTTTAATAACTTGGGTATGGCGATCGTTCCTTTACCGCTCATCTTTTGTGACTTAACAACCAGGTCCCGACTGCTCCGATCCGGTCGCCCCCTTCCTCATCCATGACTTCAAAGACGACTTTGAACTATCCTCGTCAACAGAGGGTGCGCTTGCAACTCTCTCACTGTGGCATGTCATAGACGGTGGTGAGGTTGGATTTGGGGGGTGTGGAGCTTTGCGGCCGTACGGGTTTGGAAGGACAGTTTACTTCAATGGGTGCAAACAAAGAATCCTCCAAACTGTTGAAATGGACGTCACAATGGCCAGGTGACGTCAATGATGCTTGCATTTGTACGAATAGAAAAGTTGTGACGTCATATTTGCTTGCTGTATGCGTAGCTGGTTTGTGGTGCGTCAGAAACAGCGATTATTACGTTTTTATTTCAATGTTTTTATAAACAAGGCATCGCGCGGACTTGTATTTTTGCTTTGGCATTTGGACAAAGCGTCATCTTACGCGAAGCGTTATTTTCTCAAATTCTAAGCTCGAGAATTGAAAATGAACAAGTCAGACCTCTTCCAAACGGTCTTCACGCCGATTCTCGATGAAAGTAGCGTAAATATCATTCCAGAAAAATAAGTTGAAAACCACTTTTCCAAACAAAGAGCTGAGTAGGCTACTCTCTTCAATCTTTGTTGATGGTGATTTCAAAAAGCCAGCTAAAAACCTGATTGGCAAGCCTTTGCAACAAATTGTCTTCCCTTGAAGGTCGCCACCTCGGTGGGATTTCTAACCAGGATGAAAATATTTTTCAGTTTCATTCAATACGTCATCCAAATCGGTATGTCGCCATCACGTGGTTCGTGTCACGCTTCAGTAAACTCGTCACGTGCCGCCAGCGTCTTGTTCGAATATACAACAAACAATGGAGTGACGTGGCACTTGCTCAAGGAGCACAGAATCGACCGATTTACTATCCCGAAGCGCATCGCTGTGCAGCTGCCGACCAAGGTGAGACCAATAGGCAGCGGATGACGCGATAAGATGCAGCTCGAGACACAGACCATCATTGATTGTACCATCTTCCATCCAACTGATGGAGTGGAAGGTCTGCGTGTCTTGGATGATGAAACCAAAGACTGGCTGCTCTCTTGCAGCTTTCCAGTGTAGTCTGGAACATCGTGAGTTTGGAATGATGCATTCTCAGCAACAAAAGCTTAGGCAAAAATGACAACCATTGTGAAACATAAAACAAGAAACGCTTTGTAGCCGAAACCTTCTTATCCAGTAGCCACGTGATCCGCAGTTGTCGGAACGATGCTCGCTCTGATCATGTAGCGATGAACCAATAGATCAAAGGTCATGGTTATTATCACTAATTGTTTCGTAAGAATGACGTTGCAATTGACGTCATGTCATTGTTTAGGCGAAGACCGACCACACTTCAATGCGATGGTGGCAGCCACGTCACAATGGTGCCGGCGCAGACCAGTGGGCGATGGACAACGTGGAAGTTATCATGTAAGTGGATTGTGAGGACGTCATCATATGAGTGGATCATTATGCGAGGAAAACCATACAGGTGGACAATCTGGACATCATGTAAATGAGGGAACGTGGATATGTGGAAGCATGCCACGGTGGAAGTCATTATGCGAGCGAAAGCATGCTGAGGGTCATGTCAGAGTTGTATGTGTTGGGTCATCATGTAAGTGGGGTAGTGTTGGGTCATCATGTAAGTGGGGGATGTGTTGGGTCATCATGTAAGCAGGAGATGTGTTGGGTGATCATGTAAGCGGGGGATGTGTTGGGTCATCATGTAACCGGGAGATGTGTTGGGTCATCATGTAAGCGGGGGATGTGTTGGGTCATCATATTAGCAGGAGATGTGTTGGGTGATCATGTAAGCGGGGTATGTGTTGGGTCATAATGTAAGCGGGGGTGTGTTGGGTCATCATGTAAGCGGGGATGTGTGGGGTCATCATGTAAGTGGGGTATGTGTTCGGTCATCATGTAAGCGGGGATGTGTTGAGTCATCATGTAAGCGGGGATGTGTTGGGTCATCTAGTAAGCAGGGGATGTGTTGGGTCATCATGTAAGTGGGGGATGTGTTGGGTCATCATGTCAGTGGGAGATGTGTTGGGTCATCATGTAAGCGAGGGATGTGTTGAGTCATCATGTAAGCGGTGGTGTGCTGGGTTATCATGTAAGCGGGGATGTGTTGGGTCATCATATAAGCAGGAGATGTGTTGGGTCATCATGTAAGTAGGGGAGTGTTGGGTCATCATGTAAGCGGGGATGTGTTGGGTCATCATGTAAGCGGGGGATATGTTGGGTCATCATGTAAGCGGGGTATGTGTTGGGTCATCATGTAAGCGGGAGATGTGTTGGGTGATCATGTAAGCGGGGTATGTGTTGGGTCATCATGTAAGCGAGAAATGTGTTGAGTCATCATGTAAGCGGGGATGTGTTGGGTCATCATGTAAGCGGGGGATATGTTGGGTCATCATGTAAGCGAGAGATGTGTTGGGTGATCATGTAAGCGGAGGACGTGTTGGGCCATCATGTAAACGGGAGATGTGTTGAGTCATCTTGTAAGCCGGGTATGTGTTGGGCCATCATGTAAGCGGGGATGTGTTGAGTCATCCCTTAAGCGGGGATGTGTTGGGTCATCATGTAAGCGGGGGATGTGTTGGGTCATCATGTAAGTGGGGGATGTGTTGGGTGATCACTGATCATGTAAGCAGGGAATGTGTTGAGTCATCATGTAAGCAGGGATGTGTTGGGTCATCATATTAGCAGGAGATGTGTTGGGTCATCATGTAAGCGGGGTATGTGTTGGGTCATCATGTAAGCGGGGATGTGTTGGGTCATCATGTAAGTGGGGTATGTGTTCGGTCATCATGCAAGCGGGGATGTGTTGAGTCATCATGTAAGCGGAAAGTGTGTTGGGTCATCATGTACGCAGGGGATGTGTTGGGTCATCATGCAAGTGGGGGATGTGTTGGGTCATCATGTCAGTGGGGGATGTGTTGGGTCATCATGTAAGCGAGGGATTTGTTGAGTCATCATGTAAGTGGGGGTGTGTTGGGTCATCATGTAAGCGGGGGATGTGTTGGGTCATCGTATAAGCAGGAGATGTGTTGGGTGATCATGTAAGTGGGGTATGCGTTGGGTCATCATGTAAGTAGGGGAGTGTTGGGTCATCATGTAAACAGGGATGTGTTGGGTCATCATGTAAGCAGGGGATGTGTTGGGTCATCATGTAAGTGGGGGATGTGTTGGGTCATCATGTCAGTGGGGGATGTGTAGGGTCATCATGTAAGCGAGGGATGTGTTGAGTCATCATGTAAGCGGGGGTGTGTTGGGTTATCATGTAAGCGGGGGATGTGTTGGGTCATCATATAAGCAGGAGATGTGTTGGGTGATCATGTAAGTGGGGTATGTGTTGGGTCATCATGTAAGTAGGGGAGTGTTGGGTCATCATGTAAGCGGGGATGTGTTGGGTCATCATGTAAGCGGGGATGTGTTGGGTCATCATGTAAGCGGGGATGTGTTGGGTCATCATGTAAGTGGGGGTGTGTTGGGTCATCATGTAAGCGGGGGATGTGTTGGGTCATCGTATAAGCAGGAGATGTGTTGGGTGATCATGTAAGTGGGGTATGTGTTGGGTCATCATGTAAGTAGGGGAGTGTTGGGTCATCATGTAAACAGGGATGTGTTGGGTCATCATGTAAGCAGGGGATGTGTTGGGTCATCATGTAAGTGGGGGATGTGTTGGGTCATCATGTCAGTGGGGGATGTGTAGGGTCATCATGTAAGCGAGGGATGTGTTGAGTCATCATGTAAGCGGGGGTGTGTTGGGTTATCATGTAAGCGGGGGATGTGTTGGGTCATCATATAAGCAGGAGATGTGTTGGGTGATCATGTAAGTGGGGTATGTGTTGGGTCATCATGTAAGTAGGGGAGTGTTGGGTCATCATGTAAGCGGGGATGTGTTGGGTCATCATGTAAGCGGGGATGTGTTGGGTCATCATGTAAGCGGGGATGTGTTGGGTCATCATGTAAGCGGGGGATATGTTGGGTCATCATGTAAGTGGGGTATGTGTTGGGTCATCATGTAAGCGGGAGATGTGTTGGGTGATCATGTATGCGGGGATGTGTTGGGTCATCATGTAAACGAGAGATGTGTTGAGTCATCATGTAAGCGGGGATATGTTGGGTCATCATGTAAGCGAGGGATGTGTTGGGTGATCATGTAAGCGGAGGACGTGTTGGGCCATCATGTAAGTGGGAGATGTGTTAAGTCATCATGTAAACCGGGTATGTGTTGGGCCATCATGTAAGCGAGGGATGTGTTGAGTCATCATTTAAGCGGGGATGTGTTGGGTCATCATGTAAGCGGGGGATGTGTTGGGTCATCATGTAAGTGGGGGATGTGTTGGGTGATCACTGATCATGTAAGCAGGGAATGTGTTGAGTCATCATGTAAGCAGGGATGTGTTGGGTCATCATGTAAGCGAGAGATGTGTTGAGTCATCATGTAAGCGGAGATGTGTTGGGTCATCATGTAAGCGAGAGATGTGTTGAGTCATCATGTAAGCGGGGATGTGTTGGGTCATCATGTAAGCGGGGGATGTGTTGAGTCATCATGTAAGCGGGGGATGTGTTAAGTCGTCATGTAAGCGGGGATGTGTTTGGTCATCATGTAAGTGGGTTATGTGTTGGGTGATCACTGATCATGTAAGCGGGGGATGTGTTGAGTCATCATGTAAGTGGAGGATGTGTTGGGTCATCATGTAAGTGGGGTATGTGTTGGGTCATCATGTATGTGGGGGATGTGTAGAGTCATCATGTAAGTGGGGTATGTGTTGGGTCATCATGTAAGCGGGGATGTGTTGAGTCATCATGTAAGTGGGGGATGTGTTGGGTCATCATGTAAGCGGGGTATGTGTTAGGTCATCATGTAAGTGGGGGATATGTTAAATCATCATGTAAGCGGGGTATGTGTTGGGTCATCTTGTAAGCGGGGGATGTGTTGGGTCATCATGTAAGTGGGGGATGTGTTGGGTCATTATGTAAGCGGGGTATGTGTTGGGTGATCATGTAAGTGGGGGATGTGTTGGGTCATCATGTAAGTAGGGGATGTGTTGGGTCATCATGTAAGCGGGGTATGTGTTAGGTCATCATGTAAGTGGGGGATGTGTTGGGTCATCATGTAAGCGAGAGATGTGTTGGGTCATCATGTAAGTGAGGGATGTGTTAGGTCATCATGTAAGTGGGGTATGTGTTGGGTGATCATGTAAGTGGGGTATGTGTTGGGTCATCATGTAAGTGGGGGATGTGTTGGGTCATCATGTAAGCGGGGTATGTGTTGGGTCATCATGCTAGTGGGAGATGTGTTGGGTCATCATGTAAGTGGGGTATGTGTTGGATCATCATGTAAGTGGGGTATGTGTTGGGTCATCATGTAAGTGGGGGATGTGTTGGGTCATCATATGAGCGGGGTATGTGTTGGGTCATCATGTAAGCGGAGTATGTCCTAAGCAGACGCTCAGCAAAATTGTTTGCGACCAAAGTTGACATGTTTCCAAATGAAACATCCTGCTCAGGATACTTCACTGAGTTGCATTTCCAAACTTTGAAAACTGATCACTTTCACCTCCTGTTGTTTATAGCCTGGCACAATTTGTTGCAGCAATCTGAACTGATGAGAAATTAAAGAAAAGTTTAAATCTTGCAGCTGAAGTTTGTAGAATGCGTCAACGATTCCAACTCTTCTTCCGCTCGGCTCAATAGCTGTCTATGTGGTTAAGCGCCCGCCTCAAGATCATGCGGCGCAAGTTTGTCTCTCGGGGTGTGCGCTTGAGCAACGCATTTCAGGACTGCTCTCCATTCAGCGGCACCAATTGAATGGAATAATTTCCCGGCAACAACATTTCAACAATCGGAATAACTTCACTCTATCATCTCGGTAACCGGCCCTGTGTTAAGAGCCTCTACAAGTCTACAAGTATGCGGAACTACCAGGTATAACTTATCAAGGTTTTGTCAGTCCGAGGATAAAAATTCAAAACCAACCAACCAAACTTATCTTTCTGGTAATCTTTTTCTCAATTAAATTTGTTTTGTTTCCACAATAACAGGTCACGTGCCAATAGGCACATGCAGCACCTAAACGGCTCTCGTTCGCCACCTAGCAAATAGACGAAGCAGCAAGTAGAACCGCTACATGGGAGTGAACAGTTTCAAAGACTTGACTTTGCGTTTCGTTCTACTTCCACTCTGGCAACCGTTCCGGCTATTATGACAAATAGAAGGGTCCAGTTGCTTCAACCTCATCGCCTCGACAGAAGCTGCTGCTCTGAAACATTGTGATCAAGTTTCATAAAAGTGAAACCCCCTGGAATGCTGTGTCTTATTAATAAAAAATTCTACACAAATGTACTCAATGCCTTCTGACGTCATCGGTTGATTTGCTTGAAACACAAACTTGTTTATGTTTCTTGGTCGATTGTTGATGCATCACACATGATGGTCTGCTATATGATTACACTGAAACTTGTGTACGGAAATATTTTGTTTAAAAGTCAAATATTGCGATTGCAACTGCAAATATCGTCAATATATTCAGTTGTGGATCATTGGAAATTTTTAACACGAACTTTCAAAGATTGTTGCCGCGTTGTCGATGAAACTTAAATCTTGTCCTTTGCAACAAGATTGAGCGCAAGAGAGGCAGAGGTGAACACAATCCGCCAAGTGTCTTGTCCACTGTCCAGGCTTCAATGTTGACTCTGCCACACATCACTTTGGACTAGAGGGCTCGGTTTCGGAGATGAAACCAATTTTGGCTCCCTTTGCCACCAAGTTTGGCTCCCTTTACCACAGTAGCGGATCCAGGAGGGGCAATTTGTCACGTCTCCCCAAAAATCGAGAAAAATATGGAATTTGTTCCATTTCAGCACAATTTACTGGTCAAGTAGAAGTAGCGCTGGCTCGGTCCCCGAGTGTGTGTTGATCAACGCGTTTTGAGAACTGGTCTACACTGGCAGGGGCAGCGTCAGTAGTTCAATGCCTCTACAAGTGTGCCATACTGACGGGACCAAGCTCTCAAAGAAGCTTCCTCAGCCTGAGGATGAATATTTTTCTCAGAATAAACACAAATTTTTAACCACCAATTACGTTGCATCGATGACGCAGCAAGGGTGGAATGTCAAATTATGACGCTCCTTACAAGAGACGATAAGGCACAATAAAAAGCCACAGTTTAGTTGGAAGATGCATATCCGTCAGTTGGTTCCACTGGTCAACAGCAAGTTTCAATCAGAGACTCGATTAGACGATTTTTGAAGGGTTTTGATTCCGAAAACGTCTATTTTTTTCTCCACCACAACAGGTTTTGAGATATTTAAATTTTTGTTGTTTAAATTTGACTTATGACGACGGAATATGACGTAATAACGACAATTTTGACCTCAAGTTTGCACAAAGCGGATTTCACAACGCATTGTGATTACCAGTAGTTGTACTACTCAAGTTTTAATCCAGTCGTGTCCCCGTTACCGAGGGTGGCCGGATTCACCTCCAAGTGCCGCAATCGCCTTCACATCGATCTATCTAACGCGTCCTCTCTTGTCAAGCCCACCTTGCTGTTTTCCTCTTTAACTTGCCTTGTCCACATTTTCTTGGGTCTTCCTTGTTTCCTACGACCCTCCACTTGCAACTCCAGCGCTCTTCTCATAAAAAAACATGCCCGTACCACCTCACTCCATTCGCCAACTTATCAACATCCTCATTCAAGTTCAACCCAAACAAGTTCATAAGTTCCTCGTTTTCTCTTTTGTCCATCAGCTTCATACCACACATTGCCCTCACCATCAGACTTGAACAACTAGAATTCGATAAATTAGAGCGAAATGTCGGTAATTCTAATTTAAATTCGGTAAAAACTTGTTTGTTCTAATTGTAGTTCTTATCCAATCTCCAGTTTTGCTAAAAATTTTAGTCTGTCCAAGAGTATTTTTTCGCAAATAGAAGGATACTGCGCTCTTATCAACGTTATAAAAAGAAAATGCAATAAAACGATCAAGATCAAAGTTTCATTCCACCCCTTGAGCAGCAAAGTCATGAAAAATTCGATTAATTCATCAATTCACTGAAGTTACAATGTAGTCTATATTATGACGTAAGTGGTTTTGGCGCTGTGATGGTGGAATGACACTTTGATCCCGAGTTGCCGCATTTATCCAACTAAAAAAAGATATGTGGCAACTGCGTCCAACTAACTCTCATCATCATCAAGTTCCTTCCTCTCGAGGGTTGGAGGCAATGTGATGCCAAGTTTCTCTGTTGTGAGATTTTTCTACTGCAATTTTGTAATTAAGTCCTGATCTAGTTTAAATTAACTCTAATTTAGTTTAAATTCTACTCTAATTTGTGAAAACTCGGGTAGCTCTAATTTTAATCCTAGTCTAATTTGTATAAGCTACTCTAATTATAATCTAATTTCGAAAGACTACAAAATTTCTAGTTGTCCAAGTCTGCTCGCCATCGCTCTCCCAGTTCTTAAAATTGCCAATTCGTTTCCCCGTAGGCACCAAGTCTCACTTCGGTACAGCATTGCAGATCTCACACAACTAGCATAAATTCTTACTCTCATTTTCAACGGAAATCTTCTACCACATAACAACTCTCGACACTCTTTGAATTCAACCCAACCAAACCTTAGCATACTCTTGCGCAGTCACTGCGGCCTCACAACCACCACTGGCATTTAATCTATCTCCTAGATAGCAAAAGGCATTCACTGATTTAACTTCGTTATTCAATCATCAATCAATCATTTTATTTTTCGTCATTAACGCGTCCGGGACGAAAAAGATACTAACTACAAAAATCGATATAAACCTACCAGCACGTTAACGAACGGGAAAAGGTGGCAAAACCTTGAAAGGTTTAAAACGTGCCTGAATGAAAAATTATGTAGTAGGTTAGGATATATATCAGTAGGGGAAGGTGGGGTTAGTTGAGTCATGTTTCAGATTTTTCCTTATAATTTTTTACCTATTGTAGATACACTTATCAAAGTCTAAGTGAAACAAAGGTAACGAAGTATGCTTGCTACTACCCATTTATTAAAATGCTATCTCACGTTTAATTGTCATTTTTATTACCTTGAACACAGAGCACCGTTTGACTCAACCAACCCCGCATGCAGGGTTAGTTGAGTCAGTGGGTGGGGTTAGTTGAGGCGCAATGGCATTCATGAGATGCATAATTTTTTGGGGCTATGGGGCACCGTCCCTATCTGGCAGACTGGCACCTCTGATCTATGCCATCAATGAACGTTTATTGTATCCAGAAGTGGGGAATAACCTATAGGCCACAAGAAATATTAAAAATACCAGGCGGGCCACATGGCTCCTCCAAATTCGCCCGTTTCCACAAACTTTTCATAAAAAAAGAGTTTTCACAGCAACCAGTCACAAATTTTCTTCGAATTTGCCCGACTTCATGCCATTTCTCTAAAAAAAATTTAAAAAAAGGTCTTCACCGCAACCAGGCCCAAATTTCTCTCGATTTCGCCCGACTTCATGCCATTTCTCTAAAAAAAAGGTCTTCATATCGCCCAGACCCAAATTTCACACGTATTATCGAAAATGACATGAAATCTAATACTTTTCATGCTCCCACAGGCCACAATATATTGCTTTGCGAACCACATTTGGCCCGCCGGCCGTAAGTTCCCTACCCCTAAATTAATCACAAGTGGATATGTAAAAACAGCACTGTTGTCGGTGCACGCCAAGTGTGCCCAACTGTTGCATTGGATACATGTAGAACTACTACTTCCACCATAGGACAGCACGAGTTGCATCAAGTGCAGCAATAACGAATCGAGCAATTCCAAGAGTATTGATGGTGCCGATCACAGTCACCAAATCTCCTCTATCCCTAAAAACAATAGACCCAACTTGTTTCATGCCTTGTTTGTGGTTTGAGCATCCCATCTTTACTTTAGAAGCATCAGCTCCAGTTTCATTTATCTTCTTCAAACATCTACGAAACGTTTCTTTGTCCACACCAACTCTTTCTGCTGCCTTTCTTAACGACATACCATCTTGCACTAACTTCAAACCAGCTTCAAAAGTCTCCATAAGCCATTGTCCACGACCAGTTTTTTTTATAATTTTTAAGACTTAATTTGAAAATATTTTAAAGCTAAACAGAAAAGTAATAATCAAATAATAGCTCATTTTGTCCAAGTAACTGAATTAATAATGCGCGTTTAGCAATAAAATTCAGAAGTAAGATTTCAGCAGCCTGCAACTTGAGGTAGGGTTAGTTGAGTCACTGCCTCAACTAGTCCCGCAGCTATTGACTCAACCAACCCCAATCCTTCCTCGTGACAATTATTGAAAGTATTAGCCTATCTATACGTAAAGCTTTATCAGTTTTACACAAATGCACTGTGCATAAGATAGCTATAAACTATATGAAACTTCGACGCTATCTTCGCTTACGCCTATCATAGCTTCAGCATCCTAATCAACTTTGAGCTGAAAATATTTACTTTTTAGTCTAAAAAATGGCATTTTGCTGACTGTATAACCTGTATAACTTACACAGCTGCTAAAACAAGATGGACGCAGTTACCTATAATGCTTATTATTTCAAGCAATTAATCTTCACGAAGTCATGCTTGGTTAGTCAGAAAACAATGGTGACTCAACCAACCCACTGACTCAACTAACCCCACCTTCCCCTAGTTAGCACGGCCATTCAGCTTTTCAACAGGACTAACCATTTTTTCTTCAATCTTACATCTTTCACATTCAAAACCATCTCCGGATGGGCATGTCACTCTTCATCTTTCATGTAGCCTAGCCTACCCACTTCCTGCATTTCGTACACATAACAGCATTTGCCATCACTCTTTTTCCACATGGGTCAATTTTGCTCATTGTGATTTCTCCTTCCGTTTCACTTGTTACGATCTTTGTCTTTTTGATGTTCACGCGCATACCTTTACATTGAAGCGACTTCTTCCACTTTTCAAATCTTTTATTGTGTCACTCAACAAAACTAAATCATCCGCGTACAGTATCTCCATTAATAAATCTGCTTTACACATTCGGTACCGGTAAACACAATGGCAAAGATTAGACGAGAGGGGACAGAAGCCTGGTGTACACTCAACTTCACCGAAAACTCGAACTCTTGTCCTTGCACAATTATAATTTTTTTTTTACTTTTTGAAATTAGATTAGAATTACAGCGATTTTAGTTTTTAAACATTAGAGCTAGCTAGTTTTCACAAACTAGAATTTAAAGTAGATTAGAATTAGTTTGACGCAGTCGTCACATATCTTTTTCCATTTGGATGAAAACGCTAATATGGCATCTCTATATCAAAGTGTCATTCCTCCAACCAGGCGCGGATTTATGGGGGGGGGGCCCGGGCCCCCCCCGAAATTTTGTGAAAAATTGTATGGTTCCGCATCAAATGGTTTGATATGCTTCTAAACAGCTGATATTAGTCCCTCGGCATCACAATTGATGAAAATGGTTGTTTTAATGTCTATTTTCTAGCATATCGTATATGTCGTAGTATCATTGTTCATATCTGTTTAGCCTTTTCTTTCTTTTTAATTGATTTTCAAATTTTCTGGCCCCCCTCGAAAAAAACTCTTAGATTCGCGCCTGCCTGCAACAAAACCATTTACGTCATAATAGACATTGTGATGTAGGTGAATTGATGAGTTAATCGAGCTTTTAATGACTTCGCTACTTAAGCGATGGAATGACAGTATGACACTTTGATCTTGTTATTGTATTTTCCTTGCATGAGGTTTCCTTTCATTTGCTGAAAAACTAGAATTTTTAGCAAAACTGGAGATTAGAGCTAGATTTAGAGTAGGCTAAACAAGTTTTTACCAAATTAGATTAGAATTAGCAGTACTAACGTTTTGCTCTAATTCATCGAATTAGACAACTAAAATTATCTAGTTGTCCAAGTCTGCCTTGCACCGTCATAAAGACTCATTACTGCTTGCACGAGTGCCTCTGGTATTTCTTTTTTTCTCGTTGCCAATTCCATTACTCTTCTTGGAACTCTATCAAACGCCTTAAGTTATATTTTGGAAACGTATTTTTACATAACTAATACGGAAAAATACCTAACATTTTAAAATGCATATGTTTTCAAAACCTGATGTGCCAGAGAAAGAACAAGCGCAGATACAGAATTAGCGCAAAAAATTCATCTGGAAGTTAACTTGTGTCTCTGATTCAAAAATTTTGTTAAAATTTGTTGACCAGTGTTATTATTAAAAGCCACTGAGTGCGATTTCAGCTAAATCGAGACCTTTGTGCCACAGAAGTTGTTTCTATCAGGCGTCCCCCAAAGCGACAATAACGATCGACCATGCAAGGACCTGTCCCACCAAGATGCAACCCCCCCACCCCAACAACTACTGCCCTGAACCTGACCGCTTGAGGTCGCTGGTAAACTTTTATTCGATGAAAACGAAACAGATATATACAAACGAGGTATGACGTCAGCGCATGGAATGACGGAAGCAGCACTAGCGTTTCGGGGAATCCCCAGATCAATCTTCAGGGGCGGCCTTGGCTTCCATGCCGGTCTCCAAGCCCCCGTTCGCTTCATGCCACGAGAGAGAGGCAACGATCTCCTTCATCGTGTGGAAGATGATGTTTTTCAGTTGAAGTTTATCTTCATGGTTCGAGTGCGCAGTGGAGAGACGGCGGAACTCTTCGGTCAACTTGAAGCATTTATCGACATGCTCCGGAGACACAAAATCCTCCGCCACCTTGATGCAGGAGTGGAGGTTGAACACCTGGTGAGGAGCACCAGCGGGGATGAAGACACTGTCTCCCTCGCACTGCACCAACGGGTATCCCTCCACACCATATTCCTCCCGGAGGCGACGGCGAAGAGTCTGGTCCAGGTAGATCTGCTGGTCGTGGATAGGATCATGATCTTCCGAGACAAGAATCCCCTTCTCCGCTTTCACCTGGACAAAGAATCGATAACAACCTGTCGCCATGGTGATGGAGCAGGCTTCGAGGGAAAAAAACTTGTTCCGTTAGAATTAGATCAACAGACTCGGTTATTACGTCACAACAACAGTTGTACAACACAGGCCTCGCCAACGAGCCAACCTGTAATAATGACTGGTGGCCGATATAATTTTGATTTTTAAGCTAAAAGTGCTTTATATCTCTTTGAAATGATAGTTTTGAGGATGTAAACAACCAAATTTGAAACTCGCACTTTAGCATGGCCTGTGTACAGTAGGTTGCCATGTTTGAGTTAAAATAGATCGCTATACCGGTTGAGTGTCAGAAACTCTCTTTTAGTGACGTCACGACAATTGGACACTATGATTCATTGTGATTGTTGTGGTGTCTCTAGAACTGCTACTTTGTCTGGGCTGCAGTGTCCCAATGAAAAGCATCGGTTGAAACGTAAATTATCTGGCAACACTGACCTTCAAAATGAGCTTTCTTATTTTGTCGGTGTCTGACGCCTTGAAGATGTGCCACAGCGCCCCAGCTTTGTGGGTTTTTGCTCGCTCGATTTGTGCCGCGTCGGCGTCTCCCTCCTTGATGATCTGCCACAACAAATTGTCATGTTACGTCACATTGGAGCTGACAATGCGCATGGTGACGTGATAATGTACCTTGATGAGAGCATCCTGTGCTCCGGTCGGTTCGTCATTGGGAATCCCCACATAGACCATGAGATTGCACGCGTCGGATATGTCCAGGTGAAGGTTGGTGGTACCCTGACTCCAGTCGCTTTCGCTCACCCAACCTGCGCGTGACGTCAAAGAGTCAAAGTCGGTCGCGTTGATGACGTCTTACCCACTTAACCAACACTCACCATAAGCGATGTACATCTTTGGGCCGAGGTCAGGCCGAACGAAGAAGTCGGGTAGGTGGGCGGCCATGTTGAACTTGCCATCCCGGGCCGTATACTGGGGCAGAGGGAGGCCTCGCATCAAGTCCTCGTACTTGTCGGGCATGGTATCAATGAAGTCCTCCGTGGTTGGCCAATCTTTCAACTTCAAGATCATCCTTTCACCACTTCGCTCATCCCGAAGACGATCTGTAAAGTCACAGCTGCGTCACAATCTAAGCTTTGTCGTCAGAGCACAGCATCGTCAGAGTACAGCATCGTAAGAGCACGGCATCGCCAGAGCACGGCATCATCAGAACACAATACTCACTTTCTATGGATTCAAATCCGTTCCAGAAGTCCTTGATGAACGCGTTAGTGATGATAGATCCTCTCTTGCAGTTAATGAGAGCGCTCCCTGTCGATTCGTCGCCGTGTTCTCGACTAAAAGTCTCCGGTCGCCACAGGTCGCGGTTGAGATTGTTGGACGCTCCAGACGCCATGACGGGCTGCAACAGGATGAGATCAGACGCCGCGCTTGAGAAGCGATGAAACGTCACTGGATGCAACTCACCATCCCATAGAACCAGTGCAGCTGGAAGGTATCCACATTCACTTCGCTGGTGCTGTCGGTCAACTGGAGGAGCTGCCCATTGCATAACCACGAGCGGGGGGCAGCCTTGCTAGATGTCGCCAACAAGCCCCCTCCACGCTGCTGCGATAACGTCACCTTGCCAGTCTCCTTGCCCGGCGTCTTGTCTTCGCTTCTGTGACGTCATAGTGATTCGTTACTAGCGCCAACAGCGTGATGTCGTCATTGATGAATAAAATCGATCACTCACCCGATGCCCTTGACCAACGATGACGTGACAATCGACGATGACGCGACTGAGCTCTTGCGTTGTTCGCGCAAGGCAATGCTTGCCAGCCAGTCGAGCGGGGAAGCCGAACTCTCGCAATCGTAACTCTTGAAGCGGTTGCTAAGGGGAAAGCACAGTTAATATGAGGGAGTCCGGGGGGGGGCACAGTAAGAAAGTCATCAAATATTTGAACAGAAGTACCCTCACCTGTCTCTGTTAACTGAAGTTTTGACGTCGGGTTTACTAGAGGTCACTTTCCCAGCGCTGTGCGACAACAACGCGCTGTTGCAATGGTTCTTGAGCAAGGGGGTGGGGTCGGTGGGTCGAGGGGTGTGAAAAAACTCCCCCTTTTTACAACGGCATTGCGATGTGATGCTCCACCTTGCGCAAGCTTGATGGGCGAGCTCGCAGAGGTCGAAGAGGCAGGAGCTGTGAAGGTGAAGATGTTAGTGGAAGTTGGGATCAGGTGGATACTCGCATCCTCCATGACTACATGGAAGGTGGGGTGCGTTAACTACTGAACGATAACAAAGAAAATCATCGCACATAAGAATAGGGATAAAAACGGCCGCCTCGAAATTAAACACAAGCTACAGCTAATTGGACCATATCATGGGTTTATACAAGACCCAAGTGCATAAAACCTTTTGAAGAAATGATAGTGTCACAGAATTTGACAAATTGTGGTACCACCGAGCATCCTGGTTTGTTCAGCTGCAACTCCACTGCTCGGATATCAATCCGTTAAACGCCAGTTCTGATGCTAGCTCGTTCCATATGAAGTTTGGAAACCAACTTCCATCATCTTGAAAGAGTTTAAAAAGATTTCCACAAGGTCTTGTATTTTACAACGCCTTTCAAACCAATTAAGAGACGACATTTTGGGCAAATTAATTCAATGAACACAATTGTGGAAACGCCCGCATGCGATGTACCTGGGAATGATTTGGGTGGGGACCAGCTGGGATGGGGCGTGGTGCTTCCCCCTCGTACACGTCATCCATCTGTACAGGTGGTTCCTGTCCGCGTCATAAGCTTCCAGCTCTGTGAGAGAAAGTAGATTGTAGACAGCGCCCTACCACCAGGAATGCACCCGGTTGATGGGTATGGCAGAAAAGAGGGAAGAGCTTTGAGAGTTCAGCTTGTTGCGCCACAACACAAAAGCAACCACCTCCTGTTTTGTTTTGCACGTTCGGGAATGGGAAAACAGAAGGCTCATACGGAAAGCTTTGCATGAAAAAAGTCTGTTTACTACATCAACAAGCGGAAATCCTTAACATATTACCACTCGGCGGTCGGTTGGAAAGTAAAGATTGCACGAAACAAGACACGTTTGGCACATCACAGAGAGTCGTACCTGACACGGACATTCCTCTTCTGATCTTGTAGCAATCCGAGCAGACAGCGAACCCGCACTTGTGGCAGACCCAGTGGAGGTTGAACAGCGTTGTCTCGCACGCGTCGCACATCTCTCGCACCCCCGACACTGGACGCTTCCATCGGATGCCCTCTGCAACGTCATCATTTGTCACTGTTATGAGGTCATGGCTATGGATGACGTCACTTGCTACCATATTGAAGACAACCATAACATACCGCATGCTTCCGAACCATAAGTTAATCAACTCGGTTTAAATCTGAACACAAAGTTAAAAGAAAGTGTTTTCAATGTACACGAGCTATGCCCCCTTTAACAAAATATTGAAAATCCTCTTCCAACTGATTGGCACGAATAACGTGCCAACAAATATGCGGCTCTACAACTATTTCTTTTCATTGAAATGTTTTGGAATAAAAAATTCAATTGAATTTCAAACAACTCCAAGCAAACTGAACAAGCATCGAAGGAGCAGTTTTTATGCATCCGACATCTTGCTGAAGCTCATTATCTTTTGATCACTTGAAAGTGCGCGGGTAAAGTGACGACATAAATGACGTCACAAACCTGATGATGTCATTGAACACGGACACCACGGTTGTCTGGTTGTCCGTTTAAACGTAAAATTAACGTTTATAAAACGTGGAAGCTGCAGCATACCATTGAGCGCGGCCTTCGTCAGTTCCTCCTTCTCATCACGCACCAACTCGCAAAACTTTCCACCGATGTGTTTCATGATGTACCGGCACGTCTCCAGCTCAAGCGAAGGTTTGTTGTTCGAATCCCTGCTCTTCCCCATTGTCGGTAGCCACAAGCGGACGTCGCAGAGACGACTATCCTCCGGATCACAGAATCCGGATGCATGGAGGATCCCGTTGATGAAGGCGAGCCTGCGGAGGTGACAAACATCATTTGAGTTCACGCAGCAACAAAAAGTTCCATACGAGATGGAAGATGCCACGCAAATCACGTGACCTATCATCATGCGCCACCATAACAACGAAGCACTCACTTCCTGAAACCGTAGAACCTGCAGAAGACGGTGCTGTTGTCTTTCCTCTTTGCATTCCCGCACTCTCTGCACTTTGGCACAGATGACAAGCCGGATGGAAGAGTCTGCGTGGCGATCCCGTTCATCGCTGACAACAGAAGTAACATGCTGAGGATCAACTGTAACTACGTCATTGAAGTGTTTCTTACATCACAGCAATGAAACAAGCAGCAGCTATAAAGTTACAACCCTGAAATGACAATGCAACGAAGTGCAAGCGCGGATTGGTTGGCTCCTGCGGGGAATTTGGTTCCGTTACATGGCCGAGTGGTGAGAGTGTACGGTCGTCAGGAGGGCATCGGTTCGACACTCCGTGAGAGCACTCGGGTGTGTCCTGGCAAGATACTCAATGCACCCCTGAAAGTTGCAATGAGGAACCTTGCCTCACATCTTCACAAAATGCACATTGGCTTGGGTAAGCTAGGCTAGGACAATTGCGTGAAGCTTTCCGCAGTAGCACGTCAGAGTAGCTTCTAATATAGATGCAATGGCACTGTACCAACCTATTATCTCGTGGCAAGGGGCGTCCTGCATGAAGGGCTCCCCCAACCGCTTCAATCTGGCCTGCTCTTTTCTGCACAGGAGAACCGAGATGGGAAGCCCGTCTGCAACAATCAATCAATCAACAACAGTAGAACTTAGATTTTACCACAATTTCAGTAAGAACATGATAAAATTGTCAGGTATCTAATAAAGCCGCAAACCAAACCTGCACAATGCACATATTTCGTATCATCAACCGCACGTCAGTTAACAGCAGTTGGAGCGGACACTAACTACGTTACATCTCGTCAAGTGCAATAATGTTCTACGTCGTAATAGTTGCATCCGGCTTGGTCGGAACGCTTATGACGCAAGTAACACCAAGAAAACGCTTGCCAAGTCATAAAGTGAAACAAAAACTTACTTTCTCCAGTAGGCATCTCTGATCGTATCTTCTTCGCTCCACTTTTCTTCTTGGACTTCTTTATGTCTCCTCCTTCAACCGAATCATCAACTTCATCTTCTGAATGGTCGAGCTGCCCCATCAAGAACAATTTGCTATTGGATAACACCTTTAAGGAAGAGTCTTCTGGTCCCTCTTTCATACCCGCGGAACCGAGACTGGGCGAGCAGACATCGGTGGGGCAATCAGAATCACTTTTTCTGGATTTCTTTCCTTCTTTGTGTTTTCGCTTCTTTCTGTCTGGATCTTTGTGCTTCTTTTCTTTGTTTCGATGTTTCTTCTTTGATTTCTTGGAGGGGGGGTCCAGGCTATCGTCGTGGGGGGACGGGGGTTCGCTGGGAGGCTTCTCCTCAACTGGAGTCCCAGGGTAACTGATGATCACTAGAGGGGAAGTGGGGAGCTCTTCCGGACTGCTACACTTGACACTATCCTTTGCAGGATCATTAGGTTCATCAGACATTCTCTTTAACCAGGCTTTCTTCAGTTTAGGTGGAGCAGCACTTTTTGTTCCTGAACTATCGCTTGATGGGGTTTTGACTTTGTTTGAACCCCACGAAAGATCAGACACTGCAGACACATCGGAGGCTGGACTGTTGGAGGATCCACCAGCAAAAGGTTTATAATTGCTTGTGTCCACAGTAGCAGGCACTGTGGCAGACGGGCCCATGCTTTGCTGGAGCGGGTTCAGGCTCAGGTCGAAAGGTTTGGAAGGGGGTGCGGAGTGACGGCTGGAGGGAGACTCAGGTTCAACGTTCGAACTTTCTTGGTTTAGTTTTGATGGACAAACAATTGGTAACTTTTGTTGATCAGATGTTGTTGGGAAAACATTCAAAGAAGAATGGGACTGAATTGAAGGGGGTCCTCTTTCATCTGTGGGAATGTTGGAAGGGGGTCCTCTCTCTTCTGTGGGAACGCTGGAAGGGGATGCACCGTGTGTAGAGTCACTTGATGACAAATTCCACCCATTATCCGCCTTCAAACCCATGAGCGCACCTTTCAATGCCACTTTGCTGGGGGTCCCTGGATATTGGTCAACAACCTGGGTCGGATCTCTCCAAATAATGCTGGAGGTGGTGACACCAAAGATTCCGTTGGCAACAAGCTCTCGGAGGACAGGATCTGCGGTAGACACAACATCAGGAAGGTTGGCGGTGGCATGTGACGCGGCGTTGTAGCGAGGGAAGTAAACCCGAGACTCTTCTTTACACATCTTCTTACTGGGATCCGCATCATCGCTGTTTCTGCTTCGCTTTCGAACATTTTTCACCTCCATCTCATTATCCTCCTTCGCTCCTATAGACGGGCTGCCTTCGCGTGACGTCATATCCGTTCGCAAGGTCATGGCAGGTTTTGCGTAGACGAGATGACTGGGCGGGGTAGAAGTCACCTTGGCTGTGTTGTCATGGTTACCGGTGAGAGCAGTCACCTTGTAGTGGGGTTCGTTGATAATGACCTGGTCGGAGACATTTTCTGATGTCGCTTCGGTGGCCTTCGGTTCAGGCTTCGACAGGGGACCAGGAAAATGATAAAGATTTCTTAACGATGCTTCTGATAAAATACGCGCTCGGCTCCCATCTGCCATCAATGGCCCAAGCGGAGGAGTGGGGCTTCGATTAGGAGCTAGGTGGCTCGCTTGGCCCCTATCGCTAATGTACTTGACAGTCTGAGCGTCCGAATGTGACGTCACAGGTGATGTTTTGACAACCACGGTCTTTTCTGAATGAGATCGCGGGCTGGCAGCTGTGCGAGGCTTTGGCGACGATGAGGGAGGACTGTACTTGAGTGAGTGGATGTTGACGACGTGGTTGTTGGAAGGTTTCACTGGAACAGATGATGGTGCAGGAAGACGATAACCTTTGTAGGAGGAAGATAAATTGCCAGGAGAGGGCTCTGACGATTTCAGGGGGGGCTTTAGGAGTGAAGATTTTTCTGAGGAAGAAACTGGTTTTGGTGGTATTACAGGAGGCTGCCAGATCTTTCTACTCGACACTGATTGACTTGATGAAGAGGGAGGATATTTGTGACGAGGAGGTTCCAGATGTGACATGGAAGTCTTGGAGCTTGAAGTGTTCCGTTCCACATCAGAAGAGCCGTTCTGCAAGACAGTCTCATCATTGATCAGCTTTGAAGCATGAGCAGCAACAAATGTGGCAGGATCTATCATAGTCAAGGGAATCTGGGCAATGCTTTGTGGTACTGGATGTTGCACACCCCACACACTAGAGGTCTTCTCACCACGCGTGGACTGCTTCAGCTGGGAACTTCTCTCCTTTTCTCCAGTGAACTTTTTTGTGGCATCGTTCCGATTGCTTGTTGGGTTTTTTGTAATTTTCTGAAACAAAAATAATGAAGTTAAAACAACATTACATTCCGGTACCTTCCTCAATGCAACTACTGTGATCAGAAATTGTGATTCAGGTTTATTCAAAGCGATGGAGTCAACCTGAACACTTTAAGTTATTTCCCAGACATTTCGAACAGCAGTTGGATCCTTGGATGCCATAAGCTGCATCTACTCTACTCCATGAACTACAATTACAAGAGGAGAAACAGTGACTTGAGATATCTAAAAGCAATGACCTCACCATGTGGTGATCACATTTGAAGGAATGTGCTGGTCTTTAAAAACATAATAACATTAACAATGATGATGATGATAACAATGATGATGATAATGATAATGGTACCCACCGCTCTCCACATGTCTTCTTGTCGCTTCACTTCCCTCTCGAGTTCTTGCAATTTCCGAGCTTGTGCTTCTTCCAGCTTCCATCTCTCTTCTTGCTGGAGACGAAGGATGTGATCCCGCTCTTTCATGATGACTGACTTGTAGGTTTGCGGTTGAGCAGGAGGTTTCGGGTAACTTCCTTGTCCAACTGGAGAAGAAGTTTGGGTTTGCTCACGAGGGGTGGGAAAGGGGCGTGGCAAGCTCCCGTTGATGTCATGTGATCTTCGAGGCGATGAGGATCGTGGGAGCGATTTCTGGGAGTGCGACCTTTCAGGAACCTTATCATCCTTAGACAGAGTATGTCCTGATTTCCTGCAACATACCAACATTGAAGACACTGTTCATAAACATCTAACCTACTGTCTGTGTTTGACGACAGTACGCTAGTCCACTGGTTCTTAACCATTCTACTTTGTGAAGCTTTCACTCCTTTCCTACTGCTAATCAGTGAAGGGAGGAACGCACTGGGCTTGGGAACCACTGGGCTGGTCTATGACAAGATGTTGAAAACCATAAACAACCTTATTTCCTACGCTTTGCTGGTCACGACTAACTTTTCAATAAGCTGTATATATATAAAATCACAGGTTTATTTCTGTTGAACGAGCTACCACGTGATAGCCCATTCAACAGAAATAAACACAAACTTGCAATTTTAAACAAATGACAAAGACTTTCACGCGAAAGCAGAATTTCAATGAAATATATCGTGCTCTGTATTTCCCAAATACAAACAACATGAACATTCCAACAATAAGCAGAATCTGATGAAGACACTCACGTTGGTTCCATGCCTGGAGAGGATTGTGAGGTCTTCGGAGAGGAGCTTCCTCCAGACTCTGCTCTGTACAGAGCAGAAGCGATCTCTTCTGGTGGCTTATTCCTCCACAAAGCGGCATACAGTGCTTGCTGGAGAAGATTGAAATGTCAACAAAAGGTCATGAAGCTACATCACCAAATAAAGTTTATGTCTCAAACTTTGTGAGACTTACGGTGCAAACATAAAAACAAATAATTAGAAAATGAGCTTTTTGTTGGCAGACATCTTGCTGTTGCATTGCGCATAGCTCAGCGCTCCAGTAGTTTGAGCACTTTGGCAAGGTGGGTGAAAGTACTTAAATGTGGTTCCTTGCCTACCGCAAATGGAAAAATCACCACGCTGCATTACTTACATAGTAATAAGGCGTTTAAGTCTAGTGTACGATTTACTGCACTAATGAGACCTTTCTAAAGTCGAAACAGTGACGTCGTGTCTGCAGTTAATTATAAAACCACGTGTGATCAGTGGTAACATGTAAAGGTTTGGGTTAGAACAGCACGCGCTGTCCTATATTGCTTCTCTTCTTATTGTCATCGTAATTCTGTGAAATCTTCAATCGATTCACCAATCAACAACCTAGGATTCCACTCGGCTTGCCGCGACCTTATCACTCGAACCTGTTGTTGGGTATGTTGTAAATCTTTTTCTAGTTGATCTTTGATCCAAGGCATCATTGTTTGTGGTGCCACCGTTCGGTTACTCGCCGCTGCCACAGCAGCCGCTTGAAGCTGAGCTTGTACCAGAGTTGATGCGTTGAGACTCCCAGACAAGGCCTGGAACAACAATCGTCGTCACAACATCGCCGCCTCCAACCCATAGGCGCCTAAGCCGTGGGGGCCAGGCCCCCACGCATATTTCTGTGTGGGGGCAACTTTTTATGCTGCATTGATACATAAAACAATAGATAAACTAGCGATCGGCAGCAGGAAAACATTTTTCAATGCAAACCGCAACAGCTTCGTGATAAATAATCACTAGAGCGAGTAGCGATGCTACAATCCCACCCCAGACAACAAAATCTGTCATTTTTACATTGATTTAACGTCTGAAGACGTTGAATCAATGTAAAAATGACTGATTTTGCTGCCTGAGACATAGCAAAAATCTACCACTTTGCGTCGATTCAATGTCATGAAATGTTGAATGCACCCCAAAACAACATAATTTGCTAGTTGACGCAGCGTGCGTTTAGCTGCGCTCGCAAACAGACTCGATGTCGCTTTCGAAAGTCGAAACCTCTGCAGAGAATTGTCGCGGCAGTGAATCGCTTGCTGTGAAAATGAACTTGAAGTCTCGGCCCGAGGTTACCACTAACCACCGGCGGCGAGCTATAAAAGAGGGCGCCATGCCACTAACCAACGTAACAAGGGCTGGTACAAACCGCATTGCGCACACGCGGCATAATCAACACAACGGACTCACGCAAACTTCATGGCGCACACACGACCGTTGCCATAGAAACCCGATCAAAGGCGGCAAATATGCCTATTTTTTGTTTCATCTGCAACACGAAAACGGGCGTATTACAGCGAATTGAAACTTGAAAGCTGGTCAGCCATAAGTTGCGATATTGTAGTGAAAAGGGAGCAATGTCAAGACGAAAAATTTAATCAAACAAACAAAAAAAAACTTAATCAAACGTCTCTCCGTAACTATTTTTCAAGCGCTGTTTACGGATGTCAGCAACTTTTAAATTTATTAAAGGTGACGTGCTGTTGAATTGCTGTAAACATGAATGATTTTACTTTCAACAGGTATATTTTCAAGCGTATGATCAAGTTAGTATTTTCATTCCATTTACAGTACACCTTTTAGTAAACCTTTTCGTTTCTTGTTTCATGCTAATAAATCTCGGAATGGCCCGTTTCGGTGAGTCCGATCCCTTAACGGGGGATTTTTTAATTTTTTTTTTAAATTATCGGGTACCGTAGCCTAATTACACTGGTCTACAAAAAAAGATTTTTTTTTTTGCTCCATGAACTTTGAAGACTGATTTAGAGTAATTTTGGGGTGCTGAATCCGAATCTGACCTCAGATTTATCCTATCACGTCAGGTTTGTGAAATATGATAACAACAAATTGTTACTTTCGTCAAAAGTGAAAGATTTGGCGTTGCGTTTACCACCAACATATGCAGTGCTGTAACGAAAGGTTAGTGTTAGACAGGCCAAAACAGCCTAAATATGGTTACTGAACAAGCATTGCCATAGGCCTGCTTAAATCTTTGTGGTTTCATGCAAAACATTGACGGGAGAGGGAGTCAATTACACTTATAGCCTCCCTTTTAGCTTGTTATTACTGCCTTGTTAATAATGTTGCTTAGAAAACAAATTAGTATCAAAATTATAATTGGTAGGTGTATTTCAGCTACTTATGCACCACATGGCCTGGATTTCTGGATCTTGCACAATGTGTATGTGCAATAAACGCAACGTCAAATCTTCCACTTTTGACAAAAGTAACAATATGTTGTTATCATATCTCACAAACCTGACGTGATAGCATAAATCCGAGGTCAGATTCGGATTCAGCACCCCAAAATTACTCTAACTCAGTTTTCAAAGTTTATAGAGCAAAAATCGTGTAGACCAGTGTTATCATTGCCGTTTTAGGGTTAGGGGCTAGGGGTTAAGGTTAGGGGTTAGAAGTTAGGAACTCAGCGAATCAGACTCACCGAATCGGACTCACCGAATCGGACTCACCGAATAGTAGCAGACCCAATAAATCTAGTTCGTTGGTAAACTTTATATTGTGCTTAGCTTAAAGAGTCGCAGTCCATCAACCGCTAGCCAACGCAGACGCATAGCATGTGTTTTAGTCGAGTTTTGTTTATAATAATTAACGGTAGGTCGAACGTAGCGATAACTCCGAGTGTGGCAATAAAAGCAATCCTAGTGTGACGACATACTGTAATTACGTCATCCATCTGCGTGACATTTCGCTGAATTTACGTTGCTGCTGATGAAACACGCTTTCGCCCCCACGTCCAAAAAAATAGTTAGGCGCCTATGCTCCAACCCATCCCTCACCAACACAAATCAGTTCTTTTTAAGATTCAACATCAACAGTCGTTACCAATAGATACTGATTCGCTGACTGGAAAGTAGCCACAGAGCAGACCTCACAGGAGCGAGACAGCTGTTGTAGAAAAGCGACAAACTTAGACCATAATGGAAATGTAGGCTACAGCACAAACTCATTCACAGACTGGGTCATGGACCATCCCTGGTCGTGATGGACAACGGTGACAACTGCCACAAAGTTACGCACAAAAATCCCACATACCGGGTTCCCATAGAAAAGTTGCAAACCATAGGGGTTAAGGTAGGGGTTGGCAATCAGCTGATGAGGGGTTATCATTTGGGGTTGAGACAACTGTTGACTTTGTTGTTGTTGCTGCTGTTGTTGATTCTGCTGTTGATTCTGTTGTATCAACGCCTGGAAAGCAAAATAAACATTTTCTGTTCAACTTGTGGAAACACCTTCACCGCTTAATGGTTGAGTTCACCCGAAACCTCTGCATCGCCTGCTCGTTCAATCGTTCTGGACAAAGGTCAGACCAATCAACAGAGTGAAATCTCTGCAGCCTGGCCACGAAATGGTCAGTTGACAACAATCGTGCACCAGACAAAGAGTGTTCTAATTAAACAAACCACGATGGATAATCCAGCGGCATTGTTCATGATCATCGGACCGTGACCTACCTGTTGCGCTGCAAGCGCCGTGAGCTGGCGGGAATGTTGACTGTGATGATGCATCGTCACGCTTGAGTAGTCATCGGCCTTCGTCTCTGCAAACATCAATCGTCATGAAGTGCACGCAAACAATCGTCATCAACTGAGGCTAGCGGGCAACATCTGTGCAGTGTGCACCTTAGAACTTTTCAACATGAACTATGACGAAACAATTACATATGGATGCAAAAAAGTTATTTAGCAGAAGATATCGCAGGAAACGCCAAGTTGGCGTACAATACCAACATGACCTGTTGCTCATTTCGACTATGACATCAAAAAACAATGTTAGATCACAATGAAGTTACCATTGCGTTATGGTGACGATCTGGTTGTCCAATATGCACACAAAGCAGTATTCACAGTTTCTACTTATCTCTATGTAAACACATCAACATGTTATGGTTGTCTCACAATTCAATCAGTTAACGAGCTAACTGCTAGACTTGTCAACTACTTGCTGCCAATAACTTTCTGTAATATTCAGTTGTTTTTAAACGTCAACAAACTTCTTAAGCTATGAAACCAACCAGCATCATTAGTTCCCTATCTTTCAGTTGAGTTACGCTCTCATGTTTCTGCTGAATCATTCTCGACGTTACGTTTTTCGTGATGTCATAGTTTCTATATCACACGAACGTGACACAATCTCCCGCCCAATAAACCTCCAGTAAGTTGCAACAATTAGTTGCCTCTCTGTGATTGTGACCCAAATGACAACCATCCCATTACCCACGCTTTCAATATTCACCAGGGTTGTTACAAAGTATCTTTTTTCTAAAACCCAGCTCACCCGAGTTTTTATAGCAAAAACGTTTATTATTAGTGAAAATAAAACGGATTTTATGGCGAAAAAATTGGCTTTGTCGCAAAAATTAGCCAAATAAAGAAGTTTTTGTGGGATATTTAAAGGATGTTGATTATTTTAAGCATGTGAAAAGTCGTTCTGCAAGCATTGAGTTGCTGGTTGCTAAGTCAATTACATGCAGAAGGGCTTGATGCAAGATTTGATTAATTTTTAGAAATAGAGCTTTGGAGAGACTTGCATTGAGCTTATTGCTTCAATTGCTTACTTCAGTAGACTACTAAACAAAACCGGTGAAATTAGAGGAAAATAGGGAATCCAAAGTGGCAAGACACATGGCTATTTTAAACACAATCCTGAACCCGACTTTGCGCTTCACCAGGCATACAGCACAATTGAGCAAGTATCTTCTTTCAATTATCTTGGCTCCCTCATAACAGCGGACACGATGTAAGAAAGAGATATGGATAATAATAGGTCTATTTACACAGGCTTTCCATAGTCCACGACCGATTCTATTGAACTGCTTTCCATTCCTCTGAAAGTGCGATTTCTTAAAATGTTGGTGCGGTCTGGTCTCCAGTATGGTTGTGAGACATGAACTTTCATTGCAGAAACTAGGCGTAAAATTAAAGCAGCTGAAATGTGGCTTTTCAGGCAAATGCTCCGTATTTCATAAACAGGCCATATCAAAAATGTAGAAGTTTAAAACCCAAATACAAACAATACAAGAAATTAAGAAATAGCATAACTGAAAGTCAAATCAAATATCTCGAGCCTGTCTTTAGGAAAAAGGAATACGAAGATCTCAGTCTAAGTGAACTGCTGTAAATTTTACTGTACTATGCTGTAGATAAAGTTGTGCTGAAGAGGGTTCAATACCTGAAATCGCGATATGCAACAGAAGAATTTCAAATTGGACTGTGTCATACATTTATTTTGAACATTGAATTTCCAGGCATCGTATCTTTTAATCCGTAACCGTAATTGGGCTTCTCTCTTGCACCAGCTTGACTGGGCGTGTAGTTGTTCTCTAATACGTTAAATTGCTTACCCCATTTTTTTGCATATCTCTGTCAAGGTCAGTGGTTTTTAAGAGTGTTTTTTTTAGTAATAAGGTCAATTAATTTCGCACAAAATGAGATTAGCTGCATATGCTCCATATACATTATACAGTGCGGAACACTCTCCTACATCACAAACCCAACACAACCCTCACAGTGACTGCCAGCGTTTATGCTGACAAACTGACAATCATTGTTATGCAATATGACTTCACGGTGTCGATTATGACATCACAATCCTCTGAGGAAAACTACCAAACTCCGCACGGTACAACACTGCACTTGCACAATCTCACTGACCTCTGATCAACTATGACAAACAATATGTTTCTCGGCAGCCGATTTGTAGCAAGAATTGACAGCGATAGACACGTGTTTCGCCCATGAGGCTGGGCTCATCAGTATCGCACCGTATTCTGCCACAAATTTAGTCGACCACCGCTTTACCAGTCAGTTTAACTCTTATCTTTGTGGAAACAAAGAAAGAGCCAACAAAACCAGCAGGCGCCAGGGCAGAGGACATTGTGAAGAAAGGGGCGTTCTTCCCGGCTATCAGCACAAGGCTGAGCACTCACTAGTACAGCGAGCAACTGCGATTCGCCAACCATAACGGTGTAGCTTCCACGCTAGCCATTCAGACTTTCCAATCAACAATATGTTTCTCGGCAGCCGATTTGTAGCAAGAATTGACAGCGATTGACAGCAATTGTTTCCACAAAGATAAGAGTTAAACTGACTGGTAAAGCGGTGGTCGACTAAATTTGTGGCAGAATACGGTGCGATACTGATGAGCCCAGCCTCATGGGCGAAACACGTGTCTATCGCTGTCAATTCTTGCTACAAATCGGCTGCCGAGAAACATATTGTTGATTGGAAAGTCTGAATGGCTAGCGTGGAAGCTACACCGTTATGGTTGGCGAATCGCAGTTGCTCGCTGTACTAGTGAGTGCTCAGCCTTGTGCTGATAGCCGGGAAGAACGCCCCTTTCTTCACAATGACAAACAATGTTGCCGAATACTGACAAGGTTTGGGTGTTCACCAGGATTATCATCTTTTCTAGCGCTAGTTGCAACGTTCATCTGGTGAATGCGAAAGTGAAAACGGAAACATACAAGTGGTTTTGAAAATTGAATGAGGCTGTTCACCAGGCATTTAATTGCCAGGCAAGTTGTTTTATTGCTTCACTGACGCTTCGCGAACCATGACAATGTGCAGTTTGTGCACCCTCGTCTCTCATACGCGAATAACATACAAAATAAAATATACGGAGTACAGCAGTAACTACGCAAGTTTTATTTTGTATGTTATTCGCTCTATGGGTGCACGAAACGTCAGTGACGCAAAGCAACAACTTGTGTGCTTCTGCTCTCACTTTCATGTTCATCAGATGAACGTTGCAAATTGTGACATTGAAATAAATGACATTGTTGTCTTGTTGCAACGCAAAACATTCATGAAAGCACATGCAGTCAACCATGAAAAGGAAAAGCAATCAGCCGTGACGAGAAGAGAATTGAGTAAACAAGATGGCGTCCAACAATGAGCTGACGCGGCACTCATCGTGACCACAGGTTAGACGCGGTCGCAGCGTGGTTGACAACTTCAAATAGGGGGTTGATTTATTGTTTGCTGACAGTGGATCAACGTAAACTTTCAAACTGGACGAACAATAGCAGCAAACCGCCTCGAATGGTTTCTGGTATGAAGGACTTTATCGCACAATTTTACGTTGAATTCATAGAAAAGCGGCAGAGGGAAGCCATTCAGTCAGTCACGTGAATGAACCCGAAGCCTCGGGCGATCCATCATTGTTTACTTCTCGCCAACAGCTAATCCAAGCAGATTAATCCAACCGAAGTTAGCACCTCTCTGGTCACACACTAAAACCATTCATACGCGTAGAACCAACAGCAATGAACTTGCCAGCGCTCAGCGCAACAATTCTGGACCGGAGTAGGTGCGAGGGCATTGGCTTGCAGTCTGGTGACGCCACCACAACAATGATGGAATTGTTTACAAGATAATCACCGCTGAAGCAAACAACCGAATCGCGGATGATTGCCGCGGGAGCTCAACAACTTCGCCACCAATGCGACGAAACAACAGCAATAAATGTTACGCGAGTGTTACCAACGCTAGCAAAAGTCAACAAAGTCCAAAATTTTCCAACGTGCATCTATCTCAAGCTTCTAATAACAAACTACCAGAGAACTTCAATGATCTCTTCACACACGTATCATCTATAGATTTGTATAACACCCGACGCTCAAGCTCCAATTCGCTCAAATACTCAACAGACAAATACCCAACTATTTCAAAAAAGTTTAAAATGCATGGGAATCAAGGTATGGGACAATTTACCCAAAATTATACAAACACATGAAAAAAGGCTACAAATTGTTCAGGAAGAATCAAGAGCTATAGAAGCGACATCCACTACCTGACTTTATGTCCAATATCATTATTATTTTTACTTTTTGCATTTCTTGCGTCCGTATTTGCATTTTTTTTTTCTGTTCTTCCTTCTTCTTTGTTGTGTCAATTTGCTATTTAAAAGCGAAAAGCGCAATACTTTCTTTCGTATAACTGTGAATGAGAGAATGCAGACTCGACGACCTCCTACGCCTTTTTAGGGCTACGGTGTTTCGCACTCTCTCACTGGATGCACAATGTACGTTTTGTTTTGCATCCAAACAAAAATAAACGACCATCCATCCTCTGCACTCCTACCTCAAGACTCTTTTGAACAGGTATTGCACGTTAAGGTCAAACTGAAATCAAAGTTTGGTGTGAAGTGTGATCAGATTTTACTTTTAGAAAACCTATTCTCCATATTAGTGTGATTTTGGAACATCGGCAAACACTGCAAATTTTCCGTTTCTGTGCAATTTGTAAGACTGCCTTCCTACTTAAAACTCTAGAAATCAATTCAGTATCATCGCGAACAAATGGCAGCTGGAAATGTAACTCGCTGGAGTATGATTTCAATCTTCATCTTTGATGAATAAATATTGAATTATTACAAAATCAACATAAATCCTATACAAGGTTATTACTCTCAACGCGTGGTCTTGTTTTCAATTGTAATCCAATAAGTTGCCGAATAGGCACAATCGCCGACAGGAAGTTGCAAATTCGCGGCCAACATTCGGACTAGTCTTTGTTAAATCGGCAGGCGGTTCACAGAAAGCAGAATTTGCGACGTATCCATTAAATGCAACATACCCAAAAAACTTTTGCTTTACTTCAACGGATAGTATACAGTAAGTTTCCTGTTGAAAATCCGCTTGCAATGCACACTCACGAGGTAACTTGAGCGTAGCCGCCACGAGACCATTGTGAAACAATTCAAGTTGTAGCGACGATACCTCACTCATGTTATGCAACCGCAAGAAATGTTATCAGGCTGGTACCTCCCAACCTACAAGGTAGCCAACCTGCTTCATCGACCACGGCACAAAGCTGTTGATGCTGGTATTGGCAATTGGAACAGGCGGAGAGCATTGGTTGGCCAAGACAGGAGCACCAGTGTGGACTCATACGGTTCACGTCGGGTTCTTAGACTTTAGCAAAACAAACTTACTCAGTAACTTGCCCCTGTCTCATACAACATTTTCAGGCGAGTTTTTCATTTCTCTGCATCCTTTAGAGAAGATAAATAAGAATACAACAACAGCAACTAGCACAATGGCCTAGTGGTTGGAGTGCTCGCCTCTGCATTGGTCGATGTGGGATCGATTCCCCATCGGATCATACCAAATCCATTCTACCTTTATAACTTTCTCCATTTTTAAAACTTTAAAATTCCATTTAAAACTTTATTCCTGCTTGGCACTTAGCATAGAAGTAGGTTTTGGGTACTAACGTACTTCGCAACCGCCGAGCACTCCCCTCTGGGTGTCGGGGCTCTTCCAAAAACCCGACAGGTGATTGCGATTCAAGATGCCCTCAACGTTAGTCCTGGGAAAGAGCCCGAATTGCTCAACAAACAAATACCAAAAGCGGAGAAGCTTCGGCTACTGTATTGAGTGTAGAAAGAAAGGTTACATAGCAGCAGTGGTGAACGCAGAGTTATAACAGGCAGAAAGATTATGAAAGTGAAGCAGAAAGATTACGAAACTATGCTTCCGTTAAACAATCGTTTTACATGCTGAAAAACTTGCCAAAAAAAAGAGAATTTATCTTTTATTAAAAAAAAATGCGCTGGCAATTGCAAGAAATAACCCTGTTCATATGCTGTAACCCTGGTAATATACTGTATTGTATGACTATTAAGCTAAAAGAAATGATTTCTACACGTATTCAATATGAAGAAAATATATTTCAGATGTCTCTTGCCGCGTCTCTAAAACACAAATGGAGTTCATTTATTTTCATCTAACAGCAAACACTGACGAAGACTTTCCTCAACTCATTTTCTAAAACATTTTAAGCAAAATCCACACTTCAAAACTTTAAATAAGTTAAAGCCAAAATTGAGTAAAACTGAAGTCCAACTCTTCTTTTAGGTCAAAACAAACATGGCTCTGCTAACCATCATTATTGTCGAGAAAATGCGACGCAAATGTAACGTCAAGGAGGTCAGTAGAAAACGCAACATTTTGAGAAAACCCTCAACATGATTGGATCTTAAAAAATTAAACGTTTGCAAGTTGAAGGAAATAACAATTTCTTTGACGCCATTACACGTTGCAGCCTCCAATAAGGGTTCGCTCATACCCAAAGCGTGCAGCCCACGAGCCCTATTTACGACACTCACTTTGTATAATTTTAAAAACGATAAAATACTTTTCCGAGTGTAATCGCAGGAATGTTGTGGTTCAAACGCAGATCACATATTTGTATCTTAAGGCGATATTTTGTAACCGTCTTGGTTGAGTTCATACAACTCGCTTCAGCATTGCCGGAACCTGATTGGCAGTCGCTTGTAGATGAATTGCTACCATGAAAATCATGAAAAAACAACTTTTGTGATTGAATGCCTGTGGCTACTGCAATTGCAGCCGACGCTCAAGAATGACGCAAAGTTGTAGCGGATTTTACTCCAACCACAAATAACTCGGTGGCCCATGGTCTAATCTAGCCGGGCACATTTGGCCGCCAATGGAAAAAATTGCACAGCAATGCCTTACATTATGACATCACCACAAATACACGTATTGTAGTTGGCGCATCGATCCAATGTTGCGAACAGAATTAACCGAAACGTTTCCTCTCTTGAGGTTTTAAGCAGCAACAACCACCAAGTGATCTCACGTGTCCATTAAATGGCTTACTATCCTCACAATGCAATAGCGATTGCGAGCGCAGTTATTAAATAGATGTTGCATCTGTCATTGTCAAGGGCGTTAGTAACGTGACTCTGGTCAGTAAAATAACAACTTTTGTAACCAACAAATTACAACCCGTGTTTAACGGCAGTCGAGTGTAGCAGGAACTCGACTGCCGAGAAACACATGTTTTTGGAAAAGTCTTGATGGCTAGTGTGGAGGCCACACCGGTATGGTTAGCGAAACACAATGCTCGCTGTTCTATAGTGAGTAGTCAGATAGTGCTGACGCCAGGAAGATCGCTCCTTTTCAACAAATTACAACCCAGTTAAAGCTGTTCCATTGGCCACACCAGAAAGACAATAAATCACGTCCAAGTTGGAATGTGTTGTTTTTGCATGGAAGTATGTTCCGTTGCTACTGAGCTTCCACTGCACCAATCACATGACAAGTCGGCAAACAACTTCCACCGTACAACCCTCGACCTTTTCCAGCAGGCTCGCACCGTCAGCACAAACCTCAACTCGATTCAAATCAACCACAAATCGTTAAACATAACGTCTAGGGACAATGGAACAACAGATCGTTGATAGCCCAGGAACAAAATTCATTCTGTTTACGTTGATAATACATCTGTAAATAATGAAGCGACGTAAAAAGGACTTGGTGGGTAGTTGCTCAGCCATCGTGGAACCGCCCTGCTAGCAGATCATTAACTTTACAAGAATGAACTTCCACCAATGCTGATTCAGCAGTGATGCCGTCACGCGGGGTTACGTGTGTGCGAACGAGATGATTGTCTGTTACGTCATAAACCAGACGTGACTCGAATCCACAGCAGCCCAGCGCGATCTCTGGACAATGGTCATGGCGGAAGATCAGCCAAGCTTGAGACAACGGATCGCTCGTGGATGGGAGCTTCAATAGCGATGCTGATTATGATCAAACAGCTCGCTTGCTCTGTTGTGGAAAGCACTTCAGCTTTCTACAAAATACGTCGGTTCAACGCAAATGAACGAAACGGGTCGACACGAGCTCGATAGTGGCCACAAAGCAGGGCGGCAAGTTTGCACACGAGTAATGAGCCACAGAAGGAAACCGCGCGGCCAATAGTTCGTCATGTTACATCGCCTCGAGCGAGCGAAGATGGGAATCGCTGCAAACGCGATTGATTGCGTAGAAACGATGTGAAATCGATGCTTCTTTGACCAACTTGTTTTCGTCAAGGACAGCAGACAGCTACCACATCTTACGATGGGATGACGTCATTGAACACAGAAAAACCTGTAAATTCCTTCGCATCTCCTCCACACTGGGCTGTTGGGCGATGGAGGCCACAATCACCAAAGCATTGCTCTTGAACAAACACAGCGGCGTGCCGACTGAGTGATTGGAACAATCATTGACGCTGCTGCGGCTCAGCAGCACAGCGAGAGAACGATGGCAGCAGATTGACGATCGATCAACACACGATTATGTTTTCATAATTAAAAAGCAAATGATTATCTGCACAGTGCAGATACGACGGATCAAGAATGACCTTCGCTGCACGTCACAGAGTGACGTCAAGACTTAACAGTGCAAGGAAAATAGCAAACTGTGGACTTCCAGTGACGAGTTCTCACTGCGACTAACGAAATATGGCTGTGGCACCTTGGCACATAGCGCCAGGCTCGGTATTACCTTCCCAGGGCACACCAGCCGCGGTAGTACTACCAACAGGCACTTCTCGTTTTCGTTCTGATCGCTGAATGGATATGAGAGAACTTAACTTTTCATTAAAGAACTTTCTCACCATTTGGTGGTCTCAAGTGGCAACACAACGACGATCTTCTCAGCGATATGGCATACCTTCAAAGGATCACCAAATGGTAACGAAGTGAATTACATCTCGCTTGTAGATCTGCGGAGGGGCATGTTGAATAGAGCAATGTTCCTGACGAAGACTATGACGTCTATGTAATACAACAAACTGTCGATGTCTTGAAGCGCCTCTCACTTCTACATTGCTGAATGCCAACTCTACTGCGATGTCTGGTTGGGTGGAACCTCATGGCGTCGGATCAGATGTCGACATGGGAAGGGAGTTCGCATCAACGAGCATTGTTGTGATTGTCAATACAAGTTTTTATGGTGAGGCCAGAAGCCTGAAACAGTTGTGCACTGGCAGCACTGCTTATTAGAGTCGATTGCTGATGAACAATCCAGTGGCACTGCTGAATTTGTACGAAATCAGAGTTGGAAGCAACAGGGAAAGCAAAGTGGAGTCACGTGGAAGTAGCCAACCAATCACACGCTTTGGATGATTTCTGCCACCAAGTTCCGAAGGTCGCCTGCAACCGCTGCTGCTTGTGCTGATCAACCTCTACAGGCACTTGCGAACATCTAAACGACGTTTCATCAACGTAATCGTAACTCACACGCTGAAGCAATGCGACATCTATCCAAGCATCACCAGGCTGTTGCTGATTACTCCACTAAATCTCAACAAGCACACGAAATTGCAGCGAAATGAAATATCGATCGTCATGAATGATTGATGAAATCACTGTCACGTCATAATGCCAAACCACCTGCCTCCAACTGCGGAATCCTAACGTTGATACAACATCAAAACAACGAACACCAACATTAGTAATGATGTCATTCAGATAATCAAGCACACATACTATCAAACGAACGTCAGCGAAACGATAAAATATTCAGATCAATCTTTTGAGCGAAGGTTGCATACACTACAAAGACAGCTGAGGGATAATTACTTAAACCTTTAAATCTCTGATAACAGTCACCACTCGTGAGCTAATAGTGACTATTAATACGCAACAAACGTCATCAATGACCTGCACTGAAGGAACCTGTGGCGGAGAAACTCGCAAGTGACTCACAAGGCACAATCTCAAAAAACGTACAGCACGATCGTTGTGACGCCAAGCGATGGACAATCGTCCAGTGACAAATACTCATTCGGCACCTCGCCCTCGCAGCCTATCAGTCCGAAAACAAGCTCATTTTCTACATTAACGCAATGTCTGCATGCGTTGAACCGTTACAAAAGACTTTTTGTCGTATTTAGAAAACGGCTCTCCTAACCTTGGTTAAAGATTTGCATTAACTGAACAGAAAGGCAAGAAGGCAATCTTTGTGTCCACCTTCAGGCATGCCTTTGCCCTGCCAAAGACACAGCTACATGCTCTTGAGCAGTGTCGAGTGCCGAACTAGGGCTTTCACCACTCGGCTATGCAGCCGACAACTAATTTGCTTGCTAAGAGATAACATGCTGGTCCCACACCAACACATACAACTTCGATCGCCAAAGTGCACCAGTGAACCTTACGACGACGATGGGTCTGACGTCAATGCACTATCGTTGACCGAAAATAAACAATGAACTCGGCGATGATATCGCTGAATCGCGAGTCGTTGATGTTTGCGCCGTTAGTTGAATTTCGCGTTCCTGTCGTACTGGTTTGGTGACGCAATAAAACACAAGCACCAACCGCCCGAGCTAAATGTCAAGAATGTTTGAAGGACTCGACAACAATGGAAACCGGAGCGCAGTGCGACACAGTTGAGAATATATTCCGAGCATCTGTTACTATTCCTAGACGCGACACTGGCATCACCGTTCGCTTTTATTTTAAATACACCTAGTTCTTTGTGATGTCATGAGAAATGCTTTGTGCGAGAGCGCGTGACTTCATCCACTCATATCGCGATGCGCCAGTAGATGGTCAACTTCTACCAAGGTTGATGAGCTGTGCGCTCATGCAAAGCAAACGTTTTGGCAGTTTTAAAATATTTATCGATCATGCGGTTTCCAGGGTGGAATGTCAGTTCTGAGCTGGCTCTCTTGGGTCTTGCTCGGTGGTTCACGGTTACATTTCCTGCTGCAAAAACTTTCTCGAATGAAAACGAAAATGATCACCAGCGATCAATATCGTCAGCGATAAAACATGACAACGCTAGCGATTAAAGCTCACACACACGAAGAAACACGTTTTAATCTGAACCCACTGAGCATACATTGGATCAACGTTTAAAAACGTGGAATCGATGTTTGCTGGTTAGTGTGTCTCCAATCTGGGGTGAATCAGGTCATTAAAATACCACCACAGCTACAAGCTGGTGTAACTGAGTGACAACATTCCTAATTAGTTTATGACCTGCTATAATCTCACACCACATGGCTGGTATCGCCTTGCCTGAACTGAGAGTATGCTGTCCTCTACTATCCGCCATAATTATTCCCTCACGCAGCAGGACACGTTACGCAACACAATCGAAAACGATGAACGGTTACGTTCTTCAATAAAAATCTTGAAGTGTCAACACGCCCGATGGCACTCTGTCGTTACGCTGTGCATTGTTGGCTGCTGAATATCATTATGACGTCACCTGTCACAAGTGGATCTCTTCTAACGAGTGATGACTGAATTGTGACGTAGTCTGACTCGCAAAAACTGCTTCGAACAAATTGCGACTGCTACGTTTAAAGTTTGATGCAGAAAATACGTTGCCATACGTGCGTAACAAAAGCAGCGTTCGTCATCCACGTCAACCAGAAACCAGCTTCTGGCGGCCTCTACGACCAGCGCTGGTTTCTCATGCTGAGCTGCCTGAGCAGCACAACACCGAGTGCTTCCTGTATCGTCCAGCTTCTATTTTTACATCGCGCGCGCACACACAAGCGTGCTGACATGCGTAGTTGAGCGCAAGTCAACACCCGCTACGAGCACTTAATCTTCTTTACTGGATAGCTTCAACCACAAACAGCAATGCTCTTAGTTCGTGCGTCGTTTCAGCAAAAGGAAACGTTGTTTGGACGTAATCTTCCTGCTCAAATACCACGACTGGTGGCCCTCCAGGCTGAGAAGTAATTATTCAAATTTTGTCTTGAACGAATCGATCAAAGAAGCCAAGCTTACACGGCACTGCAATTGGACTGAGGCAATCCTACAGCAAGCTCACGGTACGACATTAACTCAACCATAACCGACGTTTAATCAACGTGCAATGGAGATGTTGTTGGCAAGAATGTCGCTTCAATATTTCACGAAACCTCAGAATGGCATTTCATCCAAGCGCGCGCGTTCACGAGATCATGCAATTTATTTGTTTACTAAAGCTCTTGGCAGACTTCATCTCGACTCAAAGCAAAGATTGTAATTCTGCAGCTCAACGTGAAACCTAGTTGACTAAGTTGAGCTTTACAACCCACGTTTGCTCAAGTTTGGCTGTGTGTGACCCAACAATGGCCGTGCACATGTAACAATAATAATAATATACACGCAGGCAGCGCCACATGCACAGCAAAAATTATGCCCTGAGCTGCACACGACAATACAAAAAGTAAAAAAATATAAAAAAGTATTCGGCAAAAAACAGAATGAGGCTACCAGGTATATAATTAAATAACATGATGCGTTCTACTGGTGCAAATTAAGCTGAACTCTCACATTATGTACTATAAAGTGACAATCTGCTTTTATATCCGACGTTTCGTCAATCAGACACGACTGAATTTTTCAGGGAGCTAGACCAGGGAGTGACTACCTGTCCACAAAAAAAGCAGATTGTCACTTTATACATCTCGTGATAGTTTAGCTTAATTTGCACCAGTAGAACGCATCATCTTATCGGCAATAAATATTATGATTTAGAATATTTATAGCGTCGGGTTTGAATCGTTTTTAGTCTGGCATCTCATCCGCAGCAGTTCCAACATGGGTAACCCTGTGTTGGCCGCCCCTGACAGGAATCATCAATGCACGCAAGCCTCCACACGTCGACAACGTGACGACCCAGGTCGTGCCACAATCCATCTAATATTGGAATGCAAGAAACCAAGCTTCAAGGAGGATACCTCACAGCCACGAATCCAACAACGTTCTCATGGCTTGGCTAAACGAAAACTGGTTGGACTGACAGCGTCAAAACAACATCATTTATTCATTTCGAGTGTTTTCAGATTCGACCAACGAACAACAACAGCTGGGAAGACAGTGGATGCGTGTTGTGATGCATTTGAACAAGAAACATTTGAAGCAAACTTTTCTTTCAATCATTTGCACAACTCTCAAGAATCAGCCATCTAAGCAAATCAACAACGTCACCAGACGTTCAACCAACGTACAAAAGCGCTAATGTACAGGCTGGGTAGCTTTCAAGATTCTCATCACATCGTTGCTCAGTTGTCATTCAACGAAAGTTTGTTAATTTTGGTTAAGTCAACGCGCGATGACAACGCGACGAACAGCGATGATTATGACGTCACAAAGTAACAGACTACAGCAAATCTGTCGTCACTTGTGAGCGTGTCACTAATCGCCATGCTGCCTGGTAGCCCTGTATCAACAACTTATAATGTTGAATCAACGTTCAAGACCGACAAGCCTGAGGTGTTGGTTGAACTACTAATGAAAGTATCAAGGTAGAAACAGGCAACTTAGCAAGACACCCGCTTTGCAACATCGATATTTACTGCGTTGATGTCAAATTTATCTCAACAAACCAGAAACGTTAATGTGACATGAAGTATTGTCAGTTATTGTCGAAAGTAAGAAAGTAAACACCTCAAGCCCGTTCTTGATTGAACTCTATTGCAAAGGTGACTGCGCCTTCAAAACAAAATCGATAATTTTTTTGTCAAATCGCCCCTGGCGCTCCTAACAATTCAACTATGAAGCCATGAAGGAGCCTCACACATATAATAGCCCATCCAGTTGCTGCTTCACGATCTGCTTTGTAAAAGTATCTGGTTGAACAATGTCAGCGTCCGCCACATTATTTGCCTCATCAGCACATAATAGACCGTTTCATAGGAATCTACAGCAGGCCTGAGAAACACATTGTAATGTTGCAGACTATAACTTTCCTTGCCTGCCAAACTACATTCCACGCACAACTTGCTTGTCTGCTCAGCTCAAACAAACAATCCGGCCAGCCACAAGGGCAAGGTCTGGCTATAATACATCAAACCAACCTTAAAATAACAATAACAGTGCCACTAACGATTCATGGCCGCCAGGGTAGAGCCAACGCTGATGACTGTTCAGACTGAACTGCTTGCCACGCTATCCTTCTCGCTCATGCTCTGTGACGTATCTCGCTCTATTGCACTGTAAGCGGATATGACGTCACGGCGAGTAACAGAAAAAAGGTAGCCACTTTAACAAGTCGAAATTCTGCCACTGAAATTGATTAGGATGAAACCGCTAACCAATCACAAGCTACGGTTTAAGTGACGTAAAAAATGGCGAAAAGAAGATGATAGAAAGCAAATTAAGTGATGGATTTTTTGTCAGCTGGTTGGCTTAGGGGTTAGGGTTAGGGGTAGAAAATAGTCATTTCATTGACGCGGGTTCGATTCCCACTACTTCTATTGCTCTTTTTCTTCTGTAATTACCAAATAAAGTTCAAAACAAGCATTAACTCTCTGGATGAGTGCGAGAAGGATCACAATTGGACGGTAGCCTCTTATAACATGTTGTGATTGGTTGGCGGTTGCATTCTAATCAATTTCAGTGGCAGAATTTCGACTTGTTAAAGTGGCTACCCAGAAAAAAGATCCAAAGAAAACGCGAGGAAACCCCATCGAGCTGAACAGTGAACAACCTGCAGCGCCTGAGCGAGCCGCCTTCCGCGAATGCTCGCGCGTCCACCGTTCTCGTCATATGGTGGACGACATCGTTCAAAACGAAATTGTGCTGACTCAGCACAATCCCAACAATCTGCTGAAAGTTTGCAGTAAATTGAGAGACATGAGACGTCAAATTCTAGAAAAGCATCGACCATTGATCAGCAGCGTTTCCGTCGACGTCACCACTTGTTTATGGAGCTTGCCGGTGATTCAGCAGCTATCATGTTGTGACGTCATACGGCACAACAAGATTCGCGAAGGAAACAAGGACAGTCACTGCTAGGTCAATGCAAGCTTTCAATGGGAAGCAAAGAGCTCACACCCGAACGCCCACGTAGGTTGGGCGACCAAACTAGCCACCCACTGGCGCCACTTATCACGTTGAAGATGCAGCGGAATGTCGCCCCCTAGTGCAGAGCTCAAGATTGCCAGGGCGATCAGCATCAGCAGAAGTCGCTGTTCTGCAACTGGATGTTGAAAGCATCAACTCATGTCAAACTTTACATCATCCGCTTGCACTAACTCGTAGTAATAGTAGTAGTTCAGTTTTAATCTGGTGATGTCCCCGTTACCGAGAGTGACCGGATTCACATCCAAGTGCCGCAATCACCTTCACATCGATCTGTCTGAAGCGTCCGTCCTCTCTTGTCAAGCCGACCTCTGTGATGTTTTCATATTACACACCACTAAATGGCATAACAGAAGATCCATCCATGATCAACATATCAGGCAAACCTTCAGCCATGTCGAATGCTCACTGGGAACGATTTGTGATTGGAAAACAAAAGAATCTGTTCGTACGCCAATGAGCACATGAGGCGACATCAAACCAAGTTTGCAACAACGACCAACACAATTGCATCAATTCGGATACGTGGCAGTCCAGCAGCCGTAACATCGGCCTGTTCCGCTCCGATGCAAGCACACTTGTTTATGGCTCATTACCACACCCAAGTGGCCGTTCGCAAAGTCAACAATAGCTTCGCCGCAACAGACAACAATGAATGCCACATTGTTCATTGACCGCATGATCCCATTCAACGCTTAGCGAAACGACATTTCCTGGAAACTTTACCAAGACAGCTATTAAAATAATAACATTTCATTGCTTCACCGACGTTTCGCGCACCATCACAGCGAATAACATACAAAATGAAACTTATCAAGCGATATACTGTACTGCAGTGCAGTTGAAGACAAGATAAAAAAAATGTGGAACATACATTATTTCAAATACTAGTGACTAAGAGACGTGCGAGAGGTTTTTCAGTATATATCCCATAGATAGCTCTTCAATGAAATTTTCAAACATAACTTTCATTGAGCTGTCATGTACCGCTCCCTGGTGGCGGGAAAACAACCAATCGTCAAGAGCTAAAAACGAGCAAAAAATTTCTGTTCACCGAATCCGCACAATGGCAACCAACCCCTCCCTACCCGCTTCGGTACACTCATCATCACCATAGTGCTCAGAGGTCGTTAACTATTCCATTACAAAGCATGTTCGCTTATAATTGCTACGTCATAGTCGATCATTGTGTGAAGTGGACTCTCTGCTCTCCCATTCTAGGTTAGGTGAGAAAGCGACGAATCTTATGAAACAACATTTCTCAGTAAATTTATCCACTTACTTGAACAGGGCTTCCTGTAGGCTTCAAAGGATCCTGATTGGCTGTTCGGTACGAAGTTCGATTGTGGCGTCATGATGGGGGAGGTTATCACGTGGGTGACGAGGGGCTTGTGGGCCAGAATAGGTTTAGGAGCGTGAATGGTTGGTGCTTGAGATGTCACAACATCCGCTCTTGAGCTCCGAGAGACAGGAGGCGTACAGAAAGATGATGCAAGAAGAGGAGGCACATGTGAGGAGGATGCAAGATGAGGAGGCACTAGTGAGGTGGATGCAGGAAGAGGAGGCACTAGTGAGGATACAGAAAGCGAAGGTACATGTGAGAAGGATGCAGAATGACGAAGAACACGTGAAGAAGATGCAGGAACAGGAGTAACAAATGAAGAGGATGCAGAAAGAGGTGAATATGTCGAGAATGTGGCAGGAGGGGGAGGAAGTGAGGAAGAGAGGGAAAATGAAGGAACAAGTGAGAAGGATGTAGAAAGAGACACACGTGATGAGGGTGCGGGAATAAAAGAAACATGTGAGGAAGATGCGGCAGAAGAGGTTGCCGCTTCCTGCTTGTACTTACAAGATATATTAACAAGGGATTGGGCGGCGTCTATCATTGTTGCATCACAGTCGGGTGGGGGTGTGTGAGGTAGTTGCGCGTTATTGTCGCGTGACTCAACGGATGAGGTAGGGGCACTTTTAGACAAACACAATGGAGGCTTGGCGTTGATCGTTTGGCTTGGCAGGGCGTCACGCTGTGGTGAGTCTGCAAGAAACAAATCCACGAACCGTGTCGGTTGGAGCTAAGCAACAAACATATCTTAATATTAAACCAATGTCGCGCTATGCGTTCAGCTGGAGTCATGGCGGAACCACACAACGAGAGACTGACAAGGAAGCAAATCGTCATTCTGATGATTGTGAGCTCAGCAGTCAGCAGCCGAACCGCGGCCCTTGGGGAGATTGAAGTTTATTTGAGAAACAGTGGCCTGGGGTCTGACAAACCGTTGAAATTATAATAAAATAAAAAGATCTTGAAAATCTAGAGCCTTTCTTATTCATAAACAGACGTAACCCAGCAACAACACTACATTTAACATAATAAAAACAAAAAACAATAAGCTAACGTTTTCGGCTAATCATACAGCCCTTTTCAAGCCTAACGAAAAATATTTTTAAAAGAAATACTAAAGAATAATACACTATCGCAAACAAAATATGGATTAATCTAAACATTTGAGAAACTTGCTTAACTAGCTCACACAAACTGACAACTAAAAATTACGCAGCACAACGGGTCAAGTATTTGAGAGGTGAAATTAATTAATTTTCTTAATCACTCGGAAAATGAAACGAAGCACGCCTAGTGGACGGCTTTAGGTTTATCGTAAACCCACCTGGTAGTTTGGTGCACTGGGAGGTTGCTTTTATTTTAGAGGGAGCGTCGAGCATGGGAGGGTGTAACACCGACTTGCGTTTGGCCCCTCGCTTTTGGCCCTTTTGCAAATCCTGCAACAACACACATGGCCATGACAAAGTGCTGTTGCTGTGAAATTATTTGAGAAGTAACATCTCATTTATTGAGAAATCTCACGTTCAGACAATCAGACTGAAAAATTGGAATCTGTTACTTGTTTTTAATACTTTTTCCAACTTGCCTAACCAGTGACGCACGCCATCGAAGTTCAAACCCGGAAGTTTGTTAAAGTGTTGTTGTCTGTGAATTATTGCATCCATTAGGAGCCGCTGGATGGAGAGCAGTCCTTAAATTTCCATCATTAGCCAGGCACCAAAGGTTTGAAGCACACTCTAGCCTAGTTCATAAGGAAACGCTTAAGGATTGTGACAAATAAATGGTGTCAACCTCATTCTGATACAAATACAAAGAGTTGACAACTCATGTGAGTACAACTTTTGTGGAATCGGGATGTAACAGTATGAACAATCGTGGGGCAAACAAAACCGCGGTAGAACAATATCAACGTCACGAACACTGTGACGTCATAGACCATACGACCCGTTCACGATACATGAACGTTGCAACTAGTGCTAGAAACGATAATTGTCCTGATGAACATCCAAACTTTTCAGTATTCATACATGGAAATGTTGCACAGTGCACACTCACCAGCGCGTTGCACGAACTGGACCGCGTGCTTCTTCTACTACGTCGCGCAGCCGAATCCACGTCACCATTGATGATGTCACGGACGAAGTTTGGGTTGAGAAAGCGGATTTGCGCGAGCGACGGATCCACAGTGGTCTCGGTGAGGACCTGTCTTTGCATTGTTATGGATCAAAAACTATCAACTTCGCAACATGACGTCATTGTAAAACCACATACGTTACCAATGTGACGTCATCAAGGACTGTAAGTCCAACCGCTCAACTAACAAAAGTTGCCACTTTACATTGTTTGGACAACTGTGCTGGCTGGAGGTGAACTGATCACGCAACAACCTAGGATGAGATGATGCAAACAAAATATGTGGCTCGACTGTCAACACAAAACTGCAGCAACTCTCTTGTCCAATGTGGATCAACACAAATACAACAATTTGTAAACAAGAAGTGAACACAAGCAACGATCTAAAGATGATGACACTCAACACCAAATTAACAAACAGCCTGATGACTCATCAATGGAAGGTTATGAGCGGACAATAATATTCAATCGCTTGTTGACGTTTGGCAGTGATTGCGCCAAGTGTTGTTGTCGAATTAAAACATCAAAGCGACGTCTCGAAGCGTTGCTTTAACCAAAAAGTGCCGAAATACACCGCGAGATGTGATCCTTCGCAAGAAGGTTGCCAGCAACCAAATCAGCACTTTTTTACATTGATTTAAACTCTGCAGACGTTGAATCAATGTAAAAAGTCTGATTTGGTGGCTGGGTTTTTCTAATTCTGTCAATAAGGGACAGGGCAGACCAGGTTGCACGCCTTGACAGCTAACCAATGAAAATATTTACTTCATTCGACATACAACCCAAACGTTTGTAATTGAAGTTTACAATTTCACTGTTTTTGGTCAATTTCTTCATGAGAGCGTTTCCGCTTGAAGATGGTTTCAACTGTGTGCCACTGTGCCTGCTAGGTGGTTAGTTGGCAAACCAAGTAAGAACTTGATTTGAAACCAACTTGCCAATTCACAACAATAGAAGCAATAAAGACAGCCCACTAATTGCTATGTCTACCGCATTTAAAGCAAGTCACAGGAACAAATCTTAAACGCCAAAGTTACCAACAAATGCCCACACAGAACAAGCTTCAAGATAGCAATGTGCAATGTACCGGTACGTAAAACAAGCAACCGTATCGTAGATTTAACATTGAACCAAAAATGTCTCAGAATGTTTTACTTTTATTGAATATTTATCAGACTTGGTGCTACGAAAAGCTCTGGTAGCGCCAGCGAGCAGTCCAAGATCATAGTCAACTTGAGGTGGTAAACAGATGAACCCCCGGCCCCAGGAGCTCAAACTAAGCTTAATCAAAGTGTTGGTTTACATCGCAGGGCAAGCACATAGATGCTAAGCAGAAGTCATCCATGACACACCCAATACACACCTGCTCATTCATAATGTGGAGGAGATTCCCGTCACTCCGGATGATGAGAGCGTTGAACCACTTGATGGAGGAGTTGTCCCGGAAGACAAGAATCCTGCTCCCGGTCAGACAGCTCCTTCCTAGGAAGGTTTTATAGCATTTTTATGGTTGATATTCGAGCAAAGATAGAAACAAGCTATTTTTGAAGTTTCCAAATAATAAAAATTCTTGACATCCCAAATTTTTGAAGCAGTGTCCCGCAATCTTCTGCCACCCACAACACAGTCATAAATTTCCAAAATTTGGGGCCGAATCTCGACTAAAATCGCCACCTCGAGGTTAGCAACGTACGTAACTCCAATGTAAAAACATCACTCACTGTCAGCCAGTATCTTCTGCGCACGCTGCACCATAAGCCAATCGTTAACCGCATCTCGGGTCTTCCCGGAAGTTCCCACCAAAAGCTCATCCTCCTGAATAACACAAGAGGTGGTTAGAAAGTTTAGGGCAGTAGATGCATCCCGCCGACTTTCAGTCTGAAGCTATCAAAGATTAGCACAGGAAAGCCGAAAGGTCGAGTTTATCCAAAAAGCCGGTTGATAATTGAGATATCTTAGTCTAATTAATCTTTTACAGAATCACCGACCTTTTCAACGGTTCGTATGTTTTCCTCCTTCACAAAGGCCCTGCAACGATACAACATCAGGTTATTATTTTAAGTTGTTGCAGCAACCAGCAAAGACCAATTTGTTCATGTTGAATTGCAAGGTAGAAAAGAGCGTTGGCACAATGGCACATCCATGACATTCATGTCACAATTGCTACTTGTTAACTTCAAGCAGGTTGGTGAGATGACCATTGATCAATGTTGACATCCCGTTAAAGATTATTGGAAGTAACACACGTGGATGCAACCTGTAGTTCATCAAGATTGTGGTACCTGTGTCTGTCGTTGAGGAATTCCACAAGGACATCATCTGTTGGAAGTTGGAAGCCGCGACGTTGGTGGAAGATCTGATGGATAAGCAAAGAATTGAGTTTTTTGAAAACACAAAATGACAAGTTCATCGTCATCCAAATTCGGTCTTGTCCCCACTAGTGGGGATGGCCGATTCTTTTCTTGCAGCGGTTGTCTATTTAAATCTCACTTTACTTTCCACATATCCGCCCAAGGAAACATCTAAACTAAAGTCTCAAGACATATATGCAGCAGAAAAAGACACCAGTTTGAAGGAATTTGTGAAAAGCCAAAAGATGAAGAGGATTTATAAAGTGATGTATCTTGACAGGACACCTAATGACATGCTTGAAGGTGGACACGAAGATTTTCTTGCTCTACCGTCCAACTAAGCCTTCAACAGGTGGAAGCTTGAAACGATCAAAGTGAAACCGCAGAGGTGATGATGAGGGGATACGTCATTCTGAGCAATTACAGCATTAGCAGCTGCTTTAAACGTCTGCCTGGGAGATAGTGCTGCTCACAAACTAAAGCAATTTCCATCTAGCAAGAATTGAAATCTGAACATTCAATGTGAGATATCGCTTGCCTTACAGTGCTGCTAGTGTAGCAAAATTAAATCTCTAAATGACAAATGTCACTCATTTCATTGATACCACACAGCACTCTTTAAGGCCACAAACACTTCCAACAGCATTTTTATAGTTAATTTTTTTAGATTTTGTAATGTTTCCTGTCAAAATCATTCATTCATGGCATTCAATTGCCTTCTCCTATAAACTCTGTAGGCAAATTGCAGGAAGCCAGACTTACAATATATATCTCACATTTTGTTTCATGCAAATGTCCATAGATGTGTGCAACAGAAACTAATGATTGACACATATTTAATTTTGCTTTGGTAAAAGTTAGAGATCTAATTCTGTCATCAACATCTCTAAACAGCACAACTTCAACAACAGACACAAGAAATAACCAACCAAGTCTTACGTCATTCGAGTTAATCAATCATTATGTCACCATGGTGATTGGGTATGATGGCATATAAATCGTATCATTCAGATAAATGCATTCGGAAGTCATTCTGCATCACAGACTCACTCTGAATCCAAATGTTCATCCGTAAAGTGTTGATGCACAGTAGAATGCTGCACATCAGCACGCATTGACAATCTATTCGATCTCTTGTGTATTGAAGATTACTATAGTTTCGTGAGAAACTCAAATTGCTACAAATATTTGCCCATTACAAACTGTCAATGACTCACCAATGCTGCGGTTAGTCTCCCAGAGAGAAAGTGTTCAGTCACAGTGATACCTTGTTCAATAAAAACATTTTTAAAATCTTCTAACTTCTTCCAGTCTTGACCTTCTTTTCCGTCCCATTCAATGTATATCTGAAAGATGCAACTTCTTAAAATAGTCCAAAGTTGATGTGTATGTATGCGTATCAAAATAAGTGTCTACAATTAATCCACCTACACTACTAATTTCTCAAGGATGAAGTTCATTGAACAGATATTAAACTAGAAATAGTGGCAACATAATAGCTGAAACTCATTGTTTGTACATTCAGTTCACGCTTGTTCATCACAAACATCAACTGTCAGGTGTGCACATTTGTTTGTCCAAACTGCATACACTATGTTACTTTTATTGATTGTTACACAAACATTAGGTTACCATTTGTAACTAGTATCATCAGCATTTTTACCATATATATACATATGATACTGCGAGTAGCTCGACATCTTCAGTAGCCTACCGGCTGCGTCTGTCTGTCGGCTGCGTAGCCGAGTGGTGAGAACGTCTGTGCAACGTTCGAAAGGACGTGGGCTCGACATAGCTTCAGAGCACACGGCTGTGTCTCGGCAAAGACACTTAATGGCAAGCCAAAATAAGGGGAGTAGCTGACTCAAAGATTATATGTCACTTTGCTGCTTCATGTCGTCTGTTGTATCGCATCTGTGATCGCAGTGTACCGTATGTTATCGCAATGGGCGCAAATAACAACACGATTATTATTACCCTAGTTTGATTTATCTTTCCATAGCTTACCATAAAATCACTATCATCCAAATTATTAGATGAAGCACAACGAATAATTCCACACTGCCATCGCAACTTGTCACAGGACTCTGTTTCTTCATTATCACATACTAATATTCTTTTTCCAACAAATCCCTTCTTTTCACTAAGTACATTCATTCTTTGTAATACAAGTAAACAAAAGTTTAAAACAGGTTAGCAAATATTGTTTCAAAACAAGTCAAACATAAAGTTCAACAACAAAAGATGTAACTTGTTGCACAAGTCTTGACAACAAAGCTACACAGTTAAATTATCAACTGAAGAATATTTATATTTTTTAAAGAATAATTATCATTCTCAGGTAGTTATAAAAAAGTAAACAATCAATATTAATCTCCCAACGAACAATGTGACAACAGATTGCGGTGCCGTAGGCCAAGGGATACAGTTTGAACAACGACTTTTTGATACAAAAGCAAATATACCGATATGATTTTTAGCATTTTTTAGATGTTGCTATTGAATATTTTAAACAAACGCAACTATTTTATATCTTTACTTTTTAATTTCATGTAAAATGAATAACAATATTGTGCAAATGCATTTCAAAGCAGTCTAGACTATTTGATGCAAAACTATTCGATATAGATGATTTGCTGCATATATTGAAAGCAGAATCCTTCAACACTGGACAACTCACTGCATGAGGCAGTTTACTGCCAGATTGGTTGACATGAGACAAGCATATGGCCTATTCTATTTCATCAGTGAATATCTCATTATCTCACTGACTAAATGGAGCTGATTAGTGCACTAGCTAAAACTCTTATCGCTTTGTTATCTCTCTTTCAAAATTCAAAAACAAAACTTCAACATTTTATAATATACATTTTTTTGTTTTGTCACATTTGCGTTTCGTTTTTAACATTTTATACATTTTTTGTTTTGTCACATTTGTGTTTTGTTTTTGAATAGGCTGTATAAACAATTGATTCATTGAAAGTTGAAATGGTCTAGTTATATTCTTGCTTAACAATGGCATAAACCTGGCCTTCCCAGCTATCAAGGTAATAAAGACAAAAGCAATCTATTTGGACAAGTTATTTGGACAATCTATTTGGACAAGACAATCTATTTGGACAAGAAACAATAACTTACACTGGATATCAAACCTCAATCGTCTTAGGCTACTGTGTGATGTGCAGTCTAACCATAGAAAGAGCTCAACACCTGCTCTCCTGGGCCACATTGAAACGGGCTTTTGCCTGAGGATGGGTTTCTTTTATGTCCGGTTTTCTTTCTCCATCCTATTATTATTATTATTATGACTGCTCATCCACATCAATATTGGAACTGGCAAATTCAATCCACAACACTTTTCATTAGGCTGTCATTCAATACTACATGTGTGCTTCTCTGTTTTTGTTTTATTTTTTGCTATTTGTTTTTTTGGGTTTTGTAGCCGTGCTAACTACTGATATATAGCCTACTACATACGGTAATTTTTCATTCAGGCACGTTTTAAACCTTTCAAGGTTTTGCCATCTTTTCCCGTTCGTTTACGTGCTGGTAGGTTTACATCGATTTTTGTAGTTAGTATCTTTTTCGTCCCGGACGCGTTAATGACGAAAAATAAAATGATTGATTGATTGATTGTACATTAAAAAGCTGACATTGTTTGATAATACTTCTATATCTAATATCTATAGGCCAGTAGCTACAGAAACTGGTGTAAATATACAAGGGGACTCAGCAACTGACTTTCTTATAAGGCTAATTAATAAAAGTACCTTTTTGGCATATTTAAATTTTGTGAAACTTATTTGTCATTAACTGTAAACTTTGGTATGACTTTAGTCCTGTTTTACAGGTCATATAGGCTACCTCTCGTTCACGAAGACAAGGCTAATAGCTTACCTAAGTGTACACTGACCCCAACTTCCAGTATATTTAGCCCTACTTAGTAAACAATTTAACTCTTTACCAGCCTATCATGCTTTGTTTGAAGGATAAATAGCTTAGCCTGCCCTAACAATAAAACCGACGGGCTGCTGTTTCAGCCCGTTTATGGCTGTTAGTAATTAAATTTTGAAGTCAGAAATAAGTTACCGTAGATTAAAAATTTACAGAAACTGACACCACAAACTTAACACCAAAAGCTACCTAAGTTCAGTAAACAAAACCTTTAAATCAGTAAAAATCCTTTAACCTGAATCCACAGCAACAGGTAGCCCTGCCTCAACAACTTCGCTTTCAGCTTTGCCGATCAAAGGTTGCTCTATTCTCCACTAGACGCCGTTTGTCAATTTGTCTCATTCCAGATTCCACTTGTTTTGTTACGTCAGAAAGACTTAATTTTTGTAGCGGATCGGCAGTACGTGAGGACAAGCTGGCAGCAAGCTTAAAAATACGAATGAAGAAAATACTTTATTTGCGTTGAAGTTGTGTTGTTCAGAAAAAGCAAGCATGCTATCATCCATTTCACTCTTTCTTGCTTAATTTTAAGCCCTAAATCTTGGGGGAAAACAGCCTTTTTCCTTCCGCCCCGATAGCTCAGTTGGTTAGCGCGTGACTTCGTGAACGAAGAAGCTTCAAGATCAAGCGGCGCTGGTTCGACTCTAGGGGTACCGGTATGCGCTTGAGCAAGACATTCTAAGGACAGATTTCAATTCAGCGGCACCTAATGGATGGAATAAATAATCCTCCGGTAACTACACTACAACAATGGGAAACTTCACTCCGTCAATCTCGGTGAACCGGCCTTGCGTGAGTGGTTCAAAGCCTCTACATTACAAGTAGATAAGACATGATTGTATAAGAAGTACAATATGTTATGGAGCTGAAAGATGGGCTGTGAGAATCGAAGATATGAACAAAATGGAAGCTACAGAAATAAGAATGGTCCAAATGATGTGTAAAAAAACTTGAAAGATAAAATTAGAAATGAAAGTAGGCCTATCCATGAGTTGACGAAAGTATCCATGAGTTGACACAAGGACACAAGTAAAAAATCTCCCTAAATTCTTTAGAATCCACCGTTTGCGATGGTATGGCCATAAGGCTTTAGCAATGACACAAGTTTAACTTTAGCAATTAACACAAGTTTAACTCCAACAACCGAAAGCATGGACAAAGGGCTGCAAAACCTGGTGGACCCATGTTAGCGTGACAAACGCCAGGTTTCATCCATTGGAGAAGAGACAAATGAAAGATGAAGATACTACATGGGAATGGGATGACCAGGGCCTGATTAAGGCTCACGGGGGCCCGAGGCACAGCTAAGTTTAGGGGGCCCTATTGGCAATAGCTTTCCATGTAGTCTCTGCGAATGATGAAATATGGGCTAACAAAAAGTTCAAGAAAAACTATAACTTCATAAATATTAATTTAGCCAATTTACCTACAGCTTTCTAACAGTATGAACACTCTTACACTTGTTACAAAAATTATTGGATGAAAAATCTCTCTAACAGATTGGAAATTGAGCGCATTTGATACTGTACATGCCTACTGTATACACTATCAAAATGTAGCCAACACTTGAATTTGAACTAGCAGAGTTTATTAATGGTTCCTTAAAACCTATGAAAGTTTAACTTTTTTACGTATAATGGATGGTTGGCAAAAAATTCTGTAGCAAGTATATTTAAATTATGGTTGTCTGGTTTGGCACTAAACATCACTTAAATCACTAACACCAGTAACAACTTGTAGTAATATAAACAAGCTAACTAATTAAAAACTAAAAGCGGTAGTCATTAAAGAAATAAAAAACAATGTTTTTCACACTATAATTGTGCCAGGCCCTATTACGTAAACTGCGCAGTCATCATAACTCTTGTTGACTTTATTACAATTCACTGTTTTTGAAATGTGAGCTGGTTGACAGCAGGATTTCAGGATAGTACAAGAAAAAATACAAAGTTTTATAAAAATATTATGGCAGGCTATTCAAGGAATTATTAATAGCCTATGTAGCCTAACTAATACTAGTTCCATTTCATCGTGGTAGGCTACCAGTAATGGAATGTTAAATATAACAACTGTGCACACACTGGAACAACAACTTTTACTACCTACGCCTACGATACTAATGTAAAAAAAATTGGGGGCCCCAAAACCAGGGGGCCTGAAGCCTGTGCCTCGTGTGCCTCATGGTTAATCGGGCTCTGGGGATGACACCTGTATTCCATCTCTGCATTCAAGTTTAGGCTACGTCATAACTCCTATAAACGTTTTCTAACGTTTTCCTAAGGCAAAGGGTTGCACTAGCGACAACAATTAGGCTATAGCAAGTTTTCTTCCAACTATCGTTAAAGCATCCCAATAACAAAATGGAAACATCTTTGGAGTTGGAAAATCATCATCTGTCACCTTCATCAACTGTCAGACCTCCAGTTGCTTTAGGTATGTGGAGCCAACTGATTTTTTCAACTACTGTAATTCATCTATTTTAAACTGTTAGGTTTGGTGGCCGTGCTTAAATTTGCTTTCATCTATCCAGTGGTTCCCAACTTGGGGGTCGCAGAGCATTTTATAGGGGCTCGCGAAGCTGTTGCTCATGCCACAACAAAAGTGAATGTAAGTAGGACGAGGTACCGGTCCACTAGTAGTATGTGCCAGGCTACGTTTACATGACGTTTCATTGCGCCCGAAACGAAAATTTTTCCGTTTCGGTTAGTCTGCCAGACTCGTAGTCTGTTTGCATGCGATGACCGAAATGAGATTCGTGGCGGTCTGGATTTCATGTCGGTAGTTTCAACAGAAATGAAACCGAAATAAAGCGGTTGCGGGTGATGTAAACACACCGCAATGAGATCCTAGCAACGAGATTAGCCTTAGTGCTAGTAGTTTGTGGTCTGTTTAAGTATTTATTTGTAGTGTAGGAGGAAGAGAGAACTTGAACATTACATCAGTGCAATAGCTTTGTGTTTTTGAAATCATAATGATAGATATTTTCAACTGGGACTGGAATGCTGGTTGTTTAATTTAAGTGAGCAATTAGCAATTGCGAACCAGCAATACAAAGTCACTCTCTCAATTTTGGTGTGAAATGTATGATTCATACCCACAGATCAGACTGGCTCTGTCTAGCACGCAACCTCGAATTTCACGGTTAGCTGCAGACCTACAAGGTCAACCATCGCATTGATTTGTCAATAAATGCAAGAAAAACATTTTTAGTGCTGCCTTTTGTTGTATTATTTGTTAATAGTATAGGCTACTTGCATTTAGGAAAGAATATAAGTGGGGGGTCGCGGTATCTACAAAATTTTTTAAAGGGGGTCACCAAGACTAAAAGGTTGGGACTTGGGAACCACTGAATACGTATCCTTTAAATTTACCCCGCATGCACGTTTTAAACTTCTTTGGTTTTGCCGCCGTTTCCTTTTGTTGGTTTTGTTCCCGTAAACTGTTGGTAACTTTATCATTGCCGTTGTTTTCCGACAAAGAAAAATAAATTAAATTGAATTGAAACCAAAACCCAAACATATGCTTATAGAGAACATGAACAGGAAAAATCTGAAAACATCACCTCTCCACAGCAGTGATTCTCAGTGGCGCCGCCAGACCTTCAACATTGGGGGGGCAAAATATTGACAGTGCAAGACAGTAGCATAATCAAAAATTTTGAAAGGGGGGTGTTGACAGCCGGCGGGCGAAGCCCGATGGCGTGTTCGCCGAAGGCGACACTTAGCGTCGGAGGGTCTGGGGGGCCTCCCCCAGAAAATTTTGAAAAATTACTTTCAGTTTGGTGCATTCTGAGAGCATTTTCAACAAAATTGTGGGTATGAATATTCCTGTAAACTGGTGCTGTCCGGTGGCATAGCAAAAGGATAAGATCATGTTTTCTTCGGCATTTTTCGAAAATAATAATAATAATAATAATTTATTTGCATCAGACAAAGCTGTCCATATCCAAAACAAAACAACAAAGTAATACACAAACTGCAAATGCACAAATAACGAACAACAACAACGAAATAACATCAAAAAATAACAAAATAATACGCAAACTGCAAATGCACAAAATCTCAATAAATAGGCTAGGCCTATCTACTGTTACAAGTTTACAGACAATGGTACGGTAGCGTTACAAGTTAGAAGAACTGAAAGTATTGAGAACGATAAAAACAATCAGATGACATGGCAGCCATCAAAACTAGATAATAGCATACATAGAATTATTATAATGAAGACGGTAATTTGATATACGATGGCAATCAGACCTCATCAGGGAGGCAACAATAGAGTTAGACGATACTTCGCATCTTCCAACAAAAGAAAAAACATATTTCCGAAGTAATGCATCAAATGTTATGATGTTACACAAGACTTGATGTTCACGTACGCTATAGTGTTTCGGCAAATTGTGAATAATTCTAAACGCATTATTGAAGGCAACACGCAGACGATTAATGTCACGTTGATGATAATTTTCCCACAGATGACATGCATACATTGAAAAATAAAGCTAAGTCTCTATGTTTTCTTGTTGCTAATTCCAGACTGAGATATTTGAATGTTTGGTATTGGCAAAACTTGCTCTTTTAATGCAGTTTCGTTTAAAATTAGGCAAACTTTGTTTTAGAGACATAGGTTGATTGCTTTTTTTTGCGAGATTATCACAGTTTTATTATTTATCAATTTTCTCCTTAGTTGATTCAAAAAACGATCTTATTCCGGGAAGTCACTAACTTTTATGCTCTGAAGTCAACCCAAAGTTTAGAAAATGTAACGTCATAGAGGTCATGCATCTTGATGAGTGTCAAACAAAAAGCTTTGAGACAATGAAGTTATAGTTTAGGCTATTTCTGATATATTCAAGTTTTGTATAACGAATAGCTGTTTAGATGTTAATCTAGATCGAACAAGCGATCTCAGCAGTTGCAGATGGCTTGCATCCTTGCACAGTTTGACGAGAAACTGCATCATAGGCTAAAACTTTTCTTGTAAACAATGTATTAACATCCGTAAATTCAATTTGAAAGGTTGAAACCCCCGAACCCCCTTCCCTTGGCTACGCCACTGGTGCAACACATGCAAGACAGTGGTATATTATTTAATTTTTCTTGTTTTCTACCAGGGCTGGAAAAAATGTTTAGCTTCCCGAGAATCTGTTTTTTAGAGAAAAAATTTCCCGCGGCTTACAATCACGATAATGAGAACCTTATATTTTACTGATCTCCGGAGCTGACGTAAACCTTAAAAGTCATGTCGACATATTCTTGATGCCCCCCTTATCGAAAATTGTTCTTTGTAATACCGCTTTGAAGGAGGATTACGACTATGAACAAAAGAATAAATTTTAAACTTCATTTTGAATTGAAAAGACATGACGTAATGTCTTCCAACCTTAGTTATATATTTTTTCATTACGTAACGTCTTGTAGGAATAAATTGAAAATCAGTATGATCACTCAAAATGAAAGCAATGGGACTACGAATCCTCACTAAACCAATCTATCAATAGTCTTGTTGCACTGAAGATGACAACCTTATATTTCACTGATCCCCGGAGCTGACGTAAACCAGGCATAGATCTGTTGACTCAATGCAAACCCTTTGAAGGTTGGGGGGGCTGTCAATTCAACTTTTTTGTATCAACAGTTGTATCTCTAAAACCACTGAGGCTGCGACTACGAGATTTCTTGACTTTTCCTAACTTTTATTCACCTCTATTGAGCTGAAATTTTGAGCGAATAAAGGTTATAAATTGAAGATATAAGGCATTTCTCAGCACATCCTCTAAAATATTTCATATTCTATTGTGAAACATTTTCCCACCAGCTGGATGAAAGTAGTCTAATTAATTTGGCCCATGTCTCGCTAATCCTAACTGTTTCACAGCGTGAAGGGCATTGGCTGTATGTAAAATAATGTATAAAAATTAATCACAACATTACTATGCACGTTCTTCATTACTCTACCAAAAAATAATGTGTAAACTTACGCTACAAATGACACTCATAAGTGACCTCAACATTTCAACGTATATGAGCAGTTCTAAAATTCACATAGTTTTAATTTTCGGATGTGCTCAGCGTGAATAATTTTACAAAGTGAATCCCAAATTTTGAAACCGTGCCAAAATAACAGAGATATCACTCCTAAAGCATAAGAAGAATTGACAGCCCCCCCTCCCCAAACTGAGCAAGACTCCAGGAGCCCAACCTTCTAAGGGTTAAAAGTCATGTCGACTTATTCTTGATGCCCCCCTTATCGAAAATTGTTCTTTGTAGTACCGCTTTGAAGGTGGATTACGACTATGAACAAAAGAATAAATTTTAAACTTCAATTTGTATTGAAAATACATGACGTAATGTCTTCTAACCTTATCACATTTTTTTCATTACGTAATATTTACCACCACCAAACCACTTTTGACGATCGAATTTGTTAATTTATTATTTGGTAAAATGTTTAGATGATGTCACGTCATTACGCTGATTTGAGATATAATTTCATTCATGACGTCGTATGGATGAAAAACTTTTACAAGTTTTATACTCTGCTGAGATTAAAGAAGAAATATAAATGATAAATATTGGAGAAATTGAGTCTCCTTTACAACTTAAGAATCGAACAGCTCAAAACTGCTGAAACAAAACGTTTTGTTTAAGTGAAAGAATCACTGCAAGCAACCAATGCCAAAATGCGCGCGGAAGAAGTCATGGGAGTGTGAGATATCAAAAATTTAACAGGTTGTTATTTTTCTACATCAATGTGACGTTAGTTAAAACTTCAAAACGTCTATATCTTTGCTTCTGTAGAAAATCTTTTAATCTACTGTACGATTTAGTCATCAAGGTTTTCCATACATTTTTTAAAGAGAGAGCTTTTACCTCTCCCCCCCTCTTGCAACTTGAGTTGACTTACTTGAGGTTGGGATCCAAATATTAAAAAAAATATATTATTAATAAAAAAATAAAAAGATGATGCCCAAAACATTGGGGGGGGCAGCTGCCCTGCCTGCCCCCCCCCCCTGCCGACGCCATTGGTGATTCTAGAAATAGACTATGACTATTGACTATGAATTAATTCGTAGATCGGCCAGAGAACTACCAGAAGCTTTTTTGTCAAGTAAATTATAAATTTCATAAATTAATACTAATAGGCCTAGTTTTTTGTCTGGATCGTCCACGAAAAAGCCAAATTGTAGCTTACGGAAAGCAGCCACGTTACGCCAGTCAGAGATACATCCTCATCTAATCCAAAGTCCAGCGATACTTTTAGGATGAAAAAAAAGACACAGCAACTCTCAATTTCATACCTACACACATAGGCGTAGCCGGGGGGGCGAAAGGGGCCACGCCCCCCCAAATTTTTCAAAGTTTGAATTCCAAAGTTAAGCCCTTTGTTGAAAATATAATAAAATTTGTAGAAACTTATAACGTTTTCCAAGTCATCTGGCTATTAACACCCGCAGGGACTTGTTTTAGACTCACAGAAAGACACCAATAAATTTTGCAAATCGTAAATCGAGCAAAATTTACACGATTTACGAATTTTTTAACTAATCTGTGGAAGCAATTTTAGAATCGCTTACTCTGTTGAGTTTTTGTGTAGCTGAGGTTTTGGTGTTCTTTAATTTTAGCCGCAGTTTTTGCTCGTTCGTGTGTAAGAGCTACCTTTAATAAGTTAATAGCTGTTCATCTGCTAATGAATTTCATAGAAATATTACCTTAAAAGTGTTTCCAGAAAGCGCTATAATCCATTATTTGAGTGTAATTTTGCAAAAAATTTCCGGGGGAGCATGCCCCTGGACCCCCCTAGAATACGCGTGCCTTCGGCACGCTCTACCTCCACCCTCACCACTTTTGTTGCTTCCCTTGCTCAACCCACCAGGATGGGCCACTGCACATCAGGTGGCGATGTCTTAAGTAAAACACTTTGTCGTTCTCTTCAATTCATCAAATATTTGCTCCCCCCCCCCAATTTTTTTTCCTGGCTACGCCACTGCCTACACAATAAACTTTGCAGGTCTGCCATGAAAAAATTGCATCAGAAGCTGATGTGACACTAAAAGACATCAGCGAAGCAGTGAGCGTTTTTTTATTATATCAGAAAAGTGTCTGTTTAGGTAGGCTACCGTAAGTAGTAAAACTTTTTGAAATGTCCAAAATTTTCAATCCCGTGTTCAAGTTGGTAAACATTACTTTTCAACGCTATAAGTAAGATTTTTAGTGTTTCTGCATGTTTCTCCATCTTTTGAGAGGGTTAGAGCAAAATAATAGCTCGTAAAACTACGATGTGATGACGTTAAATTATCAGCTGCCACTCATCGCGTTGCTGCTCGGTTGATCGAACTTTATCCTTCGCGTGACAGCAAACAGCGATTAAGCGTTTTCTTGTTTATGATGTAATCGCCTCAGGGAAACTTTCGTGGTCGCATTGTCACCAGTTATGACCAGTTGACCACTGCTTAAAGTTTGCAACGTCAAGACAAGTTGTGAAGCAACGGATGAGAATATACGTCAAACCATGTCAAACGGAACGTTGAAGCAACGTTGGAAATATTCACCAGTGTTGACATCATGTAGTTTTAGCAACTTGTTGTGGTGGAGCTGGCCAGATGACGTTGGTATGTTACAACTGATCAGCCGCCCACTGCATTGTCTGAATAGAAGCACAACGCGATTGCACGTGAAACAATAATTGCACCAACAGTTATTATTAGATTGGTTTGTTTCTATTGTTTCATGAGAAAGATATGAAGCGACACACGCAAAGCTTAGGCCAGACTGAAACGTTCGCCACGTTACTAGGTTCAGCTGCTCTGGAAGGTTTGAATAAGAAGTCAGAGAAATATACAAACTACCAGAGGAATTAAAAAAAGTTGTTTTTGCAGTTTAGGGGAAACAGCATTTTGAATTGTTATAATTGAATACATGAATTTAAGAAAACAAGATGAGACCAATTCCAACAGAGGTGTTTTCAAGATAGATGCGTTTCAATTGTTTTGGTCATTTGCTTTAGTGATGGAATTTCGATAATGGTCACATGCTTAGGTATCAGTTAGATATAATGGTAAAAAGTATTATGTCTAAAAACGTCACTTAGTGAAGATTCTGTTAATGGGGTTGTATGGGGTTGAAAAAATTGTCCGTTTTCCCAGGTATCATTTAGAAAATACTGCAAGCGATAGAAAAAGCACAAAAAGTGAAATCCGAAACGAATGACATTGAGCCCTTGTTGAATTCACGTATTTAGTTGTTGCTGTTCTCAACCGCAAGTTTTCTATTGTAACAGATTTTCAAACAAGTCAGTTTCGATAGCGTCATATAACCAACAAACAGAGTGAAAGCCATTATGACGCTATGAGCCTCGTGATTAGATCACGTGACAATGTGACTGATTGCTTCAGCAGCCAAGCCATTGAACATAGTGGCAACCTCAATCATTGTGGTTTTGTGACCTCACAAAAGAAATCGATACCATGCCGCTCAGCGATCCAATGGGCAATGAAACATGGCTCGGGAGGTTGGTCTGCCGCTGTTGGTCCTTGTTTCGTCACACTGCTGGCTTGTGGAATTTGTGAATTGTCTTTAACTTTTGACGATTCTGTGCAATCGCGATAACGTTTCTTGACGTAACAAAGCAGTGACAATTAGTGGGGAAATGTTTTGTTTTGAGTCGCATGGTTGATTCCACGTGACCTCCTGCACGCGATGGTGAAATCTTGTCAGCCACCAGAAGATGACGTCACAGATAGACATCTGCTGAGCCAGTGATTTTCATGAACGAGGCTAGGTGGAAGGCTAGCAAGTGTGGAAGTAAAATGTTTTATGATCGAACAAAGTGAGTTGATCACAAGCACGACTACCTCAGAGTGCTTTCCTGGAAAAGTCTCAGTTAGGCTACGCAGAAACAACAAGTAGGGTAGATAACGTCCGACTATCAATCCTTCATTTCTTATTGGTGGTTATTAGAGGGAAAGCCCCGGGTGAAGGATTTGCAAGGAAAGAGGGAGGGAACAAAAGATGATTCTTCAGCTTCTACTAAACTACGTCAAACAAGTCGCGATGCAGCCCGCAGTTTGAGGGCGTTGCTGTTTTGGTTTGAAAGACTGACCATGTTGCCAGGTTTTAATTTTGTAAAAAAGGTTAATTTGTTGAATAGGTTTGCCACTCCTAAGAAAACAGAAGTTTTCCTTGTCTCAAAAAATAGTGAAAAATGTTTGGGTAAGGTAGTGTCAGTGGTTTCATCGGGTGCAACTTAATTCGTACCCTCATTTTGTACTCTGAAAAGATCGAGAGAAAAAATAGCACAAAGCCGAAGTCGCTGATCGCAACAAAGCCGAAGTCCCTAATCGGAGTTTCCGCAAAAATTTAAAGTTAGGGTTAGGGCTAGGGTTAGACGAAAACTCCGATCCGTGTGCTATTTTGGCTTTTTTTAATTTTTTTCTCGATTTTTTCAGGGTATGAAATGATGGTACGAATTGTTCAGGGTACGAATTAGGTTGCATCAGGTTTCATCGAGGAAGTCACAGTCGTAGATTATATACAAGCCTTTAATGACCTTTTGCTCTGCTAATTCAATAAACTTCACTTCATCCTAGACAGCAAATCAACCGTTTTTTACATTGATTCTACGTCTACAGACATTGAGTTATGAAAAAACGATGAAGTGATTTTCAATCAGAGCGCGGAATATTTGTGTCCGTGAAAGATTGATAGGTGTTCAGCAAAAAATTTATTGGTTTGACCAGTGTTCCATAGGACACCGGTGGAAATATCACAAGAGCTTCGCGTTTGTCTCCGCAATTCCTGCCTGACTATCACCTGTGTGCTCATCCAAAGAGGCGCACTGAGAAAAAATAAAAGTGAATGAATTGTCGTTGAGTAGTTTATTTTATTACATTATTATAAATTTTCGTTTGTTGTTTTGCAAGATTATTGTCATGGTAAACACTGTTGTGAAGATTTATGCATGAAAATAATCTTCCAAAACAACAAACGAAATTTTATAATAATGTATTAAAATAAACTACTCAACGACAATTCTATCACTTTTATTTTCACCATCTCATCACTGCGCTTGTCATCTGTTCAGGTTTTCACAAACAGTACATGTGTTCATAAGCTGCTATGACGTGCGATGACGTCACTTAGGGATTTGTTACGTGACCAGTTCCGTTTGAAAAGATTCGGATTTGGAGACTGCAGAAGAAAACAATTCCTTCAATTTCAGGTGAGCATCGAGAAGCGAGCATCGTCGCGTCGATGATGAAATGGAAGTTCCACACTTTCAACATATTCAGTAGACAAATGACATGAACGCTGCTTGTGACGTTCCCAGTTAGAAAACAAACCTTTTTAGCATTGATTTAACATCTGTCAACGTTGAACCGATGTAAAAACTAAAAAAATCTGATTTTTAATCTGAAATAAAGAGGGTTATTTGTTGCTGGGAACAAAAATGTGAAATACGAGAAATTGATTCGTGGCTTATATTATTCTCAGTCTCCAGACAAGAGAATACTCATCATCTTCATCATTAAGTTCTTTCCTCTCATCGAGAGTTGGAGGCAATGAGACGCCAAGTTTCTCTGTTGTGGCATTTTTTAACTGCAGTTTTGTAATTAAGTCCTGACCAGTCTTCAATATCATTAGTCCAAATTCTTGGTGGTCTGCCCCTATTTCGTTTGCCGTTCATTTTTCCTTCTAGTAGTTGTCTCTGAATGGAATTATTGCGAATCATGTGGCCAAAATATTTCAATTTTCTTGATTTAATTGTTTGTAGAATTTTCATGTTGGTTTGTATTCTGGATAGTACATCTTCGTTTGCGATTTCATCCTTTCATATAATTGTATACAAAGGATACTAACACTTTCTCAGTGGCCGCACCAACCACTACTCAACATGAATGCCCATTCCCTTGTAGCACGCTCAGCGATAGCCCGAACAACATTTAATTGATGCAATGAATATTTATCCCATTGCGAAAGCGTAACTCGTGAAGTGTTGCCCCTGACAGGAAATCAGTCGTGTTTTACATCGATTCAACATCTGTAGATGCTTGCAGAGGTTTTGAATCACTGGCGTAATAATTTGCTGCTGATGTTTTGTTTGTTGACCCAACTAAGGATTTCAACGACAGCTTCCTCCTGGCAATACCTGAGCGGTCACGAGTTGCTCTTCGTTATCAACGATCTTGATTGTCTCATTGTTTCATCAACGCATCATAAGCCTGTTTGTAAGCCATTGTTTGCCAATAATTGACAACTGTGTTTGCAGTGGTCGCCTCACCGAGTGTACTTCCTTCTCTACCGCGCCTTCATCTTCCTTTACGTCATGGCTTGGCTCATCACTGACGTAGTGATCAACAAAGATCCTTATTACATCACGTACTTGACGCATTGGGGGGAGATTGTGATGTTTCTCTATTTCGGTAAGTTGGTTTGCATCATTGATTTCAAGATTCCATTATTTCTTACGGCTTCTTGCACCACAAAATAGCTTCGTTCAGTGGCGTAGCTAGGGAATGCTAGGGAATGTGCATCCCGGGGCGGATTCAGATTTTGCCGCCCCTTCAAGAAAAAGCATGTGAAAATGAAATGCGTTTTTTATCAGATTATAATCAAAATCAAAAATCGTAGTCTGAAAGTGCCGCCCCCAGACGTGCCGCCCGGGGCGGTCCGCCCCCCTAGCTACACCACTGGCTTCGTGTGTTTATGTTTGTATCTTAATGCAGTGAAAGTTCTTGAATTCACATCCTCATGCTCCTGTAAGCATCTAGCTTGCTGGATTCGTCACAAAGAAGCTATTGTTCCAAACTAGACGTGAGGGCCGAACATTGATGCATTTCAACTTGTCCAAGGGGTTTTCAGTTTGAACCCCCAAATGGGAGCAGGTCTACTTTATGAATCTGTTTAAAAAAGCTTTGCACCAGAATATTGATAACCGGATTTTTATCCTCTCAACCTCGCAGAGTAGAGCGATTGCACCGACGAAAGTCAACCACGAGAGCACGCGAAGTTGAAAGTGTGAAACAATTTAAACGTTTTGTTTTGACGTAACCTAAAAGACCACCGGGTTGACTTATGAGGGTCATCCCTGTCAGCCCCAGAGCGATTATATTTCTTTCCCCTCAATCAGCGTTTCCATTGCAGCGTCATCCTTCCTCATCGCGACTTGGTCTTCTTCCGAACTCAACGCTCCGGTCGATGCAAGTGAGCAAACATTTGGTCACGCTCCACTGCGCTGGTACCACCTGATCACGTGGGGCATGCTGAACATCTACGTTACAGTGGCGGTTATAATAACAATCTCCTACTGGGTTGGAGTCGGGGAGGATCTGATCGAACCCACCAAGTCCCACCCCAGCGTCAATGTCCATGTCCACGTCATCAACTTTGTGCTGGCCGTCGCCGAGTTGACCTTGAATGACCTCCCGATTAGAATCCTGCATTTCTATTGGCCAATGATATTTGGCTTTGTCTACGTCATGTTCACCCTCGTCGTTCATTGGTCAGGAGGTCCATCGGCGATATACGCGGTGGTCAATTGGTCAGAACAACCGGGAATGGCGGCAGGGGTCGTTTTCGGACTACTCTTTGTCGCTGTACCTGTCTTCCACGCCATAATCACTTTCCCGCTGTTCAGAATTAGAATTTATTTTTACCACAAATACTTTTCTAACTCGACACGGAATCACCCTTCCTTTAAAATATCCCCAACCCAGCCCCAAACAAACGAAATTCCAGTAAACACAGTGAACCATATCGCGATCAACCTCACGGAAGAACTGACCAGGCTATGACGTCATCAATCCAGCACCTAAAATGTCGTGGTCGCCATTTCAAGACGCCATAGCCTATCATTGCAACCTGACATTGTTCATGCGCCAAACAAAAGTTCCTTGTGAATGTTCCACTGAAGCAGTGGAACTGTTTACACTTTTTAAAATTTTATATTTTTAAACATTTTATATATTGCAAAGTTTTATTTATTTATTATGACGTCACTGTGCATGCTGTTGCCGCTTAGTTGCCATGTTTCTTTCAATTATTTTTTAGTTTCCAAACAACTGACGCGCGATAACAAGATATGCAATGCACTGTCAGCACTTATCTAGAATAAGTTCAAAATAACGTTTCGTCGTTTGTTATTTCATAATTGGCCGCATGTGGAGGATTGCCACCCATTTCTTCTTATGAAACTGAGCAGCACAATCTGATTCGGACTTCAATTATTGTAGTCCATATATAGCATTTCATAATTCGTTTTCGACTGTTGATGTTAGTTTTACGCATTGTTAATGTATTTTTCATTGTAACAAAGTTGTTTCTTGCTATTTCTATTCGTCTCAATGTTTCCGTATCGCTTCTGCCATTTTCAGTTATTGTGTGTCCCAGATAGGTAAAGCTTTTGACTTGCTCGACCAGAACTCCGTCAATAATAATATTTATTTATATGTTTTAGTTTTAACAAGGGTGATTTAACACAAAAGAAATTCAAAAAGTGACAAGTTTCCTGAAATTTTTATTTTGAAAGTCTAGCATTCAAAAACTTAGTTGTGATGTCATAAAAGACTCAGCAAAGTAAAAATAAAGGAAACCGGCTCAGTGTGACCACAGTCTAATATAGAGACTGTGGTGTGACCATGCGGATTCAGAAAAAACTTATGTTTTTGGACTTATTCATTTCAATTGATTCATTAATTAATTGAATTTTTATCCTCGGTCTGGGAAAGCTTATTGCAGAGCTCCTGGCAGTATCGCATACGTGTAGAGCAGGGGTTCTTAACCTTTTTTCCTTTATTACCCATTTCTGTCCAGATCAAAGTCCCATTACCCAAAATCTAATTTTATCTATTTTGACAGATTAAAAATATAAAACAGCGTTATTCAACAAAAACATCATTTAATGCAAACAAGGACATCAATAATGTCAGTGAGACATTTTCTCTTTTTTTTCTGTACAATCGATGCAATATTGGATGCGATTTTGGATTGATTTAGTTTTGGTTTTTTGAATCTCTATCCTCGGACTAACAAAGCCTTGATAGGTTATTCCTGGTAGTTTCGCATACTTGTAGAGGCTCTTGAGTCTTGACACAGGGCCGGTTACCGAGATTGGCAGAGTGAAGTTTTCCGATTGTTGAAGTGTTGTTGCCGGGGAATTATTCCATTCACTAGGTGCCGCTGAATGGAGAGCAGTCCTGAAATTGGATACTGCACAACGCAAATCTGACTCCAGATCTAACAACTTGTTTCGGGATTTTGGTTTCAAAGTAACAACACTTGAAAATGCTGATTCACAGAGATAAGCAGAAGGGAACATAGTCAACAATGTTAGCTAGGCTATCGGATACAAGAAAAATCTTACTATAAAATGTCACAAAAATAAAATACATAAAACCAGCGACAAAAATGATGAGAAAATAAATCACTATGACGAAACAATTATAAAAATGATAAAATATCACTGTGCTTGTTTGGTTGTTTTGAACGGACTCAAAACATCAAAAAAAGTGTGAGCTATAAAGCAACTTTACCATTTACAGCTATGACATTGTTTGTTACATCTATAATTCTACATTATTCCGGTTAAGCAGATTACCCACCTGCTATCCTGAAATTACCCACATGTGGGTAATTACCCATAGGTTAAGAACCACTGGTGTAGAGGCTTTGATTCACAGACGCAGGCCCGGTCGCGAAATTTTTTTCTCACGAACTTTCTGTCTCATTTGCATATTTCTGTAAGCGTAGCCATTACTGTTTTTTTGTTTTTTTTGTTGTTTGTTTATCTTTATCCTGCATTGCGGGAAAGCGGACTTGAGCGCTATGCATCGGTGTACGCCTTCCGACATACACCTGACCCACGCTGCAGCCGACGGCAATGTCTGTTTCCGGTTGTCTACTCTACTTGGTACTACCCATTACTCGAAATCGATCACTAGGTAGAGGCAATTATCGTAAAGTTTCTTGCCCAGAGAAACAACAGTAAGTGCGGGTGGCTGGAGTCGAACATGCAGGCTCTCGACTGCGAGCCCAACGCGCTAACCACTCGGCCACGGCTGCCGCGCGTAACTGTTTTTACCGATTTTCGCCTTCACAGCAGCCGATTTTCGCCCTCCAGGTCCAAATGTAAACATTGAATTTGAAAAAAATACGTAGCCTGGACTCCGGAGACACACCTAGTCTAGTCAAGTTTAAAAAAGTTGAGAAAAGAAATTGATTCTGGTCACTGGTCTAAAAGTAAGATTTTCCGAATTGATTACGAATTAACCCTAACCCATTAGCCCTAACCTTACTTTTTTTGAAAAGCTTTTGTGCACCGCAAAAATTAATACTCCTAAAGAAAAAAAAATTGACTTCGATGGGCGTCGAACCGATGTCCTCACGATTATGAGGCAAAAGACGAAACCACTAAACCAAACGCGCCAACGAAAAATGCTTGCATTCACACGGTATAAATACAAACTCTATGCGAAGTAGCCAAAAGGTCTTGGGAAAAAAAATTTCGCGGCCCGGTCATCGACCTTGACAGAGTGAAGTTTTCGATCGTTGAAGTTTTACTGCCAGGAAATTATTCCATCCATTAGCTGCTTCTCCGCACAATTTTTCAACTCTAGAATTGAAATTGGATGTGTCACCTTGGATAAGCTGTCATTACGTTCCAAAAACTACAATGAGTTGTTGTAGTTTGGTTCTTCGATGGTCAGTTGTCACCTTTTGAGGCGCCTGGTTTCATTTTATACTATCTCGACGAAATATCTTTTTTGACTGTTGCGTAATACGAACCTTACAACAACATCTCAGCACGCGGCCCCAAAAATCATTTTTCCTGTTATTTTTCTTGTGAGTTGTGCAAGACCTGCTATACCCAGACACCAAAATCCGTTATTTTTACATTAATTCAACGTCTGTGGCCAGGCGCGGATCTAGGAGTTTTTTTCGGGGGGGGCCAGAAAATTTGAAAAGCAATTAAACAGAAAGAAAAAGATAAAGCAGATATGAACAATGATACTACGACAGTAGCGTAGCCAGGAATTTTGAAAGGGGGGGTTTTGACGGCCGGTGGGGGGTCTGGGGGGCAGCCCCCAGAAAATTTTGAAAAATTACTTTGAATTTGGTGCATTCTGAGAGCATTTTCAACAAAAATGTGGGTATAAATATTCTTATAAAATGGTGCTGTCTGGTGGCATAGCAAAAGGATAAGATCATGTTTTTTTCGGATTTTTCGGTAATAAACCTAAGTCTCTATGTTTTCTTGTTGCTAATTCCTGGCTGAGATATTTGAATGTTTAGTATTGGCAAAACTCGCTCTTTTAATGCAGTTTCGTTTAAAATTAGGAAAACTTTGTTTAAGAGACATAGATACTGAAAGCTTCATTCTCAATATCGTGATGTCACACGAGTAGTTAATCATGTTGACTTATTGCCCCGTGTATCACCGGATGTGGTATCACCACAGGTAGGGTATAGGTAGGGTATCACCGGAAGTGGTATCACCGGAAGTGGTATTGACGGAAGTGGTATTGACAAGTGCCGTCGCCTTACGGGTATTGACATCTTGTGGGTATTGACATTTTGTGGGTATTGACATATTATATAGGTATATTCGGTGTGTTACGTCACTCTATGAAAGTTTATTTTATTAAATACGATAAACGATGATAGTTTTTGAAATATGTTTTCTGCAACAAGGACATGTAGTAATTTTTTGTTCACAAGTTCGGCAACAACATAAATGCCCGCACGGTAAAAGTATAATATTGGTTCGTTTAGTGTTTGATCAATTGTTGTTACTGTAGCATCAATTATATTTTGCACAAGTAGGTTAGAGAGTAGAATATATATTTGGTAACAAGGTTCTTTAAATATAAATTTCATTTTGTCAAAAGTAATGAAGTCGTTTGGCTTTACACAGCTGGTGTAATGAATGTTGGTTGTTCGATACGAACGTTAAATTAATGCAAAAGGATGTTGATTCAGTGGGTAGGTTTATAACTCTCTTGTGGATGTGCGAGCTCAGCCTGCTTCCTGTTTTGAGCGTGTTGAGACCTGTTCACTCACCAGAGGCTTGCCTATCCTAAGCAGTATATGTGTCAGGATATGATATAGCTTGGATTGCTTCCTGCAGCAGGTCTGTAATTAAGCCGTTGTAAGGTCTAAAGTCTATAGTAAGCAGAGTGTTTGAATATGAATTCACAACCAGTTCACATTTTCCAGATTTTCCTTGTGTTGATAGATTGTCAGATTATATCAGTTAAGTTTAGATGTAATAATTTGTACTGAAATATGTAAGCAAAGTTTAAGATTGAGTTGGTTATGGAATAATTAAAGCAGAAACAGGTCCCCAGGTTGATTTTGATTAGACGTTGAATCAGTGTAGAAAGAAGGTTAGAAAGAAAAACAGTTTTGGTTTAACGGATTACATTCAAATTACGTATGAGCGTTTGTAAATGACCTGATTTTAATTATTTTTCATCTTTGCAGGAAATAATCTATTGTTAAGTTGCGGGAAATGTAGGGCCTATTAATAATCCTTATATTTGATTTTAACACGAAAAATTAACATCAACACTCCAAAGCGAAATGCGAAATGTTATATATGGACTACGCTACTCTACAATGCAGAAACATGGACACTGTCATCACAAATGGTTAAACAAGGAGGATTCTCCGCCAGACCGACACTGATTGCAATAGCGAACAGCTCATCTTAAATTGGATACAAAATATAGCCTAATTCGAGGAAATTCTGAAGTTCGTTCAAACGCCAATGAAACTAGATTTGTTTTTTCTTTTAGCTACTTCTTCTACTGAAAGAAATATACAAAGACTTTTTAAATCAAAATGAAATACATGGTCAGTGCGGGGATCGAACCCGCGACATTCGCGTTATTAGCACGACGCTCTAACCAACTGAGCTAACCGACCAGTTTTTTACTGGAAATCTTGTTGTTTAATAAAACCTATGTGCTGACGGACAAAAGAAACAAGACACTGCAGTTCCAATCATATTTTATTGACAAATGGTGCAAAACAATCACAGAATAAAATCAAATTTAATACGCTTTTGAGGTCGTAACGCGCTTGGTGATTGATCCTTTAGGACTTTTAAATATTTGAGGATTTCTTGTAATTGGTGTTGATCTTCTGGAGTTGGCATGGGGCACGCTTCGAATGTTTAGATTGATTGAAGATTTCGTTATACTTTGATGAGTCTTTTGATCTGCGGATCGGTTTTAGTTTATTGTAAGGCAAATGACCAAAGGGTTGGTTATAATTATTATAATCTATGACGTGTCCAAAAAGCTTAATAAATACTGTATTTAATCATCTTCAACAGTAATAAATACTGCATTTTATCATCTTTTTGGTTAATCTTCGTTTCGGTTTATGTTGGTTTCGGTAAACTTTTATTTTACCAGGTCTCCGTTTCGCTGTAACAGTGGTTTCAGCTAAACCTTTATAGTAACGTTTGATAAATGTAACTAATCTGGAATAATGACGTAGGTCTAACTTCAGGCTTATCATGTAGGAATAACATTTACATTTTTTTTTATGATTCTTATTTACAACTAAACCATTCTATGATAATAACAACATGATGCAACTCAACACGCAACCACTAAATTAAGACAAAGAACCTCCTGCTCTGTATTGTTCAGTTTAGATCTGTGTAGCTTATCAGGTTCATAATGTAGCTAAGCATTTGTTTGATAAAGATCATTGAAACAGTAGTTTCAGCTAAACCTTTATAGTAACGTTTGATACATGTAACTAACCTGGAGTGATAGCTTGGTCAAAACAACGTAACTTTAGGCTTATCATGCAGGAATAAATTTTACATTTTGATTTTAGATGATGCTAATACCAGCTAAACAATCAACATTTCTTTTATACAATGAGAACACCCAAATGAACAGCTATAGAACAAATTGTTGCAACATATACTTCTACAATCTGAGGACTGGAAAAAAAATCAACAAACCTAGCGCAATCTACATCACAAATTGTTACCTTAAGACAAGCATGAAAAAATACAAACTCCAGCAGAGTGAGAGCACAAATTTTGCAACACGTAATGACACCTGCTGATTAAAACACACAAACAAATCTCTAAACACAGATTTTAACGTTACAAATTATGCAGCATAAAGTTTGCGCCTCGTTAGTTAATGTTTTTTTTTGATTTATCAATCATACAAACTGAAAGTTTGTAGCGTGTTAAAATTATTTTTGGTTGTTGGTTTGTGCAATTAAAAGTTTGTGATTTGTTAAAACTATTTTTCAGTTTAATAAAATTTAAGTTTGTGATTAATTTTTCGTGTATATGTTATTACAACAAAACTTTCATTTAACAATTTGTCAAAACTACTTTTTACTTTGTAGAACAAAACTTAACTATTTTTTTTTTTATTTAAAATGATTTTTCGTGTGTATGGTATTAGAATAAAACTTTTTAGGTTACGATTTGTCAAAACTACTTTTTAATTTGTAGAACAAAACTTAACTATTTTGTTTTTTAAAAATTATTTTTCGTGTGTATGGTGTTAGAATAAAACTTTTTAGGTTACGGTTTGTCAAAACTACTTTCTTAGTTTGTAAAACAAAACTTAACTATTTTTTTTTTATTTGAAATAGTTTTTCATGTGTATGTTATTAGAATAATACTTTATGATCTATTAAAATTATTTTTTCAGTTTTGTAAGTTGCAGAACTAACATTTTTAATTTCTTAAATTTTATTTCGTGCTAATGTTTTAAAAAGTTTTAATTTACAGTTTGTTGAAATAATTTTGTTTTCAGTTTTAAATTAAGGAGCTTAAAAGTTTGTAGTTTGTTAAAAAGTATTTTTAGTTGTTGGTTTTTGTAATGAAAAGTTTGTGATTTATTAAAATTATTTCTTCAGTTTTGCAAGTTACAGAACTAACATTTTTAACTTCTTAAAATAATGGGTTTTTTCGTGTTAATGTTTTAAAAAATTTTAGTGTACAGTTTGTTGAAATAATTTTTTTATTTCTCTCAAGAATAATACATCCGCTTATTTATTCTTTTTTTTTTAAAGATGAAGTATTTCCAGCAGCCATAAGCTTATTCCCAGTAACCTTAAGCGTATTTCCAACAACTTAAAGCACACTTATGATTTGCAAACTCTTAAATTGTTTTTATAATCTTAATCTAATAATCATAAAACACTTTGGATGTGTCTCATGAGACTTTTAAATAACAACACTGTTTGCTTAGGGTTTCACCTCCATTCGGTTCTGAAAGTTTCATTGTTGAGCTGTTGGATCCGTGATCAATCCCACGCTTACATTTGTAAAACGGATTAGTGTCTTGTTTATACTATGGTCACAAGTATTCTTTTTTCACATTTTTAACCCCTGTTATTTTTGTTAAACACACGCATGGTTTACTTTGTAGATGCTAAAATTTTATACTAGTAGTTTTATGAAGTATATTACTTTAAGTGATTTATATTTTCTACCTGCTACAACTACAATTTAATTTCACATTCATTCTTAGAGATTTAGAGATTACTTATGTATATTCTTCCTATTCCATAAGTACAATTCATCTGTAAAGATAATAATTACCTATAACTAACTATTTTGAAGTAACAACACATTATTTTTGAATCGTGGTACAGTAAGTTGTATTGCATAAATCAGTCTTAATGCTGTTTTATTAAAAACGTCTTTGGTAGGCTACATATGCGTTGCATTTTGCCAACTCCAGAACCACTGCACAAGATTGTTTAAGAAACAGAAGAAGTCACGGAGTTGCATTGTTTTGATGAAATGCTTTGACGGGTAAAAATTTTGTAGTATTGACGTAAATTTACCATTCAAGGGTTGGTAGTTTATAAGTTTATAACACAAGATTCACTTTAGTTATAACTTAAGATTCACTTTAGTTTCCTTGTTGACTTGCATAAGTAACTATTTAATGTTGTTTTATGAACTTTCATAACAGATTGCTGTTTCGTTAGGGTTCTTCAGTTTTATAAAGTTCAGTGCTTAAACTGTTTTGTAATTATATCTAACCTAATATGTAACCTCTAACAGATATACCAAACTATTTTATCACATTGAAAGATGTTTTTCTAGTAACCCATTGTTTTATACGTTCTATATGCCTCTTACTTTATGTAATGATTTTTCCACATCTACTTATCACCTAATTTCAGTGAGGTGAGGTATATTTAAGCCAACAACTTTCTATGAGTATCAATCCACAACTAAATTTTTTCACTTGAATTCATTGCTGGGTGAAAGCACACAAGCAGATCTCGGAAAAAAAAAAGATTATTTTATACCAGTCCTAATACATTGTCTTGTATTACATCCAAACCTCAAAATTTATCTGTTACACTGATTGATTTGTATAAAAACGAACCCATAGTTCCTTAATTCTTATCAAATTCGTCTAACGAAGTGGATCTTACGACTTAATCGCTTCCCTTAATTGGATGACACCCTACTGCTAGCATCTCCTGTTTGAAAAGCTAGGCACCTGCTATAGCACATAATTTCATGATCACGAGTTTTTACAGTTGAATTATGACTTAAACGTCGTTTTTTTTTTTTTTTTATCATAGTCAAAACATTTTTTAAATGAAATTGCAATAAACTGTTTTATGTTGTTTAAAAGAGACGTAATATAACAATTTTTAGGTGGGTCGTGCGTACTGAACACTAAGTTAATGTGTTGATATTAAGAACCAATGAACTAGAGTCCGCGTGGGATCGAATCCCACATCTAGTATTTCGATTTTGGGTTAATGTTTAGCACTTAATTCTGTTTGTTTTGTTTCTTAACCTCACGTCAGTTGCTTGTACACACGGTTGTGGTTTTTCTTAATCACAACAAGATTAACTTTTTCACATAAAAAACATAGAAATCTAAAAATTTGCCAATAAGTTCCTTTTGTTTGCTCAGATTCCAACATAAATAGATGAAAAATCGCTTTACCATGATCTATTTTACTATTTTCTGACAAACAATCAGGTTTTGGCAACACTTTTGCAACAACTTATTAGGTTTTTACGTGTTTTCTAGCTACAATCTAATTATCACGAGTTTACTTATAATAAAAACGGCGGATAAAAATAAAGAAACTCAAGATAGAATGATGTAACCTTCGTGATTTGCGATAATTTTGTGCCTACAAAATGTCAATTTTGAAACTGAACCAAAGTTAAACACATATAACGAATAACATTTTACTTGTTTGTATACAGAAATACCAAAAGTATTAATTATTTCCAACCATATAACGCCATCCATTCGTTTAGAATCGACATAACCCATTTTTTTTAAAACGAGTCTGAACACGATTTATATGAAATTAGCGGTTTATTTTAAATCGACTACAATATCGTTTCAAATTGATTTTGTGGCAAAAATGTTTATTTATTTACATCATGTAAAAGTACGATTTTTTTTTCATTGTGTTATTGTTTGGTAAATTTTTGTTAATATCTCCACCTCTTGTGTAACTTTAAGTGTTTTACAAGATCTAAGCAAAAATCAAACAGTCTGATGCATTTCATGGTAACTTTTGAACAGGTCTAAACCGGTTTTGATGAAAATATGCTTGAAAACACATGATGATGCTTTATTAATTGATCCACGTTTATCACCACGAGCCAAACCAGTTGCAATAATTTTGTTTCACAACATCAAAAAACTTTGTGTTTGTAGATTTTAACAATTGTTTGGTCTGTAATCGACTTTACCGGTTTGTTTACCATCAACTTACGTTTAAACATAAGAAAATTACTTGAACGTTCTACTTGGATACATAGTACTATAGCATTCACGCGTGATGATTACTTTTAACAACTGCAAACCAATGACGCCAATTTATTCAACAGATCCATTAAGCAAAGATTTGTTTAAGATTATCCGCAACTATTTCTATTGTCTTTTCACCATTGAATCAGTTCCTCAGACTTTCTTTTGTCGTGTGTTATATAATGTTTAATTCTTAAAAATATGTTATTTGAACAATTTTCCGCTTTTATGCTTATCCTCATCTCAAATAGATTGCTTGAGGACTGCATATTTTAATTGTTTCCATATTTTAGTAAAGATTTCTATGTTTCATTTAACTCTTTTATCTTACCCCTACATCTAAAATTATTGTTTGGTTCCTCTTAAACTGTCTTTTGGTCACATGTTCCTGGTGCTTCATCTTTATTATCTTATCTCACTTAGAATACACTGGTTTGTGGTTAATCTATGTAATACTGACATATACACCTGGTACTAATTATCACTTCCAGACAGTAGATTCATCCTCTTTATCTTCACTTAATCTTACAGTACAACGGCTTTAATCGTTCCAAACTCCTCTTCTTTAGTCTTTTTCTGATCTTATTGGCTCAAAACGTAATAAGTTTACCAACTAGTCTTTCTGTCTTTACATATCCATGGTATTTTACCGCCACTCGTGTGTTTTTCAGATATAAATCCAAGGATAAAGCTTTAATTTTGTGTAACATTTTCAAAATAACGTCAAACGATTTTTTAAGACATGTACAAAATATCATAAAATTGTGTTTGAACATAGAAACAAATAGAAAAAAATGTATATCTACGTAATACTTTTCACTAAACACAGATGCAAAATTGTTAAATCACTTAGTTTTGATGATCACTGTCTGTTACACAATAACAATCTATCTTTTGCTTGAGTAAACGTTTTTTTTTTCTTTTAGATAAGTCACAACATCTGCACACACCTTTTCCACAGTGATTGTCTACCAAAGTGGTGCTCCTTCCACAACACTTGTTCGAAATGTTTGTGGTGACGTACTTGTATTTAATATGATTGTGATGTGCTAACTGTAAGCTATCAAACAAAATCTAAGACACTGTGAAATATAAACCAAAGAGCATTTGTCAAGAAAAACTACAATATACTATAATAGAAAACTACTTTAACATATTCTATATAATTTTTAATAGGTATAATATGATATATATATATATATATAATAAAAATATAATAGAGATATAATTTTATAGGATAATCTGGTTATAATATGTTTTTCTGCACAAACCTGATTGTTTGTCAGAAAATAGTAAAATAGATCATGGTAAAGCGATTTTTCATCTATTTATGTTGGAATCTGAGCAAACAAAAGGAACTTATTGGCAAATTTTTAGATTTCTATGTTTTTTATGTGAAAAAGTTAATCTTGTTGTGATTAAGAAAAACCACAACCGTGTGTACAAGCAACTGACGTGAGGTTAAGAAACAAAACAAACAGAATTAAGTGCTAAACATTAACCCAAAATCGAAATACTAGATGTGGGATTCGATCCCACGCGGACTCTAGTTCATTGGTTCTTAATATCAACACAATAACTTAGTGTTCAGTACGCACGACCCACCTAAAAATTGTTATATTACGTCTCTTTTAAACAACATAAAACAGTTTATTGCAATTTCATTTAAAAAATGTTTTGACTATGATAAAAAAAAAAAAAAAACGACGTTTAAGTCATAATTCAACTGTAAAAACTCGTGATCATGAAATTATGTGCTATAGCAGGTGCCTAGCTTTTCAAACAGGAGATGCTAGCAGTAGGGTGTCATCCAATTAAGGGAAGCGATTAAGTCGTAAGATCCACTTCGTTAGACGAATTTGATAAGAATTAAGGAACTATGGGTTCGTTTTTATACAAATCAATCAGTGTAACAGATAAATTTTGAGGTTTGGATGTAATACAAGACAATGTATTAGGACTGGTATAAAATAATCTTTTTTTTTTTCCGAGATCTGCTTGTGTGCTTTCACCCAGCAATGAATTCAAGTGAAAAAATTTAGTTGTGGATTGATACTCATAGAAAGTTGTTGGCTTAAATATACCTCACCTCACTGAAATTAGGTGATAAGTAGATGTGGAAAAATCATTACATAAAGTAAGAGGCATATAGAACGTATAAAACAATGGGTTACTAGAAAAACATCTTTCAATGTGATAAAATAGTTTGGTATATCTGTTAGAGGTTACATATTAGGTTAGATATAATTACAAAACAGTTTAAGCACTGAACTTTAAAAAACTGAAGAACCCTAACGAAACAGCAATCTGTTATGAAAGTTCATAAAACAACATTAAATAGTTACTTATGCAAGTCAACAAGGAAACTAAAGTGAATCTTAAGTTATAACTAAAGTGAATCTTGTGTTATAAACTTATAAACTACCAACCCTTGAATGGTAAATTTACGTCAATACTACAAAATTTTTACCCGTCAAAGCATTTCATCAAAACAATGCAACTCCGTGACTTCTTCTGTTTCTTAAACAATCTTGTGCAGTGGTTCTGGAGTTGGCAAAATGCAACGCATATGTAGCCTACCAAAGACGTTTTTAATAAAACAGCATTAAGACTGATTTATGCAATACAACTTACTGTACCACGATTCAAAAATAATGTGTTGTTACTTCAAAATAGTTAGTTATAGGTAATTATTATCTTTACAGATGAATTGTACTTATGGAATAGGAAGAATATACATAAGTAATCTCTAAATCTCTAAGAATGAATGTGAAATTAAATTGTAGTTGTAGCAGGTAGAAAATATAAATCACTTAAAGTAATATACTTCATAAAACTACTAGTATAAAATTTTAGCATCTACAAAGTAAACCATGCGTGTGTTTAACAAAAATAACAGGGGTTAAAAATGTGAAAAAAGAATACTTGTGACCATAGTATAAACAAGACACTAATCCGTTTTACAAATGTAAGCGTGGGATTGATCACGGATCCAACAGCTCAACAATGAAACTTTCAGAACCGAATGGAGGTGAAACCCTAAGCAAACAGTGTTGTTATTTAAAAGTCTCATGAGACACATCCAAAGTGTTTTATGATTATTAGATTAAGATTATAAAAACAATTTAAGAGTTTGCAAATCATAAGTGTGCTTTAAGTTGTTGGAAATACGCTTAAGGTTACTGGGAATAAGCTTATGGCTGCTGGAAATACTTCATCTTTAAAAAAAAAAGAATAAATAAGCGGATGTATTATTCTTGAGAGAAATAAAAAAATTATTTCAACAAACTGTACACTAAAATTTTTTAAAACATTAACACGAAAAAACCCATTATTTTAAGAAGTTAAAAATGTTAGTTCTGTAACTTGCAAAACTGAAGAAATAATTTTAATAAATCACAAACTTTTCATTACAAAAACCAACAACTAAAAATACTTTTTAACAAACTACAAACTTTTAAGCTCCTTAATTTAAAACTGAAAACAAAATTATTTCAACAAACTGTAAATTAAAACTTTTTAAAACATTAGCACGAAATAAAATTTAAGAAATTAAAAATGTTAGTTCTGCAACTTACAAAACTGAAAAAATAATTTTAATAGATCATAAAGTATTATTCTAATAACATACACATGAAAAACTATTTCAAATAAAAAAAAAATAGTTAAGTTTTGTTTTACAAACTAAGAAAGTAGTTTTGACAAACCGTAACCTAAAAAGTTTTATTCTAACACCATACACACGAAAAATAATTTTTAAAAAACAAAATAGTTAAGTTTTGTTCTACAAATTAAAAAGTAGTTTTGACAAATCGTAACCTAAAAAGTTTTATTCTAATACCATACACACGAAAAATCATTTTAAATAAAAAAAAAAATAGTTAAGTTTTGTTCTACAAAGTAAAAAGTAGTTTTGACAAATTGTTAAATGAAAGTTTTGTTGTAATAACATATACACGAAAAATTAATCACAAACTTAAATTTTATTAAACTGAAAAATAGTTTTAACAAATCACAAACTTTTAATTGCACAAACCAACAACCAAAAATAATTTTAACACGCTACAAACTTTCAGTTTGTATGATTGATAAATCAAAAAAAAACATTAACTAACGAGGCGCAAACTTTATGCTGCATAATTTGTAACGTTAAAATCTGTGTTTAGAGATTTGTTTGTGTGTTTTAATCAGCAGGTGTCATTACGTGTTGCAAAATTTGTGCTCTCACTCTGCTGGAGTTTGTATTTTTTCATGCTTGTCTTAAGGTAACAATTTGTGATGTAGATTGCGCTAGGTTTGTTGATTTTTTTTCCAGTCCTCAGATTGTAGAAGTATATGTTGCAACAATTTGTTCTATAGCTGTTCATTTGGGTGTTCTCATTGTATAAAAGAAATGTTGATTGTTTAGCTGGTATTAGCATCATCTAAAATCAAAATGTAAAATTTATTCCTGCATGATAAGCCTAAAGTTACGTTGTTTTGACCAAGCTATCACTCCAGGTTAGTTACATGTATCAAACGTTACTATAAAGGTTTAGCTGAAACTACTGTTTCAATGATCTTTATCAAACAAATGCTTAGCTACATTATGAACCTGATAAGCTACACAGATCTAAACTGAACAATACAGAGCAGGAGGTTCTTTGTCTTAATTTAGTGGTTGCGTGTTGAGTTGCATCATGTTGTTATTATCATAGAATGGTTTAGTTGTAAATAAGAATCATAAAAAAAAATGTAAATGTTATTCCTACATGATAAGCCTGAAGTTAGACCTACGTCATTATTCCAGATTAGTTACATTTATCAAACGTTACTATAAAGGTTTAGCTGAAACCACTGTTACAGCGAAACGGAGACCTGGTAAAATAAAAGTTTACCGAAACCAACATAAACCGAAACGAAGATTAACCAAAAAGATGATAAAATGCAGTATTTATTACTGTTGAAGATGATTAAATACAGTATTTATTAAGCTTTTTGGACACGTCATAGATTATAATAATTATAACCAACCCTTTGGTCATTTGCCTTACAATAAACTAAAACCGATCCGCAGATCAAAAGACTCATCAAAGTATAACGAAATCTTCAATCAATCTAAACATTCGAAGCGTGCCCCATGCCAACTCCAGAAGATCAACACCAATTACAAGAAATCCTCAAATATTTAAAAGTCCTAAAGGATCAATCACCAAGCGCGTTACGACCTCAAAAGCGTATTAAATTTGATTTTATTCTGTGATTGTTTTGCACCATTTGTCAATAAAATATGATTGGAACTGCAGTGTCTTGTTTCTTTTGTCCGTCAGCACATAGGTTTTATTAAACAACAAGATTTCCAGTAAAAAACTGGTCGGTTAGCTCAGTTGGTTAGAGCGTCGTGCTAATAACGCGAATGTCGCGGGTTCGATCCCCGCACTGACCATGTATTTCATTTTGATTTAAAAAGTCTTTGTATATTTCTTTCAGTAGAAGAAGTAGCTAAAAGAAAAAACAAATCTAGTTTCATTGGCGTTTGAACGAACTTCAGAATTTCCTCGAATTAGGCTATATTTTGTATCCAATTTAAGATGAGCTGTTCGCTATTGCAATCAGTGTCGGTCTGGCGGAGAATCCTCCTTGTTTAACCATTTGTGATGACAGTGTCCATGTTTCTGCATTGTAGAGTAGCGTAGTCCATATATAACATTTCGCATTTCGCTTTGGAGTGTTGATGTTAATTTTTCGTGTTAAAATCAAATATAAGGATTATTAATAGGCCCTACATTTCCCGCAACTTAACAATAGATTATTTCCTGCAAAGATGAAAAATAATTAAAATCAGGTCATTTACAAACGCTCATACGTAATTTGAATGTAATCCGTTAAACCAAAACTGTTTTTCTTTCTAACCTTCTTTCTACACTGATTCAACGTCTAATCAAAATCAACCTGGGGACCTGTTTCTGCTTTAATTATTCCATAACCAACTCAATCTTAAACTTTGCTTACATATTTCAGTACAAATTATTACATCTAAACTTAACTGATATAATCTGACAATCTATCAACACAAGGAAAATCTGGAAAATGTGAACTGGTTGTGAATTCATATTCAAACACTCTGCTTACTATAGACTTTAGACCTTACAACGGCTTAATTACAGACCTGCTGCAGGAAGCAATCCAAGCTATATCATATCCTGACACATATACTGCTTAGGATAGGCAAGCCTCTGGTGAGTGAACAGGTCTCAACACGCTCAAAACAGGAAGCAGGCTGAGCTCGCACATCCACAAGAGAGTTATAAACCTACCCACTGAATCAACATCCTTTTGCATTAATTTAACGTTCGTATCGAACAACCAACATTCATTACACCAGCTGTGTAAAGCCAAACGACTTCATTACTTTTGACAAAATGAAATTTATATTTAAAGAACCTTGTTACCAAATATATATTCTACTCTCTAACCTACTTGTGCAAAATATAATTGATGCTACAGTAACAACAATTGATCAAACACTAAACGAACCAATATTATACTTTTACCGTGCGGGCATTTATGTTGTTGCCGAACTTGTGAACAAAAAATTACTACATGTCCTTGTTGCAGAAAACATATTTCAAAAACTATCATCGTTTATCGTATTTAATAAAATAAACTTTCATAGAGTGACGTAACACACCGAATATACCTATATAATATGTCAATACCCACAAAATGTCAATACCCACAAAATGTCAATACCCACAAGATGTCAATACCCGTAAGGCGACGGCACTTGTCAATACCACTTCCGTCAATACCACTTCCGGTGATACCACTTCCGGTGATACCCTACCTATACCCTACCTGTGGTGATACCACATCCGGTGATACACGGGGCAATAAGTCAACATGATTAACTACTCACACGCGTGCCAAGGGGGGGGGGGGGTTGTAACCCCCCCTCCCCTTGGCTAAGCCACTATACCACTATATTACGACATATACGATATGCCATAAAATAAAATAGACATTAAAAGAAACAGCCATTTCATCAATTGTGAATGTTTGAAAAATACATTTTGCTTGAATAAAAACTGCTAAGCATGCAAAGTAAACTTGAAATCTGGTTTAAAACCCTGTATGCAGTGTCCATGACCAATTGGATGTTTGTATGTTTGCAAGCATAGACGGCAATTGATTGAAATTATAATGAAGGCTAAAAACTATAAAACAGCCATTCAAGGTTTCAGATTGTTTCAACTGACGTCATTTGGTTCAGCATTGGTTTCAGCTGAGTCAGCACCAACAAATGTTGCTATTAAAATGTATTTGCAGTTGTATAACGGAATAAAGGAGTCTGATCGATGCATGATTTTAACCATAATAATAACAAAAAATTACCCCCACCCCCCCCCCCCCCAGATAAGTTAAGTCCGCCCGCCTTGGGACTAATATCAGCTGTTTAGACGTACATCAAACGATTTGATGCGGATACATAGAATTTCAACAATAATTCCTCACAATATTTCGGGGGGGGGCCCGGGCCCCCTGGGCCCCCCCATAAATCCGCGCCTGTCTGTGGCCGTAGAATCATTGTAAAAAGGACGAATGTTGCTGTCTGGGTAGTGACAACGCAGATGGTCACCTGACCTGATAAATAGAAGAAAATTAGTTTCTTGATTTTGTAATAAACACAAGAGAAAGTTGAAAACTGAAATGGAAAATATCTTCAAGTTTGTTTGTTTGTTTATCTTTATCCTGCATTGCGGGAAAGCGGACTTGAGCGCTATGCATCGGTGTACGTCTTCCGAAGTTCCGACGTACACCTGACCCACGCTGCAGCCGACGGCAATGTCTGTTTCCAGTTGTCTACTCTACTTGTGACTTAAATTTGGTACTACCCATTACTCGAAATCAATCACTGGGTAGAGGCAATTATCGTAAAGTTTCTTGCCCAGAGAAACAACAGCAAGTGCGGGTGGCTGGAGTCGAACATACAGGCTCTCGACTGCGAGCCCAACGCGCTAACCACTCGGCCACTGCTGCCGAAGTGGTTTTGTGACGTCAATACAAAGTAGCAAGGTGTCCACTCGGTAGGCATTGTCTTCCTTCTCAACATCCAAAGTGACTGCAAACTTGCTCAGATGAAACAGTAGACCCACACTTGCTAGTCAAGAGAGCTAGAACATTGTTAAATGTCAAAAGGTGTGTTCAGTTCAGTTTATCTATTTCTAACCGTCACAGAGAAAACAATTGGTTGGTTGGTTTTGAATCTTTAATCTCAGACTGAAATGCTTCTGATGGGTTATTCCTGTTAGTTTCGCATACTTGTAGAGGCTTTGAATCAATAACGCAAGGCCAGTTCCCGCGATGGACAGCGTGAAGTTTTCGATTGTTGTTTGTGAATTATTCTATCCACTAGGTGACGTTGAATGGAGAGCAGTGCTTGAAATAGGTAGCCACTTTAACAAGTCGAAATTCTGCCACTGCGAATGACTACAATGCAACCGCCAACCAATCAGAACAGGTTATAAGAGGCTACCGTCCAATTGTGACCCTTCTAGCACTCAGCCAGAGAGTTAATGCTTGTTTTGGACTTTATTTGGTAATTAAAGAAGAAAAAGAGCAATAACAGTGGTGGGAATCGAACCCGCGTCAATTAAATGGCTACTTTCTAGCCCTAACCCTAACCTCTAAGCCAACCAGCTGACAAAAAATCCATCACTTAATTTGCTTTCTATCATCTTCTTTTCGCTATTTTTTACGTCACTTAAACCGTAGCTTATGATTGGTTGGCGGTTTCATTCTAATCAATTTCAGTGGCAGAATTTCGACTTGTTAAAGTGGCTACCCTTGAAATACGTTACTCGAGCTCACACTGCGAGAGTCGAACCAGCGCCGCTTGATCTTGAAGCATCTTTTGTGAAAAAGTTGAGCACTTCACCAACTTTAGCCATTACCGAGATACGGTAGTGGTAATAATTGTGAACATAACAGAGTTTCAGAACACGGTAGAAGCGACATAGCGCAAACTTTAACTGTAGACAGAGTCTCCGTTTTGACTCAATACTTCAATCATTTAATCATTTTATTTTTCGTTATTAACGCGTCCGGGACGAAAAAGATACTAACTACAAACTCGATATAGGCCTGCCAGCACGTTAATGAACGGGAAAAGGTGGCAAAACCTTGAAAGGTTTAAAACGTGCCTGAATGGAAAATCATGTAGTAGGCTATATATCAGTAGTTTGCACGGCCACAAAACCCAAAAAACAAATAGCAAAAAATAAAACAAAAACAGAGAAAAGCACACATGTAGTAACTCGGAACCTTTTTATTTATATTTTCTTTCATTATTTTGCGCATCAGTGCTGTGATTTGGTATTGGACACTCTCAATAAACAAGAATCGGTATGTCTTCCAGATTCCAGTCTTTCCTCTGTGGTTCCAAAATAAATCTTGAAACAAAATAACTTGACTTGATTCCCAAACAAAATTTCTTATTTAAAGTTTGATCGAAATTTTTAAATCGTCATGGTTGATTGAACCGGATTCCAGTCATCAGTTCAGTTCCAGTTGGTTGATCTCATTCATGGTGCTAAAGATTTCTATTCCCCGCGATTTATTACCTCTGGAAAACTCTCTTCGCCCAGCTGGGATGGGCTTCATGGGAAGAAGAGGGTATTATGTATTGTCGGAAATCTTATTAAGGTTGATTATCATTGCTGTTTTTCTGTAAGTATCTGTCCGGGACTACAGAGAAGGGGACTTCCGACTGAAAAACGGCATGGGCCTTAAGAGGGTTACTACCGCTGAAACGAAAATCGACAAAAGATAACATCTAAACGTCTTTCTGTTTCATGTAACAACTTTTACGGGGACTAAGCACAAAATTGAGTAAGCTGTAGTTATATTTACACCATATACAGGGGTCGATCTTAACTTTTTTTTTCACTAGCCCACCGGACTAGTTGCTCCCCGTTTTCACTAGCCCGCACGATTTTTCACTAGTCCGACCAGTTCACTGACTTTTCACTTGTCTGATGACGTATTAAAAATAGCGATAACTACCCAGTTAACACTCAGCGTTAGTCACTTTGTAGTAACGTTGAATCAGCATTTGATCACGATATATTATACAGACGAAATCGGTTAATAGTATACTGCTTTAACATATCAATCGTTTATTTGAATTGGATAAAAGCACCAGGATTTGCTTCTAGTTTGCATACTTCATTCATTTAATCGTATAATTGTGCCTGTTAGCGAAAAGAGAATGTCTCTTTTTTGCTTCGCATAATTGTCTTCAATGTTCAAAGGCGAAATGAAGCAGAGGGAGACATACGCATGCGATCAAAACAAAGACAAGTGTCTGTAATCCCAGGCCATAAGCTAATAGACATCGCACTACAAAAAAAACAATTTTCGCACAGCTGGGCTTCATTAAAACAGAAGAGCACACAAAAGGAATAATCACACTTCCCAATAAAGAAGTTTAAATGCTTTTGATGTCATCCGTGGGCGACTGGCTTTCCAAGAAATGGGACACGGACAAATTATTTCGGCTTGAGAGGGAAGTGTTGGAAAGCATGTCCAAAAGTTTAAACCAGAAAACGTTGGAGAATTTTTTTTTTAATTGCTGAAAAAAAAACAGGCTGCTGTTGTGAAATGCAGTGCATAATTTCATTTGTGCAGTTTCGTTCAGTTGAAGAACATTGCAAAGCATATAATTATTTTACCAGACAGCGCAAAAGACTTGAAAAAAAAACATTGCGATTTCAAAACAAACAATGAGTGTGAGCCGTGTTTTTCTACCATACCACTATTTTCGTAGGCCACGTTCCATACTCAAAACTACACAGCTGGTACGGAGCTAAAAATAGCAAGATTGAATCAAAAACATCAACGTCAAAGTTCGCGTTGTGACATCACAGGTATCGGTGAGATTAAAAGAAGTCCGATTGCCACAGTTTGCAGAAAAATGCTTTGATCGTAAATGCTCTCCCAGTCAGCAAAGCTGGTCTTTTTTACATTGTTTCAACGTCTGCAGATGATAAATCAATGTAAAAGTGACCAGTTTTGCTGGTTGGAAAATACAGCATAGTGCTATGTAACACAGAACTAGTAAACTCTTTAAAGTTTAACCAGAATTGTAAACAGTTGTAGGAAGTATCAGTTGTAATGTGGCGACCGCCGACCTGGCGTGCTCATTACTACCACGTGTCGTGGGCGTGTCTAGCGAAAATGCGAGAAAAAAGTAGTCACGGTCTCAGGTGACCTACTTTGCAGCCTTCTTCGTGCAATTTCGCCTCTGGCAAGCAAATTTCTGCAGTATTTCAGAGTGAGAGTGACCTCAGTGACGTCGCCAATCGCCATTTTGTAAACCAACACTTTTCACCAGGGAATATTTTCAATAGCCAATCGGACTAGTACTGCAACATTTCTACTAGTCCGCGCAAATTTTCACTAGCCATTGGCTAGCGGACTACTGCTAAGATCGAACCCTGATATAGTGTAATCATTACCTCAATAGTGTTGCCAGATAAGGAATTCTGCCCTAATTTAAGAAAAGTTTAAAGCTGTTGAAAATAAAAACTTGAGTTTTGTAAAATTTTTTAGTCCTGTGCAAAGATGAAAACGCTCATCTTATTCCTAACTCTAACCCTTACCTTAACCGTTCCTAACTTTAATCCTAACTCTGGCAACACCTGATTGTAACCATGGCATTAAGTGTGGAAAAATAGTCCCTTCCAATTGAGTATATGGTGAGAAAAAATATGCAAACACTGATAAAACGTAACGTAAACATTTCACTATAACTTTTAAAATCATAAGGCTACATGGAATCGCCAATACTATAAGACCGTATATATTCATTTTTTGGAAAATTAAACAAAGATGATGAATACTGCTGCAACGCCGACTTTGTTAGGCCTATGTGTTTCCAGTGGCTCCAGGTCCCCTGCTGCCATGGGCAAGCATATTAACCCTTGAAAGGGGGGTTTCACGACTGCCAAGTCGCTCATTGTTGCCTGGTTTCGGAGGATGTTTGAAGTTCTTTGATTGGGGTAGGATCTCTACACAAACAGATAGAAAATAATGTAGTGCAGTCGAGCAGTGATACATACAAAATATACTAATTTGCATCGTATTTATGACCTCAGCAGTCAACAGTAGCATTTGCTAAATTCTGGAGTTTTCAACTGCAGTAATCGTTAAAGCAGGCACGAATTTAAATAAGACAATATAAATTTATTACCTATCAGTTTAACTATTCACCTGCATTTACTTTTTGTTGCTTCCTCCACCTTGAAGTTTTCGAATTTTGCGGCTTGGAACTAAACTTGAAGGAGCATCTTTTGAAGAATTGAAACGTTTTAACTCATTTTGGACAAAGCTATTAAATGCAGAACGAATAATCCATTCAAAATTGCAGTGTCCAGATGAACATCTTTGTTTTAAAGCCGTTCCAAAACTTCCTCTTGCTTCGACTGATGTCATTAGGGCAGAAGTGAAAGCAAACGCTGGTTTCACAAAGTGAACAGCTTGTGTTTCACGGCTTCATCGGCTACAAGAGCTGTATAGCTTTGCTGTCACTGCTTTGGCTGTTCATTGAAGCAAAGAGCTCTCTGTAGGAGCAGACAAACCTCCACGATCAGCTAACTCAAACAGCTGGGCATATTTCTCTGGTACACAGTCTTGGATTTTATGTACATTTACATCTTTCACAAGCAATTCTTTGCAAGCAGAGCACTTTCTTCGGCTGGTTGCTGATTGCTCTGGTTGCTCTTTAGACTGGTTGCTCTTTAGCAGCCTTCCAGTGTAGTCCGGGAACATCGTGAATCTGGGGTGGTAAAAGGATAGACCCTCGGCCCCAGATGCTCAGACGACGACGACTTTCTTCGGCGAGATACACTACGTCCAATGTATCCACTAACAAAGTACGTAACATTAGCATCAACATCAGATCAAATCGTGATGTTTCAATAAATGCAGGGTTTGATGGCCCATAAACTTCCAAACCACAGACAGTTGACTCACTGAAGACACCTGCAACATCAATTTAAACAAAACCTAAAGCTTTCAAGAAAATAACTCAGCGCATGCAAGCGTGCTAAATGATTGGAAGAGATTAACGTGTTATTTCAAAGGTTAATCAAAGCAAACGTTGCTAATAATTTGGCAATATTAAAAAATATAACACGAACAATTCATTGACATGTAAAACTGTAAATTTAGTGTTACACATATGGCCATTAATACTAAGATACTAACTTTTGTTAAGTAAAAACAATATATACTTACTGAGTGCATGTTGAGGATAAGTTCTTGCTATGATGCTGGGATTGAGTGAAGCTTTCTTCAATGAAAATGCCACTTTCAGTGTTTTGTGCTCTTCAAGAGCATACAGGTGTTTAATGTGCAAAAAAATTCCAGTACATGAATCTCCAAGTAAATCCTGATATCCAGATGTAGGAATACACATGCGATCCTTATTAATAAAATTGTTGAAAATATTTTAAAAATTGTGTGTGAAGTCAAATATCAGAAACAATCTCTCCCCAGGCCTGGTTGGATGAACAATGCTGTGCTGCAGCTTTCCTCCACACAAGTCAGTAAACATTTTTCTGTAAAAAAGTACAATATGTTAAAACATTCTCCTTTGTAGCCCAAGGCTATTCAATTATATCAATTATACACCTACCTATGACCTTGTTTTGCAGCTATTATTATTGTAAAGAATGCATGGAGCTGAAGATACGCACACTTGGCAGCTTTAGGAAACCTATCCTTAAACCCTTAAGTAATGGTAATCTGTGCTATCACCAATTGCGCATTGTAATCTGCAGTTTGCAAAAAACCACACATTGTGTTAAAAAAGCTGCTTTGGATACTGCAAAATTTATTTATAACGAAGTGGCTATTTTTACACACTTGTTGCCATGGTTATAATCAGCTCAGTTGTTGCCAGAGTTAGGATTGAAGTTAGGAAGGGTTAGAGTTAGGATTAAGGTTAGGGTTTTGATCTATGCCCAGAACTAAAAAAAATTCCAAAATACAAGTTTTTGTTTTCAACAGCTTTAAACTTTTCTCAAATTAGGGAAGAACTCCTTATCTGGCAATGCTATTGAGGCTATTATTACACTATATAGTGTAAATATAGCCACAACCTATTTATGAAATCATTTCACTATAATGGTTCTTAGGTGGATAAGTAAGGAAGCCTACCTGTTGCATACATGGTTGTCAACCGATACCGCCACAACTACAAGCAAGTCATGTAAAGACAGCATAACCTGTTTAAACCACTTGTGTAAAATTCCTATATCCAGTCTGTTAACAGGAACGAGACAAACAACATCCTTATAATGGCCATGTGCAGACTGAACCATGAATGCTAACACTGTCTTTGCAGGTATGCCATCTTCAGTGAGGCCAATGAATGAACCATTCGAATACTCTATCTATTCTTTGTGCAGAGTACACTTCATCAATCATTAGAGTTACTACACATTCTTCAGTCTTCTTTTTCGGTTTTCCGGTTAGATTTGTAGCCTGACTAGCATTGAGGTACACAACATGTATTAACCATATTGCTGATAATTGTGACAAAAAATGTACAAATATACAATAAGCACTGAAAAGCATATGTTTGCAGGTAATTTTAGCCTAGAATACATCAGCCAAAATTGTTAAAAACATGTCCTGTCAATAGCCTCATAGCAATTGCAGCTGAAGCTGAACTGTCTAAAAAAAACTCAAAAAGCCTAGCCTAAATCAATATTTTATAACGTTGCTTTTCTCACCATTACTCTGCACACTTGTCTTAACTTTAAAGCAAAGCAAACTTAGACTACTACATCACTTAATGAGTTTACCTCCAGTCTTCAACTGACAAACCAATACTGAACACGCCATTAAGAAGTTCGCGCATGCGCACAACGACCCTCTTAAAGCCCAATCACAGAAACAAAATTTGTTCAGTCGGAAGTCCCCTTCTCTGTAGTCCCGGGTATCTGTGTTCATATGCTTAGTTTTGCTTTCTATTTACCTTTGCAATGGCCTGTAGCAGAAGACAAGTCAATTTTATAGAAGAAGACAAGTCAATTTTATCTTTGGAATGCAAAGAAACGATGTTGTGGAAATCAAATGTAAAAGTAAAACCAACAAGAGAAAAAGCAAAGTTGTACTGGTTTACTACGTGCATGTAAAGAACATGTAAGATATAAGGCCTACTAGGCGGGTGCGACCTAATTCGTACCATGAACAATTCGTACTGTCAGTTCTTACGGTACCTTGAAAAGATCGAGAGAAAAAATAAAAAAAGCCGAAGATGCTGATTGCAGTTTCCGCAAGGTTAGGGTATAGGTTAGGTATCGGTAGTTAGGGTATCGGAGTATCGGTTAGGTATCGATATCCGCAAACAAACTGAAAAGATCAAGAGAAAAAATAGAGCATCGCTGATCGCAGTTTCTGTTTTTCCGCAAACATTTAAAAAATTCTGGTAATGATCCTAAGAGTTTGCCGAAGTCGCTGATCGCAGTTTCCGCAAACATTTTAAAAGGGTTAGGGTTGATCGGAGTTTCCGCAAACATTTTAAAAGAGTTAGGGTGTCTCCGCTAACAAACAAACTGAAAAGATCGAGAGAAAAAAATAAAACAAAGCCGAAGTTGCTGATCGCAGTTTCCGTTTTTCCGCAGTTTCTGCAAACATTTTAAAATTTCCAGTAATGATCCTAAGAGTTTGCCGAAGTTGGCGAAGTGGCTGATTGCAGTTTCCGCAAACATTTTAAAAGGGTTGGGGTTGATCGAAGTTTCCGCAAACATTTTAAAATTTCTGGTAATGATCCTAAGAGTTTTTGTTTGTTTGCGGAAAATTTTAAAATGTTTGCGGAAACTGCGATCAGCGACTTCGGCTTTTTTATTTTTTTCTCTTGACCTTTTCAAGGTACGAACTGATGGTACGAATTGTTCATGGTACGAATTAAGTTGCATACCTACTTGGCTACATGATTTACTATTCAGGCACGTTTTAAACCTTTCAAGGTTTTTCCACCTTTTCCCGTTCATTAACGTGCTGGTAGGCCTATATTGAGTATTGGAGTTATTAGTGTCTTTTTTGTCTCGAATGCGTTAATGACGAAAAATAATATAAATGAATGAATGTGCAAATTTGTGACCATCGACATAATTGTGTCCGCTTCACAAATTTGCATTTTGCAAAAAAATTAATTTGACCGAAAAAAATTTATCAGTTTATTTAACAATTAATGTTATCACAACTTGTGTAAGTTTTATATTTTTACACCAACTGTACCGGGGCAACACTAAAAGGCGGAAACACGGAAATAAGCCGAAATAACTTTAGAATTAAAACAGTCATAGTATTTAATGATCTCACAATTGCTTCTAAATAATATCTTTCAATGATATTTCAACATAAGAACATGTTCGGTATTGAGTTGTGGCTAAAAATCGCATTTCCGCCTTTTTCCTATTTCAATAAATTCCATTAAATTTCGAAATTTACTCCAATAACTGTGGAATTAAAACAGTCAAAGTATTTAATGACCTCACAATTGCTTCTAAACAATATCTTTCAATGATATTTCAACATAAAAGTAGGTTCGATGGTAAGTTGTTGTTAAAAATCGCATTTCCACCTTTTTCCATGTTGCAACATTTCATTCTTTCATGATGAAGTTATCGCTATGTTAAACAATATGGACGCCAAGATCGTATTTCCGCGTTTTCTACATCGGCATTAAATCGCTACTTCTGCAGACAATACGCCATTTCACGCCCAGCTTATTTCCGCGTTCCGCATTTTAGTGTTGCCCACTGTACCGGTATGTGACTTGTTTTTTGGCTTTGAAATTACATTTTTAGAAAAACTCCATTTTTTTTATATATAAAACGAAAAATCCTGACTTTTAAGCAGCATAAATATAAATATGTCAATGAAAAGTTATCAGGGTCCCACTGTTGTTGCTGTCATCACATTATTTACCTTAGGTTGTTTGCAGATCGTTATTAAGCAGATCGCATAGACTTCTTTCGTCAGAATGACAGTGGTGTTGGGATACATTTTAGAATTAAAACAGCAATCATGAAATGCTATTGTAATTTTAATACACACAACAATACCACCAAATTATTATACGCTTGAGAGTATAAAAATATCTTTCTAATAAAAAAAGAGTAACTGTTCAAGTTAACAAATACGATTTTCAGAGGTCCTTAAAAAAATGGTCGCAAATTTGCACATTGGCTTTCTGTATCGGTGAATATAATTAGGCAATGGGCAATTGGGCATGGCTACCAAACCTAAAAGTTCAAACAAGTAGATGAATTAATTAGTTGAGGGTTAGTCATCATCTCATTCCTCAACCAATTAGAGTGCAAGGTGTAACACTTTATTGGTTATTATTTTTGGTTTGTTCACTATGTAGCGTCATTTAGGAAATGTTTGTACATGGTTTTGCAGATGTGGGGCCAAGTGGTGAAGTTATTGCTTGTAATTTCCATTGATATAATGGTTGGTGGTTAACTACTGGTTACAAGCTCTAAATTTTTTGTATATTTTTCTTTTCATAGAATAGTTAACTGTTTTCACATAGTTTTTTCTGATCAGGTAGTTTTTCAGATACCAAAGTAGAGTAGCCTACCGGACTACCGGCATATATATTGTTTCTATTAATATGGGCAATGGGCATCCAAACAGACCAAAAGTCAGCAATTTAACCCTTATTTTTAACCCGTTAATTCTTTTTGTAATTTTCAGGTTTATTGTTTTTGTAGCAATGGCAGACTTTTTTTTATCAAGAATCACACTTATGCACTTATGGGATTTTCATATGAAGTCACTTTCCTCTGTTGTTGCAATGATAGATCAACAAAAACTATTGTTCAAACTGCAAACCAAATAAGCATTTGCAGTTTTCTAGACACAAGTAAACACCCAATGAAATAATCAGTGCATGCCACTGCTTTGTGTTAACCTGCAAGCCAATAATAAATCCAATTCGGTTTTGTAAATGTCTTCTCAAATGAATAGGCCTATTGTACTAATGTCTTTGTTTATTTTTAAATTTAAACTTTTTTTTATTTAATAGTGTGATTGTTAATAAAAGGTAACATTTCTTCCATTTGACATTTTGATCTGGCAACCCTGTTTTGTGGGCTTACACTTACACAGTAATGTTGACAGGGGTACAGCTTGGCATTATTTGAGGGACCTGAAAACTTAAAGAAGACTACTGCGTGTTGTTTGGAAATGGAACATTTTTCTTGATTTGAACCCGTCGATCTCATTGGTAACGCGCCAAAATATCCTCTCAACAGCCCTGGGCTTACAGATTTTAAATGTGTCATTCTCATGGGATGTACTTGTCAAAACCAAGTAGCACTTTTGAATATTCCAATGAATAAAATAGTTCCAATATGAGCAATATATATTTAATCCTTTTATGCATTTAAGCCTTGAATGCAAAGAGGCAATGTTTAAAGTTTTTAACATTTTTGATCAAGAAAAGTTTAAACTTTTTATTTTATGAACTATGCAACTGAGAACTTCACAACCACATGGACTTTATATTTTTTTGTTGTGATTGCAGATCCACAGAAGCGATGGAACCATTCATACGTATCATTCAACCCGAAGAATGGTACCTGTATAAGAACCCGACGGTTACCGACCAGCACATCAGCACTGCAATCCTTTATGTGAGCTAAGTTTATTCTTTTCTATTGATTTAAGATTGCACTGCAATTCTAACTTTACGCCTATAAAATAGTTGGTTTGGAAAAGTTCTCCAACCTTTTCTACACCTACCCTGTGTTTTATGGAAAACAGGACATTTTCGTTAAATGATACAATGCAATTTGCCTAACGCTGCTTAAGGGTTAAATAACATGATGCGTTCTACTGGTACAAATTAAGCTAAACTATCACAAGATGTATAAAGTGACAATCTGCTTTTATTTATATCCATTAATTTCGTCAATCAAACACCACTGACTTCTTCAGGGAGATAGACCAGGTAGTGACTACCTGTCTAGCATGGCAAAACACAGGACCATGTAAATATTGCTGAAATCAACTAAACATAATGAAAAATCAACTTCTAGACAAAAAATTATCGCTCGCAAATTTTGAACTAGAAAAAAGGGGGTTTAAGTGTTAACGATCAACAAGAAAGTTAAATAAATAATTAACGGCAGAGAAGACGAAACGTCGGAAATAAACGCAGATTGTCACTTTATACATCTTGTGATAGTTCAGCTTAATTTTCACCAGTAGAACGCATCATGTTATTCAACTAAACGCCTGGTGAACAGCTTCATTCAATTTTCAGCTACGTTGAGGGTGTTATCCGTGATATCTAAGCAGCCCCTAGGACTGAGGAGAATGGTCATTGTGTTGAAATGAATGATAATGTTCTAATAGAGTGCTCTTTTAATCTTCGGGCCTTAACGAGTAGCAAATCTTTGAGGATAAGAGAGAGCAGCAGGCACACATAAGTAGAAGCAGAGGTTAAGGTAGATGCTAAGATACGAGACACACCTGTCCCTTACACCGCAGCAATAATTTGCTGAGTGCTTGAACAATCGAACGAAGAACTATTTTCGCAACATTAAAGCATGCTTGAATTGATAGCAAAACAATAGATATAACAAAATGGAGGGAGTTCACAGCTGATCGATCTGTTAAAGCAGAAAGTTTTTTTTTTTTTTTAGATAAATAGATTTTGCCTCGGCTTTTTGCATGGTAGGCTATGTGTTGTTTTTGCTGTGATGGCCAGAAACAAAACAACCTGAACTGGCCAAGCCCCTTAGATTTGTTGTCAGTCGTGGCTGACATAAATTTGGGAGCGTTTGCTCGAACCTTGATGTGGCTAAAACACAAATTAATTATTTGAAGCTCACTCGTCATGTTAGTGAAGGCTTTACGTTTGCACTTACAAACTGTTGAAGCTGCCATGTTTCGAGTAAAGTTTCAAATGTGCACAATTCCTCCAGCTGATCGGCATCTCCGCTCCCCTCCTTACCATCCTGATATTCAGTGGAGTCTTCCGGACTCCCCATCACGACTTCCTCCCTGCATTCCTGTCCGCATCACTCGCCTTCACACTGAACGGACTAGTGACGAACTGCATCAAGTTGTGCGTGGGACGGCCGAGACCGGACTTCTTCTTCAGGTGCGACCCAATGTAAACCAAGCGATTGCACGTGGAAGCTTGCTTGTGCTTAACATGGGATTGCCTGCCACCGCCACTCATCCGTCTGACGACATCTTAGCTGAAACTATTCGACGCGAGGTAGTTTGACGTCACGGCCGCTTGTGTATGCGAACTTATTATTGCTTATGACGACAAAGGTCTCTTCAAGTATTAGTAAAGAAGTTTCGTGTTGTCATGATGGTTGCTTCTCAGCGTCATCAACACTTAATGTTCCTCTCGACTGAATCAACCAGTTAGTGATGGCAGCTAGATGTCATCAACTCCACAGCTCATACGACAACAGGATTGATTGGTGGAATCTCGGGCTGCTCGAAACAAACAGATTTCAAAACCATTTCACGTAAAATTCTTGTTCTTTGTTTCGCTTTGTTTTGCAATAAAAACAGTTTAGTTTTATTATGAATCCGGAACGCGACGATGATTATGATTCTAGTTGTGAATATTCTACACAAAAATATTTTGCTTGGTCTGGAAATTTCGTTTCGTTTTTGGAAAAATATTGTTTCGTTTCAAGCAAGGTAACGAAGTTTCGCTCAAATCGTTTTTAATGATCAAAATAAAAACCTGGGGCTTTGTGTAATCATGGTTTGTCCCATTGCACACATGGGTCAAGTAGCGTTATCTAACCATCCACAATTACAGGTGTTACCCCGACGGGAAACCCCCACAAGGTCAGCCCTCGACCTTTGACCTCGTCTGCACCGGCGATCATGACGACATAATCGAAGGGAGAAAAAGCTTTCCAAGTGGACACTCGTCATGTGAGCTTTGCGGAGATTATGTTGTCATATTCAATGAGCTCGGTATGCCCCTACCCATCCCCACTGTAGAACCGGCCGCGCAGCGATAACGCGTTTCCAAAGGAGCCAAACCCGAAGCGTCATGACACGATTCAAAAGTGCTGCAAAGGTGTTAATGGCTGCCCGATGTGGCAACTGCCTCGAGATGCACGGAAATTTGCAGCGAGTTATTTGTAGTTGCTTGACATGACTCGCTTCAGTGACTTGTTAGGTATTAACCTGCCATTCGAACCTCTTGTGCAGACGCGTTTGCTACCCTTGGATTCTGCACTCTCTTTATTTGCGGGAAGTTGCAATGCTTCACTCATGCCGGGAGGGGGAGGACTTGGAGGCTCTGTCTGGGGCTCGCACCCCTCTTGGGGGCAGTCATGATCGCCCTCAGCAGAACAATGGATTATCGGCACCATTGGCAAGGTGGGTGGCGCGGATTCCCCATTGGAGGAATTTCTATTCCTTTATTATTTTATCAACTTTTTCGTTCCGTTTTTCAATTGTTATTGTGAAATGAACATCTTCCATACGGTAACTTTAAATTGCTGGGTGTTGTTGGGATGGTTTTGTCTCTGCTGATGTGTTAAAAAATAATCGTCACTGACAGAGACATTTGCAGCAACTGCTGGACTCCATACTTCCGGCCGAACTAGCGCAGAATTAATTATAGTTTTATCCCTATTTGTTGCAAAAAATGTCATTCCAAGACGGGGATTCTATGTAGATGTGGCGTTTTCTAGTCAATTTTCGCGACTGATTTTATCTGATTCCGGTTGTAAATACATCGAGGTAAGGTCCCCGGTGGGATTTGAACTCGTATCTCATGATGCCGTGTCATGACGTTGTTTGTGTTCAGACGTCGCAATTGGCTCCATCCTTGGCTCGTCGATAGCCTGCCTCTCCTACTACCAGTACTACCCTCCACTGTCGTCCGAGGCCCCCCACCTGCCCCATATGGGGGCAGACAAGGACCAGAAGGAAATGTACACGATGGGTTCATCCGGCAACCTACTCGTTACAGACCCAGTGAAGCATATGTAGAACTAAGCGTTACTTTTACGCGAATTCAACGTAACTTAACCTCCATTCAACGGTGCATTTGTGTTGTTGGCGTTTGATAGCATGGTGAGATCTAAGTTCCATTCCATGTTTCGCCCTCCAAATCTTGTAACGTTCTGTCCGGTGGCATAGAAGGAACGATCATTTCTCCAAATTGCTCTCCTCTACGTACATTCGATTCGCCTCCGTTGTGACACATTTTGTTCGTTTATTGTGACAGCTGCAGTTGTTTTGACTTTGAGACATGATCCCAATTACGATTTAATGACAAGGCTAGTAACAAATTATGTCGATTCGCCACTTCATCCAGAAGGAGGTGTCGATATAGGCCAATTCTACTGTAGTTAGAATACCCTGACCGGTCGACGTCAGGCAAAAAGTAACATTTGAAATGACCAGATCTGAATACTTTGGTCAAGAAGGGAGCCACTTAAACATATAACTGGTTTCCAGTGAGATCCCAATTGCTGCAAGGACATCGCCAACCAATCAGAAACTACGCTTTTCGTGACGTCATCAAGGTTGGGTTTCTGACAAGAACAGGGAAAAACGCAAATCGTAACTCGAGTCACCGGTCAACTCCAAAACGCAAGTCACCCTTTTGCCATCTGAGTTAGCGCAGAGGGTTAAGGCGATGATAGTCATTTCGTTGACGTTGGTTCGATTCCCACCACTGCCATTGCTCTTTTTTTTCTTCTGTAATTACCAAAATTCAAAGAACAATCAATTTTCTGGCTGACTGCTAGAAGGGTAGCCGCTAACATATTCTGATTGGCTGGCGGTGTCCTTGCAGCAATTGGGATCTTACTGGAAAGTGGCTCCTTCTTGACCAAAGTATTCAGATCTGGTCATTTCAAATGTTACTTTGAAGTTTGCCTGACGATGCCACTCCCAAAAGTTACTGCAGACGCAGGGTTGCCACCTCAATTCCTCAAAGGCATGCTTAGAAAAACTTACGTGGAGTACTCTAACTTTCATTCTGTAACACGCTGCGTGCAATAGAGATTATGAAGACCACAAGATGTTTGATGTTGATTTATTTCTGAAATTGTGAATGTAACTTGGTGATTTCTGGTCCGCTTGGTAGATGGCGATGCGAGGAGCACGTGCCACTCCAGACCGTCCCATCTCACTGCGCGGAAGCGACCAGTTAGTTCAATGCAAGAACTTGCTGATTACAAATTACGTCATCATCTTGTCTCGTCCGATCTTGAACGTCGCCTTCGAAGGTTCCAAACCCCCGTCACACATGATTGCACACTGCTGACATCACAATCGCAGGGTTCACGCGGCGGTCTTGTTCCCGAAGAGTTTGATGTAGTGTTTCGTGTATTCGCTACAGCGATCGGCTGAAATGAATTGGAACAATGTTGAAAGAGACAGCCTGGGTGCGATGAAAGATTGTCCTACCTGGAGCTATGTACGGTGGTTAGCTTTGAAAGCCAATCTTCAAGAAGTGTCTTGTCAAGGTGCATGCTCTTGAGCGGTATCGAACCACTGTCCTTTCAAACACGTGTACGACAAGACGATCAACAATGGGTGGAACGGGGGCGTTTCATGCGTCACCGTCGCATGCGTCATAGGTGTAGGGGTCGCACCCACAAAAGGGTTCACAAAAGGTGTAAGGGTCGAACACCGTCCTTTCGAACGCGTGTTCGACCGGACGATTAACAATGGATGGATCGTCCACAACACCGTCGCATGCGTCATAGGAGCAGGGGTCGCACCCACAAAACTTTTGATGTGTGGATAATTCGGACAGAAATTTGTTTAATTGAAACTGCATTTTATATTTTAACAGATTGGCAAAAGATTTAACAATTTGGATAATTTGCATGTTTCATATCTTTGAGTGACGACATAATTCAATTTTTAACTAGCAAAGAAAAATGGCCAAAATTGTTGCGAAAAAAAATTGGGCATAGTCAGAACAGTGTGGAATGCATATTTGTTGCAACCTAATTGCCAGTAGGCCTAGATGAAAAATGGTGACATGTTTTGTTGCAAATCTTTTTCGGGCACAATTATATTTGGGCAGCATTTCTTTCGCGCCCCCAAAAATAACCTTCTACGGCATGCGTGGTGATCGGCCTACAAGGGTTCGTCGAGAGCACGCGATTGTAGGCTAGGCACAGATCAAACAATTATATTTGAAGAAGGATGAGGGCTTACTTGCTCTTTCAACACCGCGCATGGGCACTACACACATTTGAAGCGGACCGAGACTTGAAGCTCAAATAACAAACAACAGTGTCACCAACCTGATACTATGAGTCAACAAAGCCATGTTCTGATAAATCATCCTTCACGCAAACAAATATGGCAATTTTAGTTCCAATATCCAAATCGATGTTACGGTGATCACCGAACTGGACGGTGCAATGTGTTTCATACAATTGACGCAAATACAACGTTAACAGACGTCAATAGTGAACTCACCATCAGCAAACTGCGCTTTCCCGTTCAATCGAAGGTTGCGCGACTCGAAGAACTTGTAGACCGAGTAGAAAAGCATGTCGTCATGCATGGATGCACTCAGGAACTTCTTGGCGGGAACCAGATCAGTCATTCCAACATGACGAATGAATCGGAGAGCGGGAAGTATCTGGGGAGGAGGGACATCATGAGGATGCGAGGGATGGTCGCTAATGAAAAAAATCTTTATCCCCCAAATACGAATTCCTCTTGAGAATCCTGGCAGTTTCACAAACTTGTAGAGTGTAGTAGAGGCTTTTGAACCACTGTAGCAAGCTCGGCTACCGAGATTGACTGAGAAGTTTCCGAATTAAAATCCCACATTATTATCGCATTCACGTCATCACATTGTAGTTTGACGCAAAAAACGTTACGATTATGACGCAATAAGTCTCACCATCTGTTTGGAGAGCATGACTTCGATGACTTGCTCGTCAGATGTTGCCAGGCGCTGCGGAGGAAGATCGATTACAATGGTTGGCATGGAAACAAGTTGCAGCGTCAGACAATCAGTTTGAAGAAACTTCATGCGAAGAAAACTTTGCCTTCAAACGTCACATGACGCTGTTCTACGTCACGTTTGCCAACTTGCGTGAGGGACTTCCCCAGCGTCGCATGATATTTGAACAAATGTCTTAATCACGGAACAACTCTACAAAATGGAATCAATTAAAAACAAGCCGCCAAAAAGACTTTATCCAGCACACGCAAGGTCTTGTCCATAACAACCAGCCCTTCACAATCCGCTACCAACAATACGAGCTCGGGCTGAGATATTATGAAACAATTGACGTCATGTTATCGGAGACTCAACTTTCCTTCGAACAATCAATAACTTGAAATACAAACTGCAAGAGCACGAGTCGGTGATTGAGGCCCGCAGTGTTTATGACGTAATAAAAAAAGAGCCTACCTTCAACATGTCCAGGGCCAGTTGAAAGCAAAGGGGGTGGGTGCTCTCTAGCGACAACAAGAGGCATGCGGCCGGATGGGAATCTTCGATGACATTGTGTCGTAGCAGTTGCTGCAGGAGGAAGTGGCCGCCCCCATGAACCAGTGTGCTTATAAGCAGCTTGCTGATGCAATGCTGAAATTGACGTTGAAAAGACGTGAAAGAGTGCCGCAATTACAGCGGGCGACATCTTAGTGACATCAAACGCCCTCCTCGGCACAAACACACATCCAGTAAGTTGCGAGTTGAACTCTCAGCGGCGCCCGACACATCGCGATCCTCACCATCGGTTTGATCTTGAAGCTGTCGAGCGACTTCATGTACTCCGTCATAACCGCCACCTTGAACTGGTAGGCCACGTCACAATCGTCGACGAACGGCTCCAGGAGATGGGTGAATACGTCACTTTGGTCCAACGTCACCCAGGCGCGGTGGTAGGGCGTGTGCGTCACATCCGGTTGGAACTGCAACTTCTACAAGAAATGTGACGATACGGTGACGAATGTGTGACGTCTATATAAATCTAACCAGGGATTCACTGAAACATAAAAAACCTGCGACATATCACTGAACAACTTGAGCAAACTTATCTTCCGACACAGTTTTCCACTACCACCTTCTGACAAAGCATGTAAAATGGCAGCATCATCTAATCACAATCCACAATATCCCGCGGCGGAATGACGATCACTCCCCCATAAACATTGGTCGTGAAAAACACGTGAAAAACACGTGAAATTCTGAGGAAACTCGTGTAATACACGTGTATTTCTCGTGTTTTTACGAGCCAATGTTTATGGGGTCACCTTATGGAAGTGCTGCTCAGCGTCTATGTAGTCCTTGTAGACCTGGTTGAGCTTGGAGAAGAAGGAAGATACTTGTGCAAGAGGAGCCTGACTCTTCGGATGCAAAGCTGGAAGTTAGGAGCAGAGTCAGCAGATGTAGTTGCTAAAGTTACATAAAGTTAAACCACAAATTCTATCAACAAACCTGACTTGAAAACCTCAATAATGGTTCCCTTGCTGCCTTTCCTTAAAAGCAGAAAATCCAAAAGTAAACACTGTAAAAACATAGGGAAACACTGATGAAGTCGTCCGTTGTAGGGAAGAGATGTTTGAAGGAAGATAACTTCTCAAAAAATCATGCGAACAATATCGATCTCACTTGAACGGAAGTACACGAGGTCACTTGTGTTAAGCTGTGTACGACGAACACATCGAAAACTTACGTCGTTTTAACGTTAAATTGCGTTGAACCAACCTGGTCCTGGAACATATCAACAATGTCCGGGAGGTTGATCTTCAGGTTCCACATGCATCCAAGAGCGGCATCGATCACGAGGTTCGGACGGAAGACAATCCACGTCTGTGCGTCTGGAACGAGAGCGATGGGCATCGGTTCGAATATTCGTCAAAGCATCGCACGATAACACGAGACAGGCTAGCTAGCGATGACGTCATTTACCCGGAAGTCAGTAACAATCACAATTGGTTATCTCACAAACATCACTCACACAGTTCAACTTCTTTCTCGACGACAGTGTTGCCAGAATTGATGCTGAACTCTGAAATAATAAAACGTTAAAAGAATTGGAAACCCTGGTATTTTCAAACAAAAATAGCAACCCCCACCTTGGGTCTTCATCTGGTAGGGGCGGATTGGGAGGGGGTGCACCAGGGGGTCCAAGTAGACAACGTTCGACCGTGACACACCTGGTAGCTTGATGTCGAATATCATTGATGTCTAAACAACGTTAAATATCATAGAAACAACAAAGATATCCGCCACAGCAGGCCACTGTGAAGCACACGAGGAAAGTGGTTTTGATCTTGCAGGAAAATGTTGATAAAGTTTCAAATAGAAACTCTGCATAAAAAACAACCAAAAATGATGTGAACACATAGACGCATGGACCAATGAGGACAGCGGGAAGACAGCCACGTATTCTAGAGTAAACTTTTCATTTGATTGAATTAGATCCTGGGGGTTAGGTGGGGCTCAAAGACAACGCCCCCTCCTTTTCGTCCCTACCTTGGACACTTGGTGGTGCGCCACGACGAGGTTGTCGACGATGCTGAAGGCAAATCTTCCAACCAATCCGAGCTGGAGGATGAACGACTTCCGCACAGCGCTGTCCCTAATGGGGTACACATTCGGTCACCATCAATTGCATAAGAACAAGTTAACAACAACTACTCAGTCGATTTGAGAGGGAGTCGCTCCCCGGATAGCAAATCAACCGTTTTTGATATCAATTCAACGTCTGGAGACGTTAAATCAACGTAAAAATTGGTTGATTTGTTGTCTGGGTCTGAGACGCCATATTGTGCGACACAACCAACCACTCAACACACGGAGCTCAATTGGAACCAACTTGTTGAGGAGATAAAGATCCAGATGACACTTCTCGCTGCTGTTGGGAACGGGATGACGTAGGACACCAGCGTACAAGGTGTGGTACCTGCAAGTACGTCATATCGGTTGACGTCACAACGTAGCTACTGGCAACGTGATTATTCTATACTTCGCGTCAATCAAACGTGTTTTTATCACATTCTTTACAACAAAATAGTCCAAACTACTGCCACCACTATATGTTCACAATGACTACAAACGCTTGAGACTCTAACAGAGCGAGACATTGTTATTCAAGATATCAACGACAATTTGATGCTCACAAGTTGCACAGTATGACGTCACGTTCTTGGAGACGCGCGTTGGGTGTCCCGGATGTTTCAATCTCGAATCCCTTCAGCTGAATCAACTTGCCGTCCTGAAGATGTAGAACAGACTTTGATTGACTGAAACCTGACGTCAATCTATCACAAGGAGGGATCGACTTTCTTGGATTTGCCAGTCGTTTCACCCCTGACTTGTGGCAAGTTAAATGAGGTGGGGGTCCAAAACCAAACCCAATCTCCAACACATTAAGTTTGAATGTCTGGGTGCCCAACATGGAATTAACCAAATGGCCTGGCCTGGAAGCGAACCCAGGACCGGGTAACAATGAGACACCAACTTTCTGCACAAAAACATAAAGTCGCTTGACTCACCTTCACATGGAAGGGCACGAGCAACCCCCCGTCCCCTGATGACGCAAGCAACACCGATGCCTCAGGCTGCAAAGAACAAGATTCAGTTCAAACAAGTATCAAGATCTTCAATGAAGGTCAAGGGGCGACCTTGTAGGCAAGATTGTTACTACCAACTACCTTGTAGGATTCCAATGTCTGTATACAAAATGTTCCCCAACGATTATTACAAAACACAGATCGATGCCGTCCCCTCGTGGCAGGTTGAAGTCGCAATAAGCAACCAACATGGCGGACACCAGATAATCGAGCCTAGTGTAGGGTTACCATATTTGAAAAAGCAAAATTCCGGACAGTGCATGACTATTTTCATGAGACCATATATATGCGCTACCGAAATGCTAAAGCTGCAAACGTTGTACGATGCTCATGCTAAAGCGCCAGCTACCGAAATGAAAAGTATTGTCTTCTGTCACGAGCAGAATCTCACACCAGGCAGGGTAAGCACTCTCTAAATATAGCTACGGACCGTCACTGAAAAAAATCTCAACTTCAGAGTGAAAAATAATAATGAGAATTAGTTTGTGCCGAAAAAGGAAGAACAGCAATTACATGCTTCAAACAAATTAAAGACACGCTTGTAAGTCAAGTCACTACAAATTTACTCTTCTGACCATGCATATTTTTCTGAAGATCTAATTCTCTTCAATAAGGCCTTGTGTGATTTCAAAAATGAGAAAAATTCACTACAGCACATATCTTTGAAATTATATTGAAAAGTCAATATGCCTTTCATAGTCGCAACGCTCAACTTGTTTCTTTCTTTAGTCCACTGACTTTGTATCAGTGAAAAGAGTCTCTCTACATTGGCATTGTGGGATGTAACAGCAAAGAAAAACTATACAATCCTTAAAATTTCTGAGTGGCATGTGATGTTCGTAGACTGATCGAAATATTTGCACCATTTCTTATGCGTTGGCGATTTAATAAATTCTTCGTCTTGTAGGTAACTTTCCACAAACTGCTTCAAGTTACAGATTTGGTCAAAGTACTTTGCATCGTCCACATCAACCCCCTTACCAATCAGATATTCCAGGCAAGGCTCCACATCCTTCTAACTTGGTATCTCGTTCAAGGTCATCCATTTGAAACAAGCAAACTCTTCCATTGGTTTCATCCATTTGTACAGCACAGGTACTCCAAGCATCTCTCATAGAGGTTTGCAACTTCGGAAAGAAAATTGTTACATTCATCTTCATATCCCTCTTCTCTTTTTTCAACTAAAAGCCTTTCAACTTTCAAGGACATAAAGTTTTCATTCTTCCTTTCCACAAGCACTTTACGAACCAGCTCCAAATTTTCTAGCACTTCTGCAACGGAATTGTTTTCTCTCTCAACTACTTGAATACGTCCATGAAACACGGACATAGCAGAAATAACCTAAAAAATTTGTTCGAGTGAAATAATCACTGCAACGAACCGAATACCTGACGTAATGTATGTTAAAAAAACAAATTATAAACCAAAAAAAAACAGAAAAATAAAAAAAATAATAAACCAAATCGAAAAAAAAATAAACCAAACGGTTGCAAAATAAACCAGATTTGGTTTTAAAAAGACTAAAATGGTAACACTGACTTCTAAGTGGTAAACATCATTGATAAGGAAAACGCTCTGTTGCATCATAATTCCGTACAACCTCGTAGTAAAAAAAATGCACACGGTACGAAATAACAATGTTCTGGATTGGCAGTGTGCACAGTACGATTGCAGATGCAGTAAAATGAGCTGGCTGAGCGAATTTTCTAGGACACTCCTAATTTACAGGATTATTCCCGCAATTTTAATTCCCCAAAACGCCCATCATAAAATTCCGGACATTTGAGCATTTTTTAAAATTCCTCCCGGACGCAAAATTTAACCCTAAATTCCGGACATGTCCGGAATTTTCCGGACGGTATGGCAACCCTAGCCTAGTGACATCACTCGGGTACTCACCGAGAAGACGGACCAGTGCAGTGTCATTGTGACGCTTTTGATCAGTTTGAGGTAGCGACGCTCGGTGTTCAGCTGGAGGTGATCACGTGATGTGTTGATGAAAATAAACAGAATAAAATTATTATCCTCACGCATTGTTCCATTGTCGCAGCATCGAGCCGACTTTGAAAGGTCGTCAATTCATTAAAATGTTTATTTCACATTTGCAAACAACAAAACTGCACCTCGCTACTCATCGCCAGCCTAGCTCATATTATTGCCACTGGAGGCTCCAACTAGCGGTCATCTTTCTATTTTGCTTCAAAGAAGCCTGGTCTTCATCCCGAAACATCAGGGTCGATCAGTTGCCTGCAGTGGCTCCTCCATTTGTTTACGTTGACAAAACGTATGGCACAGACTTGCACGACACAAGATCGCGACACAGAGAAGCGACTGACCTGATAGAATTCGACGCCGCGCTCGGTGGCGAAGATGAGCTCGTCGGGGGACACCCAGTGGAAGGTTCGGATCTTGTTGTTGCGGCCCTGGAGTACAATGGGGGTTATATGGGGAAGGAGTACAATGGGGGTTATAAGGGGACGGAGTCCAATGGGGGTTATAAGGGGACGGAGTACAATGGGGGTTATATGGGGACGGAGTACAATGGAGGTTATAAGGGGACAAAGTACAGTGGGGGTTATAAGGGGACGGAGTACAATGGGGATTATATGGGGACGGAGTACAATGGGGGTTATATGGGGACGGAGTACAATGGGGGTTTTATGGGGACGGAGTACAATGGGGGTTATATGGGGACGGAGTACAATGGGGGTTATAAGAGAATGAAGTACAATGGGGGTTATATGGGGACGGAGTACAATGGGGGTTATAAAAGGATGGAGTACAATGGGGGTTATATGGTGACGGAGAACAATGGGGGTTATATGGAGACGGAGTACAATGGGGTTATATAGGGACGGAGTACTATGGGGGTTATAAGAGGATGGAGTACAATGGGGGTTATATGGGGATGGAGTACAATGGGGGTTATATGGGGACGGAGTACAATGGGGGTTATACGGGGATGGAGTACAATGGGGGTTATATGGGGACGGAGTACAATTGGGGTTATAAGGGGATGGAGTACAATGGGGGTTATCCGGGGATGGAGTACAATGGGGGTTATGTGGGGATGGAGGGTAGAGCAGCAGCGCTTCCCAACCAACAAAATATTGTAAATATTTAGCAAACGTTGACCTTGAGCAGTACTTCAGGGGGACAACCGAATTGTTGAGCATTGTGGGTAACCGATGACGTCGTTCTTGCAATAATTCGACGTTACACAACGCAAAATAAACGTACCTTGCAGGTTTGCGAGTATTCGATGGGGTCGGTTGCTCCGTGCTCGAAGTTGGAGAATTCCTGAACAAAATCATCGTCAGTCGTTTGTAAAAAAAGCTTGACCAGGGTAACGTCATTACTGACGTCACAATACCTTCCACTTTAATTAAAGATCGACACAATATTGCACTTCCTATAAAGCGCGTTACAATGGAGCATCGCGAATGCGCATCATCGTGGTTCCGGCCTGGGAGTAACATGGCGCCGGTTCTATCATTTGTTTGAGAATTAAGGTGGAACAAGCGCTGTCCATCACGTGATATGTAACTATGGCAACAAAAGCTTTCCAAAGTTTAACGGAAGCGGCGAAGGAAAATTCAATGAATAGGATTCCGAGTTGTATCTTTTTCTTCGCGACATTTTTTTTTAAAGAATTTTTCTTACAAAGAACTAAGATCTTCCGACGTTTCCTTGCAAGTACAGCGACTCAGAAACGTCCTTACCACGGATCGGTCGCTCCTTTGCAGAGCCAGGACTTTGTGTTGGTGGGAAAACTTGACGGAGACAAGAGGACCACGGTCCTTGAGAAGAAAAGTGAACTCGCACCTGTCGGTTGGTCCCTTCACTACGACCCCTGTCTCGCCCCCAGACCTCACCGCAAACACCTAGAAACATGGGATCCATGATGACATTGGAATGATGGGATGAGCTACAAAGCCACCACGTGACCTTATTGCGAAGATGACTGTCACGATTTCTTTCTATCTCTTACCAGGAAAAAGACTTGGAAAGATTCAATGACGTAGTTTTATGGGTCAAACCGAAAAGCAGTCAATTAAATTCACGGATAGTTCTACTGGTGAAATGATATATAAAAACGCTTGAAGGACTCCAACGAATGGTTCACCACTTCCAACAATTAATCAAAGTAATAGTAAACAGCAATAGATTCCAATGCTTGCGACTATTGATCGAGTTTAACGTGATCCACTCACAGCTTCTCATACGATTCTAATTTCAATCAGAAATTATATTAGCATCAACTTTGCTTTACAGTACTCGTATTCAATATTTCCACTCTCGATCAACAATAATCTTTGCGTCTATTAACAACTGCTACTACTACAATAATGAACTCTCATCACCAACTCATCATAATACAACTCCCATAATAATAATCTCAGAATCTCAGAATAATCATTACACAAACTACACCACTATTTATAGTTGGCTGTTCAGTCCAATAACTTCGAGAAGATTACATCATAAAGAACCATCGTTCGGTCACGTAGCATTTAAATGTAAACAACCGAAGTCTATAGAAGGTCACGTAGGGAAAATGATTCCAGAAAACACGTTACATAATACAGATTTCGTCATCAGAGGTTACTTCAGGTCATAACCGACAATAACACATCGCACCAGAATTCCATAATGAAAACAACACGCTTGTTGAAGATACAAAGCAAGCCATCGCGAGGCATTTGCACCTTGATTGTGACATACGCCCCCCCTTAGAATATTGTTGCAAACAATATAACAACACAATCAATACAAAACACACCATAAAACAATTAATTACTCAATAATCAGTTCTCATAAGTCTATCGTTGCATGATCTACCAACGATAGCTTTTCTTAAAACAATAGTCACGTTTTCTGCGAAAGTCTCCAACGTCCTCAACATCTTCAGTGCATCGGCGAGCGAGATGACCCATCTTCCTACATCGGAAACACCTCCTCTCCGGACAGTCCTTGGCGAGATGACCTTCTTTATGACAGTTGTAGCAAGTCTTTTCATCAAAAGGGCAGCTCCTGGCTATGTGTCCAATCTCTCCACATCGGTAGCAATGGTTGTCACGGCAACGTCTGTTTTCCGAATGTCCGCCGTCAGCAACGCACTCCCTGGCGAAATGTCCGCGTCTACCGCATTTATAGCAAACTCCAAATGGTCGTCGCCTGCCTCTTCTCCTTGGTTCATCGCGCTCGTAATATCCGTCATCGTGAGATCGTTGCTGATTATCTGCAGAACAATCTCGAGCAAAGTGACCATTCTTGCCACAAGAATAACAAGTAAGTTCAGAATCTCTCTCAAAAACATTTCCGATTATCAGATCAACTAAAGAGTTTTGTAAACATAACGCTTTCACAGTCCCACTACAATACGGAGTTTCGATAGATATCATCGCTAACGGTCCTTGGATTGAAGTGGTATCTATTTTTGTCACATGGCCAGTTTTTCCCGTTAATTGACTGTCTTTAACCAAATCTCTCCTCACTATTATACCAGTAGAACCAGAATCACGTAAAACTTTTACCTTTTTGTCTCCAACTTTTCCATCCACTACTGGCAGGTGATCTTCAGGTATTATTTTTCCGCAAACATCTTCATCCGGATTCTCCTCGTCAAGCGTTGGTTTAGGAATCATTAACGCACAACCGCATCGATAAACGTCCGTGTCTTCATCTTTTCTAGACTGATTGGATCGGGACAACGACTTGTCCTTGCATTCCTTCGCTTCGTGTCCTTGCCTATTGCAACGATTGCACCACTTCCTCGATTCCTGATGATTTCTGTTAGTCTTCTTCCGGCAGTTAACAGACTTGTGACCTAAGCCATTACAATTAAAACAACGTACTTCTCTTGGAACAGCACCTCCTTTAGAATTATTTGTTTGCTCCTCGTCGTTATCGCATGACAACGTTTCTTCAGTCGACAACTTTTCATCATGAGCAACTAAGTACTGTTCTGCCACACTGGCTATGTCTTCTAGAGTCTTTGGACTTCTCTCCATTAAATAAACAGACAGGTCTTTTGAACATGAATCTGTAAATTGTTCCTTAACTATAAGGTTTGCCAATCCGTCCAATGATTGTTCGGCCCCCGAAAGTTCAAACCATTTTAATAAAAGGTTTCTCAACCGTTCAATAAATTGACCTGGACTTTCGTGTTTTTCAGGCTTTGCCTCACGGAATCTTTGACGGTATCCATGCTCGGTAAAATTGTATCGCTTTAACAGAGCTAACTTCAATCTGTCGTAGTTCATGGCTTCTTCTTGCGAAAGTCTTGAATATACATCAAGAGCTTGTCCCGATAATAACATGCTTAGCTGGGTAGCCCACGCCGACTTCTCCAATTTGGCTATTGTAGCATATCTTTCAAATCTTAACAGATAACTATCCAACTCATCTTTTTCTTCAACAAATGATGGCAAATCTGGACGTCTAACTTGCGCCACAATAACATCTCGAGCATTATCATTAGTAGAATTAGATCGCTCACCAATGTCCAGCTTTTGTCTTTCTAATTCAAGTTTTAACTTTTCCAATTCATATTGCGCTCTTCTTTCTTCAGCTTCTGCTTCGCGCTGCGCTTGTTTCTCTTCAGCTTCAAGTTCTGCTTTCCTTATTTCACGAGCAGCTCTTCTATCTTCTCTTTCGTCAGCTTCTCGCTGAGCTTTTTGGTCCATTATCTTGTGATACTCTTCCATCACAAACTGAGACTTCTCATTACCAGTCAGCCCCATTCGTTCAGCCATGCTCCCTAAGTCTTCAATCATCTCATGTTTGACAGTATCCGCCATCTTGACATTAATTTATTATTCTTTCAATAAATCTTTCGGTGTTCTTCGGTTTTTCTTTTTCGGTTTCCCGGACGAGCCCCCAGAATGTCACGATTTCTTTCTATCTCTTACCAGGAAAAAGACTTGGAAAGATTCAATGACGTAGTTTTATGGGTCAAACCGAAAAGCAGTCAATTAAATTCACGGATAGTTCTACTGGTGAAATGATATATAAAAACGCTTGAAGGACTCCAACGAATGGTTCACCACTTCCAACAATTAATCAAAGTAATAGTAAACAGCAATAGATTCCAATGCTTGCGACTATTGATCGAGTTTAACGTGATCCACTCACAGCTTCTCATACGATTCTAATTTCAATCAGAAATTATATTAGCATCAACTTTGCTTTACAGTACTCGTATTCAATATTTCCACTCTCGATCAACAATAATCTTTGCGTCTATTAACAACTGCTACTACTACAATAATGAACTCTCATCACCAACTCATCATAATACAACTCCCATAATAATAATCTCAGAATCTCAGAATAATCATTACACAAACTACACCACTATTTATAGTTGGCTGTTCAGTCCAATAACTTCGAGAAGATTACATCATAAAGAACCATCGTTCGGTCACGTAGCATTTAAATGTAAACAACCGAAGTCTATAGAAGGTCACGTAGGGAAAATGATTCCAGAAAACACGTTACATAATACAGATTTCGTCATCAGAGGTTACTTCAGGTCATAACCGACAATAACACATCGCACCAGAATTCCATAATGAAAACAACACGCTTGTTGAAGATACAAAGCAAGCCATCGCGAGGCATTTGCACCTTGATTGTGACAATGACGAAGCCCTAATAATTCTATTTGAATAATCCTCGCAAAACTAACACAATGGATTGAAGTCGCTGTGTTCGGTGGGTAATTAAACATAAAAACTTTTGGTAAGACAAATAAATCATTGGACCAATCAAAAGTCACAGGAACAGCGATTCAACCAATCAGAAAGTTACAAGTAAAACAGAGAAAAAACGCAAACATTTCTGATAGAAAGTAAAATCAGTGAATGTTCCGCCGTAACCAGCGTGGTCTAGTGGGCTAAGGCAAGGGAATACATTTCGATGACGTGGGTTCGATTTCCACCCCTGTTTCTCCTTCTGTAATTACCAAACAAAGTTCAAAGTAGGATCAACTCTCTGGCTGAATGTTAGAGGGGTCACAATTGGACGGTAGTCACTGAAACATGTTCTGACTGGTTGGCGGTGTCTTACAAGCTCTTACAACTGGCTACCGTTGTATTTAGTGACAGAATGACGATTGTTTGCCGTCGCGACACACCCCCTCCACGCCCATCGACGTCAATGAATAAGAAGATGAAATATTCGAAGCAACAGCGTTGCCTCCACAATGACCCACCTGCATGTTCGCTTCGTCATAGAAGACGTTTGTGACGCCACTGACGGGGTCGAACAGGACTGGACTCTTGCCAAGTTCCAAAAAGTGGGAGCTCATTGTTTAACTAATTACGTCTGAATGGGCGCAAACATACGACGAGTTAAAATAAGGGAGTATGTTTGAAAAGCAAAACAAAATACCTAACATATATAATGACTCCAACGTTTTCGACACGTACGTGTGTCCTCATAAGAAATTAAATCTGCAATATACATAAATGAAAAATTGTAAGATTAATTTGACTTCGCACTATAACTGTAACGACACTCCGGACTGAAAAGCACAAACTGAACAAATGATGCAAGAATGATCACGAGTAAATTATGCGGTGGGAAACAGATTACATGATGTGTAAACTACAGGCATGTGACAAACAATTAGAACACACACAAAAGGAACGATGAGCCACAAGCGAATAACTGCCTGTTGAGAGATGGATTGTTACGTTTGATTCTTAAGGCTTCCATGATCTTAGTCTGAAAATCAGATCTGCCTCGAGAGATCATTTTAAATTGGTCGATCGACACACGAGGACACACGTACGTGTAGAAAACGTTTGAGTTATTATGTTGTATACTTTGTTTGTGTAATCCATTATGTTAAACCAGCTAAGGTTACTTTGTTTTGCTTGTCTATGGTTCAAAAACAATCTCTCTACCAAAGCTTTACGTTTGAAAAGCTTCAGACATCTCGCGCAAACGAAGATGTCGTTGGAAAGCTGGATATATACGCGTCGGGTCATGGCATTGGTGGAGACGAAATCAAACGCGAGACACACCTGATAACCACGTCATGACGTCACCATCGATGACATCACATCCGCTTGCCAAGACGATATCCGACCCCTCGTATCCGACCCCTCCAACAATCAGTTACATCAGCAGCACCGACATTCCATACAAGACGTCAAATTGCACGATTCCATGATAGCGAAAGCATCATTAGGCCTACAATGATTCATAATAACGGGATGATCAACTCGGCTGCGATATCGGACAAGTGGAAGCGAAAGTACTGCCAGATATTATTTAAATTTTTGGAAGAAATATTTTTTTGGCTTTTTTAGAGTAGTGGTCGCCTAAAGCTTGTCTGTTTAAAACTTACCTGAAGTTTAAAGTTACACAAGATTGAGTTAAAGTAATTTGTAGTTTTGTCACTTTGCAATGAAAATGTGAATTCATCTACAAAACCTACATTGAGTAAAACTTACAGGTTTAAAAAGTATGTTATTAAGCATCTAAGACAAAAAAAAACCTTGAGAAACTTAAAATAGTATAAGTTTCGTCTGGTAAGTGTTGAAGTTGGTAATTATTATTCAGGTAATATATTTTATGCGCAGAATAAGGTTAAATTTGCAAAAAAAAATGATAGTTTGATAAGAAAATAATAAACTTGCTTTAGAATAGTTGTTTACGGGCAAGACTTGGGCGACTACTACTTTAAAAATGTAAATAATATTTTTTCAAAGCTTAAAAAATATCTGGCAACACTTTTGGCATCACTTGTCAGATATCGCAGCCAAGTTGGCGATCGCCTACTTCTACAAACCCCTGCTACAGACGTCACAATGCGCAGGCTCGGTCTCAATATCAGTGACGTCTGCAACGCCACGTCACACACAACACAAACGACCGGACACACAACACAATGAGGCCGCCCTGGTTGGAAGGCTGGTTCGAAAAGTATAGGCAAGTTCAAAAATAATAAGCCACTAATGGGAACAACACAGAATTTGGATTATAACGAACCAAACGTATTGTCGCCACAATAAAGTTGCACGCGCTGGGTTCATTTCGTGGGAAAAGTCATCGGAATGCTTGCCAGCGACATCTTGGGCTCAGTGTCTATGATATTTTGCGATGAACGTTTCTCCGTGTGACGTCATAAACCTCCGCCTGTGATGGACAAGCGGTCGCATAAATGAGCGCATTTCGAGCTGGCTGGTGGGAGATGAGGATCAAGATTGCTACCAAGAGCTGAAGTTACCAAACGTAAATCCGGACTTCACTTTCCTCTTCTTGGAGGAGGAACTTCCATCTGAATTATCTTTGCTGGAGTTTTTGTTGACATACTTCCCGACGCCGCTTCGATAAATCTTCGGCTTTGCGGCGGCTCTTTCGGAGGCCCGTTTCTCAACCTTCTCCTTCTCTTGAACTTCTTCCTCTTCTCTTCGGAGCTGAGCTAGCTTCTCATCAGCCTCCTCATAAGGATCAACAAACACGGTCGCCTTCTCGATCTCTATGCTTTGCTTCGGAGCATCCGTCTTTCGATCCGTCTCGATGGCCTCCATCCTCCCTAGGACCGGCATCCCACCCACCAACCTCCCGAACACCGTGTGCTTCCTGTCCAGATGCTTGCACGAGCGGAAGGTGATGAAGAACTGGGATTTGTTGGAATCCTTCCCGGAGTTGGCCATGCTCAGGATTCCTCTCTCCGAATGGGATAAATTAAAACGGAATTCATCCTGAAACGGAGCTCCCCAAAACGATTCTCCGCCTTTTCCGGTTCCGGTAGGATCGCCGCCTTGGATCATGAAGTTTCGCATCGAGCGGTGAAATATTGTTCTGTCATAATAACCTTTCTTGCACAACTGAATATAATTCTCGCACGTCTTGGGCACGATGTCACAATGGAGCTCGAGATTCAGGTCGCCGAGGTTGGTGGCGAGGCGGACGTAGCCCTTCTTCTTGACGTGCTCGTAGCGGACCAGGTCGTCGTCTTTGGCCTCGACCTCGTGCTCCACTTGAGGCGTTCTTGCGGTGGACGTGAACGACGCGGACACCATCCCGGTCGAGTGATTCGATGCGTTGAACTTATCGACTTTAACCGCGGTCTTCGTCTTCGCGCGCAGCATCTCGTCGCCTTTGTACTCCTTCTTCAACTCGTCCAGCGTCTGCGAGGTCTCGGCGTTCAACGTTTTGATAAAGTACCGCGGATCGGCGCGCGCTTTGAGGTCAGCATCCGGGAGCTTCTGGTCATGCTTCAGGTGGTAGAAGGTTTGGAGGTTGAACTTCTCCAGATGGGTCGGATCCTGGATCGTGATGACGTCAGAGCGCGCGAACGGCGCGTCGGTAAGCAGCTCCTTCCAGTTCTTCGCTTTGAAGTTCAATTGTTCAACCGCGTCGAAGGAAAACACGTTGCCGGTGGTCGCTATAGCAACGATGTGGGTGTTCTCATTGAACACCTTGAAGAGCACCGGGCAGTGATACTTCCCATCGGCGTTCTTATGGAAGGTCAGTTTGATCAAGGACTTCGCATCCATCTTTTTCCCAGTGATTGGATTCGTTCCAAACTTCTTCATCCACGGAACGATGTTGAGGAGATCGAAGACGTGTCCTTCCTTCGTGCACATTGGATCCTCCACAGGCTGCAGTGAGATGCTGCAGCAGAAGAATGGGAGTCGACGGAAGTCAGAGTTTTCCACAGTCTTCTTGTGTCCTCCATAGAAGGAAGCCCACTCCTTCCCGGTCATGTACATCTTGTCGCTCTGATGCTGGCGCTTTCCCATCTTGGAAGATTTCAAATCAAACAAATAATCATCAACTAAACAAAATCTTAAAATTCACCTAAAAATTAAAGCAAAGTGATTAATACATTTCCAATGAAGCTAATTCTAAGGCAAACACATATATGAACACAGCTTCAATACGCAGCTAACTTGCATATCATCACTTTGTATAAAAGATTTAAAAGATAAATTCGTGCAAATCCAAGGTAATTGCATGACGACAATGCAGCATACGTAACAATACATCACATTATTGCGTTGTAACAAGTGAAGCAAGAAATCATATCAAAGTTTTCGAAAAGCAGAATTTGTTACAGCAATAACTTGGAGGCGGGGTATGGAATGAAAATAAAGACAAAACATGATGACTTCAAAAAAAGTCAACTTGTTATTTTAAGAATAGCTTTATTGTTTTACTCTTTGGATTTTTTCAAGTTAAATTAAAATTGAAATAGAGAATATTTTAAACAGATGGACCCACTTTGCTTTGCAATACGTTGAATCTATCTTGAAGTAACGTTCTGTATATTAATTGCATTACCAGGATGAAAACTAATGTGTGATAAACAAACATAATGTTCTGATGGGGATGAACTATACATAACATCACAAGCATCATTTTACTGTAAAAGTTTCATCAGATCAGGGGCGGCCAGCTTTCGTCCAGAGGAAATAAAAGTTTTGTAGAACACAACATGATTAAAAAATTAGCTGTTTCTTCTTAGAGTGAAACTCCTCACTCTATTAATAATATTTGTCTTCAAAGCGAAAATTATTGCATCACAGTAGGTATGAGGTGTCATTTGCAAACTGCCACCTCTTTTATTGTTACAGCGTAAGCACAAGAGCAAAGTAGTTGAAGATGATTGCTGAAAATATTTTGCCTTTTTAAAAATCAGTTGAACAATCGGTGAAATAATTTTGACACGCAGAGTAGTGGCCGATACACAATCTGTGCATGAGCGCTGCAGGAGCAATTCTAATTCCATTCTAAGGATGGAAAGTCGCGGGGGAATAAAACAAGACAGGACTTTGTGATGTCACTGGATCGAATATTCAACAAGTGTTAACAGATGGCGATTCAAAAGTTTAGATTTTCTTGCTTTAAATCATGGTTTTAAAATACTGGCTTTTTCAGACAAAGATGTTGCCATTTTGCCTGTTTCTACCATCCCACGAAAATTTTCTGCCTACTTGCTGAAAACGCAATATTCAAATGTTAATTTCCCTTCTTTCAATGCAATTATAAATTTGAGAAATTCAACCTTTAATTACTTAAAAACTTTAAAAACTGAATCTAAGACAAGAAAGTCTAAATTAACTTCTGGGTCCAATACAGTATACTGGAATGGTACAAAATTTAAGAAATATATGAACATATATCATCCAATATACAGTTAAACTTGATGAAACGTCGGTTGCCAGTCGGACATCAAGAGTGTATCTCGCTCCACCTTGGGGAAGATTTCACACCCTTAAAAATAAAAATACCATAAGTACTAAAACAACTTCATTAAAAGGATCATCGTCCTTTAAAACCACTTCACCTTTCAACAACGATCCATTGAAAAAGAAAACGCTTGGCCAATAAATTACCTTCAGTAACAAGGGGGGGGGGGGGGGGGGGCTAAATGTGGTTGTAGTTTTACCAGGCCTAGAATTACTGAAGGTATGGGAGTGGCAGAAAATCATCTCCCGCTTACTAAGACCACCCACTTAATAAGCCCAAAATCGTCCGGTCCGGAGATGGGGTTAAGCGGGAACTACTGTATTATGAACCATAGAGATTGATTAACATAACCACTCTCGATTTAAAGCAGACAACGAAAAAAATGACACAGAGGGAAGTCAAGTTGTCATGCGCAAACAAATGACAAGAATGACGTCATAATGATTAAATCTATAAAATAATTGCATATCAATGCGATATAGTAGGAACAGCCAAAGTTGCACAAGCTTGAGCCGGAAACAGCAAACTATTCGTATGCCGCAAAACGTGCTGAAGTGTGAATACGCAGATGAACTTGAACCCAACCAACCAGGCGCAGCAAGTACGCGTCACACAGACGATATATGTGTTTCCATGCCAACTGTAAGTTGGTTAATATCAGGGAGGTCACCGCAACCCGAACCAGTTCTGTCAAGTGGTCGCTGGTTAAGCGAAACTGAGATTTTATTATATTTGCAGATGCAGCCAAAAGAATATTTGAATAATAAAGAACAACCAGATAATAGAATCTTCTATTTAAATAAGCTTAATAATTATCTGAAGATGATCTCGCTGCTAGCTGATCAAAATCGATTTTTGGCTGTTTGTGATTGAACTGACTTGCATAAAAATATATTTGTTTCCAGGCTAATTTCAGTCAAATAGTGCTTTTAAAAACCATATTCGGAACAGCCGATCGTGTTCAAATAATAAAACTTCATTGGAGTCTTTCCAGATTGTTCGTAATTGTTTGACCGAGTCCGACACTAATATCCCCGAGGCAGTAATGATTTTGAGGTATCTCTGGAGCGCTGAACTCGAAAATGATGCTGTTTTTATCGAATCGCTTTAGTTTTTGAGATATTTTCAAATCTTAGGTTAAAAAAAGATAAAAATTAATGTTTTGTGTATGTGCTTTTTTGACGTGATGTATAAACTTAAAAGGCCATTTGCTGCAATTTTGCTTCATTCTTGCACTGTTACTTCTACACCATGAAAAGTTATGTTGAGATATCGTCGCATGTTTAAGCGCACATGTAGGAGAAGTCGATAAAAACTGCTAAAACTGAAATCATCGACTGACAAATGATAATGCTATTTCAAAATACTTGTTGCTGCATTGACGCCTAGATGATGTCACGTTAATAGAAACTGAATCAAATGTAAGTACTGTAGTACAAGTAGACAAAACAAGAACCTAACTCTGTTAAAAATATTGTACTGTATTAGTTAAGTCTCTGTTAAGATCTAACACTGTAACCGTGGACGTCGCTATAATGGCATCTGGACTAAGTCAAACGCTAGGCCTCATCTTGCACGGCAAACAGGGTTGCCATATTGGCGGTTGTAACAGCATGTTGTTGGTATTGTAACCAGCAACCATGACATTACAACTCTGTTTTTCCACTTTCACAGCTCTTTATAATAATGATTACTGTAAACCTTTGTAGGTTAAAAAATGTATAAAATGGTTGTAAATAGCAGAGACACCAATAATAACGTGAAAAAAATTTCACATTTTTACTCATATTATGATTTAAGATTAGTAATTAATACTTTGAACATGAACTGTATTTTTGGTGCTCACCCAAATAATGCTCCACTTCCTCGACAAAGACCATATAAGCTTTCAAATCAGGTTCGGAAACCTCAACTTTTTCGTTAGGAAACTGAAAGGCGCGAATTTCCTTCTTGCCGTCTTTCTCTAACAGAACCACCTGAAAACTTCAACCATCAGACAGATGCAAAATCATCATCAGTGAATACAATCAGCTCAACACTTACTTTGTAATAATGTGAAGGAACAGGAACAGCATTTGCGCCTTTCCCGATGGTGAGCCTGCAAACAAATTACTGTGATGAAACATAGGCGCCGAGTTTTCAAAATAGCTGGGCGGGCGAACACATACTGCCACGTCATAAAGGTTATTTTGTGCGTTTTTCAAAAGGGCGATTTTGCTGGGTTGTTGGGCTAGCCTAGTTTTACATTTAAGTCTATGTCTCCTCTAACACGATTTGGAAACAAGTAATAAATATAATTGGTACGCAACAACGTCTGGTCCTGGTAATTCAGTTCCGCATGTTTTTTTGTAATTGGCACGTGCGGGTTGCGGGACGAAAACTGCAATACTGTACTAGTTCCATAATTACATTACTATTGTTGATACAACACGATAACACACACACAATACATCGGTGGGTTCATACGATAAGTCGCTCCTAGCGGGCGCACAGATAAGACACAAGAGATGCTGTAATGCAACGCAGAAGCGATTTTACGGCAGTTCAGCTCCCGAGAAGCCATCTAGCGATAAACTGCGCTATTGAACCGAGCTTACATTGAATCTACAATTAGAACAGTTATATAACGAAGGAGCTGAATTGCAACTTATGACAATCAACGGTTTCATCCGGCCAAACCAACAGGTGTGCACAGTTTAATATCAGTGACGTAACAGACGCAACTGTCATGATTGAGACGACAAAATAGAGCATTTTGGCAACAGAGTTAATTGATAACGTCGTTTGAGAGAAAACTACTCCTTTGAAGAACAATGCTACAGTTTTTACAACGATTTAACATCTGACGATGTTAAAACGATGTAAAAGCAGTGGAAATTGCGGTCAGACTTTTGCCGCAAATGAAGTTCCTCGTAGGTTTGCGCAATTTACTTGATTTATAGCACTGACAAACGGCGCGGCGGGCCACTTTTGCTCGTTTAACGGCGAATCAACGTTGTTTGACGTTGCATGAATGTAACAATGGCAATAATTGACGAAAATTAATCGCTTAATTAGTAGGTCTAGTAGGGCCTATCATATGGCGACAAAACTCTGTGAATAAGGTAAGTAGGCTAGTATCAGAAGGTGGCAGATGGTTACAGATATTTTGGGACTTAAAATTGCATTAAATTTTTTTTTTAATTCTTGAAATGTCCGGCGGGCGCGGCCTGCCCGCCCGCCCGGGACTCGGCGCCGGTGGATGAACATGACATTCCCCTAGCAATTCCCATTCTCAATGAAAATCACGATGGTAATTTTGTGCGCAATAGCGTAATAAGACTAGCCACCATGCCCTGAGCTATCTCAGTGATTGGCAAGTTCAGCAGGCACTGACTCTAAATTGGTAAACTTGAATTTCACTCCAAGAGATTTTAAGCTAAAAACATCGCTACACTTGTTGTAGCGAGTACTCAGCATTGAGGATATGAAGTTTAGTTGTAGTATAAAAAGAGAAGGCAACACAGAACAAACATTATCATGGCTGGTACTTTATGTCCGCATTGTTTGTCGACCAACGCTGGCTCAATCCAATCTTCCTGTCGCGGCGAACCAACAAGCAAAAACTGCAACATACGAGGAGACTCACCGCTCAAAGCGGAACTACAATAACAGAATATTACCAAACAACGCAACACCAAGTGACGAGTAGTTGTACTCACGTGCAATTGCCTATCCACATGGGGCCGCAGCATATCCACAGACCATGGTCGCATTCCTTTGCCCATTCAAGAACTAAGTTTTCCAACGTCAACCATGCTCCGTGGTTCAATCCACGGTGTTGAGGACAAATGTTGAAATTGCAACATGTCTCCTCCCGGTGATTTGATAAACTGCTCCAACAAATCAATAGAACTGTTTTAATGTTGAAATGACTATATCTGACACTTTTTGGCAAGATTTTAGCTGAGTTTCATGAAAAAGCGCAATACCCCTTTTCCACCAAGCTACACCCCAAGCACTCATGCTTATTTGTGAGAGTGGCTAGGAGAATTTAAAAAAATTAAATTTATTTTACACTTTTAAAATAACTTTTTTTACACCAGGCGTTGATCCAAACAGTTTCATTATACATGCCGCAAAGTTTCTGTTTGGACTTAATTTGATTAAGTTTGAATTGGTTGCGAGCAAAAAGTTAAAACAAATCTTGAAGACTTTGTGGTATTTTGGCAAATGAAATAACTGGTACTAAAATTTTAAAGGTCCTCTCAAAAACCAAGATACTAATGAAATATTTCAAAAACACCTTGTATCACAATCATTGTGCAAGGCCTCGCGATGGGCTGCTTTGTGTCTTGACGAACGTGCTGTTTTGATTGTGGAATTCTTGAGCGATGTGTTATTATCTATTACTGTCTTGTAATAACCTCTGATTGCGAAATCTTTATTATGTAACGTATTTCCAGAATATTCTGTAAACACGCAAACCTGGAATATTCTTTTGTTTTTCACAATTGCCAAATGTTGTTTGTCATGACGTCATAAGGATGTTTACCAGTAGATCTTTAATTGCGAAATCTTTATTATGTGACGTATTTCCACAACATTTTTGTTGACGTGCAAGTCGGGAATGTTCTTTGCTTGACTTGCCAGGTTTGGGTATTGTGACATCATAAAGATGTTTTCTAGTAGTAAAATTTGACAGAACAATGAGTTCTTATGATGTAACGTTATTGTACCTTCTCGAAGTTACTAGACCATCAAACCTACTATAAATAGTAGCGTAATTTGCGTAAACATTATTATGAGAGATGATTATTATTGTAGTAGTGGTAGTTGGTAATAGACGCAAAGATTATCGTTGATCGAGAGTTGAAGTTATTGAATATGAGTAAACCAAAGCTGATGCTAATATAATTTCTGATTGAAATTAGAATCGTATGAGAAGCTGTGAGTGGATTACGTTAAACTCGATTAATAGTCGCAAGCGTTGGAATCTATTGCTGTTCACTGTTACTATTACTTTGATTAGTTGCTGGAAGTGCTGAATCATTCGTTAAAGTCTTTCAAGAATTTTCATTATCATTTCACTAGTAGAACTATTCGACCATTTAATTGACTGCTTTTCGGTTATATCCCATTAAACTATGTCATTAATCCTTTTCAAGTCTCTTTCCTGGTAAGGGATAGAAAGAAATCGTGACACCTTGCTTGCTAACTACTGAACAATTAAATTAACTTATTTCAAGTATGATTTGTAGCTTATAAACTGTATAGGAAAGGTGGATGCACCTCAGATAGATTTTCGCAATTCTAGTTTGAGCCCACACTATCCTATACAAACCTTCAACAAATCAATTATTGAAATCCTTTTGTAGTCGTGAAAGAACATAAATTAAAAAAGTAACCTCGATTTAAATCAAAAATTGTCAATAAAATTTCTGAAAAAAATCCAGTTTTAATTTGATGATATTGGTCAAATATAAGGTGTGCGTCTTGGTTAAAAAAACCGTTATTGGGCTTAAAAGTGCACAAAAAGCGATCAAAACGTTAAATTAGTCAGCAATTTCTGGGAAGAGCAATTCTTTTAGACATACTGCTAAACCACTTTCTTTTTCCGACCTCGACATTACAATAATGACATTACATTATCATTATTGAGCCTAAAAGTGCACAGAAAGCCACCAAACGATGTTAAATTATTCAAAACTTTCTGAATTTTTTCCGGTCCTTCCTGTTGTTGTACAGAAAGAAAGCAAGGAGAAAAAAGAAAGATAAAAGATAAAGATAAAAGAATAAGAAAAAAGATAAAAGAAAGCAAGGAGAAATCGTGGAGATACGTGCTGATGGAATGAAGAGGTGAAGCATGCAAATAGTGATGCAAAAGCAGGTCAAAAGAGAACCGGAAGACTTACAAGAGCTTGAAAAAGAATCCAAAAAGGGTGGTGGCAAGAGCAATGAAAAACATAACAAATTGGAGAAAAGCGAAAACAATGTGTTCAAGTTCATAAAACTAATGAAAAATGACGCAAAGTTTCACTTTAGTCTGGAAAACAGAGGAGAGGCATGAAAAGCGCATACGAAAATATTACAAATGAGGAAAATGTATGGGGTAATATCACAGAGGTTTATTCAGTGAAGGGGCCTGTGGAAAAGGTTATTCAAAACGAAATGGTGGAAGCAATGGAGAAAACAAAACAGCATAAAGCGGTTGGTCCATCAGATGTGTTGTATTTTTAGACATACAGTATAGTAAAAATGAAGTAAGTAAGGTCGCACTGACAAATAGACTGTCGACATACAAAACGTAGTGATAATAATTATAGCCAACCAAGCAAGTGAAAATCCATTGAACTCTTGATACTTACTTAACTGAGTGTACAGAAACAACGCAATATATAGCAAGAAAGAAATGCAAGGCATGCAACTGAGAAACGTGATACAGAACGGCCGCTAATTGCTTACGACGCGCAGTGCGGTGGTAATCAATTCCAACGTTTGTACCAGAAAACGCTGAAGGTGATTATGCAGTGACGTTGGTCACAAGTTACATAATAAATGCAATGAAAAAAAGATGGATACCGGAGGTGCTAGTAAAGTCAGTGATGTCGATGTATGAAGGTGCGAGAACAAAAGCAAAAATTGGTTCAAGTTAGTACTCAGATCAGGGATTCATAGTATAGGGATGACCAACTCGGCTGGATATCTGACAAGCGGAGTGTAAAAGTGTTGCCAAATTTATTTTTTATTTGGAAAAACTAATTTTTTGGCATTTTTTAAGAGTAGTGCTTGCCTAAAGCTTGTCTGTTTATTTACGAACAAGTTTTGGGCAACTACTACTTTATAAATGCCAAAGTGAGATTTTTTCTAAAAATTAAAAAATATCTGGCAACATTTTTACACTCCGGTTGTCAGATATCCAGCCGAGTTGGTCATCCCTATACTATGAATCCCTGACTCAGATGAATATTTTGTGAAAGTCGTGGTGAATCAAGGATCAGTGTTGTCACCTCTTATATTTGCTATTGTGATTGTTGTGACTGAAGGGATGAGTGAGAGCTTGCTGAGTGAAATTTTGTATGCGAATGACCTGGTTTTGACCAGTGATAGTATGGAGGGACTAGAAAAAAAAGTTTGCGAAATGGAAAGCATTTGAGACAAAGGCTTTGAAGGTAAATTTAGAAAAAACAAAAGTGATAGTGAGTGAGACAGAAGGTTGTAACAAGCAAAGTCGATCCATGTGCAATATGTGGAAAGAGAGTGATGAGAAATTCGATGCAATGCAAGGTGTGTAGTAAGTGGGTACATGCAAGATGTGTCAATACGAAGAGAGCAACAGCAAGACTGGCAAATTGTTTTATTTGTGGGAAATGTGACAAAGGAAAAGATTTAGTTGCAGATTGCAAATAAAGTTTCTGTTATGGAATTGAAACAGTGACCAACTTCTGTGATTAGAGTGATCAAATGAATGGAAGCTGTCAAGAACGGCAAGGCTGAGTTGGGCAAAGATCAGGGAATGTGGGGTAATGTTATACGGGAAAAAGTTTTCATCAAAAATAAAAGGGAAAGTCTATCGGAGTTGTGTGCGGTCTACAATATTGTACGGCGACGAAACATGAATATAAGAGAGATTGAACTGGCTATTCTGAGAAGAATGGAAAGGACAAAGGTGAGAGCAATGTGTGGATTAAAAACTAGAAGGGAAAAAAAGATCGAAGAACTGATGGATATGTTTGAGATGAGAGAGACTATTGAACAATGAACAACTTGTCAGGGAAACCAGAGTAAGAAGTAAACGAAGTAAATGGTATGGACATGTACTAAGGAGGGAGGAAGGGAGTTTTCTTCAAATGACATTGATTTTAAAAGTGGATGGGATGAGGAAACGAGAAGTCCAAAAAGAACAGGTGAAGAATGAGGCATACGAAGTCGGACTGCAGGAAGACGGTGCGATAAACAGAATGAGATGAATAGGAATGAAGGCAATCGCTGCAAGAAAAGAATCGGCCAACCCCACCAGTGGGGACAAAATCAAATTTGGATGATAATGAGGATAATAATAATAATTTATTTCAAACCAGTTCGGTGCAAAATAGCGTCAATTAAAAGTGTCGCAGTTCTTCCGGGCTGTGCTCTGTGGGCAAGCCAACCTCACCTCAACGCGGTGCAGATGTGGAAACGCTGGAACACGTTTTCAGTGGGCTAACGAGGCTCTGGTGAAGCTAGTACGGCCAATTACCCGCTAGTGGAAAAAACAGATTACGAAATGTCAAACGAAACATGATGAGAATATTGTACCTGTAATTTCCTTTTCGCGCCATATGGCCTTTTTCGTACATATTTTTTATTTGGTGGATTTCGTACATTCGTGCATTCAAATCTTTGTAGTCATTATCAGTCAAGCAGTTGTTGTGCCACGTAGGATCATCTGTAAGTTTATAAACTGGAATCGTGGGTGGTTCTCGATTTGAATGCACAGTTAGTGACTAATGCTGTACATGCATAGTCAATTTACATTGATTTTCTTCAGTCTGTAGAAATCCAATATCAATGTAATTCGTCATAAGTTCATATGTGGCATCAGTACACAATAGTTTACTTCAGGCTAATTTACTCATGGTAAAAGCAACAAAACGCGAACGTGAAAAAGTGCTTGGGATCGAGATTAGATGCTAAAAAGAATTTACCACTGCCGCATATTGTCAAGGCCGCATTGTATTAATATTACAAACATTTGAATTGTTCCGTCGTCGAGGTCAATCTTGGTTGAGGTTTATCTTGGTTAAGGTTCTCTTCATCTTTCCCGATGTACTCCTGCACCCACAACGGCATCAAACGACCAAAATGGAAACCACAAGATAACACGTCACCGCGCTGAAATACAACGTCATCATGAGTTGGTTTTGTTTCAGTTTTGTTTGTACCCTTACCTTTCTCTTTAGCAAAAGCTGCTGTTGTGCATTTTCGGTTCAGTAACGTTTATTTTACGTAGTTGCGTTCTTCTCTCAATTTGGCATCAGTTCAATTATCGTATCCATCGTTTTTTTAAGTTTTATCATTCGTTTTAGGAATTTTGCCGCATTCCCACTTGTTTGCCTTTGGTATGATTAACACTTACTCAGCGTTTTATGTGCTTTATGTTGCGTCATCTGTTTATTAAACAACTTCACTGTTCGGTTGGCCTAGTGTAGTTGCTGCAAAGATGACCGGGTTTATGATTCTAATGCATAGGATATAACACAACAGCTTCCAAACTATTTCAAGAAAATTTGTACAACAAAGCAGGAAACACAAAGTTGAACCAACCACATCAACGTTGATCCGAGGCTTTCCAGGTTCCTCCACGCGATGTCTGTTGCCTCGACTTGAATAATCAATGAGGTAATCCTCCAGTTCCTGTTCCAAATTTTTAATTGTGACGAGTGCCGTTTGTAATCTTTTCTCTATGGCGGATTTTTCTAATTCAAGTTTTTCAATTTTTGAACGATTCTGTAGCTGGAGATCTTTATTTTCGTTTTCAAGCTTGATATTTTTTCGTTTTTCTTCGTTCAGCCAGCTGTTTATTTCTTTTCAAAAATAAACACATCATGTTAGCAAAGTCAAAACTGTGCTTTCTGCAACAATACTTCCAATCACATTACATCACGGACAAGCCCGTTGTGAAGCGGCTTGAAACCAAACAACGCTTTAACATCTGACAATGTACATAATCAGAAAAAGAAATGTGTAACATTATCTTGCGATAAGTGAGTGAGGAACAATATAACTAGTTGGTTTATTATATAAAAGTACTTCCTTAATCAAATGTACTATTATATTAAAGCATGAAATACTTTTATCATTTATAATAAAAATATTGTAGTTTCGTAAACGCCAACTTGCATTGAAGCGAGTTGAGCTGTAGCTTCCAGAACATTTGGAAAGCGGCGAGTCGGAAGTTTAGAATATTTAGAATACTAAAAACACTTAGGGCAATAAGAAAAATGCTCACACAATGATTAAATTTATGTTTTTACTGTAGATACTGTATATTTGCTGTAAAATGAACACTATAAACCGCATAAGCACGTAGGGGACGTCTTTAATGTTGCAAACCTTATACAATTGAATTGATAGATATGAGTTTTTTTTAAAGGTAAGGCCTCAAGCATAACCTTAGCATATTACATTTAACCTATAACAAATTCTACCTGCTCTAGAGCCTTTCGCAACCATAAATACAGCCCAGCCTATCTATTCTATGCAGGCTGAGAAATCCTCAATGCTGCCACAATAGGAGTCTTTTACAATGACCAACGCAGCCTAGCTTATTTATGATTCTACGTAGACTGAGAAAATCTCACAGCTATTAACACAGGTATATGCAGTCAATGTAATGGATCCATGTGCAATATGTGGCAAGAGAGTAATGAGCAATTCTATTCAGTGTATTAAATCGAGGGCTAAATAACAGAACGAGCTAAGCCCATTTTTGCAGTTTTTGTGGTTAGATACTGAAAAGTGTTTCTCAAGCCCCGTATTTTTACTGACAGAAAGAGCTAAGTTCTAGCCTGAACAGGTTTCTCAGAACTGACTGCTCATTTTAAACTAAGTCCAGAGGGCTATACGACACAACGAGCTATTGCTACATAGCTCATTGTGCCGCTTCTGCATCTATACCATCTCTATTGACAAAATGAGCTAATGTGACATAGCTCATTTTGTCATCATTGCCGACTTGCCGTCACAGGTCCAAAATATAGTCACACAGTAAAAAAGAGTGGTTTGACTCCAAATTTGAAATTAAAATTTTAAAGTTTTAAAATGCCATTTTCTCAAAACTACTTTTGAGTGACTTGGCTCGTTCTGTTATTTATCCCTCGAAATGCAAGTATTGAGTGCACAAGAGATGTTCAGGCATTCATGGAATATTGATGAGTGGGATGCGTTTTGAATGTAGAAGATGTGAGGGTATTGTAGCTGATGAAACGTACCAGAAGCATGTGGCATTGGGATGCGATGAGATAGAAGTTGTTACGGAGTTCCGCTATCTTAGTGATATGCTGGGAAAAGATAATTGCACAGTAGAGCAGTGACAGCAAGGATACGTGCAGGTTGAAAAAAGTTCAAAGAACTGTATGGCACACTTTGTTGCAGAATACTTTCTCGCAGATTAAAAGGAAGGTTGCACAAAGCGTGTGTAAGAAGCGTGATGTGTTATGGAAGTGAATGCTGGGCGATGAAGAGGATAGACAGTAGGAGAACGCAGACGACAGAAATGAGGATGGTTGGTATGATGTGTGGCAAGACACTTCTTGATAGTCTGGTGGTGTTTGACTTCCATTGAGAGTTCCATTTATTGTCCACCCAAGTAGCCGCAGAGATGTCTTGTTCATCAGCTTCGTTGATCAGAAGTTGGAAATCATGGACAAGGTCTGAGATGGTTGGGCATGTTGAACGAATGGATAAGAACAAAAGCGAATTTGGAATGAGGTAGTGACGGAAAAAATGAGAAAAGAAAGAAGAAAAAAAAACATCGGAAGACACAATAAAGAATGACGTAACAAAAAGAAATTTAAATATTGAAAATGCCAACGATAGGGAGAAGTGGAGGAGCCACTGCAAACAACTGGTCGACACAGATGTTTCGGGAGGAAGACCAGGCTTCTTTGAAGAAAAATGGAGAGAGCAATGATGGATCTTCCATACTGCCTCGCTGGATGAGTTCGCATCCCACATTCCTAAAGTTCAAACAATACTATTACGAAAATAATTACCATCAAGCTTCTTCCTAAGTTTATCCAAGTCCCTTTGGAGTGCAGATAACTTTGCTTCAGTGCTTACTTGTTCCACTCGAACATCTAAAGTTTACATTTCATGTCAACAATCTCGCACATCCGACATTGGAATGCTGCTTCATTTGCGAAGAGCAACATTCTGTTGCTACAAAGCCCTGAACAGTTCAGTTGCATTTTTGAGCACAATTGGAATCCCTAGATATCGAAAATCTGGATAAGTACCGTATATACTCGTATACTCGAGTATAGGTCGATCCTTACTTTTTCGCTGAAAAGCGGGGACATTTTTATTCCCTCGTGTATAAGTCGACTGGATTATTTACGGCACTGCAATCCAGTGATTCATCTAATCTAAGTATTAGCATTGACAATTGACATACAGGAATAAAATTTCAAAGTGGAGCAACTTAAGCTGTCCCAACCAACGCGGTGTCACTAACAGCCGATGTACATAAATGTTGAAAACGGCTAAGCGGCAATATTTATATTATGCCAATTATCACAACAAAATTAGCATGTGACCTCTCCAACTTCTCGCTGTGTGCTAAATGAAATCGAAAGCGAGCAGTAAAAAGTCATGTAGAGGGACCGAGACAAAATCTTGTCCCGTGTGCGATTTGTAATCTGTAGGTTGCTCCAGCAGATACAGTGTTTTGAACGGTAGACACTTTAAACATAGGACAATTTTTTCTACAAACCAGCTGACTGCAGCATTATGATTCTTCTAGCACTCAGCCAGAGAGTTGATTCTTGCTTTGAACTTTGGTTGGTAATTGCATAAGAAAAAAGAGTAATGGCAAGAGTGGGAATCGAACCCCCGTCATCGAAATAACTACCTCATTAACCCCTCAAACCGCCCGGCCTCGCTGCCGACGGAGAAACGTTGATTTAATTTACTTTCTATCAGAATTATTTCGACTTGAACACAATATCACGTGCATGAGCCACGTGACTGCAATCAGCTGATTTAAATCTTGCCTCCGCAGCGACCTGCAGATTACAAATACACGTTCTGCGTATAGGTCGACCTCTGCTTTTTGAGGTGAAAATCACTTACGAACATCTCGACCTATACTCGAGTTTTAAGTATTTTCTAATCATGTGCATAAAAAATGTTAGAACAAAGTAGGGGTTGCCGAAACAACGCTTTAACAATTTAACTATCACAAAACTTTTTAAAAAGTTTTTTGACAATAATTATTCACACTTTTTTTGATTTTTCAACATTTTAATTCCTCATTTTTTTATCAGGTGTAGTTGAGTTGTTTTTTTCTGACTACGTCAGTGTTGCGGCGAACATGTTCGATTTAAGTTCATTTTGTTTTATGTAGAGATGTACCGATATATTGGTATCGGCCATTTTTTGAGTATCGGTATCGGCAAAATTTGGCCGATACTAAACATGTAAAAAAGACGTTTGCTGCGGATTTTCTACACAAGCAAAGATATAGATTTTTGAAAGTAGTACCTAACGTCACATTGATGTAGAAAAATAACAACACGTTCAAATTTTTGATACGTCACACTCCCATGACTTCTTGCGCGCACCTTTTGGCAATGGTTGCTTACAGTGATTCTTTCACTCAAACAAAACGTTTTGTTTCAGCAGTTTTGCGTTGTTCGATTCTTAAGTTGTGAAGGAGACTCAATTTCTCCAATATTTATCATTTGTGTTTCTTTTTTACTTTCAGCAGAGTATAAAACTTGTAAAAGTTTTTCATCCATGCGATGTGGTAGGCACTTTAACGTAACACACTCTTCAAAAAAACGTACACGCAAATCAGCTGATTTCAGTCACGTGACTTAACACGTGATATTCTGATCGTCTTTATCGAAAGATTTTGATACAAAGAAAGTTAACAATGCATCGCCACAACCAGCGTGGCCTAATGGGTTAGGGAAAAGGAGTAGTAATTTCGATTGCGTGGGTTCGATTTCCACCCTCTGCTAATACTATTTTTTCTTCTGCAACTGATCTGAGTGCAAGAAGGATCTTAATGACTGCAATCAGTTGAGTTTATAAGGAAAATTGTGACAAAAACACCAGTGATGTCATATGCGTTACGCATGATTGCGTTATGAATTCGGACAGAGTGGTAGGTTAAAGTGCCTGCCATATGACGTCATGAATGAAATATCTCAAATCGGCGTAATGATGTGACATCATCTAAACATTTTATCGAATAATGAATTAACAAATTCAATCGTCACAAGTGGTTTGGTTGTGGTAAACAAATACGTTTTGACTTTGAAGTTCAGTGAACAAAATATCCATTAATCGTTATGTAATATATGTAGTCAAATCCCATATCAAGTATAAGTCCATATTTTTAAAGGTTTACGTCAGTTCCAGAGATCAGTAGGCACAACAAGACCTTTTACTGATTGGTTGAGGATTCGTGGCCCTGTTGCTCTCATTTTTAGTGGATAGACTCGTTTTCAATTCATTCTTATAAGACATGACGTAATGAAGAAATATGTTATAAGGTTGGAAGACATTACGTCAAGTATTTTCAATACAAATTGAAGTTTAAAATTTATTCTTTTGCTCATAGTCGTAATCTGCCATGACATGGTTTAAGCTTGATGCGTTCTTGAATCTTTAACAAATTATGCCAATTCAAAGCTTTTTTTAATAGTTTTATGCAAATAAGGTAAAACTTAGCATTTGATATAATTACTTGCAAATACCAAAATTGCTTCTTTTTGTAACACTAAAGTATCGGCCAAAATATCGGTATCGGCCTAAAAAAGTGATATCAGTTTCGGCCAAAATACTGGCATCGGTACATCTCTAGTTTTATGTCTTATTGAGTTAAACTTGGTTCACTTAGGGTTGAATGTAGAAACTAAACTTAAGCTGTCCTTAGCCATAAGAACTACTTAAGTACTAATCATGTCTTAAAACTGTATGCAGAAACTAAACTTTTGACTAAGCAATACTTAAGTTCTTATCAAAATGTTCAAAAGTTAAGACTGCTACTGACCAGTCTTAAGTTGTGATTATTTCTGGCAATGCCTAAAGTTATGGTACACGTTAGGCTGATACGAGGGGATGGGGGGGATTGCTGTTATACTGGTAGAGTTGCTCCGTTCGCTTTTGGTTGATTTTCTTTGGAATTTTTATGGTTTTGAGAAAACTACAGGAAATTTCCAAACTACCGACGGCGACCTCATGGGATTGCACCAAAGCACAGTTTGCAGAGCAGTTCACAGGATTTCAAAGTGTATTGCTAAAAGAAAATCTAATTTTATGAAGTTTCCTACCAACTTGGCGGAAGTCAAGCAAGCTTTTTTTGCTATTGCTGGGTTTCCTTTAGTTGTGGGTGCAAGCGATTGCACGCACATACCCATAAAGTTACCAGGTGGAGACACCGCCGAAGTTTTCAGAAACCGCAAAGGTTACTTTTCTGTAAATGTGCAGGCAATCTGCACAGCAGATCGCATTTTTACGAATGTTGTTGCGCGATGGCCTGGGTCAACTCATGACTCCAGAATTTTTGAAAACAGCGTCATACGGGACAGACTCGAAACCAATGAAATAAACGGTCTCTTGTTAGGAGACAGTGGGTATGCATGTAAGCATTACATAATGACGCCAGTGCTGAACCCAGCTAACGATAGGGAACGAAGATACAACAGGAGTCACATTAACACACGTGTTCGAATCGAACAGTCATTTGGTGTCCTGAAGCAACGCTTCAGGTGTCTTCGCGTTCCACTGCGGACACATTTCAGCAACTCCTTGGTAATAATAATAATAGCAGTATTCTGTCTGCACAATTATGCAGTTAAACGTGGACAACCACTTCCAGAACATGTTGTTGAACAAGATGACCACAATCAAGAAGCAGAAGTAGATGATGCTGCTCCTTTATCTTCCTCAGCAACAAGCTTACAAGGACGTGCGGTTCGCTTGCAGTTAATAAACCAATACTTCCAATAAACCAATACTTTCAGTTAATAGACCCTTTGGCAAGAGTTTATGCGACTATGCATGCTTGAAAAAACTCAGATTCATGGTAATAAAAAACTGGTATCAGGGGATTGAAGTGGTTTATTATCATCGTTACCTTTAGAGGTTACAATGATGGTTCAGCAAAGTTGACCACATTTAATAATGAGGCATGTAAATTCACTGCAGGGGGTAACTACAATTTGCAAAAATGCACAAGTATTGTAGACTTCAGTTATGTAAATACAAGAGGAAAATACTTCACCGCAGTAAATTTTAGCGCGCTAATCAAATTGGAGGGGCCTCGAAAGCGCACAAATCAAAGTGGGGGGGCCCTGAGCAACTTCCCAATTTGCCCATTCTTATATCCACCACTGCAAACGGCTGTCGCACCCAGTGACCAGTATGTAATTTGCAGTACTATGTCAAAACTGGATCGCTTTATACATTATTTTTAATTCTTGTTATTAGAAAGGGTTATTACAGCATACAAATGACCAGAATTAGAAGTTTCGTATGCGCAGGTGCTGCTTTGCAAGTCTAGTGTCGGTGATGTATCAGCGATGACGTAAGAAATTCTTACGCAATGCGTCACGTACGTAGACTTAAGTTATTGACTGAAAACTTAAACAGAACTTAACTAAGAAGAGATTAAGAATACTTTCTGCAACAGGAAATCGACCAGGACTTAAACAATGCTTAGCTAAGTTCTTCTTAGCGTTAAGCACTTCTTTAGTTAAGTTTAGTTTCTACATTCAACCCTTAGTTTTTACCTGCTTGTAGTACAAACCAATAATGGAAATATTTTCTATTATTTACGTAGAAACAGATAAAATGTCCCAGCCTAGTCGACCACAGAAAGTGGTTTATTTTAAGGCGACAATACTAATGCTAGCATTCTAGCTACACTTTTTGGTAGTGCGGGCCGGATACATAAGTCCAAATCAAGCAAAATGTTGTTACAACCCCAACAAGTTATATATATTTGAAACGGGGCGAGTAAAAGTTTTGTACCAACAATCAACTCTTTTGAAAAGATCTTGAAATTGTTCACTACGCGGAAGCAAAAGTTTTATGAAACACAGACAAACAAGCTAATTAGCTAGACAGCCAAACAACAAAAAAATGAAAGCAAGAATATTTTAAACCAAAAAACATAAATCGGATGTACCCCATCAAGTTGAAACTTTTTCAGTTTACACCGCCCTAATGGCAAAAAGAATATGGGAGAATTTCTAACTGACTAATTTCAAGAATTATCATGTCACAAAATATTTCACAACTCAGGCCTCGAAATTCGTTTTTGTTGACGGCGGAAAAACGTGTCCGGTCTGAGCAGCTATCTCGGCGGACAAATTAAGTCTCACGGCGGACACACTAGTTTTAACGTCGATCGTCGTGCTTCATCACTTTATCTTGATAATTCTTCGCCATTTAAGAACTATAGCTACAGTTTAGAAGGCTTTTTAAAATGTCAGCGAAGTCACTCTGAAAGGCTTTCATCAGACCAACGACGTCCGCTCGAAGACTAAAAGCGCCGTGTAGCTGCTCAATACGCCGCATATCTGATTAACTTCCATCGAACGAGGTCGTGTGGCTTCTTGAGTTACAATGCTCTGGGCACGAGTCGGAAAACTTCTACACCAACGCTACTATTTTCTGTTGGGCAAAGTTTCGCTACGCTTTTTTCTATAGGTTTATTTTTGCGTGTCATGTGAGCGAAAGTGAATTTTCTCTGGGCCTTTTCTTTCTTACTGTAATACCAAAACTAAACAAATTTTGCTGCATCTTGCTGTAATATAGCCTACTCATTTAATTTAATTTTGTAACCAACTTTGCCTTATCAATATTACTCGGAGATCAAAACCAGACATTGTGACGTAAGACTTGAACTAAGTTGTGCGTGATTAGTGTAGAAGTACCGGTACTCCCATCGATTCTTAACGAAGAATTCACCTTTGTTACGCTGATTCAATGTCACCTATCGTTGAAGCAACGTAAAAATCGAAAGTTTTCATGCTTGAATGAAAGCTAAGGGATACAGTATTCACATTTTCTAGATACGCGCTAGAATGCGCGGGAAAATATTTATTTGCAACAATTGTTCGTGCTATGCAATGACGATTTGTATCGCCCGTTCCTGTGTTATTTCTCGGCGGACAAGTATGACCGATCTAGATGGCACTTCCCGCGGACATCACATGTTGTGACGGCGGACATGACCGCCGTGTCCGCCGTAAATTTCGAGGCCTGCGGAATTAATTTCAACATTAAGATGGGGCTACTTTTTAAAAATTTGCAGCTCCGAGATTGGAGCCGATGCTCTCTTTTACTGTTACAGTGGCTCCCTGGCCGTGTTTCCATGCACGGAGTAGTTGTGGGTCTGATGTTTGTTTGACAACCTTGCTTACGTTGATCGATAAATTTGGATCTTAAAATGATTCGAATCCAATTATACGGATAGCGTTATTCGGCGGATACCACTCATATGACGTCATGTTGACATCATTTCTTTCGTTTTCTTATTCACTGATGCGTGACGCAACAAAAAATTTCAACAACTTTCGCACAGTTTTGAGTTGACCAACATGATATATGGTTGAGCGTGTAGACGAACTCAATCAGGTGATCCGATAGTCGCGCACAAAGCGCGCGTACCTACTGTACGTCACACCAGCGTTTCAGCGGCTGCTGTGATGAGAAGCATGTCTGCCACCATGGAAGAGTTTTCTTCACGACAATATTACCGCGACATCGTGGAGTGTGTGACGGCATCGTGACGTGTGTGACGACACGGTGACGTGTGTGACGATATCCTGACGTATGTTGGAGAACACGTCACACTTTCCACCAAATCATCTACACAGTGAGATAACTTACCTTCCAATTCTGAGGCAACGTCTTCAGACGAACTTGCGATTGTTGATGGATTCTTCCGCGGTAGCTTCGGCTCATTCAACTAAAATGTTAAAATCTCAATCAAACAAAGATGAACATTTTAACCAAATTGCTTTTATCGGTTATTTGCAACTAAACAACCTTAAAAACGTCGGAGAGAAAGAACGTACCTGATCAGCAGTGACGTCATCATCTGAAATGTAAGAAAGCGTCTAAGATGGTTTTAAAATCACATAAACTGCTAAACTGTTCCCTTGAGCCCAATGGATGATGATGATGAACTGCTACAAAATTTGGCAAATATTACTCTAGGAAACCGACACAACTATTATCAACCAGGTGACAAATAATCAGCGCACCTTCAGTAAACATATTTTGTGGGGTGGAAGCGCCTGAACTGTTGCGAATAGACTCATCGCTTTCTGGCGTCGACATGACCTTTGGTACTGCTTCAGTTTTCTCATCCTCAAGAGCGGGAGACCCTGACAACATCACAATGTTTATTGTTCGCTCTTGGGCTCAACCCTGTGTGCCCAAGAGAGGAGCAATGATCCATACAAGGTGTTAGATTACGACCTCTATGTAGGTTGGCGGGACTTCATAGTTGAGCTACAAATTTACTTTACAACTATTTTTAGCTCAACGCCCACGATTAAACAATTACATGAATTCTGATCAGCGGTAAACTTCTTTTCTTTTGCGCCATCAACTTTGAAATGTTTGTATGAACACAGCAAGTACAAAGAGAAGGGACAGAAGTTCATAGAAGTACGGGATGACCAGCTAGGCTACGGTATCTGACAAACGAAGGATGTGTTAAATGTAAGTGCTGCCAGATATTTTTTTAGATTTAAGAAAAGGTATTTTTTTAATTCATTAACTGGTCGGTCTAAGCTTGTCCGCTTGAAACAAGTCTAAAGTTGTATAAAATTGATTTGAAGCGATTTGTAATCATGTTATCTTGCGAATGTGAATTTGCTTACAAATCTTAAACTGAATAAAACTTACAGGTTTAGAAAACATACTACCATGCATTTAAAGACAAAAACTTAACAAAAAATACTTCAAGAATATAAAGCTTCATGTTTAAGTGGTAAACCTTGTAGTCTTTTCAGATTATAAGTTCTATGCGGAGAAGCTGAGCATATAAAATTGCTTTAGATTAATTTTGACATAATTTTTACAGGCAAGTTTTGCGTTACCGCTAGTGCAAAATAATAATTCCTCTACAAAGTTTGAAAAACATCTGGCAACACTTTTGCACCTTAACGCATCCTTCGCTCGTCTGGTGGTTGAATAGCATTTACGTTTACGAATCCCTGACACGAGGACTAGGCAGGCATCAATTACATATAATTAGGTTGTACAATTTTTGGTTGGTTCAGCACCAGGTGCCGAGGTCATACTATTGATATCAAGTCTTGCCAGTGGTCAACCAAACATAGCTCCCAATTTATTTGAATAGCTTTCATCTCAAGATAAATTTGCGCAACCCGGGGTACAAGCTGAACACGATATTTTTACTCTTCATACCCACAACATGCAACAGTGGAAAACGTAAACAAGTGAAATATCATGAAACCACCTCACTCACCGAACTTGTCTGCTGCTTCAGAGGCGCCGGGAGGGTCGAGGAATCTTTTCTCATCCATGAGTCTACTTGGGAAACTAAGGTTACAGTCAGTTTATTAACAATAACACCTAGTATCCGCCTAAATGTGAATAAAAAAACACAAAATTATGTTTTACAACGAAGACCATAAAGACCAGTATGTCATTTCAACGGGATATAAAATACATTCGGCCCAAAGTTGAAAATCAAATCTACATCGGCCTCCAAGCATTGTTATTAGAGGTTTGCATTTACATTTTTAGTCAAAGAGCAAAACTACTGTTGAAAAACATGTTTCAGGCTCTTCATTGAAAATCACAAATCCAAAACCAGTTAAATAGTTAACTTCTTCAGGGACTTGTGAAAGAAATAAAGTTAATTAAACCTCGGAAAGTTTATGAGCATTTAAAATCAACAACAGTTGCCCAAGAGTGGCGAGATATCAAATTAATGATGTGATATGTATCACAATACTGCATCGATTTCTGAAGAGAAAAGTATCGTATTGTTGATAATGAAGCAATTGAAAACATTACATTATTTACAAAAAGCCAAGTCCACCAATAAACTAACATATTGAAATGAAATTATTTATTATAGCTTAATGTGCAACTTTACCATCCAAGGAATGTGATAAAAACCTTGGAAGCTCTTCTTGTATCACACAAAGTTTTGATTTTTTCGTTCTGCTGCGTCAATAGCTCCCAAAAAGATTTTGAGGCAACATTTTCCTACAATAGTTTTAGAATCAAGGCACTAAGAATCAAAGGAACAATGTTGGGTATGATAACAATGGCAGTACAATGCACAACGGTGGCTTATAAAAGCAGCGATTACATAATTTCCAACATAAACTAACGGCGTCAAGATCTCATCTGGCGTAATGATCATCAAAGTGAACGGTAGCGTTTATAAAGCATGAAATTAAGATTAACATAATAAACAAGCGTAAAAAGTATCACAATACATCACAATCAAAACTAGTTGTAAATATGACAAATATGACATCACAATGACGAGGGTAAGCACTGGGCACCATTGTTGATCTGTGACGCCATGCACACGTTAACCTTACCAAAACACATATTTGCATGCACAGTAATAAACCTTCATCGTAATATTAACTCTCAATATCCTAAATCGCGATTAACACTAATTTGACAATCTCAGGCACATAAACATGTAAAAAAACTGCGTGCAAACCTGAACAGTTTATTATAAAAACATGATTCACAAAACCTTCAAAAAGTGATTGTTACAGCTGTAAGAGCACCAATAAGTTATCACTGAACTTGTGTATAGAAAAAGTGATTATCACAGCTGTAAGAGCACCAATAAGTTATCACTGAACACCTGCATAGGAAAAGTGCTCATTACTATTATTTTGACAAAATGGAATAAAATGTACAGGTAATAACATGGCGGTGAAATGGAGTTGAACTGGAATTGAAGCAAACAGTTCCAGCTAAAATATAAAAGCAGCGCACAGCCGACAGCTGAGAAAGTTTGAGGCAATAGCTTCGAGTTTGGGGCAGCAAAACGAGCTTCAACTGAAATCAAAGCAGGTTGCGATTGCAGGCAGTTACAGCATCAGAAGATCATACGTGGCAGGGTTAAGCGAATATGAAACATCAACAAGTGGAGCTCACTTTGTTCTTAGTACTTGAAGAAAATATGTTGAAAAGCAACGTTAGAAATCCACTAATCAATTCAACTTCAACATCAGTGATGATTGATGACGTACAAATTGATGCTCTGTTCGCCAGTGCCACGATTCTTTCTATCTCTCACCAAGAGACTTGGGAAAGGATTAATGACGTAGTTTAATGAGATATCAACGTAAAACAGTCAATTAAATGGTCGGATAGTTCTACTAGTGAAATGATAAATGAAGATTCTTGAAGGACTTTAACGAATAGCTCAATCTTTCCAACAAATAATTAAATCAAAGTAACAGTGAATAGCAATAGATTCCAACTCTTATAATCGACTTTAACGTACTTCACTCACAACTTCTCATGCAACTCTAATCTCGATCACAACTTCCAATAGCACCAACACTCATCTACTCGTATTCAATTACTTCAACTTCAATTCAACTCTCAATCAACAATCATCTCACTATAATCTCTACATCTACTGCTATATAGATTATGCATATTACGCCACTATTTATAGCAGGTTTGTTTTGACCAGTAACTTCTCGAAGGTACGACAATGTTACATCATAAGAGCTCATTGTTCTGTCAAGTTTTACTACCCGTAAACACATACGCGACGACTTCAGGGGGGCGGCGCCCCCCGTAAATTTATGGTTGAGGGGCAACAAAAATGGCTATTACAAGTTGTGTTTCAAAGATAAAATACTTCGCGAAAGAGATTTAGCTCATTTAAACGGAGTTAAAGAATGCCGAAAGCGAAAAACAGCCTACGTTGCTCTTGCCCGCAAAAACAATTAATTAAAACAATTCTCAAATGACTCATTAGTCCATCGTTGCATCATCTACCAACGACAGTGTTTCTCAAAACAATGATTATCACGTTTACTGCGATAGTTTCCACAGTCCTCAATATCTTCAGTGCAATGGCGAGCAAGATGACCCATCTTCTTACATCGAAAACACTTCCTCTCCGGACAGTTCTTGGCCACATGACCTTCTCTGTGACAGTTGTAGCAAGCCTTCTCATCAAACGAGCAGTTCCTGGCTATGTGTCCAATCTTCCCACAGCGGTAGCAACGGATGTCACGGAAACGCCTGTTTTCCAAATGCTTGCCGTCAGCAACGCATTCCCTGGCGAAGTGTCCGCATCTATCGTGCCGATAGAAAACTCTAGATGGCTGTCGCCTGCCTCCTCTCCTCGGTTCTTCGGGCTTGTAGACTCCGCGATCGTGAGATCGTCGCTGATGACGTGCAAGTTGAGGCTCTGTTCGCCAGATATCTTCGCATTCGTTCAACTTGTCTCTGTCTACCCCAGGGAAGATCGAGAATCCTTGTGAATAGAAAAACAACAATATGTGTATTGTGTACTCATAATATAATAACGAAATACAGGCTAATCTCTAAGGTTAATCGGTTTAATGCCATAAATCACAGTGATGCGCCATAACAACCAGTTGTTCCTATGACGGATGCACTTGAAGGTTCTGGATTGTTTAAGGAGTCACCTGTTTAGTTCCAGCAGGTTTGAATGACACGATTTAAAACAAACCCTTATGACATGCCAAGAACGATTTGTGCGCCATGTTACTAAGTAGTTCCATGATGGTCTTAAATCTCATGCGGTGTTGAGGTACAAGATTACCGTAAGTCCTTTCAAACGTTTGGTGCATCAATAAAACCGCACAGGAGCAGACATCCACATCACACGTAAGTGGAAGCCAAGTGTTTTGCGTCCAACTAATCGTATGAGTTTAAGAATATTATTCCAACCGCGAATACGAGTCTGGTAAGCGCAAAACAAATCCGACTCATAACAGGAAGTCTGTAACAAAATTAACGGAAACTAAAATACCAAATGTTCCGCATCTGTCAAAACTCACCAACACGCGCGTCTTCCAAGTCGTACTTCATATGCTTCTCTATCTCCTCCACGTCTACCATGTACGATTTGAGTTTTTCGAAATCAATCTCTCTTTCATTACCATCCTTCTTGACACTAACTTCTTTGTTAGGAAAGATGAAAGCATGGATTTCCTGCTCCCCATCTCTTTCCAGCAATATCACCTGTAAACTTCATACAGTCAGACAAGCGCATTTATATCACTTTTTGCAGATGTTCAATCACACGAGCAAGCCACACACCAAGTGGTGAGCGCATGGCGAGAGAAATAGCTTGAATTTTGAAATAAAATCAAACGTTTTCACAAAATTTCTTTTCGAAAAGTTGCCGAAGAACCGTCAACCCGGTTATGCGTCTATTCAAAGCCGATAATTCAAAGTGGTAAATTCAAAGCCGATAATTCAAAGATAACAATTCAAAGCGGTCGATTGAAAGCCGATAATTCAAAGACGACAATTCCAAGCGGTCGATTGAAAGCCGACAATTGAAAGCCGGCAGTTCAAAGTTGACGATAATTAATTAATCTTATTGTGATGTGATAAGAGTGCGAGCTCGTACTGTACTCAAAAGTCCATCGTTTTGCAATGCTGAAGTTAGTCAGAAGTCGAACAAGGAGTAGTATGGATGTTTCTTTCACGAAAACGGAAAGAGGAAGGAATAAAGCATGCCATGGCGGCTACTGCTATAATCACGACAGGGATAGTAAGCTTGGTGAGGGGTTAAGCTTCTGGTTGTGTGAAGAGTATTGGAAGGAAAATAAGTGCAAAGCAAGAATGCATGTCTGCAATGAAAAGGCAATGAAATTTGTTGGAGAACATAACCACGCTCCAAATGGTCAGCGTAAGCAGGTTTTGGACGTTTGTGCCCAGGTTAAGTTGCAAGCAGCAACGTCTTACGCTACAACTCAGCAAATCATTACAGCGGCAACAGCAGATTTGCATCCAAATGCAGCAGCTCAAATTCCTGAGGAACGTGTTTTGAAACGCAGCATTCAGCGAGCCAGAAGGCAAGTACAAAATATTCCTGTGGAGCCGTCAAATGCTGAAGAACTGGTAATTCCATTAGAATTCAAGAAATTGGATGATGGTACTGTGTTTCTGCTTTATGATTCTGGGCCTGGAAATGATCGCATATGCATCTTCAGTACCCAGCGTAACCTTGAACTTCTCTCTCAGAGTCAAAGCTATTTCTCTGATGGAACGTTTAGCACAGCTCCAAGCCATCTCTTTCAACAGCTATATACCATCCATGCTATTGAATTAGGCACAATTGTACCTCTTGTCTATGCTCTTCTTCCGAACAAAGCTGCTCAAACCTATTGTCGACTTTTGCAGGCTATAAAAAACCTTCGACCTCAAATAAATCCAATGTCCTGGATGACAGACTTTGAGAAGGCTGCAATCAATGCCATTCAAGACAATTTTCCTGCAACTTCACTGACGGGCTGCTTTTTCCATTTACAGCAATGTGTTTGGCGTCAAATACAGCAATTTGGATTGGTAGCAGCTTATAAAGAAGATGATGGAAAGTTTGCAATGAGTGCGCGGAGCCTGGCAGCACTAGCTTTTGTACCAGAACAAGACGTTGAGAACGCATTACAAGCCCTAGTGATAGATGAAGAATTTGATCACCGAATTCAACCTGTAGCTGATTACTTTGAGGACACTTGGATTGGTCGACCAACTCGCCACGGGCATCGAAGACCTGTTGTGTTCCCAAATGAACTTTGGAATGTTTATCAGCGCACTTTGCGTGGAGAGCATCGTACCAACAATAGCATTGAAGGGTGGCATAGACGTTTCCAATCAACTGTCGGTTGCTTTCGTCCGTCCATCTTTCGCTGCATCAACGCTCTTAAGAAAAAGCAAAAACATAACGAAGTCCTAATGGAACGTCTTGTGGCAGGCCACAATCCTCCATCTCGAAAAAGGAAATATGAACAACTAAATGAACGGATCCTTCGCATTGTGCAACAGTATAATGCTCGAACAACGGCTCAGTATCTGCGTGGAATTGCTCACAACTTTGGCATGTAGTTTTCTTGCGAACTATTTTCTGTTAGAATTGTCGGCTTTTGGTATGTAATTAAATTGAAACTGTTTTCTTATGAACTATTTTAGGTTTGAATTGTCGGCTTTTCTCTGTTTTGTTTTTTGTCGTTAATCTCAGCTTTGAATTATCGGCTTTTAATTGACGGCTTTGAATAAACGGCTTTGAATTTTCGGCTTTGAATTGTCTGCTTTAAATTGTTGTGCTACCCGTCAACCCGTATAACGTGGAGCGCTATTGTTGCAGATTTGTCATTCAATTCTACAGTAATTAGCGATTAACTCATCAATTCCACAACCAATCATCATCGACCAACACAATCAGGTCCACGCATACCTTGAAGAAATCGGTAGGAACAGGTACAGCTTTGTCACCTTTTCCAATGTGAGGCATATTCCTGCAAACAAATAATAGCCGTTAATATTGGTGATGGCGCGGTAACACTGCGGATTAGGTCAACTCACGGGAACGATAATGCATTAAGCGTGAAACAACAGAGTCGGGTTTGCTTCACTGCATACAATGACCACAGGATATATGTCGAAGGGCCGGTCATTGAAAGCCCCAAACAAATTATACCACTAAATTGGACCGGTCATTTTAAAAAAAGGATGGCGAAAAATAGATAGTCTTTTTCGCCTGTTTCTTCGAGTAACGCCACGAAAGAAGCTTAAAAACAAAGAACTAGAATGTTCAATGCTCAAACCACACGACCGAGTTGGAGCTGTCTGTGCTCTATCTATAGTAATTCACAGCGCAGATATTATTGCTACTGGCAAGATAACTTTCCTGAAATAACCTTTCAAAATCACTATTTTGACACATGAAACGAGCACGTGGCGCTTTATTCGAAGAGCCTGCAATTGAGGACAAACTACATCTACTAGCCACTTGCGGTTTCATGAGTGGTTTCATGAGCAGTTCCATGAGTGGATTCATAAGCGGTTTCATGCGACAAACGTTTCATCTCAGTCCAAAAACGTTCCTTAAGAATCAAACGTTCAATTATTGAAAACGTTTTAATTATTATTGCTATTGACGATTGTAGCTTTTGTGGGTTCAATTTGTTGAGCGTCAAAACTGGCCAGCACTGAAACTGGCCAGTATTTAATGCATTGAAAACGTTTGATCTGCAAAGAAGGTTCATGTCTCTTCTTTTAAACTTTGAACAAACTTAAATCGGTTTTTGTAACTTTCTAAACTGTTAAAGTATAGGCCACTCTATGAAACGTGTTATTTCAAGGTTGCTAAGCCAAGCCGGTTATTTTACTGTGCTATGACAAACAGCACGATCCAAGATACGTGGTGGTATATTGGGTTTCTTACTTGCAATCGCCAATCCACAGAGGCCCACAGCATACCCACAAACCACGGTCACATTGTTTGGCCACTTCCCGAAGAAGTTCTTCCAGGTCCTTCCAAGCTCCACCGTTCAGTTTTCCATGTTGAGGACAGACATGTGAAAGAAGACTGGCCTCCTTTACTTCGGCAGCAGTTCTGTTCCAGTGAAATTAATAAAAATGTTTCAACAACTTTTAATTGAAAACTAAGAAATGCCGAGCTGAGCTTGTGACTACAGTACCAGCATACAATACGCGAGGTGTCGCTAGTCAGAAATGTAAAAGTAAAGTCTTGCGTGTTTTCCAAAAATAAAAATTCTTATCAGATTCTGTTGCAACAATTATCCGATAGAATACCAATTATACATCAGTGGTGCGAAATTGATGTGTCATAGAATGACAATGGTGAAAAGTTAGTTAAATTAAAGCTGATGAAATTTCCTGCGTCCTGACTTTAGAGATGCCCAGAAATAAAAACGAGTTTGTTTACAACTCCACAAACCGATGACCGCCAAGAAAGTCAGTTTTCAAAATACCACGTACAGGCGGATGAAGATATATTCACCTGCAGTCGGCGAGTGCCAACAAATGTCCGATTTCACTTAGGTAGTTGCTGCCATATCTACGCATTAGTTTCCGTAGATTTTTGTAATCTTTCTCGGTCAAATAGTTGCTTACTCCGAAGTCATCTGCAAGTGAACAATCACGTAAATGCTCCACTATCTCAATTTGAAAGATCGATCTTGTTCAGATGGACCAACTTTGTATTCAATTCCTAAGATTTTGTTTAACATTCTTGAAACAAAAATAACAAAATGTGTCCAAAAAAGTATTTTATCACTTTAGGTTATTACAAGCTAACCTACCTATATACAAACTATAACAAGCTATATGCAAAGGCAAGATCAAGCATCCTAGTCTGTCATCAGACATACGCTTAGTGTGATTCAGCTAAAATCCCAGTTCAGGTTTCCGTCCAAACACCAACGTTTGAAGATCTGGATTGTGATGAGCATGTTGGTGATAGCAGATCTAATGATGAAGATGGTGGAGTGAGATTTGATTCTAAAATATTTTCTTCTTGGTCAGCAACTACAGCGCAGCAAGGATATATGAAGCAGTACCCCACTACCCCTGCTATCTGTGTATGTGAGACGGACTGCAGAGCGCAAGATGACTGGGTGGATAAAAACTGCGCTCGGCGATCTGATCTTTAACCTGGCTATCTCAACATTCTGAATGAGCAACTTGTTTACAGAAAGAAAAAAAATTTCCACCTCTCCATACAAAACTCGACACAATGAAAAAACTTGAAGCGTCAACTAATGGCAACTGTTTTAATACGGTGCCTCGTTTTGGCATTTACTTACCTGTCAGTTCAAACTATTAAGTTTGTTGTATTTGATTGTCCATGAATTCGGCAACCTATCAACGATAGACTTTTGATTAGGTCAATGTAATAGTTAATCAGAGACCCGAATAGACGATTTTTGAAAGGTTTTTGGTTGTGAGAAATTTCGTTGTTTAAATTTGAGCTATTACGACGCAATATGACATAATAGCGACATATTTGGCTTCAAGCTTGCACAAAGCGGATTTTACAATGCATTGTGATTACCAGTTGCACTACTCCAGTTTAAATCCAGTGATGTCCACGCTACCGAGGGTGGCCAGATTCACCTCCAAGTGCTGCAGTCACCTCCACATCGATTTGTCTAACTCGTCCTCTCTTGTCAAGCCCACCTTGCTGCTTTCCTCCTCCAATTTCCTTTTCCACATCTTCTTGGGTCTTCTTGTTTTCTACAACTCTCCACTCGCAACTCCAGCGTTCTTCTCAAAACGTTATCTCTACCTCTCGGAGTCGTTAAAAAAATGCCAACTCCGACTTGATACAAAACGATACATAATAAAATTTCGTTTACAATTTTTTTTTCAAAATATTGTTTCTTGCTCTCCGTATTGAGCTCTACAACTTCACCAGAAAATAAAAGTGTTTGTTCTTGTTAGTTTTTATAAAAGTCATCGTTCCAATTTCGATCACAACTTAAAGTGAAATTAAATACTAAAAAAAAATAAAGACAAAAACTTTAAAAAATCTGGCAACCCTTCAAAATCTGTCAACACTGAAGCCGGAGTCGGCTGGCCACAAACCGAGGAGTCGGAGTCTTATATTTTTCTTCCCACTCCATAGCCCTGTTTATACTACAAATGCAGATGTCTTAAATGTTGCACTTTTGTGGTTTGGAAACAAAATGATGGGTGGGCTAGCTAAAAAAAAAACTTGACGTCATAGAGAAAAACTGATGTCATTTTTGGATTCAGCATTCAAAATTATCCAAAAACAACCGTGAGATCAAAGTAAACAAAAATTGTGTTCCCAGTGTTATTGCATGGTCGTGAAAGTTAAAGCATATAGGGTTCAACATACTTGAGAAGTTAGGATGCTTCATCTTATTCCATGTCGCACCTTTAGGAATGTAAAACTGAACCCACAAGGGCATCCGAAACTTAGCATGATAACCAGAGCACAGCTTGACTCCATACTACAAACAAGATTAACTGTATCAGTGCAAACATAATGTTCTTGATTCTGCATCAAGCCGTTCGTAGTTTTCAAAACGAACACGAACAAAATGAAGGTAAAATTATATGAAAACAAAAATAAAATAAAAGATACTAAAATAAAAAATAAAATAATAAAAAAAAGTTAAAACTACAAAATGTCTTGGAATCTCATCTCCTTTGTTCACAACTTTACGTTTTCTGGGGGGTCTATGTTCATGGCATATACAGAGTACCATGCTTTGTCTGCATTTAACAAACAAAAAATCTAACAACCATCCCATCAAACTATCTCTGGTGAAGTTGGCGACCTGTTTCATTGACACCGATTATATTACTGCGGGAACAAATCCAATGAAAATTGAACTCACCGTTTCAGTGTACAAACGAGGCTTTTTACATCCTATATAAATGTAAGTGTTCGATTTCGAGTCGGGATCAAGTTCATCTTTCAGTTTTCGCTTCGGTGTTTGATGCAAATTTTCACCAAGCTTTGCTTCACTGCAGGTTCGTACTGAGTTGTAAATTTTGTGTAAATTTTCATGATCATTGAACATTTAAGTTTTCCAAGGAAATAAACAGGATAAGATATGGAAACTTTCTGTCACAAATTAGAGAAACAATTGTTTAAGCCAACACTACATCATGAGACATAGCAAGCTTCAAACTTTTCTGGGCCGTTGGTTGGGATACACGGCCTAATGCCACGGTCCGAATACCGCAATACATGAATGCCGCAAGAGTTAGTTATTTCTTATCAAAATGAAATCTCTTAAGTTTTACCAAAGCTGTAAGTTCGCAAATATTCTTCACAAATATTCAATATTCTAACCTTTCAACGTAATTACGTAGAATTGATTACGTATGACGTAATTACGTCATCTACGACAAAATTTTACAAGATATCGCCTGAACAGACAGCAATCAAGACAGCAGCCTCAAGCCAAACAAAAGAACCGCATTAAACAACGATACACTGAATTCAACATCATTCGTCATAACTAGGGCCATTTTTATTTTGACCTAAAAAACTTTTTTTTGACTTTATTTTTATCAAATTTTGACTTTATTTTGACCTAACGAAATTGCTTATTTGTAGGCACAGTTTTTCCTTGAATTGATGCCAGTTACCCAAACGTAATATTTTTTCGATTTCAGACCCAAACGTAATATTTTGTCGAAAAGTCAAGGTGTTTTATGGATTATAAAAAGTGCGTCGTGTTGTTTGGCTATTGGAAAATCTCCGCAAAGCTGTCTAACTTTTGCTGAAGACGATTTAGCTTGCTTAGGCATTTTTGTATTACAGCAGTGGTTCCCAACCTTTTTCATCCGGTGGACCCTTTTAGTCAATATTCAAATCCAAATTTCCCCCCTATAAATTTAGTTTGTTAAAAAGTCGTTTATACATTAATATTTTAATCTAAGTCTTATAAAATAAAATTTCACTAGCAATAAGCTTTTTAGCCTGTAATATTCCTTTTCATAATAAAATAATTCAATAATGAAGAACGTTGCTGAAAAGTATTTTATCCGAAAAAAAAGACCAAAAATGACATAAAAAGACCAGCTGAAAGTCTCCCTCAGCCATGCAAACATTGATCTAGATTCGTGGGAACAACTTGCTAGTGACAGATCACTCTGGAGAAAAAGAAAAGGGGAATGCACAGAAATTTTCGAAAAAAAAACAAGATACAAAAAGCCCATGAAAAACAAAGCATTAGAAAAGCTAAAACAACCACGTCCGACACCCTCCATACAATGTGATTTTTACCCACGTCTTTTCCCTCATAGACTGGGCTTCCAAAGCCACATACGACATCACCTTCCAAAGCCAAAATCGATTTGAAGACGAAATCAATGCTCGGACACGAGCTGGAGTCAACGACATTCAAAATAGAAGAGTCAATGCATTTAACAGTCTGTGTGATGCTTGTGACTTTTTGTTTCGACAACTCATGAATATGGTGGAAGAGTAGGCTACTGGAAAGAGCATAACGAATATTATATTCTCCACGTCTAATCTGCTTCTCTGTTTTGTTTTCATCTGTAAGAGTTGAAAAACCTGATTTGCATAGATAAGTGGACGCAAACGGAAGGATACTTTGAATAGGTTTCTCTGCCACTTTGGGATAAGAATTACACATTAATGGCCAAAATCCAGTAATTGATTTTTTTCTCTGAATAAGTTTCTTGCGCAAGAATCCATCTTGAGTTTTAAAATTTCATTCTGCAATTTATCGGGAAGCTTTTCCATCAACAATGTGAATGAATTTGGTAATAAATCAAGCTCATCGTCATAAATTTCAGGAAAATATCGAATTAATCCCAGCTCTAATGCTGTGAGATATTGCAAAATAAATTCTTTTTCCAACTCTGGAAGAACTTGTTCTTTGCCGTCAACAACCGGCACCAATGATAATTCTTTAAATATGGTGACATGTTCAATTGTTCATTCTAATTTCTAACTTTTCTCTTTCAATTATCGAGCTTGCTGGTGAAAGCTTCTAAAGCATCTTTAAATGCTGAGCGGTACTGGCATCTGCTCCTGGAAGGGCCATCCAAGCCAGCCTGGTTGAAAGGTAGAGACCAGACAAAACGTAGTCCCCCCGCGATCAGGACAGCAGAGCCTTCTAGTAGGCTACCTTAAGACAATCTCCTAATGACAGTGACATAAATCAATTATTCTCCTCCATCTTGCCTTGAGCCAGCATGGGAGCAGTACAGTTTGTAAATTCACATGGTATCAATATGTCAAACTCAATAGCTCATGGATACAACCCATGTTGATGCAAAATCTGCTTCAAACAGAGATGGTAATCGAATAACCTATATACCGTGTATTGGTGTTTTTCCCTTTCATTTTCAGATTTTGTTTATTTAATGGACCAAACATATCAACCAAATAAGCAAGGAATCTAATCAATTTGTCATCATTCAGCAATGAAACAAATTCCAATTTTATTTATAGGTCAAAAAAATAATTTAAGCTCGTCTCTGAGCTCAAACACTAGCTTGGTTATGTTTCCTCTTGAAAGCCATCGAGTATTTGCATGAAAACGAAGTAGGCCTACGTGATGGTTTGCATCCATGTCACTGCACAGTTGCTTAAATAATAATCGGTAGTCAAGAGATTTTCCTTAATGCTCTGGTCTTGGCCAACTTACTAGGCTTAAAAAGGTTCACAATCCTAAAACCAAATTCCCCCCTAAAAATTGCAAAATTCCCCCCCTAGTAGGGAATTCCCCCCGGTTGGGAACCACTGTATTACAGGATGTCAGTAGGCTATTCCTAAAATCCAAACTGTTGAGCTTCGAAAAGACCACGTTTGTAAAGAGGGAGTGTTTTATAAAAATGATTTAAATACGTAACAATGAATGAACAATGGACAATTTGCGATAAAAGTTACTGCTGATCTAAGTGGGCATTGTAACATATTTCCTGCTTTTTTGGGTTAATATGATTTAATTACGTTGCAGTTCTTAATTTACAATGTTTCCACGAGGATTTTGACAGAAATTACTCTCAAGAAACACAAAAAGTTTGTCAAAAGTCATAATTTGACAAATTTTGACTTTATTGAAAATTTTGACTTTATTGTCAATTTTAACTTTATTTTGACCTATAAACTTCTTAGAAACCGTCCCCTAAGTGCTGAAAACAACTTTATTCTTTGATTCGTGGATAGACAAGGTCCTTAAAAATTTTTGACTGTATTGACTTTTGCGGGCCCTAGTCACAACACATGACCAGGGGAACTATGTTCCAAAAGCTAGTGTTATTCGCTATTACCACAGCGAACTCGCAACTGATGAGGTAAAACAATATGCAAACCCAACTTTATAACTATGTAACATACAGCAAAAAATGAAATATTTCGGACCAATACGACAAGTGAAGTTTCTTGCTTTTAACAAAACAAAGATGAAGGTTCCATTAATCCGTTTTTTAACCTTGAAGTGAAACCTTCATACGTAATTAGAAACGTCTGGTAAACTCGAAGTGCAAGTCTGACTTCCCGCAATCGATCTCGCTGTTCGCTGTTCATGAACAACACAGGAGGTCAGTTATACTCTTTTGCGACAACTAACAATGCAAATGCAGTTTCCTCTAGAAATATCAGCAATAAAAGATGTAGGTACAACACAGTCAACGGGGAAGTGAGTTCAAGCTCTGAACTGACAGCGCAATGTTCCCAAATTTCGTAGGACCAATAAGTCACTAACGATGAAACATTACACAAATGAAAGTAGAGACAAACTTACAAATATAGTTGCAATTTTCGGAGCTACAATGCCAGAAAAATGCCTACAAAGACCATACAAAAAGAAGCAAAGACAGATCAACAATGACAGCAATCAAGTGGAGCTGGAGTCTGATTGCTTTGCCAGTTGACGTCACTATGGGGCATTACTATCATTTGTTAAAACTTTAAGTGTATGGCGTAGTTGTTATTTTTGTGTACTTCTATAGTTTAGTTGAACCATAGACAAACAAAACAAAGTAACCTTAGCTTTTGCTTTGTTTGTCTATGGTTCAGTAAAGCAAACTCTCTACCAAAGATTCGCCATTCTATAGTTTTCTGTTCATGACAGTCACGATAGCGGATAGAGAAGGTGGTTTAAGTTCTAGTATAAACAACATGGATTGTGGTTTGCGCTCGAAGTCGGAGTGGAGTTAGGAGTCAACACCTTTAAATATTAGGAGCAAGAGTGGAGTTTGGAGTTACAGACTTCGGAGTGGAGCAGAAGTAAAAAAAAAAACCTGACTCCGTACACCGCTGATAGTCATACACATTCTATGATGCAATATTTTATAACTCACTTGATTCTTTAAGAGTCTTTCTTTTTTCCTCCAACAAAGCGATGTTGTTCTCAATAGATTCAATATCACCACTAGAATCTGAAACACAAAAACATTAAACAAAATATGCCTTACAAATTTCATCAAGCATCCAAACACTTTTCTGTAAACAAACCTTGCTGGGTCGCTGGTTGACCGGATCGTCGTTCGGCGGCGACACCTGAAACAAGACAAATACAAAAGTTAACATAAACAAAACCCAGTGTTTCATATAAACAAACTAAAACTTACCCATCATCTTCGTGGATATATCACCACTAAGCGGTTTAGGATCCATTCCTCCCTTTGTTGGCGATTCCTGCTAGAATTGCATGAAACATATTTAATAAGGCTTGGAACAAATAACTAAAATATTCAAAATAAATAAAAAAAAAACATGAATTAAACAATTGTGAAGAAAAGAAGACTACAAAACAAAACGAAAAGTGAAGGAAGCGAAAATTTCAACTGGAAACAAAGAGAGGATGTGACGTATGTAAGTAAGGTGATAGAAATAATACATTTCTTAAAAGTGGCGTTTGGGCCTAAAAACAACTGTCAAAGTGATTTTGATCATTCGCTATCTACGCCCAGGTGATTAAATGCCCCAAAGATCATGTGACCAACTTTTTCTTTTATTATCTTAAAGAACTGTTTCTGAATGACACGCAGGCTACGCATTCCAAAAGACTCAAAAACTTCATGAAAGAACTTATCACACCCAGAAGTAGAGCAGTGGTATAGAAAAATTGTGTCAATAGTTTTACTTTCTGAACCGATCCACCTAAGATTGTTCAATGTTTGTGCATATAATTCTCGTCATTTAACAAGTTTAATGCTGGAAGAGATTACTTGATATACAGAGGTTGCACTGCGCTGCTTATGGATGGATAAACAGAAAAAGTCTGCAAAATGTAAAACACGGCTTCACTAGTCAGATTTTCCTTTAAGTACACAACTGCAATTGCATGAATCTATACCTGATGTATCCCTACCTTACCTCTTCGACAATAAGTCGAGGAATTCCAGGCATCGTTACCAGATCATTATCTGATTCACACACGTCGATATGCAAACGAACATTCTTCATTCCATAGCATGGTTGACCTGAAACCAAGTTGGGAATAGTTTTGGAAAAGAAAAAAATTGCAATAACACATACATAAAACACAAGACAAAATTTTTTTGTTTATCTATCGTTTTCAGGGTTACTATATATTTTTGGGGTCGCTGATGCCGAATTGGGTGCTAGATTTTGTGTAGTGTCAGAGGTTCGGAAGATATTTGCGAAAAAACGTTTTAGGGCAATTCGAAAGTTAGTCAAAATATTGTTGAAATTAAGATTTTCTTTTAAAATGTGATAATTTATTTTGCAGATTTGTGTTGCTAGCTTAATGACACCGATGCCTGATCACAACATCCATCAATGCAAAAGCAACCAACGCACCATTCGTAAAAGCTGTTGGTTTAACAGGATCATGAGAACTCGTCATGGGAGCTCGTTCTTGAACAACGTCATCCACAGCCGTGGGAGACCCTGCAAGAAACATCCTCAGATCATTATCCATGTTGATCGTGTGGGTTGTTTAAGAGACAGTTTCATTATTTTACAATAAACACTGTCAACCAACCAGGCACTAGCACGATGAGTCACGACATGTTATAACTCACGTACTCGATTAAAATCATCGCTTGCTGGTATAATAACCGAGCTACTTTTTCAGCGCATCTCTGGCCGCATCGGGATGGAATCCAACACAGGTTGATTATACAAACCTCGACTAACACACGAACCGTTATCAAAGTGTCATCTTAATACTTTTCATAGCCGATTTAAAGCGATGAAGCAAACAAATATTTCCCAACATTACCTGGAACTAGGGGTGTTCAATTTCGATTTTCGATTCGATTTCGATTGAGGTGATATTCGAAATTCGTTTTTCGTATCGGACATATTCGAAATTATAGCCGCCCTTTCGGCTGAACGCGGTTGAAAGTAACGCGAGTGGCGCGAAATCTGTCTTGTCGCATTTTGCAAGCAAAAAGACTTCGACGCATGCGCATCGTCGATCACGTGACTATCACACGCTCTCGCGGGTACAACGGCCAGTCCTGCACCAGGGATGCCAGGTTGGCATTTTTAATGCCAAATTTCAAAAATTTCTCTCAAGAATGAAGATAGCTAGGTTGTGCAATAGCAGAAAGGGTAGGCTGACCTTTGTCGCAGTTTTATCCATTTTTTACCGAATCCATAGGCGCCTAAGCCGTGGGGGCAGGGCCGTAGCTAGACCGCAGAGCAGGGGGGAGCAACTTTTTTTAGAGGAGGCCGAAAAACTTTAAATGGGCAAAATCATTATAATTGTAGCTGTTGCTCGAGAATGTTGAGATTTTGCCAAGGGGGGTGAAGTTTTTTCAAGGGGGCGAGGCCCCCCTGGCTGGCTATGGGCCTTCGTGGGGGACAGGCCTCCACGCATATTTCTGTGTGGGGGCAACTTTTTATGCTGTATTGATACATAAAACAATAGATGAACTAGCGATCGGCAGCAGGAAAACACTTTTTGAATGCAAACCGCAACAGCTTCGCGATAAATAATCACTAGAACGAGTTGCGATGCTACAATCCAACACTAGACAACAAAAGCTGTCATTTTTACATTGATTTAATGTCTGCAGACGTTGAATCAATGTAAAAATGACTAATTTTGCTGCCTGGGACATAGCAAAAATCTACCATTTTGTGTCGACTCAATGTCATCAAAAACAACATAATTTGCTACGTAGATGGAGCGTGCGTTTAGCTTTATGCGCTTGCAAACACACTCGATGTCGCTTTCGGGTCGAAACCTCTGCACTCTGCAGTGAAATGTCGCGGCAGTGAATCGCTCGCTGTGAAAATGAACTTGAAGTGTTTGGGATCCCAGCGACCTCGGTTCCAGCGGAGCGATCGTTTTCAAAAGATGGCCTAACCGTCACGAAGCTGAGATCCCGACTGACGGGTGACCATGTCGATCAGCTTGTGTTCATAAACACCAACATGGGCCTGGAGCTGTAGACGTTATTTTGTGTTATTTTTTCGCAAATTTTCATGGCTTTTTTTGGCGTTTTTGAGCGAATTTTCATGTCGTTTCTTTCAATAAAATCACATTTTGCAGTGTGGTGAATAGTTGTGATATTCGAAATCGAAATTCGGAAATCGAAAATAAATTGAATTTCGAATATTCAAATAATCGAAATTGAACCCCCCTACCTGGAACCATCGTACAACCATCAGATAAGTCATCATCCCAATCCCGATCATCTTGTTCTGGAGGAATCCCGTCACTCTCAGGAATCCCTGCAAGAAACATCATTCAAACCTTCACCCTAACACACTGTATCTAATTATTCAGTTAATAAAATGTGGAAGGCTATATGCAATTGCAATGTTGTTCAGGTGTGTTATTACTACTTCGCCTGGCATTCCAACATTACGCCATTTCTATTCATTTGTGTTTTCAAACCGTTGCAGTTCACTTTCAAAATTGTCTGCTAGCGCCTTTTCCAAACTTATTTTCTCTTGATCATGATTGGCTATGATCATTGATCACATGATGCAAGTTCGCTTTGTTGAAAATTTTGTTTCAAAAACATTAAAAAATGAAGTGGCTCAAATTTAAAACGTTGCAAAATTCTTCAACGAAATAATGATGTTTGTTCCAAACAGTCTCACCAACAACACATTTTAATTGATGAGCGATATTATTTATTCAAGTAAAGATCACATGAGCGCTTGCTGGCGTCCTTCATTTAGTCAAAATACTTTTTGTGTTTTATGTGGTAAGGTTGTTTTGGTTCAAAATTATAAAACTTGTGCTCAAAAAAAAGAAGGTCAAACCCACAAGTATGCAACTGGTCCTTGCAATACACTGACACACTCTGCTTGGTCATTAGATGATACACTGATCAAGCGCTGTAAATCAATTTAGTGTAAACAAGGAAGAACTCACAGTCCTCATTGTTTCATTGACATTTATTAATTTTATCAAATCAGGTCTCCTCAAAAAGACTTTTCCAGTTTTCCTCATGACTTGCTCGTTCAAGAACACGAAGATCCGTTTACAGCGTGATACTTTGTGCCAGTGAGACCTGGCCAGGCGCTACGAAGGACATCAATGAATGGGGTCACCATGACAACGCTATGGTGAAGTGGATATGCTCAAAGCGACCAGCTGGTAGAGTATCAAGTGAAGAACTGAGAAGGTTTGCACGTATAACTAATGGAATAGGACAATAGGACATCTCCTCTGAGAAGGTTCAGTGGCTGGAGGTGAAAGGGCGTGGACGGCAAAAGAAGAAGGATGAGGTGCAGCACGACCGTTGAAATGGGAATCTCGGGGCAGTCAGCGTCCAAAATCAGAGCACGTAGAGAAAGTAGAAAAGGCGTCGAGCCGGTCAACGTCCAACCATTCCAATACGGCAAACAACTGGTGGACAATCGTGGAGTAGTGATAGTAATGTTACTCCGATAACTACAGTGGGAGAAGCTGAATAGCAGAAGTTCATCGACCAACTTGGACAGCTGCAATTATTTCGTCGAATTCATCACTTGTCCTGCCCCTAACCCTGTCGTAGAAAGTAAGCAAGGACTTGACTTTTTACTGGTCACATTATGAATCATTCAAATACTTTCTCCTAGTTGGCCACAATGCAATCGCATACCAACTAATATGCAGCAGTTAGTAACTCGCCTGCTCCTTCAACAAACTTGTTTGCTTCCTCCAGCCGAGCTAGGATGTCGTCCGTGGGCAATGCAACACCACAATCTGAAATACAAAAACATTGAACGAAACATGCTTTCCAAATTTCATCTGATTTCGTTGAAAATCCAAAACACGTTTTATAACCACTACATGACAACGTCACCACTACACAAGCAACCAACTTACCATTCATAGACGTTATTAGCTTAACAGGACCAAGAGAACTCGTCATGGGAGCTCGTTCTTGAGCACCGTCATCCCCAGCCGTGGATGGCCCTGCGTAAAACATCCTCAAGTCATTATCCATGTTGTTCTGTTGTTTAGTTGACAGTTTCCTTCCAACCAACCCGTCACTGACACGATGAATGACAACATCGTGACGTATATTGATTGCTCGTGAGCCATTGTGCGATCATAAGTTCAATAAACTACATTTACTCTGCCAGTCCACAACCTGCAACATTTGAAAAACCAATCTTGTAATATGGCTGAAGTGAAACGTCATTACTCGTCAGAACAACTCACCTGGATTGGGTTGATTGCTCATCTTCAAGTGGTAGGGAAATAACACAAATTGCCTGGAAGCAATCACTTATTTACCAACGTTTAACAATATCTACTCTACCTACAAACCTACACCTGAACGAAATATACACATAATAATGACACAGACCGAAAACATTATCAGTAGTTCCACAAGATATAAATGTAAAGACGTAAATGTAGACGTAAATGTAGAGACGTAAATGAATGCATTTTTTGTCGTAACAAAACTCTCGAAATTGCCGAAGAAGTTGAAATATCGTCTTCGTCGAGCAGATTGCCCTTTTGTGGGAATCGAATTCACAACAAAACAAATGACATTCCTGGACTTCAGGTGAAAACAATTCTCTTAAAACCCACTGCATCTACAACGTCACATCTGCAATGTCACTATGACGTAACAATCCGAACCAACAACACAAATGTTAAGAGAACCTGCGTGCAACTCTTTGTTAGTTTAGAAAGTTCCATCAGCAAATTATTTATGGCAATGGCGGTCACCACGTACAAATTCAATGATTGAAATAGGAACAATGGAAGCTTCAGTCTTCCAGTCGGTATGACCCGACCTGGAATCGAACCAAGACCCACAAGAAGCAGAGACAGGAAGACAAAGCGAAATCTTATCGAAATGGTGACCGAATAATGAACATGGCCACCCAGCGCTATGATGACACGCCATAATCACACGTCATAATCTTACGATAGCGACTACAGAAAAACAAAGCGATTGGTGTGAACATCAATGAAGCGAACTGCAAAACGATGTTAAATAATACAAAGCGAATGAAACTGTAAAATTGTGTAATATCATACAAACATTGCAACACTGTATGTTATTAATAATATAATTGATTCCCACATAATGTCAACGAAGCATTCAAATACATGGAAACTTTGCTCCAGGATGAGATTAGACTAAACTTTAAAAGCGAATGGAAAGCAAAGGCTCAATCAAACGTGCCACATCAGCGAGCGACCGGCAGGTGTCGAACTAGCGTCCTTTCGAACGTGGGGTGGTCTCGATAGGTGTAAACAAAAGTACTGAAAAGCCACGTCATTCTCCACCGATGACGTACGAAGTGCATCTCAGCAGATGTCGTCCAACTCAGTGAGGTTCCTCCTGTCAACTTTGTTAAAAATCTTGAATCCTTGAAAACATGAAAACTGGTAACTTTTTGGCAGAGATGTTTAGGATTTATTGCACAGCTGATTTAAGAAAGTCATTTCAAAATACTTTGGTGACTTGAGGAACGGATCAAAGGTTCTACCACGATAGAAGGAAATCACAAAAATAATAAATATACATTTAAACTTTATGGCTTATTTATGAGCATTATTAATTACTGAAACAAATCTTGTATTTTTCAAAGTAAATCTTCGCTACAGGTAACCAAGAACATCAATGTCACACGTGTGTGTACGACAGACTTTAAATTTCAAACCTGCAGATCCATTCAGCAGTTTTTGTGCCAGGTTACTAGTGCCTAGTTGCCAGCCAAGCAATGCCAGGTTACTTTACGTGGATCACTTTGCGTTATTAAATTCTTTTTATCGTTAGTTTTGCAAAAACAGACGTAGTAGGCTTCATCTTTTATTATGGCAAAAGAATAATGACATATTTTCTGCGTAGTGTTGATGATCCCTGGATAAAGATTGTAGATATGATATACCTTCTCATAGGATAGCACTGTCCATTCAATTTGGTTTTAGCTGTTGCACATATCCACCCATTCTTTGAAATAGCAGTAGTTCAATATTTAAAAATTTTTCACTATGTAGCCTTCGAAATTCTTACTTCTAACAGCAAAATTATGATTCGAAAATGGCGTCGACAATTGCAGAAATAAAATTTTGAACACGGTTATTTATGATGATTCAAACTGTATTTTCAAGTTTAATTTTACACTGACAATTTTAACTAAAGGAAGGAATTCCTAATGAATGGTCATTGATTGAAGCCCCCCCCCCCCCGGCCCCCATTCGTTAGAAACTCCATGGAAACATCGTCACCACCAACCTGCCAACTTCTCTATTTCCTCCACATGGATTCCACACTTTGCAACGTAATCATCAGCATCCACCCGTTCGTTCGGAAACTTGAAAGCACGAATTTCTTGTTCTCCACTTCTTTCCAACAGAACCACCTGTGAATTTCAACCGTCAGACAGACGCATCACCACCACTGAATACAAGCAACTCGATACTTACCTTGAAATAATGTGAAGGAACAGGTACAGCGTCGATTCCCTCCCCGATGGTACCCCTGCAAATGGTCATTGCATGAATACAATGTTCGACATATTCTTGAGAACTAGGTGGTAAAGCGGGAAAGGATCTATAAGCCACAAGTGGCACTGAAAGCTTCTATGTCGCATACGAGCAGTCGCAGTGTGTTTTTCGACATCCCTTCTCGGCCAGTTGCCAACAACAACATTACAATCTCTGTACCAAGAATCCAAAATCTATTGAAAATTTGGGAAAAGTGGTGGGACTTTCGAGTGACCAAAGTATAGGGATGAGAAATATACGACAAAGGGAAAGTGCCACGCACCATCTTTTATCCGAGCAACCATGCATGGCATGTGAGTTTTACTTACTCTGTCGAGCCATATCTGTCAGAGTCTTACAATGAAAAGCACAGCAATATATAAAAGTTAAAAATAAAAAGTTTTCTTCCAGCAAATGTCTGCAAGTGAACAATCCATCAACTTGAAGTCATTATGTGAAGCGTTCCCGAATAACAAATCAGTCGTTTTTCACAGGTGTCCGCAGACGTTGAATCCATAAATAAAACGACTGATTTGTTCTGGGTTGTGGCTGAGGAAACATCACGCAGCGAACGATTCTCTTACCAGTCATCAATCCACATGGGGCCACTACATATCCACAGACCAGGGTCGCACTGACAGGCCCATTCTCGGACACGATCTTCCAAATCCAACCAAGCCCCCCGGTTCAACCCCGGGTGCTGAGGAACAAAGTTTGTCGAATAATAAGTTGACTTGCGATCTTCTTCTGAACTAAACAAGTGAAATCAAAGTATAAGTAATATAAATAGCACACCTCGTGTAATTGTTCCTGTGTTGTTCACATGTCCCGTGGTAGAATCGTATGCCTGACAGAACTGAAAACATTGCAATAAGAAACTGATGCAACAATGAGCAACAAAGTGAAGTAATTCTGTCTCCAGTCGAGCATAGGAAGCAAACCACACCTCTCACTCCTTCAAACGAACACCCCGTCGACTGAAATCAAAACATTTAAAAACAACCGCTCAACTTCTGCTCAACGAAGCTGACAGACAAAACATCTCTGCGGAAATTGGACGGATCATGAATGTCAAATACTGGCAGACTCTGTTCTTTCTTTCCCGAGGCAGACATATTCATAAAGTTTCAAACCTGTAGTTGACACTTTCTTGTTCGTCACTCATTCTTGTAGCACTTTCTTGGTAATCCCTCCTTGTCAAGCTGTTCTTGTAACAATCGTCACCTGCACAAAGTGAGTCACAACCACGGAGCCAACAAGCGACTGAGGGCTGCCAAGTGAACCTCCCACACATTTGTGACGTATTAAACTTTTATGTTATTTTTCGTAAACAATATCTGAACGAAGACTTCATCTTGATCAAATAAATGAAACATCTCTCCTTTTGCTTTATCATTCAAGATGTAACTTCTCGATTTTAACTCAATACACATCAATAGTACACAACACACAAGCACTCACTTTTTAAATTATAAGACTTGTTCCTTTCGCTGCTCGTTTCCGATTTCGCAATCGCTTTTGTCGCTTCATCGTAGCCAAGAAATTCTTGTACCCACAGTGACATGCGACGGCGCTCAAGATAACCGCAATTGTAGACACGACGACACTAGGAATGAAACAATCAACAAAGAATCAATCCTTCGCTGTTCCATGTCATTGCTACACGAGCACAACAAACTTGGCTTATTGTGATCATTAATCATTAATAGAAGGGACGACAAACGGTAAAAGAAACAAAGACAGACCAAGAATGATTTGGACAACAAACATCCCTAAATGGACCAAATTAAGTTATGAAAGTGCAGAACGAACAGCTCATGGTCGAGAACAATCGCGCATTGTATCCAACCCTCAATACGAGGAAGGAACATTATGGTGATGATGATTGTGATCATGTTGGAACGAAATTGTTTTGGTCGATGTGATCGTTTCAATCTTTCCCTATTCAACATGTCTAAAGTAATGCACAACAAAGTCACTAACCGTGACATGGTAAGATTCTGGAATTCCGTATCTCTCGATGTGTTTACGTCTCCCTGTGGTGGAGCGATTGTAATAGAAGCGACCAATAGCCTAGATTCGTCCCATATTGCCATCAAATACTTCCCAATCATCACGACAACGACCCAAAGCTGGACAATGACCCAAAGCTCAGATAGATTTTTAAGGTTCTTGTTTTTTTCGGTTTCAAGTTCTCGCTTCAACTTCTCAATCTTCTTGTCTCTGTCTATTTCATAAAACACAAAGTTGTGTCACTGGCGCCAAGACAGTTGTAGATACAAGATTTTTGATACTTTAAGCAGTCAATGCCATTTATTAACATAAACACGATGAAAAACATCACCAGCGAGTTCCATGTCGCGGACTCTCAAAGCTTCCTCTAATTCCTTCACTTTGTTTGAGTCTTTAACGCACGGTTCAGTGGCAAGGCCTAAAGTTGAACAAAGTGCTTCACACATTTTTCTATTTCTATATGTCTATTTCTATGTCTATTTCATAAAACACAAAGTTGTGTCGCTGGCGCCAAGACAGTTGTAGATACAAGATTTTTGATACTTTAAGCAGTCAATGCCATTTAATAACATAAACACGATGAAAAACATCACCAGCGAGTTCCATGTCGCGGACTCTCAAAGCTTCCTCTAATTCCTTCACTTTGTTTGAGTCTTTAACGCACGGTTCAGTGGCAAGGCCTAAAGTTGAACAAAGTGCTTCACACATTCGAACCAAGTCCCACAAGCAAGTCCACCAATACCCACAGAGCAAACCACAGTCACTCCCAAACAAATGGACCAGTCAGACCTCAACGCCTATCATCAAGGCGCCCATTCCATCGATATGCTACACAACTTGTGGATAAGAACTTCAGCTGCATGGAAACATGGGCCCAGGAATGGAACGAGCTACCACATATCCCTCCCCAGTTTTCAGTTATGCCAGCACTCTCCATCCCTCCTGGAGCAGACCTCTCAAGAAAGGCATGGGTCACATTGAACAGGATCAGATGTGACGTTGGCTGTACTGGAGCTAATCTGTTTAGGTGGGGGTTGCATAATTCGCCGATATGTGTCTGCGGAGCGGTAGAACAGACAATGCAACACATACTCCACGAATGTTCCATCTTACGACCCCCAAGTGGAATCACTGGTATTCGACAACTGGACCCAACTACCGTATCTTGGCTGCACGAGGAGGCATTGCCAATCTAAGCTACTACAAGTCAAACGAGAGAAGAAGAAGCAAACCAGACATTTTTGCATTGATTCAGTGTCTGCAGACGTTGAACCAATGCAAAAAGCGACTGATTAGATGTCTGAGAGACGCTCACCTCTCGCCTCCGTCACAATGGTATCGCGTGATGCTCCAGTGGGCATGCCTCGGTGTGTTGCTGGCGTCTACGTGAAATGCGACATAGTTAAACGTTAATATAACGTAAGAATAACGTCAACGTCACCACGTTACCACGGAATCAGATGCAAAACGTACCACATTGTCAAACTCATAGGTATTTCCTACAATACAAACGTTGGTTAACAAAAACCATTCTGCCATTCAGAATGCAATGTCTTGCTCTGCATGTTCACGCCAGTGCAGCCCCTATCACTGGTTTGACCCAGTCGTGAGCCATTATGGCACCATGATATTAGCTATCCGGTTACTTATGATGCCACAAACACAAGTTTGTTTCGGAAAATGAATGAGCCACGAAAACGAAATAATAATCTTCACGCTCAAAGTTTAGCAAATCAAAGCGTCGCAGAGGTATTTTCCATGCACTAAGATAATGTACCATGGGCTAGTTTTTTAACTTTCTCTTTCTCATTTTCTACTGCTTCTCCAAGGTAACAAAAAGCTTTTATATCAGTACGAGTCGGCAAAAAGTTCTTAAAAAAAAACTAAAAAAACTTCAGTCAGGCAGTGGCAGTAGTCACAATGTGGCAAATCAGGCCACACCTCCAGGTAGACAACTAGACATAGTTACAGAAAAATGTTTTTAATCATTAAATACAGCGATTAGATATCGTTTGTTCATTACCCTTATGGAGTGGTCCGACGCCACAAAGTGAGACTGTGCTAGCTACAATGGTTTGAACCACGACACGTTAACTATGACCGTCTACTTGCTTCTGAAATGTAAACCACTCACCGATTCCGTTGTCATCTTCTTTGAATCTCATTCGTCGACAAAAGTGATGTGATCAATAGTGAGTTTGTTTGGTAACAATGAACCATTCACTATTCAATTTAAATAACAACTGATTCCCATTCTAGACCTAAGCATCGCGAAAGATGTGAAAGCACCTGATGTTAAATCGATTAAACTAAAATAATTGATTGATTGACAGTGTGAACACAAACATCGAAGTCACGACACCCACGCAACAATGGCGTGGCTATGCAGTCACAATGACACCTGGATTATCAGGCGCTACAAGAGACAGTAAACTATGACACTTATAGCGTTATACAGAATATACGTCATAAACGAAAAATATGACTCGGCCACTGATTGAGAAAACCATTTCTCGGAGTGCGAAAGTCGCTTGAGAAGTTTCATTCTGGTAGTTCCGCAATCTTGCACAGGCTTCGAACCACTGACTCAGGTTCAGTCACTGAGATTTGGGGAGTATAGTTTCCGATTGTTGAAGTGTTGTTGTCAATATATCAATCCATCTACTAAGTGCCACTGTATGGTGACGTCATGGTCCAACATGCGCAGTGGGAAGACGCCGCAAACAATAGCACAGAGCAAATAATGATAACAGAGGTATCTGTGGATTACAGTCACTATCGTTGGCTTCAAAATATTTTACATAACAATTACATAAAATCATCCACATTCGATCATAGATAATACCGTGCATAGCAATACTGTAAATAATATGAATTGAAAATTACATAACATCTCAACATCAACATGACAAGTGCATAGATACATCCGGCCAACAAATCACGTTTTAACAAACTGTTCACATATGAGACAATTGACGCTACGACCGATGCAAGTGCGTTGTCCAGTGTCCACGCAATTCAGGTCTGGACTCAACAAATTCGTTTCACGGCGACAAAGCACTGGCTGCCTCCGATCATCTAACAAACGGAATCAAACATTTGTCAGCCGTGGACAATGTGTCGGGTGAAACAAAACCAACAACAGAGATCAAATCCAAAGCCGACAAGCCCGAGTTTCATGATACTTGATTCAATGAACTTTCTTCAGGAAAGCAGATTCCGGCATAAACAGACAAAAGAAAATATTTGATATATGGTAAAGCGACAAAAGCGCGTAACAGTTAAAGGGATACTAAAGGAAAAACCTGACTTGGCGATTTTCCACGTTCTTTGTGTTTAACTTGCTACCATAAAACGATTTTCAATAAAATTTTGCCCCATTGCGGTCTGATCAGCATTCCGCGCGTACTTTTGTCAGAGCTTTCAAAACCAGAATGGACCTGAGCAGCGAAGCGTGCGACTGTACAATCTACGTCACAAAAAACGAGCAATCAGCTGATCACGCAACAGTTGTTACTGCCGGCGATTTAACTGTAGGCTATGTATGTATGTACATCAAAACATCAGATTTCAACGTCAAAACATCAGACAGTTTGCTCAAAACCTCAGATCTGATGGTAAAACATCAGATGTTGTAACGTGGCTTTTGTTATTGCTGTCTTTTATGACGTATTCTCGAGCTGTGCACTTTTTGGTTATTTTGAAAAAAATGAAAATAAATGAAACATTGGACTTTGGGCCTTGCCAGCGCCATTGAAAACATTTTTTTTTCGGTAATTTTTTTTGAAATGTATTCTTGAATGTTCAGTTTACGCATTTTAATGCTTAATTCCCGTTTGAAAATTTCATTTAGTATGCCTTTAAGGCCTCGAATGCGCGGAGGTGTAAATTAGCCTATAATAAACCAACAAAAATATTGTAGGTTCCGACTGGTGAATTTTATAGCACTAGCATCATTCTTGCAATGATACAAAATGTAACATCTTACTTTTTTGTTTTCATAGAAAATTTTCTCTTCAAATCTAATTACCTCATTTAGTAATTTCATTCCAATAACCACTTTCCTGTTAGAAGAATTGACTTTGCCTGCGCTGATTCATCAGAAACGCTACTAACGCCATTTTCTCTTGATTTGCAGCGAAGAGCAGACACTGTCGTCATATCAAAAGAAACAAACCAAATCTCCTGTTTTCTTTTTTTTTTCACGAAACCATGTTATCAAGGTTCAATAGTCAGATGTTCATAAGAGCGCAAGTGTTGAAATTCGACCAGGGTTGTATTCAGGGCCGGATTAAGGGTTTATGGGGCCCTGGGCTGAGTTGAAAGTGGGGCCCTTATCAAGTGACATTTTTTGCTAAAAAAGTTATCGATCAATGACGCTAAAAGCATTTCTCAGCAGCTGGGGGCTCTGCCTCCAAACCCCGAGTTGTGTGTATTGTGTAGTTGGTACTGTGCTTTTGCTGCGATTGGGATCGAAAAAGGCGATTAAACAGGAACATTATTTTTAGAACAACAAAATGACATAATTCGTTTAATGCTGACTTTCATGCTGAATTCTGTTTAATTAGAGGGGTGCAAACTCTCAAACTTACCCGAGCGACGCCACTATTCTCTAGGTATGCCACTGTTCTCTAGTTGTCTTTTTGAAAGCAAAACCAATCATTTTAGAGCAGATCAACAAACGTATCCGTTTGTAAGATAGGCTATCACTGTTCAAAGTGAACTCGATCCTTTCTCCACAATTTTTAGTGGCAACACTTTCAATACAAATTGCTTATAGGCGATTTGTTTGTTTGTATGTTTATCTTTATCCTGCATTGCGGGAAAGCGGACTTGAGCGCTATGCATCGGCGTACGCCTTCCGACATACACCTGACCCACGCTGCAACCGACTGCAATGTCTGTTTCCGGTTGTCTACTCTACTTATGACTTAAATTTGGTACTACCCATTACTCGAAATCGATCACTAGGTAGAGGCAATTATCGTAAAGTTTCTTGCCCAGAGAAACAACAGCAAGTGCGGGTGGCTGGAGTCGAACATGCAGGCTCTCGACTGCGAGCCCAACGCGCTAACCACTCGGCCACTGCTGCCGATTATTGATATACTGTACGATAACATATTCATTTTGTGCAATACTGTACCGTTCAAAACAAACAATTTTGCCCCAAGAAAATTGTGAGGAAAAACCTGGTTAATTTTCAACAGTATTTCTTCGGAAAAGATTCGTTTTCTGGTTGAAAAAAAAATTTAGCAATGACATTAAACTTTTAGTGCTTGGTGTGATTGCGGATGGTGTCGAATACTTAAACACAAAACTGTTGAGATACAGAGCGATCAAAAACTAAACGTTTGTTTTTGGCCGCAACTTTATGTAGGAACTGTAAATTGTTTGTCAGCTTCACACGATAAAAACAGAATCATATTGATAGGAGTAGGCCTATAGGCCATAAATCAAAAATGAAGCTGCAAACTGGTAGGTGGTACCGGTAGTCATTTTGTTTGCTACCCTAGAAAATTGTTCATATCAACTCAAAATGGACGCTTTCTTGCTTTTCTCGTGGCAAAATCGCTGATCAATTCTTCAAAATTCAATGAATCCAAATTATCGTGTTCAATGCTTAGAAGCGTGAAAGATTCGAAATTCGCTCTTGCCGCGAAGAATTTCGAACTTCGTTTTTAATTCTCTTTAATTTTGAAAAAGATCTTTCTCCACTGCAATTGGAGACCATCATACACAAACACATTCGCAGAGCAACGAAGACATTGGGAAAGGTTTCAACGCACCTGTTTTCCCTTAGAAGTAAGAACATGTTGAGCTCAACACTGTCTTCCACTTTGTGTTTATCAGGGTTTTCTGAGGCTTCTTTTCCACCGTCAGCAGTTTTCAGTTTGAAAAATTCTGCAAAATGAACTGTTTCAGTTGGAAAATTGGCTTCGAAATTGTTTGTTTTGTTTGTTTATCTTTATCCTGCATTGCGGGAAAGCGGACTTGAGCGCTATGCATCGGTGTACGCCTTCCGACATACACCTGACCCACGCTGCAGCCGACTGCAATGTCTGTTTCCGGTTGTCTACTCTACTTATGACTTAAATTTGGTACTACCCATTACTCGAAATCGATCACTAGGTAGAGGCAATTATCGTTAAGTTTCTTACCCAGAGAAACAACAGCAAGTGCGTGGGTGGCTGGAGTCGAACACGCAGGCTCTCGACTGCGAGCCCAACGCGCTAACCACTCGGCCACGGCTGCCGACTGGGATGAAAAGAAAATCCATGGGATATTCTTTCATCAATGCAACAGTAGCTTGATGAATCTCGTTAGGGCTAAGATCTGTCAGTTTTGAAATGAAACCAAACTTACTTTCGACGTCACGGTATGCTTTCAAACGCTTATCCAGTTCTGCAGATAGTTTGTCAATTATGGCAAGATACACTTCAACTCTAAATTTATCTCTTGGGGAAAAAATCGTTGGCTCTGTAGAGCTCATCAAAATGCCTATAACGTTGGGTTTGAATTCATTTTGAAGAACCTGCGTACGTGTTGGATCCACATTTCTTCTTACCTTTTTCTTCATACGTTTCAAAGTTGGATCTCTCGCTTTTGACAAAGCTCATGAGACTTTGTAACAACTGTAGGCTACTGCATTATTCAAACACAATCCACTTTTTTGAAGAGACAGGTTTGTTTTTTGAAACCTTTCCAAAATTGCACTCCACATTTCAAGCAAAATAGCTGTCTCCAGTTTTGTTTCAACTTTTTTACAAATCCTTCTCCGTCGACTTTGCTCTTTCGAGATTGAGCATCATCAGAGGCCAATTCTTCAAGCGCTGAAATGGTCTCACTGTATCCTTTGTTTAATGCACTGACTGCATTATATCTAGCTGACCATCTTGTATCAGATAATGTCTTTAAAACAGGCAAACCATCTAGAAATTTTCGATTGACTTTGCCAACAATTCAAAAAACTCAGCGGCAGAACGGCATGTTTCTAATTAAGTGAATGTGCCGTGCAAGGCACATAATGAGCTACACTACATTTCTAGCGCAGAAGAGCTTGAAGACCGTTATACTTGCCACTCATATTGGCAGCATTATCATAACTTTGCGAAATGAAATGATAATTGCAAAATGAAAAAAAAGGTAGGCACTTTAACAAGCAGATTTCTAATAATCCACGCGCGTATCCAATCCAATCACGAACCAATGAGATGCTACGTTATCTGTACGTTATCTGGTATTGTGACCATTCCAGCATTCAGCCAGAGAATTAATTATTACTTTGAACTTTGTTTGGTAATTACAGAAGAAAAAAGAGCTATAGCAGAGGTGGGAATCAAACCCACGTCAGTGTAATGACTACTACCGCCCTAACCCAATGCGCCAAGTCAACCGATGGCAAAGCGATGATTTAATTTAGCTAGAATTTGCGTTTTTCCTTTATTCTTTCCAAACGCAATCTTGATGACGTCATGAAAAGCGTAGCTTCTGATTGGTTCGTGCTGGATTGGAAGTTAAAGTGCATGTCTGCATGTTAAAGTGCCTACCGAAAAAAAAACAGTGCAAGCCGTGTTTCCAATATTGAAATTTAAAAAAAAAAAAATCCGTACCATTTCCGGATATGAAAATAGCAAATAAATATGTTTTTTGTTAAAAAAAAATTGAATAGCTGGGGCGGGGCAGGGGTGCTGCAGCACCGTAGCACATATGAGCGAGCTGTCTCTGCTTGTTTGAGATACAAATTAAAGCAGCAATCTCCAGCTGTGCAACTAAAAAAATTAATAGATTTTTTTTTTGAGGTGGGGGCCCCCAAAAGTGGGGGCCTTGGGCTTCAGCCCAGTCCGCCCCCCTCCTCCTTAATCTGGCACTGGTTGTATTGGTATTATATTTGGCCTTTTTCTTGATTGAGAGTTGAAGTTATTGAATACGAGTTGATGAAAGTTTGTGCTATTATATATGACAATTTTATGATACAATTCATACAAAAAAATAAAATAAAGCTACAGAAGTAAAACAGTTTTAATGATAATAAATACGATACAAAAGATCCAAAAAGATCTCGCAGCACTACTTAGAAAATGCAGAAAACATAGAGACTCAGCTTTATTTCCGAAAAATGCCAAAGAAAACTCGATCTTATCCTTTTGCTATGCCACCGGACAGCACCTTTACAGTAATATTCATACCCAAATTTTTGTTGAACATGCTCTCAGAATGCCCCAAATTCAAAGTAATTTTTTTAAATTTTCTGGGGGAGGCCCCCTGCCTCTGGGGACCGCCTTCAGCGAACGCTCCGTCAGGTTTCGCCCGCCGGCCGTCAAACTCTCCCTCCCCTTTCAAAATACCTAGCTACGCTACTGAATTGGATAATTGTCATTGGGGACTGCAAAGCATATTCCGCACAGGGCCTGAAATATCCTAAGACCGGCACTGCTAAGGTCACAGGAAGAGAGTTCCGACGTCCCTAAGCTCTGTGTGCCGTTATTCATTCATTCGATTGTGCAATAGGTGATGTAAACCTATTTATTTTAGTGGTTTTTGCGCAATGAAGTTCCACGTGCGCATTATCGTAATAAGCGTCACACTCACGCTTTAATATTTTTGAGTGAAAATGCGGGTAGTGAGTCTTTAATTACGTGCTTGAAAACGCGAACCGGATGTGACGTAATTTTTAGATGCCCAAGATGTTAGCTAGCTACAGGATAAAAATTACTTGAAATGTGCAAGAACTATTTAAGCTACATTAAAAAGTTTCTTCAAATTTCCGCGCATTTGTCGCTTTACCTATACTTAGAATCGCAAGTATCTGCCAAGATGTATCACATGTGTATCATGGTATCTATGAAACAAACCGATATTGAAAGACGCTGTCAAACGAACAAAAAATGAATTTACTAAATTTTAAACCAGCTGAAAAATCGAGGCACATCAAAAGGTTTCACTGGCTTTGGAATAAGGTAAAAACGAAACGAGAAGAATTTGGACATTTGATACATCAAAATTTCAATTCTAAAAGCCAGTATTCTTCTTCTTCTTCTTGCGTTTGAGGCCGCCACAGATCACGTTGTTACATCCAGGCGCAGCAGCCAATGGATTGTGTGTTCATCGAGCGTTGTTAGGTCCACATGTCTATCTTGTGGTCGGTATACAGGACATTGATAGATAATGTGGTGTGCAGTTTGACAATCTGAGCCACACGCACAAGATGGTGAATCGGCGAGGCCCCACTGGAACATGTTGCTGCTAAAACGGCCCACTCCAGTCCGCAGGCGATTGAGCTTCACCCATTCCTTCCGGGGTAGTTCTGCTCCAGGTGGGGTGTTGGTATTGGGAAGGACTGTGAATTGGGTTGGTCTCGCAACTTCTCTCCATTCACGGTTCCAAACTTCGGAAAGGTGGAAGTTCGATTTGCACATAGCTGCAGCATGTCGGGAGAACGGACGTCGAGATTTCAAGCGCTGGGGCTTTTGGGAGTGCGAGTTTAGAACAATCTGGTTGAGGAGGTGGTCATCCCTTGACATAGCTTGTAGGACCAGACTACGTACGTGGTTTTCCCTACGAAGTCTACCTGGGGCGATGCCTGATAGTACCGGCAGAAAGTCAGTGGGAGTTGGAAGCAAGCAACCGGTGATTATTCTCATGGCGGTGTTGAGGGCAGTGTCAATTTTGGAAGTGTGTACGCTGCGGCACCAAGTGGGGGAAGCATATTCGGAGGTGCTGTAAACAAGTGCAAGAGCACTTGTACGGAGTGTGGATGTACTGGCACCCCAGGAAGTTCCAGCTAGGCATCTCAGCAGGTTGTTGCGTGCTGATAGCTTAGCATGGAGGGCTTCAGCATGGTGTTTGTAGGTTAATTGTCGGTCGAGCTTCACTCCTAGGTAGGTGAGACATGGGTTGTGTGGGAGTGAGTTTCCGTTGAGAGAGACTGACAATTGGCGCGTAGATTCCATGTTGCAAAGGTGAAAAGGTGTGACGGTGGTCTTTGCCAGGCTCAGTTTCAGCATCCACAGCTTCAGGTAGTCTGCGATTTGGGCCATGTCATCTGTAAGTGCTTCCTCTACCACATGCCAGGACTTGTCAGAGTTGAGTAGTGCCAGATCATCAGCATAGCCGTACTGGCGTGACGTAGTCTCTGGCATGTCACTAATGTAGATGTTAAATAGTAGGGGTGATAAGCATGATCCTTGCGGAACACCATTTTTTAAGCGGCTGGGCCGGCTGCACTGCCCGTCACTCGTCTTAAGCAAAAAGGTCCGATTTGTAAGAATATTTGCGAGAAATCGCACTACCTTTTGTCTGGGATCATGCGGAGGAGCTTTAGGGTTAGCCCTTGATGCCACACAGTGTCATAGGCAGCAGTGAGGTCCACCAAGATTACTCCTGCTTTGTTGCCCTTCTCAAAACTTTCCTCTATATCCTCGGTCAGCTTGACTGCTTGATGAGTCGTACAGCGTCCGTGCCGAAATCCAGCTTGTTCTTTTGGTAGCTGGGGATCAACAACTGGCTCGAGTCTAGTTAGCAGGAGCCGTTCCAGGATCTTGTATGGGACGCAGAATAGTGATATTGGACGATAGCTCTTGGGATCATCAGCTGGCTTGTTTGGTTTAGGTACTGCCACTACAGTTGCTTTTCGCCAGATTTTAGGTATGGCCTGGAGGGTCAGGCAAGCAGAATAGAACCTTTTCAACCATGCCAGACATTTGGAGCCACAGTGCCTCAAGAATTCTGGAGGGATGTTATCGGGCCCTTGTGCTTTCCCGCTTTTAACTTGTTTGATGGCAGACGCAAGTTCTCTGGTGCTGAAAGGGGCTGACAGATGGCCATCTGCGCTTGGGGCGTTCCAGAGCCTGCTGCATTCCTGCTTCACTGCAAGGGCGTGCTTCTTGTTTGCCACTTTACATTTGCCATTGGCTAAGAGTTGTTGTGCTATGGCGTTAGCAGTTACAGGGCATCGTTTAGGATTGGAGGTGAAGCCTGTAAGGCGATTGAAGCTTTTCCATGCAGCTCTGCTTGAGTGGGTGAAGTCAATGCTTTGCACTGTATCTTCCCAACGTTGTTTACGTTTCACGTTAAGTTGTTCCAACAGATCAGTGGCAGTCATGGATGTCTCTTCACTGGTTTTTGAGGCCAGGAACGCATCATAGCGTTTGTTGCATTCTTCGTCCCATGATGGTATAAATTGACGACGGAATCCACGGGGGATGGAGTTCTTTGCTGCCACGAGTAAGGTTTTGCAGAAGGCTTTATAAGACTTCTCCAGTCCGTCAGAAGTTGGTTCTGGGAGATGCCGGGTTTTCTTTTCAACCAGGAGTGTGAACTTGGTCCAGTTTGCCTTGCGAAAATTCCACCTCTTCACAGGTTTGCTTGGGACTGGGTTGAATGGGTTTTCAGGGGTGATGAGCGATGGTCTATGTTGGGACTTAGGAAAGGGGCTAAGGATGGTACGGTTTGGTAAAGGTCCTTTTAGGTTGGCAAAGGCCAGATCTGGATTAGTTGTTGTTTTCCATCTTCCTGACAAAAAACTGTCTGGTTGTTTTGGGTTGAACATTAATTGGATACCAGTAACAGCTGCCCATGATTCAAGCGCTATGCCGTCTGCATTTGAGTGGCGGTAGCCCCAGGTTGTGCTGTGGGAATTGAAGTCTCCGCCATATATGCATGGTGGAGCAAAGGCGGGAACGGAGTTAGCTTGCAGACGTGTATTTGGTGGTTTATACACGTTGATCACAGCTGTGCCTTCGATTTCAGTGGCTGTCCATTCAACTTCACAGTCAGGGTTGGATGAAGCAATTGGTATCCACTTAGCGGAGTTCTTTACATATGTGGCTATTCCATAAATATTGCTATTGGTGCATGCTGCGAGGGTATATCCACTGATCTTTGACTTCGATACTTTGGTGGTGTGGGTTTCTTGCAGGAGTAATGCAGTCACGTTATGCTTTTGTGTGAGATGTTCCAACATGTCGCATTTGGCTTTGGTAAGGCCTTTAACGTTTAGCTGCAAGATTGTTACTCCGACAGGATGAATTTCTCTCATTGGACACCGGGGCCGAGGGTTTATCCTTTTACCACCCCAGGTGCCCCGTGAGTTGCGGTCTCTGATTGTTGCCATTCGCTTCATTAATATGAATTACCAGGACTCACCACGAGGAGGTTGGCAACATGAGTCCCAGTCAACATGAGTCCCAGTAAAAGCCAGTGAGATAGAAAGAGGTACAAGATGAGAAAAATCTTCATAAGAAAAAATGAAAGGTGATTGCATATCAAGCAAGATGCAAGTGTTCATACATGTTGCGTCACAAAATACAGCGAAATCAAACGTTGCACCTGCAGCAATAAATAAGTGCCAAGTTTTTGCAACCATTCAAAGTGCACTTTCTCAGAAGTAACCCAGCAGAAGAAACTCACCGTCTTGAACAACATAAAAAACCTTTTCAACCTAAAACCACTGAAGTTGAAAGACATCAACGTAGATACTTGTTCAAAACATTATTCAAAGTACAACTCAGTTTTTCTGTGGATGAGAGTAGTCTGTACAATATGCCCTCACCAATTTGTTTCATAATGGAAAAATGGGTCTACGACATTTAGGCGCAGACATGCCAAGTAGGCATTACCACTGCGGCTTCGGACGATTAGGTATCGGGCCCACGTTGCTACAAAATTATTGCATTTGCAAAATAATTTTTTTTTAGTTATACACTGTAGTGTACAGTTGTCCCCGCTTATTAAGCCCACCTGGGGACCGGACAATTTTGGGCTGATTAAGTGCGTGGGCCTATTGAAAAAAAAAAAAAAACTTGCTGCCACTCCTATACATTCAGTAAATCCGGACCGGACCAAATTGAGCTTAGCAAGCGGATGGGTCTATTAACTGTGGGCTTATAAAGAAGTGACTACTGTATATTTTATTGGACGCATGATTGTGCGACAATCATGCACCATCGTTTGATTTAGTTAATTCTGTAGATGTAGTTCTAGGTAATTTGATGTAGTTAATTCTTTTCGTCATTATCGGTTCAAGCACAGACTTTATATCTTTTGTCATTTTAACCAATAATTTTCGTATTGCTGATGTGTTTCTGGTTAGGCTTATGATGGTACAATTGTATATCATACTCTTTCGTGCCAGCATTTTCCTTTTATTTTGCCTTTGATTGTTAGTTTTTCCATCAATTCTTTGACGTAGCTAGAGTAAAACGTTTTTTCATTCCTTCACACTTTTATCATTTGATTTTTGTGCTGTTTGCTTTCAGCTTAGCTGAAGATGATCTAGCTTCTAGCTGATCGAAATCGACTTTTAGCTATAGGCTATAAGCTATAATCTGGTGACATATCACCCTCTTCCAATCTGCCTTGAGCCAGCATGGAAGCAGTACGGTTCATAAAATCACATGGAACCCTGTCAAGTAACCCATGTTGATGCGCAATCTGCTGCAAGCGAAGATAGCGAATGATTATTAAGCTATGATTGAAGTGAACTGACTCGTGTGAGAATAAATTTCTTTGCATTACAAGACATGTGAACCAGCTCAGTGGCCGAGTGGTTTCGCCTTCGGCTCTGGTGCTGGTAGATCTGAGATCGATTCCAGGTCGGGTCAAACCGAAGACTTTAAAAACGGTACCGATTGTGTTCTATCCTGCATAGCGCAGTGAGAATGAGTCGGGTAATAATGTGATAACATCGTAAACCTGATATAAATGAAAAATGAGCCCTGTCGCTAAAAGACCTTAGCTGTTGTAGAGCGACAATAAATAAAACCATAACATTATTATTACAAGACATGTAACCGAGTCGTTCATATCAAGCATTGTTGTGGGTTTGACACCTGTCAGAAGATATTTCATTTTCTTGATAATTTATGTAAAATGTTTTTACAAAAACTTTGAGCTGGGTACACCAAATTCTTCAACACCATCGAAGAGTCAGCATAGAATAAGATTCATAATAAGATTCATAAAGATTCAATCTTTTTGAATAAGCTTAACTGAAGATGATCTAGCTTCTAGCTGATTGAAATCGATTTTTAGCTATATATGATTGAACTGACTCGTGTGAAAATAAATTTCTTTGCATTACAAGACATGTAACCGAGTCTTTCATATTAAGTATTGTTGTGGGTTTGACACCTGTCAGAAGATACTTCATTTTCTTGATTGTTCGAAGGAAGTTGGAACTCAGGTATGCAAACTTATTGTTGCTTATGACGACAAAGGTCTCAAGTTTTAGTAAAGAAGCTTCGTGTTGTCATGATGGTTACTACTCAGCGTAATCAACACTTGATGTTCCTCTCGGCTAAATCAACCACATGACTTGACGAGTTAGTGACGTCATCAACTCCACAGCTCATACGACAACAGGATTGATTGGTGGAGTCTCGGGCTGCTCGAAACAAACAGATTTCAAAACCATTTTACGTAAAATTCTTGTTCTTTGTTTCGCTTTGTTTTGTAATGAAAACAGTTTTGTTTTATTATGAATCCGGAACGCGACGATGATTATGATTCTAGTTGTGAATATTCTACGCAAAAATATTTTGCTTCGTCTGGAAATTTCGTTTCATTTTTGGAAAAATATTGTTTCGTTTTAAGCAAGGCAACGAAGTTTCGCTCAAATCGTTTTTGATGATCAAAATAAAAACCTGGAGCTTTGTGTAATCATGGTTTGTCCCATTGCACACATGGGTCAAGCAGCGTTACCTAACCATCCACAATTACAGGTGTTACCCCGACGGAAAACCTCACAAGGTCAGCCCTCGACCTTTGACCTCGTCTGCACCGGCGATCATGACGACATAATCGAAGGGAGAAAAAGCTTTCCAAGTGGACACTCGTCATGTGAGCTTTGCGGAGATTATGTTGTCATATTCAATGAGCTCGGTATGCCCCTACCCATCCCCACTGTAGAACCGGCCGCGCAGCGATAACGCGTTTCCAAAGGAGCCAAACCCGAAGCGTCATGACACGATTCAAAAGTGCTGCAAAGGTGTTAATGGCTGCCCGATGTGGCAACCGCCTCAAGATGCACGGAAATTTGGCAGCGAGTTATTTGTAGTTGCTTGACATGACTCGCTTCAGTGACTTGTCGGGTATTAACCCGCCATTCGAACATTTTGTGCAGACGCGTTTGCTACCCTTGGATTCTGCACTCTCTTTATGTGCTGGAAGTTGCAATGCTTTACTCATGCCGGGAGGGGGAGGACTTGGAGGCTCTGTCTGGGGCTCGCACCCCTCTTGGGGGCAGTCATGATCGCCCTCAGCAAAACAATGGATTATCGGCACCATTGGCAAGGTGGGTGGCGGGGATTCCCCATGGGAAGAATTTCTATTCCTTTATTGTTTTATCAACTTTTTCGTTCCGTTTTTCAATTGTTATTGTGAAATGAACATCTTCCATGACTTTAAATTGCTGGCGTGTTGTTGGGATGGTTTTGTCTCTGCTGACGTGTTCAAAAATAATCGTCACTGACAGAGAAGTTCAAAAGCATTTGCAGCAACTGCTGGACTCCATACTTCCGGCCGAACTAGCGCAGAATTAATAGTAGTTTTATCCCTATTTTGTTGCAAAAAATGTCATTCCAAGACGGGGATTCTATGTAGATGTGGCGCTTTCTAGTGAATTTTCGCGACTGGTTTCATCTGATTCCGGTTGTAAATACATCGAGGTAAGGTCCCCGGTGGGATTTGAACTCGTATCTCATGATGCCGTGTCATGACGTTGTTTGTGTTCAGACGTCGCAATTGGCTCCATCCTTGGCTCGTCGATAGCCTGCCTTTCCTACTACTACTCTCCATTGTCGTCTGAGGCCCCCCACCTGCCATATATAGGGGCGGACAAGGACCAGAAGGAAAAACACGATGGGCTCATCTGGCAACCTACTCGTCACAGACCCAGTGAAGCATATGTAGCACTAAGCGTTACTTTTACGCAAATTCAACGTAACTTAACCTCCATTTAACGGTGCATTTGTGTTGTTGGCGTTTCATAGCATGGTGAGATATAAGTTCCATTCTATGTTTCGCCCTCCAAATCTTGTAACGTTCCGTCCTGTGGCATAGAAGGGGCGATCCTTTGTTCAAATTGCTCTCCTCTACGTACATTCGAGCCGCCTCCGTTGTGACACATTTTGTTCATTTATAGCAGGGGTGGGGAACCTGCGGCACGCGGGCCGAATGCGGCCCGCGTGACTGTTTCATGTGGCCCGCGTCAATATTTCTTTACCCAAAATATATTGAAACAACAGCTCAAAAAAGAGTAGGCTAGGCTCTGCATTCTCGGTAGGCCTATATTGCGAATGGCCTTCTATGACTATAGTTAATCCATCATAGAAGGCAATTTGTAACAACAATGTGACCAGTTGTTGTTAATCGGTCAGTTATGCCATTCGTGAAAAGTGTTTTGCAGAGTAGCCTACTTCTCAAATTAGCAAAATTTTACGTTGTAGGCTATAATGGCTTCTGGAAAGAAAAGAAAGATTAGTGATGAAGGCAGAATGTTCCAGAAAGATTGGACAAACTTGTACTTTGTTGAAGTGGCAAACCTGTGTGCATTGTTTGTGGTAAATCTGTAGCAGCAATAAAGAAATCAATTTTAGAGCGTCATTATGACTCCTGCTATTTGAAACAGCTAACAGGGCAGGCGAGGCAGGATAAAATTAGTGTCCTTAGAAGAGAGTTACAAGCGCAGCAAAGCACTGTGTCAAGGTAGGCTACTGCAAACAGGATGAAGATATTGTCAGAACGAGTTATGAAATTACTGAACTGATAGCAAAGAAGCTGAAACAACATGCAGATGGAGAATTCGTGAAATAATGCATTGTCACTGCTGTCAAGCTACTAGCTAAAATTTCGAAATTTTTAGTGGCCCGCCTGTGTTATTTCTCATTTTATGTGGCCCGCAATACTAAAAAGGTTCCCCACCCCTGATTTATAGTGACAGCTGTAGTTTTTTTGACTTTGGGACATGATGCCAATTACGATTTAATGACAAGGCTAGTAACAAATTATGTCGATTCGCCACTTCATCCCTTTGAGGTGTCGATATAGGCCAATTCTACTGTAGTTAGAATACCCTGACGTCAGGCAAAAAGTAACATTTGAAATGACCAGATCTGAATACTTTGGTCAAGAAGGGAGCCACTTAAACATATACCGTAACTGGTTTCCAGTGAGATCCCAATTGCTGCAAGGACACCTCCAACCAATCAGAAACTACGCTGTTCGTGACGTCATCAAGGTTGGGCTTCTGGAAAGAACTGGGAAAAATGCAAATCTTCACTCGAGTCACCGGTCAACTCCAAAACGCAAGTCACCCTTTTGCCACCTGAGTTAGCGCAGAGGGTTAAGGCGATGATAGTCATTTCGTTGACGTTGGTTCGATTCCCACCACTGCCATTGCTCTTTTTTTTCTTCTGTAATTACCAAAATTCAAAGAACAATCAATTTTCTGGCTGACTGCTAGAATGGTAGCCGCTAACATATTCTGATTGGCTGGCGGTGTCCTCGCAGCAATTGGGATCTTACTGGAAAGTGGCTCCTTCTTGACCAAAGTATTCAGATCTGGTCATTTCAAATGTTACTTTCAAGCTTGCCTGACGATGTCACTCCCAAAAGTTAGCTACTGCAACTAGGGTTGCTACCTCAATTCCTCAAAGGCATGCTTAGAAAAACTTACGTGGAATACTCTAACTTTCATTCTGTAACACGCTGCGTGCAATAGAGATTATGAAGACCACAAGATGTTTGATGTTGATTTATTTCTGAAATTGTGAATGTAACTTGGTGATTTCTCGCCCGCTTGGTGGATGGCGATGCGAGGAGCACGTGCCACCCCAGACCGTCCCATCTCACTCCGCGGAAGCGATCATTTAGTTCAATGCAAGAACTTGCTGATTACAAATGACGTCATCATCTTGTCTCGTCCGATCTTGAACGTCGCCTTCGAAGGTTCCAAACCCCCGTCACACATGATTGCACACTGCTGACGTCACAATCGTAGGGTTCACGCGGCGGTCTTGTTCCCGAAGAGTTTGACGTAATGTTTCGTGTATTCGCTACAGCGATCGGCTGAAATGAATTGGAACAATGTTGAAAGAGACAGCGTGGGTGCGATGAAAGATTGTCCTACCTGGAGCTATGTGCGGTGGTTAGCTTTGAAATCTTCAAGAAGTGTCTTGTCAAGGAGCATGCTCTTGAGCTGTATCGAACCACCGTCTTTTCGAACGCGTGTACGACAAGACGATCAACAATGGATGAATCGTCCACAACACCATCGCATGCGTCATAAGTGCAGGGGTCGCACCCACAAAACTTTTGACGTGTGGATAATTCGGACAGAAATTTGTTTAATTGAAACTGCATTTTATATTTTAACAGATTGGCAAAAGATTTAACAATTTGGATAATTTGCATGTTTCATATCTTTGAGTGACGACATAATTCAATTTTTAACTAGCAAAGAAAAATAGCCAAAATTGTTGCGAAAAAAAATTGGGCATTATCAGAACAGTGTGGAATGCATACTTGTTGCAACCTAATTGCCAGTAGGCCTAGATGAAAAATGGTGACATGTTTTGTTGCAAATCTTTTTCGGGCACAATTATATTTGGGCAGCATTTCTTTCGCGCCCCCAAAAATAACCTTCTACGGCATGCGTGTTAATCGGCCTACAAGGATTCGTCGAGAGCACGCGATTGTAGGCTAGGCACAGATCAAACAATTATATTTGAAGGTGGATGAGGGCTTACTTGCTCTTTCAACACCGCGCATGGGCACTACACACATCTGAAGCGGACCGAGACTTGAAGCTCAAATAACAAACAAAAGTGTCACCAACCTGATACTATGAGTCAACAAAGCCATGTTTTGATAAATCATCCTTCACGCAAACAAATATGGCGATTTTAGTTCCAATATCCAAATCGATGTTACGGTGATCACCAAACTGGACGGTGCAATGTGTTTCATACAATTGACGCAAATACAACGTTAACAGACGTCAATAGTGAACTCACCATCAGCAAACTGCGCTTTCCCGTTCAGTCGAAGGTTGCGCGACTCGAAGAACTTGTAGACCGAGTAGAAAAGCATGTCGTCATGCATGGATGCACTCAGGAACTTCTTGGCGGGAACCAGATCAGTCATTCCAACATGACGAATGAATCGGAGAGCGGGAAGTATCTGGGGAGGAGGGACATCATGAGGATGCGAGGGATGGTCGCTAATGAAAAAAATCTTTATCCCCCAAATACGAATTCCTCTTGAGAATCCTGGCAGTTTCACAAACTTGTAGAGTGTAGTAGAGGCTTTGAACCACTGACGCAAGCTCGGCTACCGAGATTGACTGAGAAGTTTCCGAATTAAAATCCCACAATATTATCGCATTCACGTCATCACATTGTAGTTTGACGCAAAAAACGTTACGATTATGACGCAATAAGTCTCACCATTTGTTTGGAGAGCATGACTTCGATGACTTGCTCGTCAGATGTTGCCAGGCGCTGCGGAGGAAGATCGATTACAATGGTTGGCATGGAAACAAGTTGCAGCGTCAGACAATCAGTTTGAAGAAAGTTCATGCGAAGAAAACTTTGCCTTCAAACGTCACATGACGCTGTTCTACGTCACGTTTGCCAACTTGCGTGAGGGACTTCCCCAGCGTCGCATGATATTTGAACAAATGTCTTAATCACGGAACAACTCTACAAAATGGAATCAATTAAAAACAAGCCGCCAAAAAGACTTTATCCAGCACACGCAAGGTCTTGTCCACAACAACCAGCGCTTCACAATCCGCTACCAACAATACGAGCTCGGGCTGAGATATTATGAAACAATTGACGTCATATTATCGGAGACTCAACTTTCCTTCGAACAATCAATAACTTGAAATACAAACTGCAAGAGCACGAGTCGGTGATTGAGGCCCGCAGTGTTTATGACGTAATAAAACAAGAGCCTACCTTCAACATGTCCAGGGCCAGTTGAAAGCAAAGGGGGTGGGTGCTCTCTAGCGACAACAAGAGGCATGCGGCCGGATGGGAATCTTCGATGACATTGTGTCGTAGCAGTTGCTGCAGGAGGAAGTGGCCGCCCCCATGAACCAGTGTGCTTATAAGCAGCTTGCTGATGCAATGCTGAAATTGACGTTGAAAAGACGTGAAAGAGTGCCGCAATTACAGCGGGCGACATCTTAGTGACATCAAACGCCCTCCTCGGCACAAACACACATCCAGTAAGTTGCGAGTTGAACTCTCAGCGGCGCCCGACACATCGCGATCCTCACCATCGGTTTGATCTTGAAGCTGTCGAGCGACTTCATGTACTCCGTCATAACCGCCACCTTGAACTGGTAGGCCACGTCACAATCGTCGACGAACGGCTCCAGGAGATGGGTGAATACGTCACTTTGGTCCAACGTCACCCAGGCGCGGTGGTAGGGCGTGTGCGTCACATCCGGTTGGAACTGCAACTTCTACAAGAGATGTGACGATACGGTGACGAATGTGTGACGTCTATATAAATCTAACCAGGGATTCACTGAAACATAAAAAACCTGCGACATATCACTGAACAACTTGAGCAAACTTATCTTCCGACACAGTTTTCCACTACCACCCTCTGACAAAGCATGTAAAATGGCAGCATCATCTAATCACAATCCACAATATCCCGCGGCGGAATGACGATCACTCACCTTATGGAAGTGCTGCTCAGCGTCTATGTAGTCCTTGTAAACCTGGTTGAGCTTGGAGAAGAAGGAAGATACTTGTGCAAGAGGAGCCTGACTCTTCGGATGCAAAGCTGGAAGTTAGGAGCAGAGTCAGCAGATGTAGTTGCTAAAGTTACATAAAGTTAAACCACAAATTCTATCAACAAACCTGACTTGAAAACCTCAATAATGGTTCCCTTGCTGCCCTTCCTTAAAAGCAGAAAATCCAAAAGTAAACACTGTAAAAACATAGGGAAACACTGATGAAGTCGTCCGTTGTAGGGAAGAGATGTTTGAAGGAAGATAACTTCTCAAAAAATCATGCGAACAATATCGATCTCACTTGAACGGAAGTACACGAGGTCACTTGTGTTAAGCTGTGTACGACGAACACATCGAAAACTTACGTCGTTCTAACGTTAAATTGCGTTGAACCAACCTGGTCCTGGAACATATCAACAATGTCCGAGAGGTTGATCTTCAGGTTCCACATGCATCCAAGAGCGGCATCGATCACGAGGTTCGGGCGGAAGACAATCCACGTCTGTGCGTCTGGAACGAGAGCGATGGGCGTCGGTTCGAATATTCGTCAAAGCATCGCACGATAACACGAGACAGGCTAGCTAGCGATGACGTCATTTACCCGGAAGTCAGTAACAATCACAATTGGTTATCTCACAAACATCACTCACACAATTCAACTTCTTTCTCGACGACAGTGTTGCCAGAATTGATGCTGAACTCTGAAATAATAAAACGTTAAAAGAATTGGAAACCCTGGTATTTTCAAACAAAAATAGCAACCCCCACCTTGGGTCTTCATCTGGTAGGGGCGGATTGGGAGGGGGTGCACCAGGGGGTCCAAGTAGACAACGTTCGACCGCGACACACCTGGTAGCTTGATGTCGAATATCATTGATGTCTAAACAACGTTAAATATAATAATAATAATGTGAAGAGAGGGGCGTTCTTCCCGGCTTTCAGCACAAGGCTGAGCACTCGCTAGCCTTGTGCTGAAAGCCGGGAAGAACGCCCCTATCTTCACATGTCCTCTGCCCTGGCGCCTGCTGGTTTTGTTGGCTCTTTCTTCGTTTCCACAAAGATAAGAGTTAGACTGGTAAAGCGGTGGTCGAATATCATTGTGGCAGTGTGTCGTGCTTGTGGGAAAGCGGAAGAGACTCTTTTATGTTGACACATATTGAATCACTGCCCTACCGTGATGACTGTCGTCACGGAACGACACAATTCAGTATTGAGGGAGATCGTGGGGCACGTGCCTGCCGAATGGCAACCCGGGCTTTCCATAGATAGTACGGTTCCACAGCACGTGGAAGCGGGCGGTGCCGATCTGCGTCCTGACATCGTCTTGCAACGCCCTGACGGTGTCACGGTCGTATGTGACGTCACATGTCCGTTCGACAACGGCGCGGATTCTCTTCGAAAAGCCGCCGACAGGAAACACGACAAGTACGGCGAGTTATGTGTCAACATAAAGGAAGACAGGAAGCGCCCTTGCAGGGACGTCCTGTCACTTCCGTTCGTCGTAGGCTCCCTCGGGAGCTATGCCCCGACGAGCTCTCGAGCTCTGACGGCCTTGGGCGTTCCTTCTCGTGGGGTAGCAGAGGTGGCTAGAAAAGTGGCTTCCCTCTCAATCAAAGGATCCTTCCGCGTCTGGAAAGCTTGGAACGCCGGGCTCACTTGTGGAGGGGCTACGTCATAGAAAAGACGACTTCAGCGATCAGAAACTTATTCCCCAATAACAGAAACGTTGCAGTAAGTACCCGAGCGCGCAAGACAGCAAACCGTTTAGACGTCATAACCTTATATCAATTGTCTTAAAATTCATCACCTTATATCATCAACGTATGTCTATAAACCAGTGTCATCTTTTTTATAACGCTCCAGTCTCATCAAACCCAAGCATTCAAAAATGAACAAAGGAAAGGAATAAAATGTCTAATGTACATGGTTTAACAGCAATTAAGTAACTTCAATCATCACTATATCTCTATGTATTAATCAATCAATTGTTTCGAATTATCTTATGCTGCCTTCGCCTTGTAACGCTGTTCTTGCCCGCTCGGATCAACCTCGCTCTGCTTTCAACGCATTGATCAGCACGATCCCCTGATCAACTCGATGCAGCCTCAAAATTTCCACCCCAATTTTCTACTTTTTCCTGGTAATGTAGCCTATCAGTGCCTCTAGTTTCAATCGCTAGCCTCCCCGACCCAGCTGGGCGAACCTGCGTCAACGTCTGGCCAGTGCACATCCGTGCTCGCCGAATCAAAGCTTACTCTTCTCCAGTGAGTATGTATTACAATCCCACCTATATTTTTTGTTTCTATTGATTAATCGAGCCTCTGCTCCACATTTTTATTTGAATTTTGTTTGCCACGAGAACCAAATTATCCTTAAATAGTTGACTCTCTTCCTCGTGGTAGACCCCAATTTTATCCGCTCTGCCTACTGGCAGACCGGGTATAAGAGTCAAGTACCTGCGCCGAGGTCGCGTGAGGGAGACGTGGGCGCCGCCCGGCGGTCAATTACTGCCGGTTCCAGCGTCCACACGCGACGGGTCGCCCGGCCCGTCGCAGGCCATCTTTCTGGGCAATGCAGAAAGAGCCTGTCTCCCTGGCCCGCTCCGCCATTCTAAATTTGCGGACGGGTCATGTAACGTTTTCGATCCACACTCTCCCTCCACAGGTGCCTCGACTCCCCAGCCTGGCCCCCGCGACCTAAGCTGGTGGACTTACCCCTCCGGGTGCATCGTCACCCCTAAATCACGCCGCCGCGGGGTGTGGCAGGCCGGTTTTCTAAAGTCTTCGACCTGGCTATGTTTGTTTGTGCTCTCTCGCCGTGTCAATTATTTGTACCCGTGCGCTGTTGATGCAAATGAAACAGTTTAACACTAGTGGTGCGATACTGACGAGCCCAGCCTCATGGGCGAAACACGGTGTCTATCGCTGTCAATTCTTGCTACAAATCGGCTGCCGAGAAACAAATAATAATAATGTTAGTTTTTATATAGCGCTGTATCCATAGCAGAATGCGTTGCTCCTCAGCGCTTTACAAAGCAGACAGTGTCAATGCAGCCGTATGGAGGCGCAACTGAGTACATTATTACCCGAATCCACTCCATTACTCAGTGCCAAGCAGAAATTAGATTCAGTACCATTTTTAAAAAGTCTTTGGTATGACCCGACAAGGTATCGAACCCATGCCTACCGATTCAGAGGCGGGCGCACTAACCACTAAGCCACCGAGCCGTAATATCATAGAAACAACAAAGATATCCGCCATAGCAGGCCACTGTGACGCACACGAGGAGTGGTTTTGATCTGCAGCAAAATGTTGGTAAAGTTTCAAATAGAAACTCTGCATAAAAAACAACCAAAAATAATTTGGACACATAGACGCACGGACCAACGAAGACAGTGGGAAGACAGCCACGTATTCTAGAATAAACTTTTCATTTGATTGAATTAGACCCTGGGGGTTAGGTGGGGCTCAAAGACAACGCCCCCTCCTTTTCGTCCCTACCTTGGACACTTGGTGGTGCGCCACGACGAGGTTGTCGACGATGCTGAAGGCAAATCTTCCAACCAATCCGAGCTGGAGGATGAACGACTTCCGCACAGCGCTGTCCCTAACGGGGTACATACGGTCATCATCAGTTGCATAAGAACAAGTTAACAACAATTACTCAGTTGATTTGAGAGGGAGTAGCTCCCCGGATAGCAAATCAACCGTTTTTGATATCAATTCAACGTCTGGAGACGTTAAATCAACGTAAAAATTGGTTGATTTGTCGTCTGGGTCTGAGATGCCATATTGTGCGACACAACCAACCACTCAACACACGGAGCTCAATTGGAACCAACTTGTTGAGGAGATAAAGATCCAGATGACACTTCTCGCTGCTGTTGGGAACGGGATGACGTAGGACACCAGCGTACAAGGTGTGGTACCTGCAAGTACGTCATATCGGTTGACGTCACAACGTAGCTACTGGCAACGTGATTATTCTATACTTCGCGTCAATCTAACGTGTTTTTATCACATTCTTTACAACAAAATAGTCCAAACTACTGCCACCACTATATGTTCACAATGACTACAAACGCTTGAGACTCTAACAGAGCGAGACATTGTTATTCAAGATATCAACGACAATTTGATGCTCACAAGTTGCACAGTATGACGTCACGTTCTTGGAGACGCGCGTTGGGTGTCCCGGATGTTTCAATCTCGAATCCCTTCAGCTGAATCAACTTGCCGTCCTGAAGATGTAGAACAGACTTTGATTGACTGAAACCTGACGTCAATCTATCACAAGGCGGGATCGACTTTCTTGGATTTGCCAGTCGTTTCACCCCTGACTTGTGGCAAGTTAAATGAGGTGGGGGTCCAAAACCAAACCCAATCTCCAACACATTAAGTTTGAATGTCTGGGTGCCCAACATGGAATTAACCAAGTTTCCAAATGGCCTGGCCTGGAAGCGAACCCAGGACCGGGTAACAATGAGACACCAACTTTCTGCACAAAAACATAAAGTCGCTTGACTCACCTTCACATGGAAGGGCACGAGCAACCCCCCGTCCCCTGATGACGCAAGTAACACCGATGCCTCAGGCTGCAAAGAACAAGATTCAGTTCAAACAAGTATCAAGATCTTCAATGAAGGTCAAGGGGCGACCTTGTAGGCAAGATTGTTACTACCAACTACCTTGAAGGATTCCAATGTCTGTATACAAAATGTTCCCCAACGATTATTACAAAACACAGATCGATGCCGTCCCCTCGTGGCAGGTTGAAGTCGCAATAAGCAACCAACATGGCGGACACCAGATAATCGAGCCTAGTGACATCACTCGGGTACTCACCGAGAAGACGGACCAGTGCAGTGTCATTGTGACGCTTTTGATCAGTTTGAGGTAGCGACGCTCGGTGTTCAGCTGGAGGAGATCACGTGATGTGTTGATGAAAATAAACAGAATAAAATTATTATCCTCCTCACGCATTGTTCCATTGCTGCAGCATCGAGCCGACTTTGAAAGGTCGTCAATTCATTAAAATGTTTATTTCACATTTACAAACAACAAAACTGCACCTCGCTACTCATCGCCAGCCTAGCTCATAACATTACTACTGGAGGCTCCAACTAGCGGTCATCTTTCTATTTTGCTTCTAAGAAGCCTGGTCTTCATCCCGAAACATCAGGGTCGACCAGTTGCCTGCAGTGGCTCCTCCATTTATTTACGTTGACAAAACGTATGGCACAGACTTACACGACACAAGATCGCGACACAGAGAAGTGACTGACCTGATAGAATTCGACGCCGCGCTCGGTGGCGAAGATGAGCTCGTCGGGGGACACCCAGTGGAAGGTTCGGATCTTGTTGTTGCGGCCCTGGATTACAATGGGGGTTATATGGGGACGGAGTACAATGGGGGTTATATGGGGACGGAGTAAAATGGGGGTTATAAGGGGACGGAGTCCAATGGGGGTTATATGGGGACGGAGTACAATGGAGGTTATAAGGGGACAGAGTACAGTGGGGGTTATAAGGGGACGGAGTACAATGGGGGTTATATGGGGATGGAGTACAATGGGGGTTATAAGGGGACGGAGTACAATTGGGGTAGACCGGAGTACAATGGGGGTTATAAGGGGACAGAGTACAGTGGGGGTTATAAGGGGACAGAGTACAATGGGGGTTATATGGGGACGGAGTCCAATGGAGGTAATATGGGGACGGAGTACAGTGGGGGGTTATAAGGGGACGGAGTACAATGGGGGTTATAAGGGGACGGAGTACAATGGGGGTTATAAGGGGGCGGAGTACAATGGGGGTTATAAGGGGATGGAGTACAATGGGGGTTATAAGGGGACGGAGTACAATGGGGATTATATGGGGACGGAGTACAATGAGGGTTATATGGGGACGGAGTACAATAGGGGTTTTATGGGGACGGAGTACAATGGGGGTTATATGGGGACGGAGTACAATGGGGGTTATAAAAGGATGGAGTACAATGGGGGTTATATGGTGACGGAGAACAATGTGGGTTATATGGGGACGGAGTACAATGGGGTTATATAGGGACGGAGTACTATGGGGGTTATAAGGGGATGGAGTACAATGGGGGTTATATGGGGATGGAGTACAATGGGGGTTATAAGGGGACGGAGTACAATGGGGGTTATATGAGGATGGAGTACAATGGGGGTTATATGGGGACGGAGTACAATGGGGGTTATATGGGGACGGAGTACAATGGGGGTTATACGGGGATGGAGTAAAATGGGGGTTATATGGGGACGGAGTACAATTGGGGTTATAAGGGGATGGAGTACAATGGGGGTTATCCGGGGATGGAGTACAATGGGGGTTATATGGGGATGGAGTACAATGGGGGTTATGTGGGGATGGAGGGTAGAGCAGCAGCGCTTCCCAACCAACAAAATGTTGTAAATATTTAGCAAACGTTGACCTTGAGCAGTACTTCAGGGGGACAACCGAATTGTTGAGCATTGTGGGTAACTGATGACGTCTTCTTGCAATAGTTCGACGTTACACAACGCAAAAAAACGTACCTTGCAGGTTTGCGAGTATTCGATGGGGTCGGTTGCTCCGTGCTCGAAGTTGGAGAATTCCTGAACAAAATCATCGTCAGTCGTTTGAAAAAAAAGCTTGACCAGGGTAACGTCATTACTGACGTCACAATACCTTCCACTTTAATTAAAGATCGACACAATATTGCACTTCCTATAAAGCGCGTTACAATGGAGCATCGCGAATGCGCCCCATCGTGGTTCCGGCCTGGGAGTAACATGGCGCCGGTTCTATCATTTGTTTGAGAATTAAGGTGGAACAAGCGCTGTCCATCACGTGATATGTAACTTTGGCAACAAAAGCTTTCCAAAGTTTAACGGAAGCGGCGAAGGAAAATTCAATAGAATTCCGAGTTGTATCTTTTTCTTCGCGACATTTTTTTTTGAAGAACTTTTCTTACAAAGAACTAAGATCGTCCGACGTTTCCTTGCAAGTACAGCGACTCAGAAACCTCCTTACCACGGATCGGTCGCTCCTTTGCAGAGCCAGGACTTTGTGTTGGTGGGAAAACTTGACGGAGACAAGAGGACCACGGTCCTTGAGAAGGAAAGTGAACTCGCATCTGTCGGTTGGTCCCTTCACTACGACCCCTGTCTCGCCCCCAGACCTCACCGCAAACACCTAGAAACATGGGAATCCATGATGACATTGGAATCATGGGACGAGCTACAAAGCTTGACCACCACGTGACCTTATTGTGAAGATGACGAAGCCCTAATAATTCTATTTGAATAATCCTCGCAAAACTAACACAATGGATTGAAGTCACTGTGTTCGGTGGGTAATTTAACATAAATACTTTTGGTAAGACAAATAAATCATTGGACCAATCAGAAGTCACAGGAACAGCGATTCAACCAATCAGAAAGTTACAAGTAAAACAGAGAAAAAACGCAAACATTTCTGATAGAAAGTAAAATCAGTGAACGTTCCGCCGTAGCCAGCGTGGTCTAGTGGGCTAAGGCAAGGGAATACATTTCGATGACGTGGGTTCGATTTCCACCCCTGTTTATCCTTCTGTAATTACCAAACAAAGTTCAAAGTAAGATCAACTCTCTGGCTGAATGTTAGAGGGGTCACAATTGGACGGTAGTCACTGAAACATGTTCTGATTGGTTGGCGGTGTCTTACAAGCTCTTACAACTGGCTACCGTTGTAGTCAGTGACAGAATGACGATTGTTTGCCGTCGTGACACACTGACACACCCCCTTCACGTCCATCGACGTCAATGAATAAGATTAAATATTCGAAGCAACAGCGTTGCCTCCACAATGACCCACCTGCATGTTCGCTTCGTCATAGAAGACGTTTGTGACGCTACTGACGGGGTCGAACAGGACTGGACTCTTGCCAAGTTCCAAAAAGTGGGAGCTCATTGTTTAACTAATTACGTCTGAATGGGCGCAAACATACGACGAGTTAAAATGAGGGAGTATGTTTGAAAAGCAAAACAAAATAACCTAACATATATAATGACTCCAACGTTTTCGACACGTACGTGTGTCCTCATAAGAAATTAAATCTGCAATATACATAAATGAAAAATTGTAAGATTAATTTGACTTCGCACTATAACTGTAACGACACTCCGGACTGAAAAGCACAAACTGAACAAGTGGTAGAAGAATGATTACGAGTTAACTGTACGGTGAGAAACAGATCACATGACGTGTAAACTACAGGCATGTGACAAACAATTAGAACACACACAAAAAGGAACGATGAGCAACTGGCGAATAACTGCCGGTTGAGAGATGGATTGTTACGTTTGATTCTTAATGCTTCCATGATCTTAGTCTGAAAATCAGATCTGCCTCGAGAGATCATTTTAAATTGGTCGATCGACACACGAGGACACACGTACGTGTAGAAAACGTTTGAGTCATTATGTTGTATACTTTGTTTGTGTAATCCATTATGTTAAACCAGCTAAAGTTACTTTGTTTTGCTTGTCTATGGTTCAAAAACAATCTCTCTACCAAAGCTTTACGTTTGAAAAGCTTCAGACATCTCGCGCAAACGATGATGTCGTTGGAAAGCTGGATATATACGCGTCGGGTCATGGCATTGGTGGAGACGAAATCAAACGTGAGACACACCTGATAACCACGTCATGACGTCACCATCGATGACATCACATCCGCTTGCCAAGACGATATCCGACCCCTCCAACAATCAGTTACATCAGCAGCACCGACATTCCATACAAGACGTCAAATTGCACGATTCCATGATAGCGAAAGCATCATTAGGCCTACAATGATTCATAATAACGGGATGATCAACTCGGCTGCGATATCTGACAAGTGGAAGCGAAAGTACTGCCAGATATTATTTAAATTTTTGGAAGAAATATTTTTTTGGCTTTTTTAGAGTAGTGGTCGCCTAAAGCTTGTCTGTTTAAAACTTATCTGAAGTTTAAAGTTACACAAGATTGAGTTAAAGTAATTTGTAGTTTTGTCACTTTGCAATGAAAATGCGAATTTATCTACAAAACCTAAATTGAGTAAAACTTACAGGTTTAAAAAGTATGTTATTAAGCATCTAAGACAAAAAAAAAACTTGAGAAACTTAAAATACACCTCAGGAGTATAAAGTTTCATCTGGTAAGTGTTGAAGTTGGTAATTATTATTCAGGTAATATAGTTTATGCGCAGAATAAGGTTAAATTTGCAAAAAAAATGATAGTTTGATAAGAAAATAATAAACTTGCTTTAGAATAGTTGTTTACGGGCAAGACTTGGGCGACTACTATTTTAAAAATGTAAATAATATTTTTTCAAAACTTAAAAAATATCTGGCAACACTTTTGGCACCACTTGTCAGATATCGCAGCCAAGTTGGCGATCGCCTACTTCTACGAACCCCTGCTACAGACGTAACAATGCGCAGGCTCGGTCTCAATATCAGTGACGTCTGCAACGCCACGTCACACACAACACAATGAGGCCGCCCTGGTTGGAAGGCTGGTTCGAAAAGTATACGCAAGTTCAAAAATAATAAGCCACTAATGGGAACAACACAGAATTTGGATTATAACGAACCAAACGCATTGTCGCCACAATAAAGTCGCACGCGCTGAGTTCATTTCGTGGGAAAGTCAACGGAATGCTCGCCAGCGACATCTTGTGCTCAGTGTCTATGATATTTCGCGATGAACGTTTCTCCGTGTGACGTCATAAACCTCCGCCTGTGATGGACAAGCGGTCGCATAAATGAGCGCATTTCGAGCTGGCTGGTGGGAGATGAGGATCAAAATTGCTACCAAGAGCTGAAGTTACCAAACGTAGATCCGGACTTCACTTTCCTCTTCTTGGAGGAGGAACTTCCATCTGAATTATCTTTGCTGGAGTTTTTGTTGACATACTTCCCGACGCCGCTTCGATAAATCTTCGGCTTTGCGGCGGCTCTTTCGGAGGCCCGTTTCTCAACCTTCTCCTTCTCTTGAGCTTCTTCCTCTTCTCTTCGGAGCTGAGCTAGCTTCTCATCAGCCTCCTCATAAGGATCAACAAACACGGTCGCCTTCTCGATCTCTATGCTTTGCTTCGGAGCATCCGTCTTTCGATCCGTCTCGATGGCCTCCATCCTCCCTAGGACCGGCATCCCACCCACCAACCTCCCGAACACCGTGTGCTTCCTGTCCAGATGCTTGCACGAGCGGAAGGTGATGAAGAACTGGGATTTGTTGGAATCCTTCCCGGAGTTGGCCATGCTTAGGATTCCTCTCTCCGAATGGGATAAATTAAAACGGAATTCATCCTGAAACGGAGCTCCCCAAAACGATTCTCCGCCTTTTCCGGTTCCGGTAGGATCGCCGCCTTGGATCATGAAGTTTCGCATCGAGCGGTGAAATATTGTTCTGTCATAATAACCTTTCTTGCACAACTGAATAAAATTCTCACACGTCTTGGGCACGATGTCACAATGGAGCTCGAGATTCAGGTCGCCGAGGTTGGTGGCGAGGCGGACGTAGCCCTTCTTCTTGACGTGCTCGTAGCGGACCAGGTCGTCGTCTTTGGCCTCGACCTCGTGCTCCACTTGAGGCGTTCTTGCAGTAGACGTGAACGACGCGGACACCATCCCGGTCGAGTGATTCGATGCGTTAAACTTATCGACTTTAACCGCGGTCTTCGTTTTCGCGCGCAGCATCTCGTCGCCTTTGTACTCCTTCTTCAACTCGTCCAACGTCTGCGAGGTCTCAGCGTTCAACGTTTTGATAAAGTACCGCGGATCGGCGCGCGCTTTGAGGTCAGCATCCGGGAGCTTCTGGTCATGCTTCAGGTGGTAGAAGGTTTGGAGGTTGAACTTCTCCAGATGGGTTGGATCTTGGATCGTGATGACGTCAGAGCGCACAAACGGCGCGTCGGTAAGCAGCTCCTTCCAGTTCTTCGCTTTGAAGTTCAATTGTTCGACCGCGTCGAAGGAAAACACGTTGCCGGTGGTCGCTATAGCGACGATGTGGGTGTTCTCGTTGAACACCTTGAAGAGCACCGGGCAGTGATACTTCCCATCGGCGTTCTTATGGAAGGTCAGTTTGATCAAGGACTTCGCATCTATCTTCTTCCCAGTGATCGGATTCGTTCCAAACTTCTTCATCCAAGGAACGATGTTGAGGAGATCGAAGACGTGTCCCTCCTTCGTGCACATCGGATCCTCCACAGGCTGCAGTGAGATGCTGCAGCAGAAGAATGGGAGTCGACGGAAGTCAGAGTTTTCCACAGTCTTCTTGTGTCCTCCATAGAAGGAAGCCCACTCCTTCCCGGTGATGTACATCTTGTCGCTCTGATGCTGGCGCTTTCCCATCTTGGAAGATTTCAAATCAAACAAATAATCATCAACTAAACAAAATCTTAAATTTCACCTGAAAAATTAAAGCAAACTGATTAATTCATATTCAATGAAGCTAAGTCTAAGGCAAACACATATATGAACACAGCTTCAATACGCAGCTAATTGGTATATCATCGCTTTGTATAGAAGATTTAAAAAACACATTCGTGCAAATCCAAGGTAAGTGCATGGCGAGAATGCAACATACGTAACAATACATCACATTATTACGTTGTAACAAGTGAAGAAATCATGTCAAAGTTTTTGAAAAGCAGAAGGGAATTTGTTACAGCAATAACTTAGAGGCGAAGTATGGAGGAATGGGAATAACGACAAAATATGGTGAATTCAAGAAAAGCCAAGTTGTTATTTTAAGAGTAGCTTTATTGTTTTACTAATCTCTTTGAATTTTTCCAAGTTAACTTACAATCGAAATACAGAATATTTTAAACAAATGGACCCACTTTGCTTTGCAATACGTTGGATCAATCTTGAAGTAACGTTCTGTATATTAACTGCATTACCATGTTGGAAACTAATGTGTGATAAACAAATCTAATGTTCTGATGAGGATGACAATACAATACATAACATCACAAGCATCATTTTACTCTATAAGTTTCATAAGATCAGGGGAGGCCAGCTTTCGTTCAGAAAAAATAAAAGTTTTGTAGAACACAACATGATTTAAAAAATTAGCTGTTTCTTCTTAAAGTGAAACTCCTCCCTCTATTAATAATATGTGTCTTGAAAGCGAAAATTATTGTACCACAGTATGAATGAGGTGTCATTTGCAAACTTCCCTGAGACCTCTTTTATTGTTACAGCGTAAGCACAAGGGCAAACTAGTTGAAGATATTTGCTGAAAACATTTTGCCTTAATTTTAAAAATCAGTTGAACAATCGGTGAAATAATTTTGACACGAAGGGTAATGGCCAATACACAATCTATGCATGAGCGCTGCAGGAGCAATTCCAATTCCATTCTAAGGATGGAAAGTCGCGGGGGAATAAAACAAGTGTTAGCAGATGACGATTCAAAAGTTTAGATTTTCTTGCCTTAAATCATGGTTTCAAAATATTTGCTTTTTCAGACAAAGATGTTGCCATTTTGCCTGTTTCTACCACCCCACGAAAATTTTCTGCCTACTTGCTGAAAACGTAATATTCAAATGTTAATTTCCCTTCTTTCAAAGCAATTATAAATATGAGAAAATTCAACCTTTATTTACTTAATTTTTTTTTTTTTACATTGATCTTAGACAAGAAAATATAAATTAGCTTCTGGGTGAAAATCAGTGCGATTAGAAATGGTATCACAATTTTGACACGCCGTGTATTGGTCACGTAGTGCACAACAGGAGCTTCATAAAACTAGCAGTTGCATATTTTCAACGTTACCGACGTTCACTTTATGCATGACACCAAGATACAGTGAATATGAACAAACAGTGAATGCACCGTTGCTAAGCAACTGCACTAAGTTGCATAGTCACCACTAGGAATGTACCGGAAATCCGTCCTGACCGGAATTTAAGAAAGCAGTTTTGGTTTATGCTGGAACGGTGGCGAATTTCCCACTAAGATATCAATAAGCTTGTGTGCTAGTTTTTTTGTTTTTGTTTTTTTTTCTTCAATGCACGCAAACAAAACATAGCAAAGACACTGGATTTGACGTAACCGTAACATACTAAAGTGAAAATGAAGTATAAATTGCTGATGCTATTTTGCATTCATCAAATGCTGGCACTTGCACAGCAATCTAACCTCTTAATGTAATTTGTCAAGAATCGATTTCGCTATACAGTAGTAATAGCATCTTCAGCTAGCACATGTAAAAAAAGCAAATTTGAAAAATACGTAAAACAAACAAATAAAGTAAACTCCGATATTATCAACATGCATAAAATTCTATTCTAAATAGACGGTTACATAAAATCAAAAGCTCAACGTAAACTGGTGTTCTGCTATGATTTCCTACAATATACTGGTACAAAATTCAAGAAATACATGAACATTATCATCCAATATACAGTTAAGTTTGATGAGGCGTCGGTTGCCAGTCGGACACCAAGAGTGTATCTCGATCCACCTCGGGGAAGATTTCACAACCTTAAAAATAAAAAATAACAAATTAAAAGGATCATCGACCTTTAAAACCATTTCTCCTTTCAACAACGATCCATTGAAAAAGAAAACGCTTGGAAAATAAATTACCTTCAGTGACAAGGGGGAGAGCTAAATGTGGTTTTCGTTATACCCGGTCTAGAATAAAATTATTGCATATCAATGCGATGTAGTAGGAACAGCCAAAGTTGCTCAAGCTTGAGCCGGGAATAGCAAACTATTCGTAAGCCGCAAAATGTGCTGCATTGTGAATACGCAGATGAACTCACACAGACGATATATGTGTTTCCATGCCAACTGTAAGTTGCTTGATATCAGGGAGGTCACCGCAACCCCGAACCAGTTCTGTCAAGTGGTCGCTGGTTAAGCGAAACTGAGATTTTATTATATTTCAGATGCAGCCAAAAGAATATTTGAATAATAAATAAAAACGAGATAATAGAATCTTCTATTACGTCCGAGTTTGACACTACGATCCCCGAGGCATTAATGACCAACACAATTTCCTATGCCGAAGATGTTTCATTGATTTTGAGGTATGTTTGGAGCGCTGAATCCGAAAATGATGCTGTTTTTATCGAATAGCTTTACTTTTTGAAATATACCATTTGTTGCAATTTTGCTTCATTGCTGCACTGTTACTTCTACACCATGAAAGGTTATGTTGAGATACCGTCACATGTTTCAGTTTACATATAGCAGAAGTCGATAAAAACTGCTAAAATTGAAATCATCGACTGCCAAATGACAATGCTATTTCAACATACTTGTTGCTGCACTGACTCCTAGATGATGTCACGTAAATAGAAACTGAATCAAATGTAAGTAGTACAAGTCAAAACAAGAACCTAACTCTTGTTAAAAATATTGTACTGTATTAGTTGAGTCTTTTTTTTTATCGTATCATCGTATACAAATACAAGTTCAATTCAGTTTTTTTTATTTTGGACTATCACAACGAGAAACATGACGTTAAACATAGCAAAGGTCTAGAAAACAGTCAGAGAAATTTGCCGACAAAGTATGAGAACATTTTTATTAAACATTTCATTTCATTTTTTGTCCTTTGAAAAGAAGATGTCGATAAACTTTAAACTTTCTTTATCGAGATTCTTTAAACTTCTCCGCATTGCTAACCTCTTTCACTTCATAGTTTTACAGTTTACTCGGTAGTCTAGTTCTTAAATATGCAGAAGAAGTTTCAACTGCACAATTTTCTACCTATTTGCAACTTTTCTCAACTAATTTTGAATCAGCATGCCCTCTTGCAATAGCATTAACTTCTGGACTGCTGCCGCAGAGTTGCAGTCCAGAAGTTACTGCCAGACCAATCGTAATGAGAGCTGCCAGGCGCGTCGGCAAAGAATACAAAAATGCAAATTTTGGAACTAAGTTTAATTCACATGTTGGTCTCAAACTAATGCATAATTTTTCAGTCAAGATTAACCAATGCTTAAAGGTTAATGCTTTTGGTGTGTAGAAGCAATGCGCAGGAGAAAATGAAATGAGTTAGTAAAAATGCTTCAAGATGGGAATCAACGTCGGCACGAATAAGTTATTATAAGATAAAAATTTGCACATCAGCTTGTTTGAGTTGGACACTCCTGAGCTAACCTGTACCAGTTGACTCAATTGTAAAGCACTTCAATTACCTTTTAAAAAAATTCATTCACATTATTTGAGTCACAAAACTAAATTAGAAATGAAATAATTTATAACAGGCTAACCAGCAACCATGACGTTACAACTCTGTTCTTCCACTTTCACAGCTCTTTATAATAATTACTGTAAACCTTTGTAGGTTAAAAAACGTATAAAATGATTGTAAACAACAGAGAAAACAACAATAGCGTATAAAAGTTTTTTTCGCATTTCTAATATTACTATTTGATATTTGTAATTAATACTTTGAACATTAACTGTATTTTTGTTGCTCACCCAAATCATGCTCCACTTTCTCGACAGAGACTATATAAGCTTTCAAACCATCAGGTTCGGAAAGTTTAACTTTTTCGTTAGGAAATCGAAAGGCACGAATTTCTTTCGTGTTCCCTTTCGCCAACAAAACCACCTGAAAACTTCAACCATCAGACAGATCCAACATCATCATAATGCAATCTTTAGAAGAACAACACTTACTTTATAATAATGTGAAGGAACAGGAACAACATTAGCACCTTTCCCGATGGTAATCCTGCAAACAAATGACTGTGATAATCACGACGGTTAAAATTCATGGGGTTGTTGTCGCCAGTCAATGAGGACCAAGGTGGTAATTTTGTGCGTAACAACCTTAACTTAATAACATCTGCAATGACATGCCCTGGACTATCTCAGTGATTGTCAAGTTCAGCAGGCACTGACTCTAAATTGGTAAACTTGGATTTCACTCCGAGTAACGTTAAGCTAAAAACATCGCTACACTTGTAGCGAGTACTCAGCATTGAGAAAATGCATTGAGGATATAGAGTTTAGTTGTAGTATAAAAAGAAAAGACAACACAGAACTAACATTATCAAGGACCGTATTGTTTGTCGACAAACACCGGCTGAATCCAATCTTCCTGTCGCAGTGAAACTAACAAGTGCTCAAAAACTGCAACATACGAGAAGACTCACCGCTCAAAGCGGAACTACAACAACAGAATATTACTAAATAACGCAACACCAAGTGACGAGGAGTTGTACTCACGTGCAATCGCCTATCCACAAGGGGCCGCAACATATCCACAGACCATGGTCGCATTCCTTCGCCCATTCAAGAACTAACCTTTCCAACTTCAACCAGGCTCCTTGGTTCAACCCACGATGTTGAGGACAAATATTGAAATTGCAACATGTCTCTTCCCGGTGTGTTGATGACCTGCTCCAAGAAATCAATAGAACTGTTTTGATGTTGAAATGACTATGACCGACACTTTTTGGCAAGATTTTAGCTGAGTTTCAAGAAAAAGCGCAATACCCCTTTTCCACCAAGTTACACCCTAGGAGAATTAAATTAAATTTATTTTACACCAGACGTTGATCCAAACAGTTTCATTATACATGCCGCAAAGCTTTTCAGGTTTGAAAACTTAACTTGATTAAGATATGTTTGTAAAACCGCCAGGATTAGTTTCCACAATATAGGTTTTCAGATCAGCCCCTGAAGAACACATCATTTCGTGTTCATATAAAAAAAAAAACAATAAACTGTTACCTATCAATCGTGAAAAGGTCAGAGACAAGTTGATGTCTTTTGCTAGAAAAGTTGAAAATCGAACAAATTTTAATAACAGTTGTTAGAACGATGGTTGCAAAAAAAGCCTTGAAACTTCCTTTGGTTCTCTGCAGTACAAACAGACTACAATAGAGTGGTTGCTAGCATAAAAGTTAAACCAAATCTTGAAGATTTTGTGGTATTTTGGCAAATGAAAATAACTGGCAATAAAATTTCAAAGGTCCTCTCAAAAACCAAGATACTAACGAAATACTTCAAAAACACCTTGCTTACTAACTACTGAACAATTAAATTAACTTATTTCAGGTGTGAGGTGGAATGTGCCTTGCAGCTTATAAACTATATACGAAAGGTGGATGCACCTCAGATAGATTTTGGTAATTCTAGTTTAAGCCCTCAATATCCTATAGACCTATACAAACCTTCAACAAATCGATTATTGAAATCCTTTTGTACTCGTGGAAGAACATAAATTAAAAAAGTAGCTTCGATTTAAATCAAAAATTGTCAAACAAATTTCGGAAAAAAATCCAGTTTTAATTTGATGATATTTTTTCTTTGAAAAATATTTTATTATATATTTTCCTTTGAAAACCGGTCTATACCAGTGCTTCCCAACCTTTTTCAGCCGCGACCCAATTTTATTGTCTTGTTCAATGCAACCCACAATGAGATTTGACTCAGTTGTGCTGACGATTCCTAATGGAAGAAAACAGCTTCCACAACACAAATTAAATTTTATTGAAATACTATTGTTGTGAGTTTTAGCCTGGTCAAATGTTTTAAGGTTCAGACTAAGGAAAAAAAGCTATTGATTTGTTTTCACAATGAGATACTATGACTAAACAAAAGAAAAACAAATTAGTATGAGAAAAAAACAACGTATCTTCGTGCAATTCGTTATCAACGCAAGCAAAGAAGGGACAAATGGACAAAAACGATGAACGCATTCAACAAGAACAAGTAAATCTAATAAGACAAGTTTACCAATATTGCAATACAAACAATGAGGTAAATTTGTTTTGGCATTGCAAATCTATACAGATAACAAAAGACATTTCCCGTTGATTAAACGTCACTTCGACATATAACATATGCTAAAATGGTAAGCCTAGACTGGCTGGCTACAACTTGCTAGACATCCTGCTGCCTTGTAGGAAATACCTTATTAGGTAATGGTTAGGCCCACCATCCATCACTGTGGTTAGCGTCAGGAAGGGCATCCGGTTGGAAAACGTACACTCCACATTTTGTATGATGCAAGACAAAAAATGGCCCCTAGTCCCCAGAAGCCCTTAGATGGGCATTGGGAAAGGGGTGCGAAGAATCTCCGGGTTCCAAAAACTTGTGGAGTGCGGATTGGATGTTGGAATATGGAAAGTTTGTGTGAGAAAGGAACCGAAATATGTAAAGAATTGAGAAAAAGGGGATGGATGTACGTTACCTAGAAGAGGTAACATGGAGAGGGCAATCCTCGTGGCTTTCAGGTCTTCCACGTTAGGAGATTTAAGTTATGGTGGTCAGGAAATAGTACAGGGACTGGTGGTGTAAGTTTCTTGGTGAAAGAGGAATTATGTGAAAAAGTTGTAGAAGTTCCAAGAAAAAGTGACAGAGTGATGACAATGGTACTTGCTCTTGAAGAGGATGTTGTAAGAGTAATCTGTGCTGATGCACCGCAAAATGGAAGAGAGTACATGTAGAAAAGGAGAGGTTTTATAATGATTTGGCAGAGGAGAGGGATTTACGGAGTTCGAACGAGTTGGTGATTGGGTTAGGGGGTTTCAATGAACGCGTTGGAAGACGAGTAGATGGCTTTGAAGGTATTCATGGGGGGTTTGGGTTTGGGGAAAGAAACTGGGAAGGAACAATATAACTTGAATTTTACGATGTAAAAACTTCGCATTGCAAACATTTGGCTTAAAAAGAACGAGAAAAGGAAGGTGGCATATAGGTCAGGAGGACATGACTCGGAGATTGATTTTATCTTGATTGGGCAGGAAGACAGAAGGTAGAAAGGTACACCATACATTCGTCATGTAAAAGCAATACCATGGGAATTGCAGCATAGACAAATAGTGGAAGATTTAGGTACAAAAAAAGTAAAAAAGTTGTGAAAAAAAGTTAAGAAAAAAGAACTAGTTTGCAAAATGAAAATTTATCAAGTTATCAAGTTAATCAAGTTATAAAATGAAATTTATGAACATAGCGAAGGATCTGGTAGACATGAGTGCTCAGGACCAGTGGGTTTTAAGCATGCTATTTTGGAGAAGAGGGAGGCGTACAAACACTGGCGCAAAGACAGATCAGAAGAGAACGAAAAGAGATACAAGAGCTTGAAAAAAAAATGAAAAAAGCGTGGTGGCAAGAGCAATGAAAAACTTAACAAATTTGGAAAAAGTGAAAACAATGTGTTCAAGCTTATAAAACAAATAAAAAATGACGGAAAGGATATTGTAAAGGGAAGATGCATAAAGAGTAGAGATGAAAAGTTGCACTTTATTCCGGAAACCAGAGAAGCATGAAAAGCACATATGGAAAATATTCAGAGGTGGCAGTAGCGTGCTACTTTTTTGGTAAAAGTAACGGTAGCGGCGCTACTTTTTAGTTGGAGTAGCGGCGCTATTTTTTTCAAAGTAGCAGTAGCGGGAGAGGCGCAACTTTTTTTCAGTTGCACTCCCGCTACTTTTTAATTTAAAGTGAAAAAAATACTCGTTTTTTTGGCAACTCTGGCGTGGTCAAGCAGCTATATTATAGGTGGCCGGTCGATTGGTCGACAGACATTTGGTCCACAAGACATTTGGTCGACAGGACATTTGGGTTAGAGTTAGGATTAGGTTAACCCTAATCCTAAAATGAATCGTTCTGTCGACCAAATGTCCTGTCGACCAAATGTCTGTCGACCAAACGTCTGTCGACCAAATGTCTTGTCGACCAAATGTCTTGTCGACCAAATGTCTGTCGACCAAACGTCCTGTCGACCAAATGTCTGTCGACCAAATTTCTGTCGACCAATTGACCGGGTACCATATTATATAGCCTATATAATCGGTTTGGTTGCAAAGTTTCGGTCTTTTGGGAATCTCGTTTTCTGGTGTGGAGCTGCGATCCTGCGATCAAGGTATGAAATCGACAATTTGCGCAAAGAAGTTGACCGAGATCAGTGATCTTGTGACCTGTAAGGAGTTGAGAGTGAAAGTCCTTGAAGGGGTGAAGAAACGATTCAACAAGTGCTTCAACGACATGAAATGCGTTATGGCATCATGTCTTCATCCCTCCTTCAAGACGTCGTGGCTACAATTTCTGCACTACGTTTCCACGGATGATGCTGACGCACTGCGAGAAAAAGTCAAGACAAATGTAATTCGACTGTTGCGGGAGACATCAAGCCTGGTTGATACCGAGAAGAGTGACACCAACACCAGTCATGACTCCGAGGATGAATATTTTGGTGTGTTGGCGCCATCCCGTGAAACGTCGGTGCAGAAGGAAACAGCATTTGTGGACACCTTTTTTTCGGACAGGAGCAAGTCCTTGAGCTTTTCGAATACCGAGTTAAAACATCTGTTCATTAAATACAGCACCCCCATTCCTTCCAGTGCTGCGGTGGAGAGACTTTTCTCTGTTAGAAAAGATGTGCAAAGCAGGCAGAACTTGACTCTCATTTTGAAATGCTCGTGTTTTTGAAAGATGCGTAACAATAAATTTCCCTTAGAATGTGTTTTCTATAACGACGTTAAAATGACACTGTAAATAAATGATAACATTCGTTTTCAAGGTCATTTTTGCGTCACTAGGGACTTGAAGAGTGTTTCCTAGTGTAATTTTAGACAAAAGTAGCGGAAGAAGTAGCGGTAGCGCGCGCTACTTCGGTCCGAGTAGCGGGTAGCGCGCTACTTCTGTAAATTGGTAGCGGGTAGCGGTAGCGCGCGCTATTTTGGGCCAAGTAGCGGTAGCGGGTAGCGCGCTACTTTAAAAGTAGCGGGTGCCCACCTCTGAAAATATTACAAATGAGGAAAATGTATGGGGTAATATCACAGAGGTTAATGCAGTGAAGGGGCCTGTGGAAAAGGTTATTCAAAAAGAAATGGTGGAAGCAATGGAGAAAATGAAACCGCATAAAGCAGCCGGTCCATCAGGTGTAAATCCGGAGATGATAAAAGCAAGTGGAGAGTTGGGGATTAGTGATGATGCAACTTTGTCAAAAGGTACTGGATGGTAAAGGAATGCCACAAGAGTGGAAAGACAGCATTGCTATGCCACTGTTCAAGTGAAAGTGGAATGTGAGAAGTTACAGTGCATATCGACGGTCGAAAACAAAAAAGTTGTAAGTGAAGTTTTACACTTTGGAGTAAAAGGCAAAAAACCAAAAAAAATTTTTCTTTTTTAAATTTTGTTATTTTGAACATTAAAATCTGTAACTATTAAATGAAGCATGTTTCTATACTTTACTGATTGCCACATTTCTTTTTCGATAAAATTTTCAAATAAAAGGAATTAAGAGCAATTTAATCACTTGTGTTACGTTATGTTAATGTGTTACATACGTGTTTTTTGTTTTCAAATTTTTCATGAATGGCTTGTGATATCTCGTTATACAAGCACGATAGAAACAAGCTGGAAATAGTAGTAGATAGCCCTAAATGCATAGGTTTTGAAAATACAAAAAAGCGAATTTCTCAAAAATGTCACTTACGACTTTTTTGTTTTCGACCGTCGATATAGGATAGGAGAGTTAAATTGTTAGATCATGGAAGGAAAATTGTAGAACGAGTAAGGTTGAGAAACGTGGTGGAATTGAATGACATGCAACTTGGATTCATGCCGGAAAGGGGAACAACAGACGCTTTGTTCATTTTAAGAAAAATGCAACAAGCTTAAAAGGAAAAGGAGAAAAAAACTGTACATGTGCTTCTAGAGTCCCAAGAAAAGTGATGGAATGGACAATGAGAAAAAGATGGATACCGGAGGTGCTAGTAAGGTCAGATGTATGAACAAAAGTAAAAGTTGGTTCAAGTCAATACTCAGATGATTTTTTTTGTGAAAGTCGGGTACACCAAGGAATAGTGCTGTCACCTCGTATATTTGCTATTGTGGTTGATGTTGTGACTGAAGAGGTAAGGGAACGCTTGCTGAGCGAAACTTTGTATGCGGATGACCTGATCTTGACCAGTGATAGTATGAGGGACTTGAAAAAATAATTGCGAAATGGAAAGAAGCTTATGAGACAAAGGGTATGAAGGTAAATATAGAAAAAACAAAAGCGATAGTGAGTGAGGCGGAAGGTTGTAACTTGTAAAGAGCAAAGTCGATCTATGCGCAATATGTGAAAAAGAGTGATGAGAAATTCGATGCAGTGCAAGGTGTGTAGTAAGTGGGTGCATGCAAGGTGTGTCAATACGAAGAGAGCTTTAGTAAGACTGACAAATTATTTTTATTTGTTTGAAAATTAGTTGAGAATTGCAAAGAACGTTCCTGTTATGGAATTGAAATAGTGACCAACTTCTGTTATTTGGGTGACCAAGTAAATGGAAGTGGTGAATGCGAAGCAGCTGTGACAAGAAGGGCAAGGCTGGGTTGGGCAAAGTTCAAAGAATGTGGGAAAATGCTATATGGAAAAAAGTTTTCGTTAAAAACAAAGGTGAAAGTCTATCAGAGTTGTGTGCGGCCTGCAATATTGTACGGCAGCACAACATGGAAACCAAAAGAGGTGAAATGTCTATTCTGAGAAGAACGGGAATGGTAATGGTTAGAGGAATGTGTAGAGTAAAAACCAGAAGGGAGAAAAAGACTGAAGAACTGATGGATATGCTTGAGATGAGGGAGACTATTGAACAACTTGTCAAGGCAAACGGAGTAAGATGAGATGGACAATGGACATGTGCTAAGGAGGGAAGAAGAAAGTTTTCTTCGACAGGCATTGACTTTGTAGGTAGATGGGAAGAGGAAACGGGGACGTCTAAAAAGAACATGGAAAGAACAGGTGAAGAATGAGGCAGACAAAGTTGGAATAAAGGACGATGATGCGATGGACAGAACGAGATGGAGAAAAGGAGTGAAGACAATCGCTGCAAGAATCGGCCACCTCCACTAGTAGGGACAAAATCGAATTTGGATGATAATAATAATAATACTAATTTATTTCACACCAGTAGGGTGCAAAATAGCGTCAATTAAAAGTCTCCACAATTGGCGATTTCCAGTCAACTGTCGCAGTTCTTCCGGGCTGTGAGCAATCCAACGTCAACGCGGTACAGACGTGGAAACGCTGGAACACGTTTCCAGTGGGTTAACGAGGCACTGGTTAACGAGGCACTGGTTAAAGAGGCTCTGGTTAACGAGGCTCTGGTTAACGAGGCTCTGGTTAATGAGGCTCTGGTGAAGCTAGTAGGGCCAATCACCCGCTAGTGGAAAGAAAAAACAGATTACGAAACGTCAAACGAAATATGATGAGAATATTGTACTTGTAATTTCCTTTTCGCGCCATGTGGCCTTTGTCGTACATATTTTTTATATTGTGGATATTGAACATTCGTTCATTCAGATCTTTGTAGTCATCATCAGTCAAGCAGTTGTTGTGCCACGTAGAATCACCTGTAAGTTTACAAACTGGAATCGTGGGTGGTTCTCGATTTGAATGCACAGTTAGTGAGTAATCCTGTACAGATGCATAATCAATTTACATTGATTTTCTTAAGTCTGTAGAAATCCAATATCAATGTAATTCGGCATAAGTTCATATGCGGTATCAGTACACAATAGTTTACTTCAGGCCAATTTAGTCATGGTAGAACTACTACTACAGAAGCGATAAAACGTGAACGTGAAGAAGTGCTTGGGATCGAGATTAGATGCTAAAGAAGTATTTACCACTATACTGCATATTGTCACGGCCACATTGTATTAATATTACAAACGTTTGAATTTTTGCTTCGTCGAGGTTTTATCTTGGTTGAAGTTCTCTTCATCTTTCCCGATGTACTCCTGCACCCACAACGGCATCAAACGACCAAAATGGAAACCACAAGATAACACGTTACCGCGCTGTAATACAACGTCATCATGAGTTGGTTTTGTTTCAGTTTTGTTTGCACCCTTATCTTTCTCTTTAGCAAAAGCTGCTGTTGTGCATTTTCTGCTCAGTAACGTTTATTTTACGTAGTTGCGTTCTTCTCTCAACTTGTGCGTAAGTTCAATCATCAACGTTTCAGGAATTTTGCCGCATTCCCGCTTGTTTGCCTTTTGTATGATTAACACTTACTCAGCGTTTTAAAAACAATAAAAACTATTAATTTACTCAGCGTTTTATGTGTTTTATATTGCGTCATCTGTTTATTAAACAACTTCACTTTTCGGTTGTTCTAGTGTAGTTGTTGCAAAGATGACGGGGATTATGATTCTAATGCATAGGATGTAACACAGCAGCTTCCGAACTATTTCAAGAAAATTAGTGCAACAAAGCAGGAAACACAAAGTTGAACCAACCACATCAACGTTGATCCGAGGCTTTCCAGGCTCCTCCACGCGATGTATGTTGCTTCGACTTGAATAATCAATGAGGTGATGCTCCAGTTTCTGTTCCAAATTTTTAATTGTGACGAGTGCCGTTTGTAATCTTTTCTCTATGGCGGATTTTTCTAATTCAAGGGCTTCAATGTCTTTAGATTTTAAATGATTCTGTAGCTGGAGATCTTTATTTTCATTTTCAAGCTGGTTACTTATTCGTTTTTCTTCGTTCAGCAACCTGTTTATTTCTTTTCAAAAATAAACACATCATGTTAGCAAAGTTAAAACTGTGATTTCTGCAACAATACTTCCAATCACATCACATCACGGACAAGCCCGCTGTGAAGCGGCTTGAAACCAAACAACGCTTTAACATCTGACAATATACATAAAAAATGTGTAACAATTCTTGCGTTAAGTCAGTGAGGAACAATTATTAATTGTACTTAATTAGTTCATTATATAAAAGTACTTTCATAAATCAAATGTACTTTTATATTAAAGTATGAAATATTTTTATCATTTATAATAAAAATATCGTAGTTTCGAAAACTTCAACTTGCATTGAAGCGAGTTGAGCTGTAACTTCCAGAACATTTGAAAAGCGACTAGTAGGAAGTTTAGAATAGAATACTAAAAACACTTAACGTAATATGAAGAGAAATGCTCACACAATGATTAAATTTATGTTTTTACTGTAGATACTTTATATTTGCTGTAAAATGAACACTATAAACCGCATAAGCACATAGGGGGCGTCTTTAATGTTGCAAACCTAGCAAACCTTGTGCAATTGAATTGATAGATATGAGGTTTTTTTAAAGGTAAGGTCTCAAGCATAACCTTAGCATATTACACTTAATCTATAAAAAATTCTACCTGCTCTATTAAGAGCCTTTCGCAACCATAAATACAGCCCAGCCTGTCTATTTTATGCAGGCTGAGAAATCCTCAATACTGACACAATAGGAGTCTTTTACAATGACCAACACAGCCTAGCTTATTTATGATTCTATGTAGACTGAGAAAACCTCACAGCTATTAATTCAACTAAGCAAGGTTTGCTAGGTTTGCAACATTAAAGACGCCCCCTATGTGCTTATGCGGTTTATAGTGTTCATTTTACAGCAAATATAAAGTATCTCATATAGGCCCCACATAGGCTGCTATGCGGTTTCTACACCACAGGCTTTTGGGATTTATTAGCACCAAGAAATCTAATCGCTAGATATCAATCTTAACATTTCCAATATCCAATGAATCTCAGCATAAAACGCAAGTAATAATGGACTCGGAAGATATATCACTCCACAAACAACCAATTAATTTCAAAACACTTTGAGACACAGAAAAAGAATGAAGTGGTCTTCAGTACAGAATATCCAAATTTTTGCGATATTTCTCATGGCAATGCTTTTCCTACGATTGACATTCAAGAGGACACACATTTTTGGTTGTTCAACGAAAACCTGGTAGAGACTGGACAGGAAGCTGAAGAAAGACACAAGTGGAACAAATGAAAAGATGGATAATTGCTAACGACAAAGCCAAACAAGTTAAACTACAGAGCAGCTGTGCCTCAGTTGAAAAGGATTCACAAGTGGACGAAGACTTCATGCACCCTTGTTATTGTTTCTTCTGATCGCTTCAACTAGCTTCTAGCCGTACCTAAACTTCCATTTGGAACATGACAAGGATTTGTGATGTCATAATCCAGACCGTTGATGAATGGAATATGACGGAAGACAGTAATGTCTGCAGCACTGACACAACAGCCAACGCTGGGCAACTAAAAAGAGATTGTGCACTTCTCGAAGCAAAGCTCTTTATCGGTATACCGCCACCATATTCATGAGATTATACTTGAGGCTTTAGGAAGTCTTTTTGTGTTGCTTTGGCGCTGCATCATCTCCCAAAATACAGTTTTTTAAATTGTTTAAGCAGTTCTGACCTAAGGTTAAGCATCATGGCTACACTCCTGGGATCCAGGACTAAGTTATAATGACTGACTTGGATATTGAAATTCAGCAGATGATGCTACCCTATGCGAAGGAGCAACTAGAAATCAAATATCGTAGAGACAATTACAGAGATATAACCTGGAGCCATGCACCCAACAATATATATGTCTCGTCTCATTTACGCAATGAAAATATTCATTATTCATATTCTAAATTCATCACCTTGCTTGTTAGTTGGTTTGCCTCACTAATCGTGGCCTCAATGGTCTCAGGGACTTCTGTGTCTTTGCAGTGAAGTTCCAAATTAAAAGCTGGTTTTCTTCTCCTCTTGAAATTTCAGCTCGAAAGAATAACTTTCAACCAGCAAAGGAATTGTTAGCATCTGGAAATCGAGTATTACTCGCTACCCTAGAGAAACTGAAACGACACTGTTGGAGCCTGTCTGAAGGAGCTATTGGATTTTCATTCTTTGATCTCTTCGTTTCCATAGACAAGAGAAAGATGGTCCAAGCATTGGTTGAACAAGAAGCAGAACATCCAACAAGTAAGTCAGCTTGACCAACCAGGATATACGAACGAAAATTTCTGACTTTGTCAAAAAAACACAAAGAAATCATTTGACACCGATTATTTTAACTTCATGTCTAGAAGATCCAAATTTATGGTTTAGTCTGTCATCATTCATTCTTTTCCTTGCAACGATTGCAAGGAAAAGAATCGGCTACCCCACTAGTGGAGACAAAACCGAATTGGGATGATGATGATAATATGGAAGAGGAAAGGAAAAAGGCACAGAAGGGAAAATGAGAGTACAAAGAAGGATGAGATGTATCTGTCATAAGATGGGCAGTTGAAAATGGAGTTGGTAAACAAGTTGAAGTTGTGTAAGGGATACTGTAAAGAGTTAGACAAGTGAAAGAAATTACAATAGAGGATGTAAAAAAAAGTTATGTCCAGAATGAAAACAGGCAAAGCAGCTGGGCTAGGTGGCATATCAATTGAAGCATTTCGTTTGTGCAATATTGAGCATATCCTAGCAAAGATTGGTGATGATATGATGAGTGGGGAAGAAATGCTAACAAGCTGGAGTAAAAGTGTGCTTATACCACTACACAACAGTAAATGTGACACAAAAGAATGTACTAGCTAACGAAGCCTGAAAATGCTTGAACATTCGATGACAGTTTTGGGAAGAGCGAATGCGACAAAGAGTTGACATAAGTGAAATTCAAATGAGTTTCATGCCAGGGAAAGGTACAGTAGATACTATATGACAGATGTTAGAAAAATATGAACGAATCGACATTCGTTCATAAAACGTCAAAATGATATGAAGTGAAAGTCATTTTGACGTTTTATTCTCCAACTTCACTGCTGTCTCAGCTTTCTTGTACATTTCCATCACTGCTCTTACTTGTGGTTTCATCACACCTTTGTCGATACCCACCAAATCACTTCCTCAGGAACACGATTCAATGCTTTCTCCAAATCAATGAAGACAAAATGAAGTTCTTTTCTGATTCGTTTATATTTTTCTAACATAGTTACGGATGCTTCAACAGATGAACTGAATAAATCAATGAAAAAACTTTTGTACGCTGGCGATTTAGTGCTGATGGGAGACAGTTGAAAAAAGGTGGAAGAAAAGTACGTCAGATGGAAAAATACATAGGAAAACAAAGGTTTGAAAGTGAATGTGAATAAAACGAAAGCAATGAGAACAAGAATAAAATGCACCAATGACGTATTGACAGTCAATGTTATGAATCCATGGGCAATATGTGGCAAGAGAGAAATGGGAAATTTTATTTAGTGTATTAAGTGCAAGTATTGAGTGCACAAGAGATGTTCAGGCATTAATGGAAGATAGATGAGTGGGATGAGTTTTGAATAGAAGGTGTGAGGATATTGTAGCTGATGAAACGTACGAGAAACAAGTGACATTGGGATGCGATGGGATAGAAGTTGTTTCGGAGTTTCGCTATCTTGGAGATATGCTGGGAAAAGATAATTGCAAAGTAGAGCTGTGACAGCAAGGGTACATGCGGGTTGGAAAGAGTTCAAAGAGCTGTTCAGTACACTTTTATGCAGAATACTTTCTCGCAGATTAAAAGGAAGGTTGTATAAAGCGTGAGGTGTTATGGAAGTTAATTCTGGGCGATGAAGAGGACAGGTATCAAGCGAATGCAAACGACAGAAATAAGGATGGTTCGTATGACATGTGGCAAAACACTTCTTGACAGATTTAGAAATGATGTCTTGAGAGAACTGACGTTGAGGATATTGAGAAGTACTTGCATGGTTATCGTTTCGTCGTCGTCGTGTGAGCCTCTGAGGCCAAGGATTTATCCTTTTACAACCCCAGATTCACGATGTTCCCGGACTACACTGAAAGGCTACTAGAGAGCAGCCAGTCTTTGGTTTCCTCATCCAAGACGTGCAGACCTTCCACTCCGTTAGGTGGCTTGAAGATGGTACAGTTATTGATGATGTGGCCTGCGGTCTGTTTCTCGGCACTGCATTTACAAGTCGAGAAGGAAGCCATTTCCTATTGGTGCATGCTTGAGCGGAAAAGTCCGACGTCCGTACACAGACGGTTGAGGCCGCACCCACGCCTGTCTTTGTAGTGTCAAGCCGGTAGGACGGGTGGCGGCATCAGGGATGAACAAATGGAGTCTGGTGTTGTTTGAATTCCATTGAGAGTTCCATTTATTGTTCGCCCAAGTAGCCGCAGAGATGTCTTGTTCATCAGCTTCGTTGATCAGAAGTTGGAAATGATGGACAAGGTGTGAGATGGTTGGACATGTTGAAAGAATGGATAAGAACAATTTGACAAAGCGAACTTGGAATGAGGTAGTGACGGAAAAAATGAGAAAAGGAAGACCAAAGAAAACATAGGAAGATACAATAAAGAATGACGTGACAAAAACAAATTTAAATATTGAAGATGCCAACGATAGGGAGAAGTGAAAGAGCCACTGCAAACAACTGGTCGGTCCTGATGTTTCAGGATGAAGACCAGGCTTCTTTGAAGCGAAATGGAGAGAGCAATGATAAATCTTCCATACTGGCTTGCTAGAAGAGTTTGCATCCCCCATTCCTAAAGTTCAAACGATACTAAGACGAAAATAATTACCATCACGATCCTTCATAAGTTTCTCCAAGTCCTTTTGAAGTGCACATAACTTTTCTTCAGGGTTTACTTGTTCCACTCGAAAACGAACCTGAACTGTTTGTCCCGCATACACTGCAGCAAAGTTCAACCCGTAGTTTTTCGCTGAAAAGCGGTGACATTTTTATTCTCTCATGTAAAAGTCGACTGTGTTATTCCTTGCACTGCCATTCAGTGGTTTATCTAAGTATTGGCATTGACATACAGTGAGGAAATTTCAAAGTAGAGCAACTTAAACAAATAATGTAAATAAATCTTGAAAACGGCAAAGCGACAATATATATGTTATGCTAATTATCACAACAAAATTAGCATGTGACCTCTCCAACCGCCAGCTGTGTGCTAAATAAAATCGAAAGCGAGCAGTAAAAAGTCATGTAGAGGGACCGAGACAACATCTTGCCCATGCGCGTATGTGTAATCTGTAGATCGCTCCAGCAGCTAGAGTGTTTTGAGCGGAAGACACTTTAAGCATAGGACAATTTTTTCTATGAACCAGCTGACTACACCATTGCGATCCTTCTAGCACTCAGCCAGAGAGTTGATTCTTGCTTTGAACTTTGGTTGGTAATTACTAAAGAAATAAGAGTAATGGCAAAAGTGGGAATCGAACTCCCGTCTTCGAAATAACTACTTCACTAACCCCTCAAACCGCCTGGCCTCGCTGCCGACGACAAAACGTTGATTTAATTTACTTTCTATCAGAAATGTGTCAACTTGAACACAACATACCACATGCATGAGTCGTAAGACTGCAATCAGCTGATTTAAATCTTGCCTTGATTAATAAACTTCATCTGCTGCAGCGACCTGCAGATTACAAATACACGTTCCGCGGATAGGTCGACCTCTGCTTTTTGAGGTTAAAATTACTTACGAAAATCTCGACCTATACTCAAGTTTTAAGTATTTTCTAATCATGTGCATAAAAAAATGTTAGCGCAAAGTAGGGGTTGCTGAAACAAACGCTTTACTAATTTAACTATTGCAAAACTATTTAAAAAGTTTTTTGACAATAATAATTATTCACACTTGTTTTTGATTTTTCAACATTTTAATTCCTCATTTTTTTATCAGGTGTAGTTGAGTTGTTTTTTCTGACTAGGTCAGTGTTGCGGCGAACATGTTCGATTTAAGTTCATTTTGTTTTATGCCTTGTTATGAACCGTGCTAAACCCGGTTCACTTAGTTTTTATATGCTTGTGGTACAAACAATTATCGATTAACAAATGTTTTCTATTATTTAAATAGAAACAGATAAAATGTCCCAGCCTAGTCGACCAACAGAAAGTGGTTATTTTAAGGAGACAATACTAATGCTAGCATTCTAGCTACACTTTTTAGTAGTGCGGATAAATAGGTCCAAATCAAGCAAGATGTTGTCACATCCCCAACAAGTTAGGCTATCTATATTCGAAAAGGTGCGAGTGAAAGTTTTGTATTTATGAAGTAAAGACAAACAAGCTAATTACCTAGACAACCAAGGGTCCACGTCTTTTAGGTGCAGACAGTTAGGTGCCGGTCACACAGGCGCGCACACTGTGGCGTCCATTCATTTAGGTGCGGAGCACTGTGGTGCCCGTTCATTTAGGTGCTATTTCTAGTAAAGTTTGCAGATTGTATCAGCTCAGCTTTGGCAAAACCAAGTCTGGGTTTTGACGGAAAACTAAGTTGTTCTTCACTCAAGCCTACCACCCGCTTGAATATAGGCTACGGTATATTTTTTACTGATGTTTAGTATAGTTATTATGTGACTTATATAACTAAAAGTGAACTCAGTCATGTTTGGAAACTTGAATAATTTATTGATAAAGCTTTCACCGACGCAAACCTGGTCTAACAAAAAATCAATGCCAAACACGATCAATCGATCATTAAAAAAACAATATATTTTTCTGTTCAATATAACATTTTGTGTGAAAAGCATTGCCCTACCTGCCAAGCTGATACAATCTGCAGATTTTACTAGAAATAGCACCTAAATGAACGGGCGCCACAGTGCTCCACACCTAAATAACCTGACACCACAGTGTGCGCGCCTATTTGACCGACGCCTAACTGTCTGCGCCTAAAAGACTTGCTCCCACAACCAAACCACAAAAAATGAAAGCAAAAATATTTAAAACCTAAAAACATAAATGGAGTGTACCTATCAAGTTGAAACTTTTTCACAGTTTACATCGCCCTAATGGCAAAGAGAATATGGGAGGATTTTTTCTAACTGATCAATTTCAAGAATTATCATGTCACAAAATATTTCACAATTATTATGTCACAAGGAACATTGTGATCTGAAACGTAAGAAAGTGCCATCTTAATACTTTTTATGACCAATATTCACGTAAAGCAATCAAGCAAATAAACATTTCCCAACAACACCTGGAATCAGCGTACAACCACCAGACATGTCATCATCCAAATCCAGATTATCTTGTTCGCGAGGAATCTCATCATTCTCAGGAATCTCTGCAAGAAATATCATTCAAATCTTCACCCATCCACACTGTATTTAATTATTCAGTTAATAAAATGTGGGAGGCTATATGCAATTGCAAAGTTGTTCAGATGTGTTGTCGTTACTTCGCCTGGCTTTCCAACATTACGCCATTTCTATGGTCATTCCTTTGTATTCATTTGGGTTTCCAAACCGTTGAAGTTCACTTTCAAAATTGTCTGCTAGCGCCTTTTCCAAACTTTTTTCTCTTGATCATGATTGGCTATGATAATATATCACATGATGCCAGTTCGTTTTGTTGAAAATTTTGTGTTAAAAACATAAAAAACGAAGTGGCTTGAATTTAAAAAGTTACAAAATTCTTCAAAGAAAAAATGATGTTTGTTTCAAACAGTCTCACCAACAACACATTTTAATTGATGAGCGACATTATTCACTCAAGTAAAGATCATAATATGAGCGCTTGCTGGCGTCCTTCCTTCAGTCAAAATACATTTTGTGTTGTATGTGGTTAGGTTGCTTTGGTCCAAAATTTTGCAACTTGTACTAAAAAATATGGTCAACTCACAAGTGTGCAGCTGGTCCCTGTAATACACTGACACACTCTGCTTGGTCATTAGATGATACACTGGTAAAACAAGGCCAATATTTTTCTTTGTTTAACAGGATAAGCAAAGAAAACTTTGAAGCTACTCACAATGCTTATTATTTCATTTACATCAGGGGTGTCCAAAGTCCGGCCCGCGATACGGTTTTGTATGGCCTGCGTGCATTATTGCAAAATTTTTTTTTTTCTTTTTATGAATGCTTCAATTTATGATGGAAAAGCAGATAACTCATGGCCTAACTTACGTCTATAACAAAATAGTTAACTTAAACATTGCTTTGTTGTATGAAAATGATATTCACTAACACAATGGTACCTTTGTTCGAGCAAAACAAAATTATTAGATACTGTTGGCCTGCGGGCACTGGGGTGTTGCGCTTTGACAAAAAGTTTTGCAAAATACTTCCAATAGCAATGTTTAGGTGGAAATCAAGTCAAATCTCCCACTCAAAAAAATTTGAGCAAAAATATTAACGTTTAGAAGTCCCCCGCTAACCTAACATTTTCGAAAGCCCCATTTTCCCTCCAAATCGTGTAATTCATGAACCGCATGGAGTAAAAAGTTGATTGTTGGCTAAGACTCAGAATTGTCATATCTGCTCTGAATACTGAAAAGTTTGGGTGTTCATCAGGACAATTATCGTTTCTAGCACTAGTCAGTGAAGCAATGAAGCAATAAGCAATAAACCATCTTGTTTGTTGTTAATTTTACTTTCAATTTCATCAGATGAACGTTGCAACTAGTGCTAGAAACGATATCTGCTCTGTTATAGTCGCCATTTAATTTACGTTGATGTTATGTAACTTGTGACCTGCTTCACTACACAATCACATTCAGCGTAAATTAAATGGCGACTATAACAGGGCATATTTCAAAATTGTGCGACAGGGGAAGAAAAAATAAAATTGTAACGCAGTTAAGTCTGAGTAGGTTCAAGTGTTAGGGTAAAGTCTCTACAGCAAATATTTAACCTTACTTTGTTTTTATCATTACATACAAACTTTTTCTTAATTTCTGAAATCTCCACCTGCTTACAAGCAAATTTAGAATGGTACAGGGTGTAAATGCCTTTTGTTTTATTCTATTCGTCTAATTTCAATGTATCTGGAGAAGTCATATATATATGAAACATTATAAAAAAAAATTAGCTCTGTGATTGATACATAGTTTAGAAAATAGGTATGCAAGTTTGGTAAGCCACACATGTCTGTCCGTTACCAAAAAATCTCAAAAAAGTTTTTTTTTATCAACAACTATATGTTTTTTTAACTTCTAACATATATTGACTATCTCACATTTGGCAGCACATATCAACCCTATACAATTATCTTTCCTCCAATTTAAATCACTAGATTTATGGAAGTTTGATATTGTGTCTGTCCGTTACCATATTTTTGATGAATTTGAGTAGATTGTAAATAGGGCTTTAAACACCAAGACTGTCAAAGATGACTGGGTATGTAGTCAGAAAGGGAAGGTGGGAACTAGCCCTAGCGCATTAGACCCGCCTTTGTAGATTGAAAAAAAAAATTGAAGTAAAAAAAAAAGTATATGTAAATGTTTTTTATTAAAAAAATTCCCATTATAATTGTGATTCGTTAATGAAGATCATGTTTTGAGTCAGGGAAATATCAAAGATGTTGTTCTAACAATTGTTGGTTATTATACTCGCTGCAAATGTCATTGACAAGTTTTGATTGAAAGTGAAGAGAGAGTAACTGTCAAATGTTATTCCAAAGCCAACATATCAGGATCAACATGGAGATGGCCAAAGGATGAGGACTTCCATGATTACCCTATAAGTGATGTTGTGCAGGCTATAGCCACTCCGCACCTTATTCCTGGAGGAGAGAAAAATGTTTCCTTTTACATACCAGAACTTCATCACATTTGAGGATACTATGACTCAAATTGTGTGAACTAACTTGAAAAAGTCGTAAATTTCAAGAATTTATATCCAATAAATAAACTGCTTTTATCTTCCACTAGTGAAAAGTGACCGCTATGATGATGCAAATATTGATAAGAATATAAAAATATAGTAAGGAATGAAAGAACAAGGGCAGAAAAACACTTCAGCAGGGATGGAAAACGCAGGGTAGCACCACTATTTGGAAATGCATGACAACAAATTCGGAAATGTATGTAATTTATGTATGTAATTGTAATGGTAGCCTATGAATATTAAAACAATTTTTTTGTAAAAAAAACAAACTTTTTTTCAACCAAAATTTTCCGAAATTGCAAACCATAATTTTTCCTATTCGGAAATAAACATTTTTTCCATCACCTTGGTTCAGTGTAGCAAAAAACTTCAGAAATGAGATAGTGTCTGTCCGTTACTTTTTCTAATGTCTGTCCGTTACTTTATATCAAGGTTTTAAACTAATTGTTGCGCAAACACTGCATCAGGGATTAGCAAAAAATACTACTTTTAAGATAGGGGGTAGATCTCAAATTAAAAAAAACATTGATCTATTGGGTTTGGGAGCTGACTTTAGATAGAAAGTGCATGTGAAGGCTGACTAGTGGTTTTTCCCAATTCTATCTGTCTGTCCGTTACTTTATTTCAATAGTCCGTAAAATTGGTAATACTGAAACCAGACCCAAATTTTTTTCCTACACAAACCATCATACTTAGTAGTTTCAACACGCTGAATATTGCGGAGCTGGGGCTCTTGTGGTCTTCAAATTTAAAGATTTTCGCATCAATGTCTGTCCGTTACCAAATTTTATTTTTGAAATATCACCAACAGAGCAGATATGACAATTCTGAGTCTTGAGCGAACAACCAACTTTTATGTCTGAAAATACAACATAATCGGAATGTTTTCTCAAAAATAATCAGAAAGAAGTTACATGCAAAAAACTGAATTTAAGCTTTTTGGACCCAATTCCATCATAAAGGCGTTGTGAGTGTAAACTAGAAAGTTGTGTAACACTTTTATAATTTAGAAGTAATATGTTTCTACTGATTCTGAATGCTTTCCATCAAAACAACAGATTTTGAAGAGTTAGGCCTGAGCTGTAGCCAGGCCTGCAGCCCAGCCTATATTCTGACATAATATAGTACTTACACTTACGGAGACAGTGCATTGATCATACAGTAAAGGTTCAAAACAGAAAGTTTGAAGTTGTCCATAATATGTACGGTATATTTAAAACGCTGTTCTACCTTACATTTAGTTTTTGTTTTAGCAAGTTAATAATTTGTTTCATGTTTGAACAATATTTTAATGATGTCATTGTCAAAATTGTTGATTAGAAGTAAAACTTTAATTCATGATACTGTTGGATACCTGTCAGATCTTCCAACCAACATGCTTCCCACAAATGGAGATGTGGTCAAAGCATTTTACCACTACAAGCAAATGCCAATGGTGAAGTATAACAGCAGTGCAGTTCTATCTAACAATGAAACATTTGCTGAACTCATTCCAAAAGTGCTTGATTAGTGGAAAAAAGCTTCTTTGCCACATGTTTCCGATATGCGCGCTGGCCAGATAATAACGAGATTAGTTTTAGAAATAAAATTGCTTCAAGGCGTTGATAAAAAGCGCTTTAAATCTCCAGCTTACCAGAAGAAATTGGAGCTGTTCATGTCGTGTTCGTCAAAATCGTTTGATGTTTCCACCTGTAAATGTGATTTAGCCAAAGATGGTCCAGTTAAAAATGAAAAGATGAGCTGCAAATGTGAGTTTAGCCAGCAGATTTCCAGCAGAGAGTTTTCGTTTTTGATTGACCAACGAGGGGCCGGAATAATGGCCATAAATGGTATCGACAATATTGTGACTGTTCATAACCTTAAAAGGGCAAAGAAACGTTCGGCAACTGCGGGGAAAGAACACAATACCAAAATCAAAAGCAGCCGTGCTTCTACTCATCTGTTGATGATGAATCCAGTGACAGTTCTCAGTGTCCCAAAGAAACCAGTGGATATTAGAGTACCAGCACCACTTCTTGTGATGATAGTTTCAATATCAACAGAAACAGAATACCTAGAAACGATATAATATCTGACAAAGCGTGTGCTCAATTCCAAAAAAATGTCATCATATAGGCTATCTCAGCCTGCTAGACTGTGCAGCGGAAAAACTCAATGATCGCCAGAGGCAAAAAAGCACAACACTGCATTTTATAGAAGTTTAAAGCTTGGAAAAATTTTATTGGAAAAAGGAGAAGTTGCATTGCGTAATGGAGTATTTCATCAATTGTGTTTTGAGGGGAAAAATTCCACAGAGAAAGATTAGCAGAACTCTTCCAATTCTTTGAAGGAAATTGTTTCAATGCTCTAAAACAGGGGTAGGCAACCTTTTTCTAAATTTGCAAAGTCTTGGCGGGCCGTAGCCCACAAATTTTCCATTAACAGATCTGTTTTTTTTTTATAATATTGTTACAACTTTCGCAGTTATACAATTTAATCAGAGTCATGATTTTGTTAACAAAACCACAAAATACAACATGCTTTTATTGATAATACAACATTAATGTGAGATTTGCAGTTGTTTTGGTTTGAAAGTTTTTGAAGTTCAAGCAGTAAGTTAAATGAGGAAAGTAGCATGACATCTTGCATCATGACATCTTGTAAAATCAGTTATTGTTTCGTTACTTGAAAAGGGCTAACATGTGTATGGCCGAAAACGTTCGTAGTTTATAGTTTATGTTCAGTTTAATATATTATGTTAAATGCTGTATGGTTGCTTGGTTTCATCTGTTTACCTTGCAAGTGGTCGTCAGTAAGTTTTGTTTTCAACGTGTTCTTAGTGAGTTTCATGCGAAAATGCTGCCAAATAATGATTCCCTTTTTTGGCATGATTAATGAAGTTGAGATATTGTTTCCACTCAAGATATTTTATAGAAGTCAAGCAGTGATACACTCTCGGCATGACATTTTAATCTTAGCTTGTTACTGCACTGTAGCTCAATTCCCTTTGATAACCTACGCCTTTTGCACTCTATCCACCTGTACATCACATGGTGTAGAACTGAATAATTTGATGTCGTTTTCGAGAGAACGAATTTCACCAAAGCGGGATGAAAATTGATTTCTTAAGTGTTGCATCATAGAAACAAATAACGTATTGCTTGTAGGTTTATTCTTCTGCAGTGTAGCAAAGAGAGCATGATTTGCATTTTCCAGCTGACTTTTCCTAGAGCCGTAGGTTTTGTTTCGAATACGCGTAGGCTAGGCCTACATCCACATCTTGTGCATCAATTGGAGCTGTCCCTGAAGCTGCTCATTTCTGTTATTCAGATGTGATGTTAAATTGACCGGAAATACCAAATTAGAACCCATTCTTGTTTACAAAATTCTGCAGCAATTATGGTCTTATTTTCAAGAAAGGTTGCTATTTCTTCCTTCAACGTGTACACTCTTTTTAGCATATCATCTCGACTGAGCCAGAGGACAATTGAGTCAAAAGGAATGTTTAAAGGTTTGTCGGATGTTGTAACGATTCACATCATGAACGGTTTAAAAGTCCAAAGAAGAGGAGAAAATGAGGCATAGCCTATGTTACAATCACATTAATCAAAAATTAAGGGTTTGATTATAAAATAATATATCATTAGGCAGGTTATATAATACTACTGTATAATCTGTAAAGTGGCTAGGGGCCGGATGATTTTCCTCGTGGGCCGTAGGTTGCCGACCCCTGCTCTAAAACATCTGATACAACCAGAAATGCTAAAAAAAATATTGTTAGCATTACTGATACAACGGCACTCAATACTGGATCTGCAAGAGGGGTTTGTAAACGGTTAGTTAACTTTATAAATGAAGAGTATGGCTATGATATGCTAACCCTGGAGTGTTTACACCACTGCAATGAATTCTATTTGGAAAAGGTTATCAGGAAACTTGATGGAAATACAAAAGCTCGGGACAAATTACGAAAAGATTCTGTTTTTAATTTCATAGCAGCAATTAAAACAGAGAGTTTGAAAGAAAAAAAAAACTTCAGAAATCAACACTAAAGCCAAATAAAAAATCACAAGAAATCTTCAAAGAATGTGTGACTTACTTCCAAGTAAAGCTATGAGAGATGATCAAGACTGTCCGTTTGCTCTTTGCTGCTACACATTTATGCAAATTTCTCAAAAACTAATAACGTTTCTATTCAGAATACAAGTAACAGTTCAGGATGGTTAGCCAAGGCTAGCGAGTATTTACAATTGCTAATTTTTAAAACTGCGTCTTTCGATGAAACCCATGCTACATCTCTTCGATTTATCTTGTCAATTTATACTGGGTGTACTGTCTATGCTCGAACCTTTTTTTCCATACACATTAAACCAAGTGCTGTTGATGGACCAGCTCTTGTTTTGCTGACAAGAGATTTGATGAAGGCTTCGGACAGTAGTGTCGTAAAACATGCTAAATCATGTTTCATCAAGCATGCTTCTACCTGGCTTTCTCTCAAAAATGTTGCTGTTGCATGTCATTCCAATAAGCCACCTATTTTGCCATTAGATGATCAGAAAATATCTGTCAGTTCTGTAGATACAGCACAGCTAGCATGGAGTAATCAACCATTGTCAGCATTCTTTGATGTGACAAGCCATTGCTCACCATGTATAACAGTTGGTCTGAAAAGAGACTGGGTATCTTTCAAAAACAACCAAATGCCCAATGAACGCTTAATCGGCAATTTATCCAGGTGCCTGCAAAATGGAAAAGTTAAGGACAGCGATTATGCCACGCCTGACAATAAAAGCAAATGGATGACTTCATAAGGACTAATGTCATAACTATGACCACTGATATCTCTGATCAGTAATCTTCATTGATCTGTTGCTTTGTGCTAGGTGCGTTACTATATACCGGTCGGACATGAGCCAAGCCTATACCAGTCAGGTAATGTCTCATTATTTACTTATTTATTCACTGGTTTGGCTACATCACCAACCAAGTGCATTTATACTGATGTGATGCTGCTTGGTTAATTAAGATTTAATTCAAATTTTCATGGAGCAATATCGTGCCGTCATATTTCCGTCAAAGTGTTTCATTATTTCATTATGCTCTTTTTTCGTTTGTTACATCTTGTTGCTTTTGTTCATTACATGCAAGAGCAGATTACGTTTAAGTTTTAGATTTTGGAATTATATTTTGTAAATGGACAGCAGGGTATACAGCATGTAGCGCTGCTCAAGAATACAATGCAGATGTTATCTGGTTCAACTACTCAGAGTAATTTTCTGAATATGTTACTGTTTTAGTGCTGTGAGATGGGGTTAGTGAGAGTTCGCATAGTCTGAATTAACTCAAAAATCAGTTTTTTGCGTAACTTTTTTCTGATCATTTTTGAAAAAACATTCCTCTTTGAGCAGATAGAAATATGGCAATTCTAGGTCTTTTGAGCCAACAATCAACTTTTTACTCCATTCGGTTCATGAGTCACACGCTTTGGGGGGGGGGTTCAAAAATTATGGGGCAGCGGTGGACTTCTAAACAATAACATTTTTACGTAAAAATTACTTTTGGAAACCTACCGACACAACTTTTCTTAACCAGCCCAAGTGACAAATAATCAGCGTACCTTCCATAAACGCATGTTGTGGGGTGGGACCATCTGAACTGCTTTGGCTAGACGCCCCAATTTTTGAAGTTATCCTGCCATTTGCCATTTCTTGAATTACATCAACACCGCCGGTAGGAGTTCCTGACGACAACATAATGTTTGTAGTTAATGTGTAAGCCACTGAAGCATGTGGTGTGGTCAGGGAATGGGCAGTGGTTCATACAAGAGTGTTAACAGGTTAACACTCCAATGTGGGTGGCTGGAACTTTATAATTGTACACACATGCATGGTAGGTGTCCTCATAAAAGTTATAATGCGTAAAATATCTAACTACCAGGATGTGGCTGTCAGTCAATGTTTTTCCAGTCAATGGTCTTTCGGCTCTTCATTTAATGATTGTGGTATGTTCATGTATTTCTTGAATTTTGTACCAGTATATTGTTGGAAATCGTGGCAGAACACCAGTTTAAGATTTAGGCTTGCAGCTTATGATTTTAATATTATGTAACCATTTGTTTAAAATAGAATTTTTATCATCATCATCGGCCATGCCTGAATAAGGCGTCGGCTACCGTGAGTCTCCACAACGATCGATTGTCCATACTTCTAGTTAGGTTTTCAAAATTTTGGTTTGTCCATGTTGAAAGATTTTTGAAGATTTCCAAACGTGGACGTCCCCGGTGCCTCTGACCAGGAAATCGCCCCATCATTGCCGAGTGTTCAATTCCGCGTTTGCGGTAGACATGCCCGATAAATGTCATTTGCCTTTTTTTGATAGTTGTGATGAGGACGCCAGGGGTGCACCCAGAGCGTCTCCACATTTCTTCGTTAGTGATTTTATCCGTCCAGTTAATTCCCATCATTCTACGAATGAACCAAATTTCAGCACTGTTGATCTTCTCTATCTTCGGGCATACAGTCCAGGATTCACAGCCATATAGCGGAACTGACCAAATGTACACATGTAAATTTTTTATGCGTGTTGATAATATCGGAGTTTGCTTTATTTGTTCGTTTTACGTATTTTTCAAATTCTTTTTTTACATGTGCTAGCTAAAGATGCTACTACTGTAGCAAATCGATTCTTAATAAATTCCACTAAGAGGTTAGATTGTTGCGCAAATGCCAGCATTTGATGAAAGCAAAATAGCAGTATCATGTTTGTGGTTAGATACAATGTTACTAGTTAGTTTTAAAATATATGTTTTTTGCTTGCAATTTTCTCTAGTAGGCTACCAGTATTCTTTTTATTTAGGGGTGTAGTTGTTAGTCAACGTCTTTCAGCTCTTCATTCAATGTTCGTGATTTGGTACAATGTTAGTAGTTAGTTATAGCAGAGCTTCCCAAACTGGGGGTCGCGACTCCCCAAGGGGTCGCATAACGAACTTCAGGGGTCGCAGAAAGTATACCAATTTGCACAAGGTACTGCATATTAACACTTCTGTGCAAGATGCTGTGACAGTTAATAACTTTATTAAGAGTCGCGCACTCAATAGGCTGCCCGTATTTTTGAAAATTTATGAGGTGAAATGGAATCGGAGTTTAAAACTGTTTAATTGCATCGTGAAGTGAGGTGGCTTTCAAAAGTCAAAGCTTTAAAATGGCTAGCCAGTAGCCAATTAATGCTGAAAACCGAAATCGTGATTTTTCCAACAGAATAAAATTCAGTCTTGGTCCACCATTTTCTCATTAACATCTAGATTTTGAAATTATGTCAAATTTGCTTGAAAAACTAAACGAATTTAATTTGTCCCTTCTAGGAGAAAACATCAATATTTTGCATTGAAGTCTAAAATTGATGCGTTCATCAAAAAATTGAACATCATTATTCTGGAAACCAAAATTTCAAAATGATTTATCTGAAATGTTCTCACTTCGCCTACCATTCCAACCTAAGCAACATTGAAACCGTCTTGAGACCAGCTTTAACTAACATTGAGCCACGGGTGGACTTGCTTTGTAGCAGAAGGCAGTCACACCAATCACACTAAAGAAATGTGTTTGCTTTTTTGTTTTGTTTCCAGTAGGCTACCCAATACCCATAGACTTCGTTGTGAGGGCCAGAAATAAAAAAAAAAGTAAAATGAACTGAGTGCCGGTAAATTGTTTTTGGTTTGATCTAAGCTTTTCAATAAATATCACAAATGTATATTTCACACTGTTCGTCGTTTTAATCGTAAGGGGCCGCAAAACATTTTAGGTGATTAAAAGGGGTCGCGAGCAAAAAAGTTTGGGAAGCCCTGAGTCATAGCATGCATGTTCTTTGCTTTCAGTATTCTCTACTGTTGTTTTTGTTTGGTGGTGTTAGACGTATGGTCCGGTCGGTGTTTTGCATAACTTGTTTGGTGCAGAATCACTTGTAGCAAACTACTGATTTAAATGGAAAGGTTCATAGGCGTCGAAATAGGGTGGGCAGGGTGGGCGACGCCTACCCTGCCGTGAAACGAGGGTGGGCAAATATGTTTCGCCCACCCTGTTTTCATGCCACTTATGAAGTGTTCGTTACAATTATTTCCGTTTTTCTTAAACGCTGGACTATCCAACCAACTGCAGCGCAACTTCTTGTTTTACGCTATGTCTCTCGCTAGGTATCCGACAGAACAAAGCAATTCCGTAACAACGCTGCGTGGAAAAACGGCGGTACGCACTGCATTGTTGTTGCTACGGCAACTGCCACAGCTGGCAATTCCTGGTGAGAGAAAGCCACGTTTGATCTTTTCTCCAAATTTGCGTCGGCAATTTGATCTTTTCTCCGAATGGTCTCACTTTCGTTACGTCACAATCAAACTTCAGTTCCCGGTCAGCGTAAGGGAATGTGAATATGACATCAGAATGAACATGACAATAAAATAACCGTAACAAACTGAAGACGTACTAAAAGCAATCGCTTTTACAAATGCGGCAAATCCGAAGGCGCCACTTTAAAGATAACAGGTCACGAGTCACGCGCTTTTTAGGTTGCAAAGGAAAACATAAAAGAAGTTTGTTTAGTTTAGCAGCGCTCATAAGATCGCAAGATGCAAGAAAGAAAACATCCAACCTATTAAAGCTTAATTGCTGCAGCGACGCTAAACGCAGTCTTTGTGAGAAAGACTAACCACACTTTTCGAAATTAGCGTCGGCAATTGCCGAGGTGATTGTAAGGACAACAAGATTACAAGAAAAAACTAATTTCCTTAGACTACACCAGACTAGAATGTTGATTCAATCTTACTATTGCTGGATGGTTTATTTGGGTTACTTCCTACTTCGACGGCGCTTAGACACGTGCCCAGCTGGGAGAATCTTTTATAAAAATATCACCCTATAATTCAGGCCTCGAAACTGAAGGCGGCCATCGCCGCGATTAACCTACAAAAACCGACATTTTGTCCGCCGGGTCTCGCCCTTCCGTCGGCCGCATTTGTCCGCCATGAAGTTCCGAGAAAATTTTACACAAGCGGCCTTACACAAAATTTTACACAAGGACTAGAAAAGAGTTAAAGCACTCGATAAATCACAATACACCCTGTCTATGCTTGAATTGTTAACATTATTGATTGACCAAGCAGCTGATGTCTGACATAAGCAGGATGTAAGTGACACCACAATACACTTTATTGATGCGATAAATTCAGTCTTCAAAATTAGCGTCGGCAATGAAAATGCCGAGGCCACACGAGCGCTTGTAATGTTAGGGTTAAACATTCCTCCCAGTCGTTATGGCACAGCATAGATTTATTCCCTAATCAACACCCTGATGGATCTTTATGAAAAAAAAAGAGGCCTGTGGAGTGGTATCAAAGCCCGAAAGCCGCAAAACGTGGACGCTTCATTGCAAATGGCAAAGACGGTATAGATTTACAGCCAAGCTATGAGCCTCTTGATGTGTCTGATTCCAGTGATGACGCGACAACCTCGTGCTCCGATACAGCATCTGATGATTCCGATTCTGACAGCTAGTTCTTTATTAAACAGACTTTGTGTTGTTCGCAGTATCCCAATTGTGCCGAAATTATGTTAGTGTATACGTAAATCGAGGCAATCTTCTCGCAGGGAGCTATTAATTTGTTACCTGTTTCTGGTTGAGCAATTGACGTTATTTTATGATAATTCAACGTTGCTAGATGTCGAATTAATGTAAAACAAACGTAACTTTCTTATTGGGCATTGTTGTTACGCAATATAACCGAGCGAAAAAATTAAATCGATTTGTGCTGACTCGAACGTTGAATCAACCCAAAATCAACTCACTTTTCCCCGTGAGTTATTTAACGTGAATTCCTGCAACAGCGTGCCACGTGCGTATCTTGTAGCTCGCTTTATCGCTACTTTTGGCATTATTATATCACAACAAATCAAACAGTGCGGTCGTGATAGACTACTCTAGTATATTTTTCGCTTCTGCCGAAGTAAAAATGTGTGTCGAAGTTCCGATGGCCGCCATGTGCTTGTGATTGGCCGCCGAACAGCTTGCTTCAGTCGGACACGTTTGGCCGCCGGAAAAAAAAAGTTGTTTCAAGGCCTGCTATTTGCATTGATTTAACTCCAGTAGACGTCAAATTATTGTAAGCATCTACTCCTTGTTGCGCCTCGCTTTCCGATATATCGCCCAACTGATACAGCATCTGATGATACCGATTCTGACTAGTTCATCAAACAGACTTTGTGTTGCTCGCAGTGTCCCAATTGTGCCGAAATTATGTTGGCTTATAAGCTTACGTAAATCGAGGCGATCTTCTCGCAGGGAGCTATTAATATGTTACCTGTACCTGGTTGAGTAATTCACGTTATTTTATGATAATTCAACATCGCTAGATGTCGAAATTAATGTAAAACAAACGTAAATTTCTTATTGGGCATTGTTGTTACGCAATATAACCCGCCGGAAAAATTAAATCGATTTGTGCTGACTCGAACGTTGAATCAACCCAAAATTAACTTACTTTCCCCTCCCGGTGAGTTTTTTAACGTGAATTACCGTAACAGCGTGCGTATCGCGTTGCTCGCTTTATCACTACTTTTGGTATTATTACACCACAATAAATCAAACAATGCGTTCGTAATAGACTACTCTAGTATATTTTTCGCTTCTCGTTTTACATGCTTTAGTACAATCTTTTCCTAATAAATATTTACAGTAATTGCCGAGGCAGTTTCAAATTTTGTCGTTTGGCCTCGGCAACGTTTTTGCCAAAGTAAAAATATGCTAATTTCGAAGACTGAACCATTGCGAATTTGCAAACACACATTCAATGAAATCTGTTTGAAAACTCTCGCCCATCCAGAATTCCTCTCTTCTAAGAAAAAATCGACGCCTATGGAAAGGTTGTATGTGTAAGTAAATTACTAGTATTTAGCGGTCAGGTTGGTTTATTTGTGCATGAGCTTACAATGTAGTGGTTTAAACCTATCAGGCATAACATAATAACCACTTGGTAAAAGTGTTGAAATGTTCTGTTTGTTAAAGCCAATTTTTGTTGCACTCCCAAAGTGTTTTGCTCTGTTACGCTTACGCAGTTAAAAATGATAGGTAGGCTACGTTAGTATAATTTCGAATCACAGTAATTTTAAGGAAAAATCGCTTTCAAATGTAGCTAACCAAACTAAATCTTAATTTGTCAATTCTTGTCCGATTAAAAAAAATAAAAACACAAAGTCAAGTTAATGAGCATGCCAAATTTTCATGCTAGCTTGCACTGTGTGATATAAGTTCTGGGATGAATGACCCCAATGTTCATGAACACTGCCAGTATTTTTGATTAAAATCTTTAACGCTTTTGGCTTTCATTCGAGCAAAGTTGTAGCTATGACATAATAGACCTGTGTTTGCTATCACTTAGCCTAGCCTACATTTGTTGCTACCGAAAGTCAATTAAAGTAATTAAGCCACCTAGTGAAAATACACACTACAGTATATTATCATAGATTTTCTTACCTATAGGGGCCCAAAATTATTTTGGTGCCGGGAGCCCATAAAGGTCTTCACTCAGCACTGGATTTCTTTAAGAATTCAATAGACGTGTTAACTACTAATGGATAATGTAATTGAATCGGGCGCTAGATGAGTTTGTACTGTGGAAGCGGACGCCGGACGTGTTGGTTCACTGTCGGACGTGGTCTCAGTTTGAGGGTATCGAAGAAAAGGGGTTTGGATTGACTGGTCCATTTCCAAACTTTTAATTATGAGGTAATTATTTATTTTAGAAATGGTTTGCTCAGCTGGTTAGCGAGTGACTACATGAACGCTCTAGCTTCAAGATCAAGCGGCGCTAGTTCGACTCTCAATGTGTGCGCTTGAGCAACGCATTCTAAGGAATGCTCTCCATTCAGCGGCATTGGGTGGAATGATTACCCGGCAACAACACTTCAACAATCGGAAACTTTATTCTGCCAATCTCGGTAACCAGCCCTGCGTCAAGAACCTCTACAAGTATGCAAAACTACCAGGAATAACCTATCAAGGCTTTGTCAGTCCACGGATAAAGATTCTAAAACCAACCCAGAGATTTGCGTTGCTAGCTGAATGATACCGACGCCTGATTACAACATCCATCAATGCAAAAGCAACCAACGCACCATTCGTAGAAGTTGTTGACTTATCAGGACCATCAGAACTCGTCATGGTAGCTCGTTCTTCAGCAACGTCACCCACAGCCATGGGAGACCCTGCAAGACACATCCTCAAGTCATTATTCATGATGATTTGTTGTTTAGGAGAAACTTTCCTTCCAACCAACCGGTCGCTGACACGATGAATGACAACATCGTGACGTATGTTGGTTGCTCGTGAGCCATTGTGCGATCATAAGTTCAACAAACTACATTAACTCTGCCAGTCCACAACCTGCAACATTTTAAACCAGTCTTGTAATATGGCTGAAGTGAAACGTCATTACTCGTTAAAACAACTCACTTACCAGGGTTGCCATTTGGATCGAGTTGATTGTTCATCTTTAAGTTGCAAAAATACACAAATTGTCCGACAGTGGCAATCACCTATTGACCAATCTTTTAACATTACCAACCTACACCTGAATGAAAATACATAATCATGACATAGACAGTTAGACATAGACGGTGAACATTATTTAGCGATTCTCAATTATAAATAACAATATCGCGCATATTCGTTAAAATCCATTCCATGTACAACGACATCTGCGCTGCCACAATAAACTTGTTTGTTTTTGCTTTCACTTTCATCAGATAAACGTTGCAACCTGTGCTACGAACGTTTATTTTGCTGCAGATACGTCTTTCGACTCTTTGAAGTGGTCATAAAAAGCGCCTCTTCGACGCATTTTGACACCAATTTTGTTGATTCGCCATAAGTAGTTCATTTCAATTTATTTTGTTTTCTTTGTCGGAAAACAACAGCAATGATAAAGTTACCAATAGTTTACGGGAACAAAACCAACAAAAGGAAACGGCGACAAAACCAAAGAAGTTTAAAACGTGCATGCGATGTAAATTTAAAGGATAAGTCGATGAAAGTAAATTAAGCACGGCCACCAAACCTAACAGTTTGAAATAGATGAATTAGTTGAAAGAATTAGTTGGCTCCACATACCTAAAGCAACTGGAGGTGTGACAGTTGATGAAGCCATGTGGGGACGACTGAACCTCACACCAATAAAAAAAAAAAAAATCAAAAACAAGAGCATTTAATAAACGTACGGTGAGCTTATTATTCAAAAAACTATGTAGACAGTGTTTCGTTTGTAAATAAAATGAACTATTCGCAGCAATGAGCTAAAATTTTAGGTGTTACATAAAACTCCACACGTCACATCCAGGTATTTTGAAAATCAAAAATGGTAAAGAACATATAAAAGAGCTTCGTATACAGTTTATGTATGAGCGCTGCAGCATTCTAACAATGAAAAGTCCCGAGAGAATAGAACAAGACAGGACTTTGTGATGTAATTGATTCTTTAACATCTTGTTAGCAGATGACAATTCAAAATAAAGGTTCAAAAGTTTCGATTTTCTTGCATCAAATCGAGGTTTTCAATGATTTGCTTTTCATTGCAGACCAAATTGTCGCCATTTTGTTTACTTCTACTACCACTCAACAGAAATCCTATGCCTGCTGTCCAAAAAGCGTCAGATATCTCTATGTTCATCCTCCTTTGTTGAAAGTAAATAAAAATTTGAAAAGTGCAACGTTAAATTGAAGCAATGTTATCGGACAAGCATCGTATCTCAAAAAACATTGATTTTGCACAAGAAAACCTAAAATGCTTCTGAAATAAGGTTCAAGATCATGCAATGACCTATAAGCCTCCCATAATTTTGATACCCCATGTAATAGTCAAATGTGGGAGGAGCTAACTGGAAAATGCGATCTGGTACGAAGACACTTCCTCAATACAGAAGCAATCACTAAGAAAACAAATCAATAGTTTTTTTTCTACAGTCTGAACCTTAAAATTGTTTGGCTAGCCTATCACTCACAGCAGTGTTGCATTAATTTTTTTTTTCAATAAACTTTCATGTTGTAGAACCGGTTTTCGTCCATTAGGCTTCACCAGTAGGCAGTAGGCTTCATCAGTAGGCTTATCAGTAGGCTTCATCAGTAGGCTTCACCAGCAGGCTTCATCAATAGGCTTCACCAGTAAGCTTCACCAGTAGGCTTCATCAGTAGGCTTCATCAGTAGGCTTCATCAATAGGCTTCACCAGTAAGCTTCTTCAGTAGACTTCATCAGTAGGCGACAATTAGAACAAAAAATTATAATGCAAAAATAATGAAAAAGGCAATATAACGCAAGAGAACAACTGCACGCCCAGCAAGCAGGTGCAGGAGAGAGGCCCAATTACGGATCAATAGGATGCACTGCCTAATAATAATAAATTCAAGAAAAATGTACGACGAGTCCAATTAATGTATCGCGATTTCGAATATTAAATTCTCTTCAGCACAACTTTATAACAGGCATAGTAACATCTTCAGTAGTTCAGTTTAAGAATGCAGCAGTTAAGTTTAGAAAGAAATCAGCAATACTGTTTTTCGGTTGCTAAGAAACAAATAAATTTTATCTACGAGCAGTTGTGACAATGTTATGTAAATTATGAAGGGAATTAAGTCATGCATTAGTAACACGGAGTGACAAACGCCAGAGAGGGATTCTGGGGAGGCAAGCCATCCTCGCACAAAAGTGACACAAAATTGCCCTATAACGGATCAAAATGATACAGTCACTATCAATTAAATGCAAAAATAATGAAAAATAATTTTGTGTTTAATTTTCTTAAACTGACCTACTGAAGATTTTACTATGCCTGATATAAAATTGTGCTGAAGAGAATTTAATACTCGAAATCGCGATACACAACAAGATAACTTGACATCAATTCGACTGGTCGTACATTTTTCTTGAAAAAAATTATAAATTTGATAAAAAGTTAATAAAGGCTCGACACCTCGATTTACCCATGTAATGGTCACGTGGTACACAAAGGTAACTTTATAAAACCAGTAATTGCATAGTTCCACCTTCAGCCGACATTGCCTACTTACGCTAATGATACAAAATTGCAGTGAATACGAATAAATTTTTAAACAATGCACAGTTGCTAAGCAACCGAACTTACAATGCATAGTTGTCACGACCTTGTGCGTTCACAAGTGGAATTGAACAAGCAGCAACCAACTGAGGCACCATTCTAGAGCATAGTTCAGGAATTTTTAGAAAAAATGAATTTGCTCAGTCACACACGAACATTATGAAGCCGACGCAATGAACGCAAATATCAAAACAAAACAATTAAAAACTTTTGTTGTTGGCACATATGACATCACAGTCGTGTTGAGGCGATGAGATACGTGACGCAATTTTTGATTTGTGATGTCATACACACGTCAACACCACCAAATGATCCCATCTGGGAACACTTCCTTCAATTAACCCAAATTGTGCAAACAATAAAGATTCGATATCACCGCGCACTGACTGCATACAGTGCACGCACATACCGCGCACGCACTGACTGCATACACTGGCACACCCCTTCGACTCAAACGCCTCATCAGTGCAGCAATGATACATGACGCATAATACGAAAACTATAAAAGTTCTATGAAACAGTCCATTTTAAAAAGTAACATGTCAATTAAAATTACTGTCACAAGTATTAAAGTGGATAATCTTATTGGATTCCCCTTGCCAAACAGGTAATGGTGTAGACACAGGGAAGGGGGGGATTCCAGTTGGATCATTTTACTAATTGATCAAACATCACAAAAATGCGCCACGGACACCCAGCTAGAAACAACATACGCATAGAATATTACGTCATAGAATATAATGTCACGCTCTGGCAATGTAAAATACGATGTGTGTTGGAAGGAAATTTAATTGAATATAAGAAAGCCGCTTGGCAGCAATGTGCTTGAGAGAAGCCATAAGCCATGAATTGCTACAAAATATTATAACTCAACATAAACATACACAAAAATCCAATCAGCGACTAACTAATAATAGGACCGAGTGAACGCCGCAATGCATTGACAACAGAGTGTTTCGAGTACTGAAGCAAGCAACATGTCAATAGTAACTAACAAAATAATTAGACATCATGGAAATATTGAGGATTTAAAAGCCGATGAACTTCTTCAATGAATCTTTGACGTGTAAGCAATTAAATTTTTACTTCATACACACGTCATACACCAAAAATTCTACTTGGGGTGTTTGGCTTTGTGGGTTAGATTTTCTTTAATGCATCACGATGGGTTCAGCAAATTCAGAAGAGATAACGACTGCACTTTATAAAGGTAGCAAGTTGTACGAGAAAGTACGGTCAAGAAAACGTCAAGAAAGTTTAAGATTATAAAAACACTTTACATAAAACACGAAGAAAAGCGCTCGGTGATAAAACGTGTAGTGGGGTACAGAGATACACCAAGGACAAGTTTTTGAATAAATCAAAAGTAAAATAAAAAATGGTTGGTACCGTCGCCAGCAAACCCAGAAAACAAAAATTGCAATGCCATCGATATTCATTGATGCGGTGGCGAGTGAAACATCGCGTCCACATCTTTCAAACTGGTTGAAGAAAACGACTTTGGTCATTCCAAAAAAAAATTACACGTCACTATCCGTGACGTCAATTACGTTAGCTCACGCTGATGGTACAAAGATCAGGAATAAAGTCTAAAATCACTGAAGAATATCCGACACAGAGAGTCCAGGCCGCTCCACGTTGGGGAAGAATTCAGCTCCTTAGAAACAAAAACAATTTTATTTAAAAGGAAATTTCTAAACAAACGAAATTTTGATGTAAAATAAATAATTTTTAAATAATAAAATATTAAATAAAATATTTTTTAAATAATCCAAAACGAATGAAAAAATAAACAGCCTAAAATGTAGATACTAAACTCATGCTCAGCAAACGTTTCAAAAACTATACTGTCTTCATCTTCAGTGCTGTAAATGTTTAGTTTTTGGAGCGTGTGCTGAACATGAATTTAGTATTTACATTTTTGGCTCTTTATTTTTTGATTAGATTAACCAGGTGTTCCAACCATTTTGCTCCAAAGAATGACTACTCCAAGCAACAATTGACTTCGGAATTTTCGTGATTGTTTTAAATGGAAACCTGCTGAGATCGAACTATTTTATTTAATTGTATATCTTCAATAGCTTAACGCCGACCCATACGCTGCAGATTTAGCTTACGCAAAGCCACTTATCCGTTCATAACGTATCTACAGGATATCATTGTGTTCACCTAAATAGCATTCCACCTCCTCCACGTGGACTTGATAGTTTCGGAATAATTCCATGTCTCCATGAGCTATAATGCTTTCATTAGGAAACTTGAAGGCGCGAATTTCCTTCTTGTCGCCTTTCTCCAACAGAACCACCTGAAAACTTCAACCATTAGACAGACGCAAAATCATCATCAGTGAATACAATCTTTAGAAGAATTCGCAGCTACTACTGTGTAGTGTGCTTGCGTGCCCTCAGCCTGCCACCCATCGCAGCAAGTGGGACTTTTTCAATTTGCAACTCCATCGCAATGGAATGTGTCGATCTGTGTTGCATCAACCAAATTTAGAAGACTCGATAGAAGAAGTGAATGTGATCAGCTCAACACTTACTTTGTAATAATGTGAAGGAACAGGAACAGCATTTGCGTCTTTCCCGATGGTAAGCCTGCAAACAAATGACTGTGATAAACATGACATTCCCCTAACAATTCCCATTCGCAATGAAAATCACGATGGTAATTTTGTGCGCAATAGCATTAACTTAATAAGGTTAGCCACCATGCCCTGGGCTATCTCAGCGATTGTCAAGTTCAACAGGCGGAGTACCTGAGTCTAAAACGGTGAAGTTGAGTTACAATTCCAGAGACGTCAAATAAAACCTTAAAATGATTCAACCAACCCCACTCTCCCCTACTCGCTGCGACTTTTTAGCGATGTTTCCAGCATGACTCTGAAACGGTGAAGTTGAGTTTCACTTCCAGAGACGTCAAGCTGGAAACATCGCTAAAAAAGTCGCAGCGAGTAGGGGAGAGGGGGGTTGGTTGAATCATTTTAAGGTTTTATTCCGCTTGTGGGCGCCACAGACTACAGATCATGGTGAAAATTGGTCAGCTGATACTTGGACATACTCTCTACTAGAAGAAAGTGGTTTCATATAGATACCACAAAGCAGTTAAAATTGATGCAAATTTCAAAAAAGGTAGCCTACTATTTTTTGAGACAACGGGGTTGGTTGAATCACGTGGTGGGGTTAGTTGAATCATTCATAAAATCATTTTAAAGAATCCCTTGTGTTGTATAACATGACACATTATTTCGAATAACTACAAACTAACTTAATGGCAAAATATTTATAGCATTTTACAAAAACAAGCAAAACAGTTTAACACATTTTGTGCAAATAAACAGCCCATCTGTACAGAGCTTATGAGCCCATTACGATACATTTCATCCAAGCTTCTCTGTCAACACTGTTATTGTATTTTTTTCCACATTGGTTGCATAGCCATGCTCTTCCATCTGCAGTAGCTGCTGAACCTCTTTTTCTTGTGATTGAATCTTGCTCTTCTTTTGAGGCTTCTTAGCAGTCCTATGCTCAATTGCTTTTTTCTCTGGCGTGTCCGTCAGTAGCCTATCGCACACTTGAGGCGTTTTCTTCCTTCATTTCTTTTACCTGTTTTGACAGGAGCCTTGGGGAACGCACGCACCATTTCAGGGCTGAATGGCATTAAATTAACTCCGGAACTTGTCAATGCGAGTCTTTTCCGACATGAACGAGAGGTTGAAGGTGCATTGACCTGTTCCTCATCGCTTGTGGCGGCCAACAGACCTTGCACCTCAGAAATTGAGCTTTCGTTCGAGGCTGGTGGCTCATCAGCAACGCCAATGCTCTGTGACATCACAGACGTTTGAACATGATCACATTGGTTATTGGATTCATTTGGCAGATTATTTGATTCATCTCTGATTAATGATTTGAAAATATAACGTGGTTGGTTGAATCACGTGATTCAACCAACCCCACCAAGATATCACAGAAAATAAGAGTAAAAGCTATTTTACACTGAGTTTGAACTTGGCCGTCATTACTGATTTCTTAACACTTAGCTAACTGGCTACAAAAATAATTTCCACCTTCTCATCTGCACACTATCTAACTAACGCTAAACGAAAAATACAAACAACACTGAAATGTTACAAACAGCTATAAAGTATGGGGGTACTCAAAATCGCCAACTAAACACCAACTTCGAAACTCGTGCGTTGCAGCATGCTGAAATGATGGCCATGCCTTGCGAAACAAGTTATCTGATTCGGTTCAATGATTTTAGTCTCAGCGCAGTCGACCGTGATTCAACCAACCCCCGATTCAACCAACCCCACTCTCACCTACTCAGCATTGAGGATATGGAGTTTGGTTGTCGAATAAATATAAGACTACACAACATACATTCTCACGGCTGGTAACTTATGACCACATTGGTTGTTGACCAACAATGGCTGAACCTGAACATTCTCTTTTGGTAAAACTAACAAGTGTTCACAAACTGCAACATACGAGGAGACTCAGCGCTCGAAACAAAGCCACAATAAAAAACATCACGGAACAACGTAGTGCCAAGGAGTTGTACTCACGTGCAACTGCCTATCCACATGGGGCCGCAGCATACCCACAAGCCAGGGTCGCACTCCTTCGCCCATTTAAGAACAACATTTTCCAACCTCAACCATGCCCCGTGGTTCAATCCATGATGTTGAGGACAAATGTTTGAATAACGACAAGTCTCCTTCCGGTGAGTTGATAGCCTGCTCCAAAAATCATAAAAACTATTGAAATGTCTGCAACTGACAACATATTTAGCTGAGCTTCACAAAGAACTGCCTCTTCCTCACTAGGCTACGAACTACACTCCAGGCTCTCACGCTTATTTTCCTCTCCATGTAAGTGTGGCTTGTCCTTGCAACAAACCGCAAACCACATCGTCACCTGAGCAATCCATCATGGTGCAACAGGACATGTGACATGCGTGATTTGGATTGGGAGAGTGCAAACTTGTTGCACTGCCAGGTCATATCCACATGATCAGGTTGGTCTGCGGACCACAGTTGTATCTCACATCGGCTATACCTATACTTGCGACTAACATAAATTAAATAAACATTCGTATTGACTCATTTAGTTACACACGAACTTGAATTCGATTTAATGGAGGCATACAGTTGGAATAGTTTTCCAACGATTCCATCCCGCCTCACGTTAATCGAATTGTTAGCAATACAAAGTCTATCATTGCAAATGTATGCACAATTGCACATGTATCAAGATATTTCCCGTTGAATAAACGCCACTTTGACGTAAACAAACGGTAAGTTTTCTTAACCAAATCTTAAACCACGGTGAATATGAAAAATGATCCAAATATGCAGTTCCAGCATCCCCACGTCATCGTAGCATCAAGCGTGGGGCTCCCTAGTCGTTCACTTGAGGAAGACAATTCTATCGCAACAATGTTTTGTAATTGAAGCAAGTAATTCAACAATTCAGCTAATTTATACTCAGTAAAAGTTTCCATAGTTGCATTGCACCTGTAATTTCCTTCTCGCGCCATGTGGCCTCTGTCGTACATGCAATTTATTTTGTGGATTTTGAACATTCGTTCATTCAGATCTTTGTAGTCATCATCAGTCAAGCAGTTGTGCACTTCATGATCACCTGCAAGTTTACAAATGTATTCGCATTGGAATCATGGCTGGTTCGCGATTTATATCCACTGCACATGCATCAACACTCAACAGTCATTTCACATTGATGTTCTTCAGCCTGAAGAAATCCTTTGCTACTTTACTTCAGGCTAATTTAGTCATGGTAAAAGCGACAAAACGTGAACGTGAAGACGTGCTTGGTATCGAGATTGGATGCTAAAAAGTATTTACCACGACTGCATATTGTCAGGCCACAGTGTAATATTATTACAAACATTTGAATTTTCCCTTCGTTAACATTTCATTTCTATCCGACGCGTTCTCTTCATCTTTCCCGATGTATTCTTGCACCCACAGCGCCATTCGACGACCAAAATGGAAACCACAAGACAATGCGTCACCGCGCTGAAACACATCATCATTATGAATTGGTACATCCTGGTGGCATGCCAGTGCAGTTCCAGAGCTGTGGAGTTGGAAGGATTTTGCCGTGTACTGAGTCGGAGTAGGCCAGTTGTAAAAGGATCGGGATCGTATATTGTTCGCCCGACTCCACAGCCCTGGTTTTAACTTCCTCATAAATACAAAACAACGATTTTCGTCGGTGATGTAACCCAGTTTTGCTCTGCTTAGAAATCACTGCAGCCTTCACTTTCTCTTCGGCAAAAGCCACAGTTGTGTATACCTGTGCAGCAACGTTTAATTTATGTAGCTGACCCACAATTTGCGTTCTTCTCTCAACTTGTGCTTAAGTTCAATCATCAACGTTTCAGGAATTTTGCCGCATTCCCGCTTGTTTGCCTTTTGTATGATTAACATTTGCTCAGCGTTTCTATGCACCTTAAGTTGTGTGACGAAAAGACTTTACTTTTCGGTTTGGCTTGGTGTAGTTGCTGTGTAGATGACCGAGTTTGTTACTCTAGTTGCATCAGACAAAAACACAAAAGCTTCCAAACTGTTTCAAGTTGTAAATTTGTAAAACAAAACAGGAAACACAACAGAAGCCCAACCAACCGCATCAACGTTGAACCGAGGCTTCCCAGACTCCTCCACAAGGAGGTATCTGTCAGAGGTTGAACGGTCAATGAGGTAAAGATTCAGTTCCTGTTTCGCTTCTTCAAGTTTGACGTATGCTTCGTCACACTGTTGCCAGAGATCTTTATTTTCGTGTTCAAGCTTGGTATTTTTCCGTTTTTCTTCCCCAAGCAATCTGTTGATTTCTTTTCAAGGATAAACACATCATGTTTGTTAGTAAAACTAAAACTGTGATCTCTGCTACAATATTTTCAATCACACATTTCATCAGCGACAAACCGTTGCGAACCGACTTTAAATCAAACGTTCAAAATCAATTTAAACCAAACTTTCAGAAATTGAAAAGTACTGACCGAGTATCACATGACTTGCTCTGCTGAGCGTTCCCCAACGATAATCGCTTTGTAATTCCATAAATGCCAATTGCAATCTCAATCACCCCCAGGCCCAGACCATGGCTAGGTCCTCGGTTTCATTATGCAAGCGCATAGAGAATAAGCTACCTTTAATTTCGATTAAATTTTACGATAATGAATCCTTCCATTGCCAAAGTTCAACGACACTAAGACAACAATTACCATCAAGTTCCTTGTCACGGTCTTCCAGATCCCTTTGGAGTTCATACAACCTTGCTTCAGTGTCATATAATCTTGCTTCAGTGTTTACTTGTTCCACTCGAACATCTAAAGTTTATATTTCATGTCAACAATCTCGCACATCCAACATTGGAATGCTGCTTCATTTGCGAAGAGCAACATTCTGTTGCTACAAAGCACGGTTCAGTTTAGTTGCAATTTTGAGCACAATTGGCATCACTTGTATTTTCCGATGATGCGCGCAGAAAACGTAAGCCAAAAGAGAGTTGCCGTACCACATGCTTTCGAAATAGACAAGCTATTTAAAAATAAAACTTTTTAAAGGTAACTTTTGTAGATACCTAATGCGTTTCTACTGCAGATAAAGACTTGCGGAGTTTTAAATGTTACAAGGACACACAACAAGCTCTATGCGGGTGAACGATTTGTTGTTGATTTCGTGGCATTAATGTTCCATGAACATCTCTTGTGCACCCAATCCTTGCTTGTAATACACTGGATAGAATTGCGCATTGCTCTCCTGCCACGTGGATTTTTCATCTAATATACTTTTCGTCCACCTCTCTCCAACGGTACACCTCATTCTGAAGACATTAAACCTTCATTCAAATCAGCAGATATCTGAAACAACTGGTCCCAATCTTTGGTCAGGACAAAGTGGATTTGTATTTTGTTAACGCAGATCTTGAGTGAAGTTCTTTACAGAGAAATCTAATTCGAAACGTTCACCAAAACTTTTGTTTTGAGCGCACCAAAGTCCTGACCTTCGAAAACATCGCAAGGACAGTCGCACTTTGAATTGCAGGCCGCTCACCGCATGGGAGATTCGGTGCTTTCGTTTTTGCTTCGACCTTGCAACGAAACAGAATTCATTTGTTTTGAAGTGAGCTGATGGCGAGTAGGAACGCATGAATGGAACTTCGCTGTAACGAAGCTCAATGCTGGCAACCCCCAGTTATGAATGAACATCGTAAGTTCAACGCATAATTGTGATATATTATTCAACCTGTGTTCCAAACTACAAGTAATTTTGATTTAGTTTTTGTGCTCAAAAATGCCACCGAACTGAACTGTAATGGGCCTAGCAACAATATTATGAAAGATTCGGCAACATAAATTCTCTTATGATTCATTCCAATATGGCCGTTCACAATAACAAACCGTCATATAAGAAACAACAACATACTGATGAGTTGCGTTGTGCGGATGTCAAGGTCTTGTGTGATCCTCCTCAATCGTTCTCGCAATTCAGTCATCTCTGTAAATTCAACGGTTCGATTTGAAAATACTGACACACATGAAACACACGTAAAGCTGACTCCCCACATGCTTTCATATCTCGGTTTGCGATAGAGTGGTAGGCTGGTAGCTACACTGGTGACTAGTTGTATGAGCCCGGTTGTATGAAGCAAAAACACAACAAAGCCGTTCTACAAAGCAAACTTCCCTGTTTCCATGCAACGAGTAGTTGTGGATCTGACGTTTGTCTGTCACAACCTTGTATACGCTCATCGATAGATTTGGATCTTAAAATAATTCCAATCCAATTATACGGATAGCGTTATTCGGCGGATATCACTCATATGACGTCATATTGACATCATTTCTTTCGTTTTCTTATTCACTGATGCATGACGCAACAAATAATTTAAACACCTTTCGTACAGTTTTGAGTTGACCAACATGATATATGGTTGAGCGTGTAAACGAACTCAATCAGGCGATCCGATAGTCGCGTACAAAGCGCGCGTACCTACTGTACGTCACACAAATGTTTCAGTGGCTGCTGTGATGGAAGCATGTCTGCCACCATGGAAGGGTTTTCTTTACGACAATAATACCGCGACATCGTGGAGTGTGTGATGGCATCGTGACGTGTGTGACAGCATCGTGACGTGTGTGACGACATCCTGACGTATGTTGGAGAAAGCATCACACTTTCCACCAAATCATCCGAACAGTGAGATAACTTACCTTCCGGTTCTGAGGCAACGTCTTCAGACGATCTTGCGGTTGTTGATGGATTCTTCCGCGGCAGCTTCGGCCCATTCAACTAAAATGTTAAAATTTCAAACAAATAAACATTTTAACCAAATTGCTTTTATTGGTTATTTGCAACTGAACAACCTTAAAAACGTCGGAGAGAAAGAACATACCTGATCAGCAGTGACGTCATCATCTGAAATGTAAGAAAGCGTCTAAGATGGTTTTAAAATCACATAAACTGCTAAACTGTTCCCTTGAACCCAATGGATGATGATGATAAACTGCTACAAAATTTGGCAAATATTACTCTAGGAAACCGACACAACTATTATCAACCAGGTGACAAATAATCAGCGCACCTTCAGTAAACATATTTTGTGGGGTGGAAGCGCCTGAACTGTTGCGAATAGACGCATCGCTTTCTGGCGTCGACATGACCTTTGGTACTGCTTCAATTTTCTCATCCTCAAGAGCGGGAGACCCTGACAACATCACAATGTTTATTGTTCGTTTTTGGGCTCAACCCTGTGTGCCCAAGAGAGGAGCAATGATCCATACAAGGTGTTAGATTACGACCTCTATGTAGGTTGGCGGGACTTCATAGTTGAGCTACAAATTTACTTTACTACTATTTTTAGCTCAACGCCCACGATTAAACAATTACATGAATTCTGATCAGCGGTAAACTTCTTTTCTTTTGCGCCATCAACTTTGAAATGTTTGTATGAACACAGCATGCACAAAGAGAAGGGGCAGAAGTTCATAGAAGTACGGGATGACCAGCTAAGCTACGGTATCTGACAAACGAAGGATGTGTTAAATGTAAGTGCTGCCAGATATTTTTTAGATTTAAGAAAAGGTATTTTTTTAATTCATTAACTGGTCGGTCTAAGCTTGTCCGCTTGAAACTAGTCTGAAGTTGCACAAAATTGATTTGAAGCGATTTGTAATCATGTTATCTGGCAATGAGAATGTGAATTTGCTTACAAATCTTAAACTGAATAAAACTTACAGGTTTAGAAAATATACTACGTTGCATTTAAAGACAAAAATTTAACAAAAAACACTTCAAGAATATAAAGCTTCATGTTTAAGTGGTAAACCCTGTAGTCTTTTCAGATTATAAGTTCTATGCGGAGGAGAAGCTAAGCATATGAAATTGCTTTAGATTAATTTTGACAGGCAAGTTTTGCGTTACCGCCAGTGTAAAATAATAATTCCTCTACAAAGTTTGAAAAACATCTGGCAACACTTTTGCACCTTAACGCATCCTTCGCTCGTCTGGTGGTTGAATAGCATTTGCATTTACGAATCCCTGACACGAGGACTAAGCTGGCATCAATTATACATAATTAGGTTGTACAATTTTTGGTTGGTTTAGCACCAGGTGCCGAGGTCATACTATTGATATCAAGTCTTGCCAGTGGTCAACCAAACATAGCTACCAACTTCTTTGAATAGCTTTCATCTCAAGATAAATTTGCGCAAGTACGGAGTGTAAGCTGAACACGATATTTTTACTCTTCATACCCACAACATGCAACAGTGGAAAACGTAAACAAGTGAAATATCATGAAACCACCTCACTCACCGAACTTGTCTGCTGCTTCAGAGGCGCCGGAAGGGTCGAGGAATCTTTTATCATCCATGAGTCTACTTGGGCGACTAAGGTTACAGTCAGTTTGTTAACAATAACACCTAGAAGAATATCCCCCTAAGAATATGTAGAATATTTAAGATCTGAAAAGACAACGCAAAATTATGTTTTACACTGAAAGCAACTTCAGTAATTCCACAAGTATTAACAGAAGACAAAAATATATTTTGAACTGTTGGAAAACCAGAGGTTTACTATCTCGAGCACGTGTTGTTTCATAATACAGGAAACTTCAACTTATCAATGCAAAAGCAATTCCATCTTATTTACGGAAGGTGCGGGTTTCTCTTTGGTTACACAGAATCAAAAATTGATCGAACCAAGATGGAGTGGTCAGTCTATCTTCAGACACGGAACAAAACAACCGTTAAAAAAGATTTCAAATTCGTCCTTTATGATAATCGCAAAGTCACAAGCACCAGAGTATAGTTGCCCACGCAAGCATTTCATTTCATCGGCGATTTGAATCAAAACATTATCGAAATGTAACAGAAAGTCTTTGAACTTTTTTTCAGTTTATGATTAAACATAATGAATGTCACCTACATGCTAAATAACGTTTTTGACACGTACGTGTCGAAAACGTTTGAGTTGATTTTTTAATCATGTTATATTTCTTTGTAATAAAACCCTGTTAAACCCGCTAAAGTTACTTTGTTTTGTTTGTGAATTATATATTTTTGAACCATAGACAAACTCTTCAAACAAGTCATTGCCACAACGGTAAGAGCACCAAAGCATTGACAGTGAGAAAGTGCATGGAAAGAAACACGGCACTGATTAGTGATTAGGAAGGCATGAAATAGTACAAACGTATAGAAAAATACAAATGTGAATGTTTAGGTTTAAAATGCATAAAACCGATTTAAAATAAATAAAATATAAATGGGATGTCGTGCACAATTAATTACGACAAACACACACGGAATTAATAAATAAAAGCAGCACAGAGCAGGAAGTATCGCTGCAGAGATCAACAACGGAACAAGTTTGATGTGGGGCAATAGCTTCGATGTTGAGGCAGCAAAACGAGCTTCAGGCAGCAAAATAAAAAAGCAAAGTTAAAAATTTAATTTAATTTTAAAACCCCTAATTTCAATTAATGACATCAGCGACGATGTATTAGGCCAGTTGCATCGATGACGTATAAGTTGGGGCTTTGTCCATCAGCCATCCTGGAATGCGGTCAAGTTGTATATGTCTTCTGTCAATGTCAGGGAAGATCGAGATTCCTTGCGAATATAAAGACAACAATATGTGCATTGTGTACTCATAATACAATGACGAAATACAAGTTAATCTCTGAGGTCAACCGGTTTAATGCCATAAATTACAAGACAGCAGCGATGCGCCATAACAACCAGTTGTTCATGATATCACGTTCTCTGACAAATGCACCTGAAAGTTTGGGAAGTTCTCGTCTAGTTCTAGCAGGTTTGAATGGCACAATTTCAAATGAATCGTTATGACAGTACGACTTGTCCGCCATGTTACAAGGCAGTTCTATGATGAGCTTAAACGAGATACAATATTTACGACGAGTCCTTTCAAATGTTTGGTGCGTCAATAAAACTGCACAGGAGCAGACATCCTCATCACAAGTAAGTGGGTTTAAGAATTATATCAACCGCGATTATGGTTAAAACAGATGCGGCTCAACAGGAAGTCTGTAACAAAATCGACAGAAACTAAAACACTAAATGTTCCTTATCTGCTAGAGCTCACCAACACGCGCGTTTTCCAAGTAGTACTTCATATGCTTCTCTATCACCTCTACCTTTACTATGTACGAATTGAATTTTTCGTAATCAATCTCTTTTTTGTTATCATCCTTTTTGACACTAACTTCCTCGTTAGGAAATATGAAAGCAAGGATTTCCTGCTTCCCATCTCTCTCCAGCAATATCACCTGTAAACTTCATACTGTCAGACAAATCCATGTATGTTACTTTTTGCAGATGTTCAATCATACGAGCAAGCTATTCACCAAGTGGTGAGCGCATGACGAATGAAATAGCTTGAATTTTGAAACAAAATCAAACGTTTTCACAAAATTTCTTTTCGAAAAGTTGTCGAAGAACCGTCAACCGTATAACGTGGAGTGCTATTGTTGCAGCTTTGTCATTCAATTCTACAGTAATTAGCGATTAAATCGTTAATTCTAATACCAATCACCATCGGACAACACAATCAGGTCCCCGCATACCTTGAAGAAATGGGTAGGAACATGAACAGCTTTGTCACCTTTTCCAATGCGAGGCATATTCCTGCAAACAAATAACTAAATTGGATCTGTCATTTAAAAAAAAGGATGGCTAAAAGTCGATAACCTTTTTCGCCTGTTTCTTCGAGTGACGCCACAAAAGAAGCATAAAAACAAAGAACTCGAATGTTCAACACTTAACCCACACGACCGAGTTGGATCTCTCTGTGCTCTATCTAGTATCTATAGTAATTCACAGCGCAGATATTATTGCTACTGGCAATATAACTTTCCTGAAATAAACTTTCCAAGTCACTATTTTGACACATGAAACGAGCACGTGGCGCTTTATTCGATGAGCCTGCAATTGAAGACAAACTACATCTACTAGCCACTTGCGGTTTTATGAGCGGTTTCATGAGTGGCTTCATGAGTGGTTTCATGAGCAGTTTCATGAGTGGATTGATGAGTGGTTTCATGAGTGAATTCATGAGTGGTTTCATGAGTGGTTTCATGAGCGGTTTCATGAGCGGTTTCATGAGCGGATTCATGAGCGGATTCATGAGTGGATATGAGTGGTTTCATGCGATAAGCGTTTCATCTCAGTTCAAAAACGTTCGTTAAGAATCAAAAGTTCAATTGAAAACGTTTTAATTATTATTGTTATTGACGATTGTAGCTTTTTTGGATTCAAATTGTTGAGCATCAAAACTGGCCAGCACTGAAACTGACCAGTATTTAATGCATTAAAAACGTTTGATCTGCAAAGAAGGTCCATGTCTCTTCTTCTTTTTAAACTTTGAACAAACTTAAATCGGTTTTCGTAACTTTCTAAACTTTTAAAGTATGGCCAGTGGCCACTCTATGAAACATGTTATTTCAAGGTTGCGGAGTTCAAGTTCAAGGGTGCTGAGCCAAAGCCGGTTATTCTATTATAACAGTGGTTTTCAACCTTTTTGGTGGAACGGAACCCAATGAAACATTTCAAAAGCTCGAGGAACCCCTGTTCATTAATTTAATTGCCTTATGCAAACAACATCGTTTGATTAATAAAATTAAATTAAAATACTCATGTTCAGATTTATTTATGTACAATACATGTAAAAATACAAACTGTAAAAAGATACATTTATTTTCATAAAAAATTCAAAGAGAAATGATGATGATGATCTCTAACACGTTCACGGCGATTTGACCCACCGGTGTGCAAACGATTAAACTGTCTGAAAAAAACTCCTTGAAGCGAAGAAAACATGTCGACGAAATTTGGTGGGAAAGCAGAAAGTTAAAGGTAATTGCACCACAAGAAAACAACGGAAATTCGGGATCGCAGCGAACGTGTTAAAGTGTAGCAAATTTATTAATAGTGGCAAACCTAATCAATATTTGATTATATTTAAACAATATGCAATTATGCATATAATATAAAATAGACTCTCGGATTTGAATGTAAACTTGCGGAACCCCTAGATTTACTGGCGGGAACCTTAGGGTTCCGCAGAACCCCGGTTGAAAACCACTGATACGATAACAAACACCATGGTCCATAATACGTGGTGGCATATTGGGTTTCTTACTTGCAATCGCCAATCCACAGAGGTCCACAGCATATCCACAAATCACATTGTTTGGCCAATTTCCGAACAAGTTCTTCCAGGTCCTTCCAAGCTCCACCGTTCAGTTTTCCATCTTGAGGACAGACGTGTGAAAGAAGACTGGCCTCCTTTTTTTCGGCAGTAGTGCTGTTCCATTGAAATTAATAAAATTGTTTCAACAACTTTTAATTCAAAAATAATGCCGGGCTGAGCTTGTGACTACAGTTCCAGCATACAATACGCGAGGTGTCGCTAGTCAGAAATGTAAAAGTAAAGTCCTGCGTGTTTTTCAAAAATATGAATTCTTCACACCACATCCTGTTGCAACAATTATCCGATTGAATACCAGTTATACATCAGTGGTGCGAAATTGATGTGTCATAGAAAGACAATGGTAAAAAGTTAGTTAAATTAAAGCTGATGGAATTTCCTGCATCCTGACTTTAGAGATGCCCACAAATAAAAACGAGTTGGTTTACAAACTCCACAAACCGATGATCATCAAGATATCAGAAAGTTTTCAAAATACCCCACATAGGCCGATCACGATATATTTACCTGCAGTCGGCGAGCGCCAACATATGTCCGATTTCAATTAGGTAATTTAGTTTCCGTAGATTTGTGTAATCTTTTTTGGTCAAATAGTTGCTTACTCCCAAATCACCTGCAAATGAACAAGCACATAAATGCTCCACTATCTCAATTTGAATGATCGATGTTGTTCAGATGGATGTTGCCGTTACAATTTTGATCACAAATTAAAGTGAAATTAAATACTAAAAAGAAATTAAAAAAGACAAAAATTTTAAAACAAATCTAGCAACCCTTTAAAATCTGGCAACACTGAAACCGAAGCCAGCCAGTTATAAACCGAGGAGTCGGAGTCTTATATTTTTCGCCCGACTCCTCAGCCCAGTTTCATACTGCAAATGCAGATATCTTAAATGTTGCACTTTTGTGGTTTTCAAACAAAATGATGGGTGGCTAGCTAAAAAACTTGACGTCATACAGAAAAACTGATGTCATTTTTGGATGGAGCACTCAAAATTAGCCAAAAACAACTGTGAGATCAAAGTAAGCAAAATTTGTGTTCCCAGTGTTACTGCATGGTCGTGAAAGTTAAAGCATATAAGGTATAACAAACCTGGGAAGTTACGATGCTTTATCTTATTCCATGTCGCGCCTTTAGGAATGTAATACTGAACCCACAAGGGCATCCGAAATTTCGAATGATAACCAGAACACAGCCTGACTCCATACTACAAACAAGATTAACTGTATCATTGCAAACATAATGTTCTTTGATTCTGCATCAAACCGTTCGTAGTGGTGTTTTTCAAACGAACACTAACAAAATTACGGTAAAATTATATCAAAACAAAAATATAAGATATTAAAATAAACTTAATCAAAAACTGTTAAAACTACAAATGTCTCAGAATCTCATTTCCTTTGTTCACAACTTTACGTTTCCTGGGGGGTCTACGTGGCTGGGGGGGTCTATGTGATTGGTGATCTATGTTCATGGTATACAGAGCACCATGCTTTGTCTGCGTTAAACAAACAAAAAAATTAACAACCATCCCATCAAACTATCCCTGGTGAAGTTGGCGACCTGATTCATTAAGACACCGATCACTATTGTGAGCCGGCTGCATAGCCGGGTGGTGAGAATTATTGTGAGAACAAATCCAATGAAAATTCAACTCACCGTTTCAATGTAAAAACGCGGCTTTTTAGGTTTTATATGAATGTACGTGTTCGATTTCGAGTCGGGATCAAGTACATCTTTCATTTTCCGCTTCAGTGTTTCACGCGAATTTTTACCTCCTTTGGATCCACTGCAGGTTCGTACTGAGTAGTAAATTTTCATGATCATTGAACTTTTCCACGAACAATAAAGCAAATAAACAGATGGAAAATTTTCTGTCATTAGTGAAACAATTGTTTAAATCAGCATCAGGAGACATAGCAAGCTTCTTGCTGGGCCATTGATTGGGAATTGGGATACACGGCCTAATGCGGCGGTCTAAATGGCACAAAACACAAATGCCGCAATACACGAATACCGTTATTTTTTTTAGAATACAGTTGTTATTTTTGTGTACTTCTATAGTTTTGTTGAACCATAGACAAACAAAACAAAGTAACCTGTCTTATTATATACGCTAAACAATACACATGAGTTGCTTTTGCTTTGTTTGTCTGTGGTTCAACAAAGCAAACTTTCTACCAAAGCTTTGTCATTCTATAGTTTTCTGTTCACGACAATGGATAGAGAAGGTTTAAGTTCTAGTATGAAAAACATGAATTGTGGTTTGCTTTCGAAGTCGGAGTGGAGTTTGGAGGCAATGTCTTCAAATCTTTGGAGCAAGAGAGGAGTTTGGAGTCAACATCTTTAAATATTTGGAGCAAGAGAGGAGTTTGGAGTTAAACTTCGAAGTGGAGCAAAGTCCAGAAAACCTGACTCCGTACACATTTGATAGCCATACACAATTACACAATTTACACATGCTATCGTGTAATATTTTATAACTCACTGGATTCTAAAAGAATGTTTCTTTTTTCCTTCGACAAAGCGATGCTGTTCTCAATAGATTCAATATCACCACTAGAATCTGAAACACCAACCATGTAACAAAATATGCCTTTCAAATTTCATTAACCATCCAAAACACTTTTAATCTTTTATGTAAACAAACCTTGCTGGGTCGTTGGTTGATCGGATCGTCGTTCGGCGGTAACACCTGAAACAAAACAAATACAAAAGTTAACATAAACAAAACCCAGTCTTTAATATAAAACAAACTAAAACTTACCCCTCATCTCCCTGGATATATCACCACTAGATGGTTTAGGATTTATTGCTCCATTTGTTGATTTCCGCTGGTGATGCATGGAACATAAATATTTAAAAATAAATAATTAAAATATTCAAAATAAACAAAAATACATTAAAAAGTTGTGAAGAAGACTCTGCAACAAAAACGAAGTAAAGAAAGCAAAAATTTCAACTGGAAATAAAGTGAGGCATGTGACGCATGTAAGTAAGTAAGATGGTGTGATAGAAATAATACATTTCTTAAAAGTGGCGTTTAGGACTAAAAACAACTTTCAAAGTGATTTTGATCATCTGCTATCTGCGCCCAGGTGACTAAATGCCTCGAAAGATCATGTGACCGATTTTTTCTTTTATTATCTCAAACAACTGTTTCTGTATGATACGCGCAGGCTACGCATTCCAAAAGACTGAAAAACTTCATCAAAGAACTTATCACACCCAGAAGTAGAGCAGTGGTATAAAAAAGTTGTGTCAATAGTTTTAGTCTTTGAACCGACCCACCCAAGATTGTTCAATGTTTGTGCATATAATTCTCGTCGTTCAACAAGTTTAATGCTGCAAGAGATTATTTGATATAGAGAGGATGCATTGCACAGCTAATGGATGGATAAACAAAAAAAGTCTGCAAAAAATCTATCCCTGGTGTATCCCTGCCTTACCTCTTCAGCAATAAGCCGAGGAATTCCAGGCTCCGTTATTAGATCATTATCTGATTGCCACACGTCTGTATGCAAACGAACATTCTTCATTCCATCGGAGGATTGCCCTGAAAAGTGAAACCAAGTTGGGAATAGCACAGCTTCGGAAAAAACTAAATTTTGCAATAACACATACAGATAACACAAGACAACAATTTTTTTGTTTTTCCATCGTTTTCAGTGTTTCTACATGTTGTTGGGATTGCTGATACCGAATTTGGTGCTAGGTATAGTCTAGACTAGAGTGAATGGTTTGGAAGATATTTGCAAAACAAGTTTTTACGGCTATTCGAAAATTAGTCAAAATATTGTGCATTGATTGAGATTATGAATTTCTTTTTAAAGCGTGGTTCGATTCTGTGAAAATATTTCTAGATTTGACACAAGAACCACAATTGGGACGTGTGTGGAGACTTTAAACTGATTGCTTTCTTGTTGGATTTGCAAGGAGGCAAACTGTCACAATTTTCTCTTTTCACAGGTACCCCCCCACCCCCGATCTAATCTGGTGGACCTCCCCCTTAGGTGCACCGTCACCCCAAAATCATGCCGTGGTGTGTAGCAGGCCGTGGTGTGTAGCAGGCCGGTTCTTTGAAGTCTATTAACCTGACAATGTTCATTGTACTCTTCTCGCCGTGTCATTTATTTGTACCCGTGCGGTGTTGATCCTGATCATCACCGAAGTTTTTGGCGTTTTTACATGCGTCTCCTTACTTAAATGGGTTAGATCAGAACTTTTGGTTTACGTCCCCCCCCTCCCACTTAAATACTCTGAAGAATATCAATACATAATGAATATCCCGGGTATTCCTATGATAAAAGCTTTACTAGTTTTAATGCAGAATCTTTACCAAATAAATATTAAATTACGTTTGTTTCATGCTTGGTAACAACCAACATCGTTTTGCATAAATTTCTTAAAATTGTTACCGCTCGTTATCAGCAACGCCACATTTGACTTGTGACTATGTTTTGGTAAATACTTTGCGGTAATTTGTCATTATTGACTAATTCGGACAGCAACATGATCCCTCGTCCAACCCCTTACACCTCAATGAAATATATCTTCTTATAAGCGATGGGCTAAGATTATAACTGGGCACAATATGGCCGCATACAAACCATCCATTCATTCATAGCTTGTCGGAGCCAGTGTCTGAGCCAGATAAGAGCATTGTCAGTAATGTGGTTTAGATCATTGTCGCCACAGGAAGGGCTGAGGGAGCAGTTGGTGAGGATGTGCTTCACCGTGCCCTAACACATTATGTGGAATTTTATAACTTACTTGACCCTTTACGAATCTTGATTGCTCTGTCCAACCAACCAAGAAGGGCCTTTGTGTCTTCATCACTACAATCTGAAATACGAAAACATTGAACGAAACATGTTTTCCAAACTTGATACAATTGTTTTGATACCTGTAATCCAAAACACGTTTTATAACCACCACCTGACAGCGTCATCACTACACAAGCAACCAGCGCACCATTTGTACCTCTATACGGCCACGCTAACACTGTCTGCTTTGTGGTGATGGATACAACGCTGTGCAAAACCCACATTATTTATTGTCATGTGATAATTATTTCGCAGATTTGTGTTGGTAGCTCAATGATGCCGATGCCTGATCGCAACATTCATCAATGCAAACGCAACCAGTGTACCATTCATAGTTGTTGTTGTTGTTGTTGGCTTAACAGGATCATCGGAACTCGTCATGAAAACTCGTTCTTGAACACCGTCATTCACATCCGTGGACAGCCCTGCAAGAAACATCCTCAGGTCGTTATCCATATCCATGTTGATCGTGTGGGTTGTTTAAGAGACAGTTTCATTCTTTTACAATAAACACTGCCAACCAACCAGGTACTGGCACAATGAGTCACGACATGTTATAATTCACGTGCTCGATTAAAATCATCGCTTGCTGGCATAACCGAGCTACTTTTTCAACGCAACTCTGGCCGCATTGGGATGGAACACAACGCAGGTTGATTGTACAAACCTCGACTAACATACCAAACGTTATCAAAGTGTCATCTTAATACTTTTCAAAGCCGATTTAAAGCAATTAAGCAAACAAATATTTCCCAACATTACCTGGAACCACCTTAAAACTATCAGATACGTCACCATCCAAATCATCTTGTTCTCGAGGAATCCCGTCACTCTCAGGAATCTCTGCAAGAAACATCATTCAAATCTTCACCCTAACACACTGTATCTAATTATTCAGTTAGTAAAATGTGGGAGGCTACATGTAATTGCAATGTTGTTCAGATGTGTTGTCGTTACTTCGCCTGGCTGTCCAACATTACGCCAATTCTATGGTCGTCCTATTGTCCTGCCCCTACACCTCAATGCTTCGTCAAAATACATCTCCCTTGCGTGGAAAGTAAGCGTTTTACTGGTCACATAATGAATCATTCAAATATTTTCTTCTAGTTAGCCTCAATCCAATCGCACACCAGCTAATATACAGCAGTTAATAACTCACCTGCTCCTTCAACAAAATTCTTTGCTTCCTCCAGCCGAGTAAGAATGTCGCCTGCAGGCAATGCAACGCTGCAACCAGAAATACAACAAAATTGAACGAAACACTCTTTCCAAATTTCATCTGATGTCGTTCAAAATCCAAAACAGGTTTTACAACCACCACCTGACAACGTCGTCGCTACACAAGCAACCAGCGTACCATTTGTAGAGGTGAATGCTTTACATGAGCCAACAAGACTTCTTTGACTTGGCGCGCCACCATCACAATTTGTGGGAGCTTGTTCTTTAACACCGTCATCCTCAGAAGTGGGAGACCCTGCAATAAACATCCTCAAGTCATTATCTATGCTGATCTGTTGTTTAGGATGCACTTTCTTTCCGACCAACCGGTCGCTGACACGATGAATGACGACATCGTGACGTATATTGGTTGCTCGTGAGCCATTGTGCTATCATAAGTTCAATAAACTACATTTACTCTTCCAGTCCACAACTCTGAAACATTTTAAACCAATCTTTTGACATCGATGAAGTGAAACGTCATTACTCGTCAGAACAACTCACTCACCAGGGTTGCCAGTTGGATCGGGTTGGTTGTTCAATTGTTCATCTTTAAGTTGTTTGACTTATCAGGACCATCAGAACTCGTCATAACTCGTTCTTGAACACCGCCATCCACAACCGTGGGAGACCCTGCAAGAAACATCCTCCAGTCATTATTCATGTTGATCTGTTGTTTAGGAGACACTTTCCTTGCAACCAACCGGTCGCTGACACGATGAATGACGACATCGTGACGTATATTGGTTGCTCGTGAGCCATTGTGCGATCATAAGTTCAGCAAACTACATTTACTCTGCCAATCCACAACCTGCAACATTTTAAACCAATCTCTTGACATCAATGAAGTGAAACGTCATTACTCGTCAGAACACTCACCAGGGTTGCCATTTGGATCGATTTGATTGGTCATCTTTAAGCGGTAGCAAAATAACAAAAATTTCCAGGCAGCAGCAATCAGTTATTGACTAACCTTTAATATCTACCTACCTACAAACCTACACCTGAACGAAAAATACACATAATAATGACACATGCTGAAAACATTATTAGCAGTTCTACAAGATATAAATGTAAAGACGTAAATGAAAGCATTTTCTTTGTCGTAACAAAACTCTTGAAATTGCCGAAGAAGTTGAAATATCGTCTCCGTCGAGCAGATTGCCCTTTTGTGGGAATCGAATTCACAACAAAACAAATGACTTTCTGGACTTCAGATGAAAACAATTCTCTTAAAATCCACTGGATCTACAACGTCACATCTGCGCTGTCACTATGACGTAACAAAGCCGACGTAAGAAAGCCGAACCAGCAACACAAATGTTAAGAGAACCTGCCTACAACTCTTGTTAGTTTAGAAAGTTCCATCAGCAAATTATTTATGGCAATGGCGGTCACCACGGTACAAATCCAATGATTGAAATAGGAACAAAATGTAAGTTTCAGTCTTTGGTGTGACCGGACCTGGAATCGAACCAGGACCCACAAGAAGCAGAGACAGGAAGACAAAGCGGGATCTTATCGAAATGGTGACCGAATAATGAACATGGCCACCCAGCGCGTTGATGACACGTCATAATCTTACGATAGCGACTACACAAGTACAAGGCGATTGGGGTGAATCTCAATGATAGCGAACTGCAAAACGATGTTGAATAATACAAAGCGAATAAAACTGTAATATTGTGTAATATGATGTAAATTTTGTAACACTGTATGTTGTTAATGATATTATTGATTCTCACATAATGTCAATGAAGCATTCAAATAAATGGAAACTTTGTTCCAGGATAACATTAGAGTGCACATTAAAAGCGAATGGAAAGACTGCAAAGAAATGCAAAGACTCAATCAAACGTACCACATCAGCGAGCGACCGGTAGGTGTCGAACTGGAGTCCTTTCGAACGTGGATTGGTCTCGGTAAGTGTAAACAAAAGTATTGAAAAGCCACGTCATTCTCTACTGATGACGTACGAGGTGAACCACCCGTGACGTCATTCTCCACCGACGATGTACGAAGTGTATCTCAGCAGATGTCGTCTAACTCAGTGAGGTTCCTCCTGTCAACTTTGTTGAAAATCTTGAACCCTTGAAAACATGAAATCTGGTAACTAGTGAACTTTTCATGTCGGGACTTCCACAATGACGTAAATGTAGATTTTCAATTTTCATAAAAGTTGTCAACGACCACGCAGAACAAGGAATAGCTCTAATTCAGAAGTTCAGTGGCCTACTAACATGTGGTGAGGAACAACTTCAATATAATTATGTTACAGGTTGTGCACGAACATAGAAAAGACACTCACTGGGAAAGTCTCAATGGTTCATGGCTATCAGTTGTTTGGAACTTGACTTTGTATGTGCAATGTGCATTGTGCTGTGTAGTGTGTATCACATACATCAATTGCAACAATTCCAGATTTTTATGAAATTTCAATGTCTTTGAGCTACCACTAAATGTTTAAAAAATGTATAAAACTTCACATTAAGTGTTTTTGTATTCATTTTGTAAAAATTTAAAAATCGTAATATTTCAAAAGTACATATTTATCATTGTTTGACTTTACCAAGTTATAGTACTCTCCAACCTGATGAAAATGAACCCAAACAGATGTATGTTTTCTTCAAGGGTTTACGAAATACAGGTATTTAAAGTTTGACCCATTTCGTCAAAACCTCCCAAATTTCGAAAGCCTTGAGCTACCCCTAAACGTTAAAATTTTTTAAAAATATTTTACACAAGGTTTTTTTGTAGTAAATGGAAACTTTTGAAAGGGTGAGACTATAAATTTAAAAATTTCACTTTTTTTTAAACACCCTTCTGCACATCTATTCTGCAGTTTTTTGTGCTAGGTTGCTAGTGCCTAGTTGCCAGGTTACTTTACTGGATCACTTTGCGTTACTAAATTCTTTTTATCGCTAATTTTGCAAGAACAGACGTCGCAGGCATAGGCTTCATCTTTTATTACGGTAATAAAAGAATAATGATTAATATTTTCTGCGTAGTGTTGATGAGCCCTAGATAAGGATTGTAGTTATGATATACCTTCTCATAGCACTGTTCATTCAATTTTGATTTTAGTTGTTGGTTGTTGCACACATCCATCAATTATTTGAAACAGCAGAAGTGCAATATTTTAAAAACTTTCCACTATGCAGCCTTCGAAATTAGCATATTCTTACTGCAGCAAAATCACGGTTGTGAAATGGCGTCGGCAATTGCAGAAATAAAATTTTGAACACGTTTATTTACAGTGATTCAAACTGTATATCCAAGTTTAATTTTACACAGACAATTTTGACTGAAAAAATGAGACTCCAATTCCCAATGAATGGTCTTTGGCTGAAGGCCCCCTCCCCCCCCGGCCCCCATTCGTTAGAAACTCCATGGAAACATCGTCACCACCAACCTGCCATCTTCTCTATTTCCTCCACATGGATTCCACACTTTGCAACGTAATCATCAGCATCCACCCGTTCGTTCGGAAACTTGAAAGCACGAATTTCTTGTTCTCCACTTCTTTCCAACAGAACCACCTGTGAATTTCAACCGTCAGACAGACGCATCACCACCACTGAATACAAGCAACTCGATACTTACCTTGAAATAATGTGAAGGAACAGGTACAGCGTCGATTCCCTCCCCGATGGTACCCCTGCAAATGGTCATTGCATGAATACAATGTTCGACATATTCTTGAGAACTAGGTGGTAAAACGGGAAAGGATCTATAAGCCACAAGTGGCACTGAAAGCTTCTATGTCGCATACGAGCAGTAGCAGTGTGTTTTTCGACATCCCTTCTCGGCCAGTTGCCAACAACAACATTACAATCTCTGTACCAAGAATCCAAGATCTATTGAAAATTTGGGAAAAGTGGTGGGACTTTCGAGTGACCAAAGTATAGGGATGAGAAATATACGACAAAGGGAAAGTGCCACGCACCATCTTTTATCCGAGCAACCATGCATGGCATGTGAGTTTTACTTACTCTGTCAAGCCATATCTGTCAGAGTCTTACAATAAAAAGCACAGCAATATATAAAAGTTAAAAATAAAAAGTTTTCTTCCAGCAAATGTCTGCAAGTGAACAATCCATCAACTTGAAGTCATTATGTGAAGCGTTCCCGGACAACAAATCAGTCGTTTTTCACAGGTGTCCGCAGACGTTGAATCCATAAATGAAACGACTGATTTGTTCTGGGTTGTGGCTGAGGAAACATCACGCAGCGAACGATTCTCTTACCAGTCATCAATCCACATGGGGCCACTACATATCCACAGACCAGGGTCGCACTGACAGGCCCATTCTCGGACACGATCTTCCAAATCCAACCAAGCCCCCCGGTTCAACCCCGGGTGCTGAGGAACAAAGTTTGTCGAATAATAAGTTGACTTGCGATCTTCTTCTGAACTAAACAAGCGAAATCAAAGTATAAGTAACACACCTCGTGTAAGTGCTCCTGTGTTGTTCACATGTCCCGTGGTAGAACCACATGTCTGACAGAACTGAAAACACTACAATAAGAAACTGATGCAACAATGAGCAACAAAGTGAAGTAAATTCTGTCTCCAGTCGACGAGCATAGGAAGCAAACCACATCCCTCACTCCTTCAAACGAACACCCCGTCGACTGAAATCAAAACACTCAAAAACAGTCGCTCAACTTCTGCTCAACGATGCTGACAGACAAAACATCTCTGAGGAAATTGAAAAAATCATAAATGTCAAATACTGGCAGACTCTGTTCTTGCTTTCCTGAGGCAGACACATTCACAATGCTCCGAACCTGTAGTTGCCTCGTCGTGCGAGGTGTCCCGCTTCGTAGTTGACACTTTCTTGTTCGTCACTCCTTCTTGTAGCACTTCCTTGGTAATCCCTCCTTGTCAAGCTGTTTTTGTAACAATCGTCACCTGCACAAAGTGAGTCACAATCACAGAGCCAACACGTGACTGAGGGCTGCCAAGTGAACCTCCTACACATTTCTGAAACAATATCTGAACAAAAACTTCATTATGATCAGATAGATGAAACATCTCTTCTTTTGCTTTATCATCCAACAAGTAACTTCTCGATTTTAACTCAATGGAAATCAATAGTACACAACACACAGCACTCACTTTTTAAATCATAAGACTTGTTCCTTTCGCTGCTCGTCTCCGATTTCGCGATCGCTTTTTTCGCTTCATCGTAGCCAAGAAATTCTTGTACCCACAGTGACATGCGACGGCGCTCAAGATAACCGCAATTGTAGACACGACGACACTACGAATGAAACAATCAACAAAGAATCAATCCTTCGCTGTTTCAGTTGACACTCAGGTATAAACCAAACACTGAGATGTCATTGTAATACAAACACAACAAACTTGGCTTGTTGTGATCACGTTGGAACGAGATTGCTATGGTCAATCCTTTCCTTTTCAACATGTCTAAAGTCATGCACAACAAAGTCACTAACCGTGACATGGTAAGGTTCTGGAATTCCGTATCTCTCGATGTGTTTATGTCTCCCTGTGGTGGAGCGATTGTAATAGAAACGGCCAATAGATTCGTCCCATATTGCCATCAAATACTTCCCAATCATCACAACAACGACCCAAAGCTGGACAATGACCCAAAGTTCAGATACATTTTTAAGATTCTTGTTTTTTTCGGTTTCAAGTTCTCGCTTCAATTTCTCAATCTTCTTATCTCTGTCTATGTCATAAAACACAAAGTTGTGTCGCTGGCGCCAAGACAGTTGTAGATACAAGATTTTTGATACTATAAGCAGTCAATGCCATTTATTCACATAAACGCGATGAAAAACATCACCAGCGAGTTCCATGTAGCGGACTCTCAAAGCTTCCTCTAATTCCTTCACTTTGTTTGAGTCTTCAACGGACGGTTCAGTGGCAAGGCCTGAAATTGAACAAAATGCTTCACACATTCGAACCAAGTCCCACAAGCAAGTCCACCAACACCCAGAGAGCAAATCAGACAATTTATGCATTGATTCAGCGTCTGCATACGTTAAATAATTGCAAACACCGACTGCTTTGAAATTTGGGAGAGACGCTCACCTCTCACCTCCGTCACAATGTCATCGCGTGATGCTCCAGCGGGCGACAGCATGCCTCGGTGTGTTGCTGGCGTCTAAGTGAAATGCGTCATAGTTAAACGTTAATACAACGTAAGAATAACGTCAACGTCACCACATTACCACGGAGTTAGATGAAACACTTTCCATATTGTCAAACTCATAGGTATTTCCTACGGCTACAATACAAACGTTGGTTAACAAAAACTACTCTGTCATTCAGAATGCAATGTCTTGCTCTGCATGTTCACGCCAGTGCAGCCCCTATCACTGGTTTGACCCAGTCGTGAGCCATTATGGCATAATATTAGATATCCCAAGCCTTAAAGCAGCCGGCGGCCATAGCGGCCATGGCCGCTAAGTAGTGCTTGAATGACCGCCGGTGCTACCTCCTCGGTCGGCCAAGTTTGGCCGCCGGTTTCTTCTAGCCAATTATGTAATTTCGCAATAGAATGATCTGGATTAACTGTCGAAAATATGTAGTATCAAAGAGTGACGCAGAATTAGGCCAGCACGTCATAATCACCACTGTTGTATTGTGCGGGAACATTTGCTATTGTATGGATGGAATATGTCTAGCTGTGATCACCAGCGCTGTACGTCTTGTTTGTAATTCCCGACGTTTATTTTAACAAAGTGTTAATCCGAAGTGCTAATTTACATTGGCTGGCAATATTGTCGTTTTTATGTCGATTCAATGTTGTCGGACATTGAATCGTTGTTAAAAAGGAGAACTAGGTTAGTTGACATCGGAAGGGAAAATACGTGTCTTCGTAGTTGAGAAATGTTCACGCTATGGGCTAGTGACTTCACACCCTCAATGGTGACATCATATCGGTATAAATAGTCAGGTTTTATGAAAGGCGGTATGCAGTTGAAACAACTTAGTGTCGTTAGATGGTCCCGCAATACCGGATTAAAATCTCGATAAAGCAGTTATTGCGTGGTACAACGATTCTATGGCAAAACGTCGCCCAGACTTCAGCAACGCTAAGTGATCATTTTAGCATTGTTGCAAGTTTAATTCTACTTTCTTGTGCTGTCGTTATCTGTATTTTGGCCCCCAAGCGCGCAAATTTGGCCGCCGAGAAGGAGCTCCCGGTAGGCCACGATGACTGCCGGAAAAAAACACGAGTTCTAAGGCCTGATATCCGGTAACTTATGATGCCAAACACAAGTTTGTTCGGAAAACGAGGCACATTTATTTCAGGGCAAGCAAACAGAATCTGCTGATGAACCACGAAAGCGAAATAATAATTTTCACGTTCAAAGTTTAGTAAACCAAAGCATCGCGGAGGATTTTCCATGCACTAAAGTACCATGGGTTAGTTTTTTAACTTTCTCTTTCTCATTTTCTACTGCTTTCCCAAGGTAACAAAAAGCTTTTATCAGTATGAGACAGCAAAAAGTTTTAAAACAAGAACTAAAAAAATTGCAGTCAGACAGTGGCAGTAGCCACAATGTGGCAAATCAGGTCGCACCTCCAGGTAGTCATGGTTACAAAAAATGTTTTCAATCATTAAATATAGCGATTAAATATCGTTTGTTCATTATCCTTATGGAGTGGTCCAACGCCACGAAGTGAGACTGTGCTAGCGACAATGATTTGAAGCACGACGCGTTAAGTATGACCGTCAACTTGCTTCTTAAATGTAAACTACTCAACGAAAAACCACTCACCAATTCCGTTGTCATCTTCTTTGAATCTCATTCGTCGACAAAAGTGATGTGATCAATAGTGGGTTTGTTTGGTAACAATGAACCATTCACTATTAAATTTAAATAACAACTGATTCCCATTCTAAACCTGAAGATCGCGAAACAAGTGAAAGCGTCTGATGTTGAATCGATTAAACTAAAATAATTGATTGACAGTTTGAACACAAACAGCGAAGTCACAGCACCCACGCAACAATCACGTAGATGTGCAGTCACAATGACACCTGGATTATCAGGCGCTACAAGAGAGAGTAAACTATGGCACTTATAGCGTTATACAGATTATACGTCATAAACAAAAAATATGACTCGGCCACTGATTGAGAAACCTTCCATCGGAGTGAGAAAGTCGCTTGAAAAGTTTCATTCTGGTAGTTCCGCGATCTTGCACGGGCTTCGAACTACTGCCTCAGGTTCAGTCACTGAGATTGGGGGAGTATAGTTTCCGATTGTTGAAGTGTTGTTGTCAATATATCAATCCATCTACTAAGCGCCGCTGTATGATGACGTCATGGTCCAAAACGCGCAGTGGGCAGACGCGCAAACAATAGCACAGAGCAAACAATGACAACAGGGGTATCTGTGGATTGTGGTCACTATCGTTGGCTTCAAAATACTTTACATAACAATTACATAAAATCATCAACATTCGATAATAGATAATACCGTGCATAGCAATACTGTAAATAATATGAATTCAAAATTGCATAACATCTCAACATCTGTAATCTGTATGACAAGTGTATAGATGCATCCGACCAAAAAATCACGATTCAATAAATTGATCACAGACGAAACAATTGATGCTACGGCCGACGCAAGTGCGTTGTCGACGCAATTCAGGTCTGGACTCAACAAATTCTTTTCACCGCGACAAAGCACTGGCTGCCTCCGATCATCTAACAAACGGAATCAAACGTTTGTCAGCCGTGAACAATGTGTCGGGTGAAACAAAGCCAACAGCCGAGATCATTTCAAATCCAACAAGCCCGAGATCAATGATATTTAATTCAATGAACTTTCTACAGACAAAGATAAAAACAATAAAAATTTTAAAAACTTCAATTACATGGATGTGACACAACCAAAACTAAATGGGATTTGGCACATAAGTGAAACGACAACACCTTTCAGCGAATGACTATGCCATAAAAACTTGAATAAAAAATCATAAATATAAACATCTGCATACAGCTCGTAATGTGGAAATAAAATTAATGCAAATGAGCTGAAAGAACTGTACAAATGTTGACAAATTTCACATCTTTAGATGAATTGCATATTATTGGGTGATCGTCGCTTCAATGGGTCAAACAATCAATATTATGATTCACAATAATCGCTCATGGTGACTAGTGTAGTAGTCGCCTTACCCAGGTTTACACCCGGTGGTTGAAGGTTTAGATTAAGTGGACGGGAAGGCAAGGAAGCCAATCTCCGAGTCTACCTTCAGGCATGCCATTAAATATCCTGCCAGCAGACGCATGCTCTTGAGCGGTGTCGAACCGGCGCCCTTTTAACGCCAAACCAAGTCTCCCGCCACTCGGCCATGCAGCTATATAGCAGTGATGTTAAGAGAAGACGCTTTCACATCATGTTATTACAATAAACACATAAAACGCTTCCAGTCTGAACAACTTGATACTTGTGACATCACAAGGGCACGATGCGGTGATCAGATCATGGTGGGATCGAGTGACGTCATGCGACTGCTCAAATAAAAATCAAATCGGTGTAGCAGTCCAAGAGTTACCAAGGTTTTCAAATATTTTTTCATCAACACCATTAAAAAACACCATTTTTAGCTGCAACAAACGGTCAGGTCAATCCCATTCAGCTATCAACAAAACGTTCATCGCATTGCAGAAGCAGGGTTGCACAACGCTTTTGGTAATAATCAAATCACTGGGTCAAGGTTAGGTTTGAAATTTTTAACATTTTAAGTGCATAATTTCTTATTGGTTACTGACGCATAGTTTTAGTTTATAATTAAAGTACATCTGGAAATTGACGTGTAAATTACTCCGCGACACTGCTAATTTTTAGATAGCGAAACTCTAGGACTGTTACATCAGTCACAATGAAACGTCATCATGTGCACTGGATGCAGCATCCATGGCAACAATGGGCGATTGCATATCAAGCAAGATGCAAGTGCTAATACAATCATGCTACGTCACAAAATACAGCGAAATCAAACGTTGCACCTGCAGCAATAAATAAGTGCCAAGTTTTTGCAAACATTCAAAGTGCACTTTCTCAGAAGTAACCCAGGCAGATGAAACTCACCGTCTTGAACAACATAAAAAAACCTTTTCAACCTAAAACCACTGAAGTTGAAAGGCATCTACGCGGAGACCCGTTCAAAACGTTATTCAACGCACAACTCAGTTTTCTATGCATGAGAGTGGTCTGTACAACCTGCCCTCGCCAAATTGTTTCATAATGGAAAAATGAGTCCACGACATTTAGGCACAGACGTGCCCGGTAGGCATCATCACTGCGGCCTCGAATGATTAGGTGTCGGGCCCACGTTGCTACAAAATTATTGCATTTTAAATGCATTTGCAAAATAAGTTTTTTTAGTTGTACACTCACACTGTAGTGTACAGTTGTCCCCGCTTATTAAGCCCACCTGTGGACCGGACAATTTTGGGCTTATTGAGCGGGGGACAATTTGCTACCACTCATAACTATTCTGCACCAAATTGGGCTTAATAAGCGGGTGGGCCTATTAACTGTGAACTTATAAAGAGGTAACTACTGCATATTTCATTGGGAACATGTTTGTGTGATAAAGTGCAGTGAGGGGGATACCAGGCATGCACTTTGGTGTTTACACCTAAAAGATGTGTCTCTACACACAAACACTTAAACTGAAAAATGTAAACATAAATAACTAATTTGTTAGTTGTTGGAAGTTGATGATGGTGTATAAGCTCTTTGAATTTGTTGGTTTTCACTCTTGGATAAGTGTTCCCTGATGGCTTTTATTTCCGCTTGCAACTGAGATATTGTCTCATCTTTCTTAGCAAGTTCAATTTGATGCTGCTGATCTTTCTCAAGCAACTGCCGTTCCCACAGCTCCTTGTCCTTTCTCCACCTTTGTTCTGTCTCCTCGCTCCGTTTTTCTTTCTCTTTCAAAACCTTCAATTCCGCATGAATTTCAGTAATCTGTTGCTCCAACACGCGTTTCCGCTCAAGTTCATTGCTAAGTCGTGTTTCAAGATTTCCAATCTTTGACTCCAAGCGTTCCACTCTACCCTCCATTAACTCCATGTCGCTCTTGGAGGACTTGTCAGTGTCTGAAATCGAAATACTTGATAAAGTAAATACACAGGCGGTCTCCACTACATTGATGCAGCCTAAAAAATCAATGAATCATAGTACAAGACAAATTTTGCTTCCTGGGCTATCAAGTGATCATTTTTTTAACCTCGTGCACTAAACGTCTTCTAAAAACGTCCAGCAGGAAACCAATTAATCAGTCATCATCGTTAAAAGGAGATCTTTTACTGCTAACTAAACGAATCAACAACAAACGTTGTTTAATGTTTTTTCAATAAATCAATTACGAAACGTTCAACTATAAAAGACAAATGTTTACCAACTTCATAATTTAAAGCTGGTTCTGAAGATTTTTTACTTTAATGTGGACATCCCTATCAAGCGATCAGTCGATTCATGAAGTTAGAGATGATCTAACACCAACCAGCCAATAAGAAACTAAAAAACATTGCAATAATCAATTTCGTTACCAATAGGCTATCGATTGATGTCGTTCATTTATGCTGGTTGATGATGCCGTTACTACAAACTATTTTCTTTAACAGAAATATCACAATTACCAGTAAACAAATCACTTGAAGTCATAACAAATGATATGTTTAGTTTATTGAATTATTTCAAACAAATTCTTAGTTTGTTATGAATCGGAACAAACCTCTGCAGAGTCCCTGCATCCATTGATTGTGGAAACGTTCTATCTGCTGCTTTCCATCTTCATCATTTAGAAATTCAAGATAAGTCACAAATAATCCTCCAGTCATATCTTGACAACATGCTTTGGTCCTAGCGATGACAAGAGGAATCCTGCCATCACTTTCATGTCTCGCAATGACTTCCAGGGCAGCATCAACTTCATCCGATTCACAACTATCACCAGGAAGTAAGAACAATCGAGCCTCCATTTCCGTAAATCCGCGCATCGAGATTGTATGGAAATAATTAGACTTAAAATCGTCATCTGTTGAAGTGGCTAGGGCGTATGCGTTGTGGTATTTCTTCATCTCTTGAATGAGTGTAAACAGCTCAGAAAATTTGAAGAAGTTACTGGAAAGGTGTTCAAATATCACCAGCACAGGAATGTTTGATGCCTTGATATCTGCCACAAGATTTCTCACACCTTTGGAAATCTTTGATCGATGCAAAGCAGCTTGGAATGCTTGAATAGACTCATCAATGGAAGACGGATTCTTGCAATCAAACAGATGAACAACAGAGAAAGGATGTTCTGCCAGGAAATCCTCTGCCAATGCTAAGGTAAGTTGAGATTTCCCGCAACCAGAACGACCAAGAAGGATCAGAAATTGCTTTTCCCAAAAAATGCTTTTTGATTGCTCGTATTCCCCTGAAGGATAAAAATTTTCATCTTTAGAGCAAACAGCTTCATCTTTCACGCGTAACAGAACTTGGGTCTCATCGGTAAAAATTTGGTAGAATTCTTCTTTGCTGAACTGAACAATAAAAGAAACCTTCTTTATCAACTTTCCTCACTGCTTGAAGATTTACAACATTTTGACGCAACCAACTCAAAGTCAAGCCACATCTGGGATACACAATGATGAGAAACAATTTACTCTCAGCTTATTCTCTATTATGAGTAGGTTCTTAAAACGCCAATTTCACACAGGTTTGAATGGTTTATGGACAAGATAAATTACAAGGTTTCACTGGACATTTGCAAAATAAATTTAAAAAAAAAAAACGTTTCTCCATCATCAATTCAATTAAGAATCCTAAAATTCAAACTTTTGAAGGTTTCACAATACTAACCACAGCTCTGCACCTGATTGGCCAAGAGTTTCATGAAGCGAAAAAATCCATCAGTTCCTTCGGTCAATATTTGATAAAAAACCTGCTCCTTGTCCAATGAGGAATTGAATTCATTGGCAATTGTTTGAAAAATTCCACCGCTCAACTTTAGAAAAAGTGAATCCCATTCGTGTTCGAGGATATTGAGCAAGAAGGGATTCAATGATGTTGCTACGCCTGCATTTACAAAAGGTATCACCACAAGACAAAGATTAGACAAAGACAAAACAAAGATTAACCTACTTAAACCTGCAAACCAACAAAACTAACACCAACATACACCTAATACACAAAGCAAACAACAGAGAATCTTGGAAACATTTCATGAAAGAGGCAGTCAATGCTTAGAATCAAGTGCGACAATAAAAGAAGAATCACCACAAGAAAGTATCCAAACGTTGGCAAACATCAATTAGTAAGGTTGCAAACATCTGGGGATAATATAATCAAGTATTTATGGCCACAAAGAATAGGGTTAAGAGCACCTAACATGTATTATGTGATACCAAGTGGTTCACAATCAGTCAATCACCACTGCAAAACTAAACAAGTAAACATATGTAGCAACTTATTTATTTCATTTTATAGGACACCATTCTGGTCAGTGTATTAGATACAAGTATTGGGTGCACAAAAGATGTTCAGGCATTCATGGAAGGCCGATGAGCGGGATGCGTTTTGAATGTAGATGTGAGGGTATTGTAGCTGATGAAACGTACAAAAGGTACACTTTGTGGCAAAATGCTTGGAGTCACTGCGCAAAAACCTATCTACAGTCTACACGCGTCGCACTTTTGAGGCCATTGGCAGGTGCCGGCTGGGGAGCTGGTGCTAAAACTCTTCGTACAGCTACCCTAGCCCTTGTTCATTCCACCTCTCTCTGAGTACTGCGTACCAGTCTGGTGTCGTAGTTCTCACAACCACCAGATTGATACCGCCATCAACGACGCACTGCATACTGTGACTGGATGACTGCAGGCTGCGTCCCATTCCGACGGACTGCCTACCCATCCTAGCAGACATTCAACCCGCTGAGCTACGTCGTAAAGGAGCTACGATTTCTCTCGCTCACGGCACTCTGGACGCTTTCGTTCGGACATGCACAAGTGGGGCCTGGCTCCTTCATCAGAATGCGAGTGTGGTGCCACGGAACAGACCGCAGGCCATGTCATCCACCACAGCCTAACCCACCGGCCTCCACACGGTGCGCATGGTCTGAGGGTCCTGGACGACGAGATTGCTGAGTAGCTGATGATTTCCTGCTTTCCAATCCAGCCTGGAAAGATCGCTCATACGCCGATGAACGTCGCTAAATAGCGAATTAATGTAAAAAAAAACGTAAATTTCTTATTGGGCATTGTTGTTACGGAATATAACCCGCCGGAAAGATTAAATCGATTTGTACTGACTCAAACGTTGAATCAACCCAAAATTAACTTACTTCTCCTCCCCCGGGAGTTATTTAACGTGAATTACCGGAACAGCGTGCGTAACGCGTTGCTCGTTTTATCGCTGCTTTTGGTATTATGACGTCACAACAAATCAAACAAGGCGGTCGTGATAGACTACTCTAGTATATTTTTCGCTTTGCGTTGTAAAATGTTTTGGTACAATCTTTTCGTAATAAATGTTCACAGCAATTGCCGAGGCAATTTCAACTTTTGACGTTTGGCCTCGGCAACGTTTTTGCCAAAGTAAAAATATGCTAATTTCGAAGACTGGATGTGTGGCCATACACTTCTCGTCAAAATTAGAAATAATGTCTTGAGAGTTGACGAATATTGAAGACTACTTGCATGGACATTGTCTGAGATGGGTTGGACATCTTGAACAAATGGATGAAAATAATTTGACATGAGTCTGAAATAAGGTAGTGACGAGAAAAATGAGAAAGGGAAGACCAAAGAAAAGATGGGAAGACACAGAGAAGGATGACCTGAAAAAGAGAAACTCAAAAATTGATGATGCCAATGACAGAGAGAAGTGGAAGAGTTGCTGCAGACAACTGGTCAACCTGATCTTTCAGTAAGAACACCCGGTTTTCAGCAAAATGGAAAGAGAAGACACCACATTGCTAGTAGATTCACGCCCAGTCAGTGCTCATAACACTCACAATCGCATCACTGCCGCATCATCATCAGTCGCCGTCTCCGCTTGTAGCATCTGTAGATTGTCATCTTGTAGATTGCACATCAACATGGGTTATTTTGTTTCCAAGAGTGGTGATTTTGAGCAACTCCATCAGTGTCACCAAATTGAGTCCAGTCCATGCATGAATGTTGTCTTGATCTTTCAGTGCGGTCAAACAGTTTTAGAATTTTTGATTTTATTGTTGTTGCAATTGGGTGTAGCTTCGTTATAGTCAATAGGTCTTCTATTCTCGTGTGGTCACTGGTCAAACAGCCTTTTGGTCATGCTTTTCATGATGTGATTTTGGAAAGTAGTGAGTTTTTGCAATGTTGATTATATCCAATTGACGAATTCTAGACTGTCTAAACCAGTAGTTCTCAACCTTATTCTGATTGCGTATCACTTGGGAGTTCTGTAATCTGTACAGTCACCGCATACCACCTTATTCCAGAAAAAAACTGATTTAAAGGGCGGGGAAACCCAAATTAACTTTTTGTGAGTTTTTTGTTTCAGCGTGATGTCATTATGTACAACATGCGTTTTAGCAAAAAAAAAATCCAAATTTTGTTGCCCTCGTCTCGCTAAGGCCGCTTTTGTTTGATACCCGTTTGTGAGGTCTCGCGCGCATCAAGCTGTGATGCTGTTCGCTGTGACGTCATAAGGTACATACAGTTGTGGCCAAAAGTTTAAGACCAGACTTGATTTATGACCATTTTTGCATTACTTCAAAATACTGCATCATATATTGTTTCAGTTGCATCATCTTTATGCATCATCTTATATCTGATGCAGTATTTTGATGATGCAGTGATGCAGTATAAATAATATAATAGATAATAAATAATAATAATTAAATAATATAATAAATAATAAATATAATATAAATAATAAATAATAATATAATAGATTCTATTTGAATAAGACCTTCTGATGATCCGTTAGGTGAAACAATTTGTAAAGGCTTCAGATAGTAATAACTATATTTGATTTAATTCGCTCTGCTTTGCCTTTTTGCTTGGCATTGAGCACTTTTTGTAGTATTAATAGTTTTCATTGTTTTGAACAACTCTTATGTATTATTTTTGCTATCTGACCGGGTCTGCTACTATTCGGCGAGTCCAATTCGGCGAGTCCAATTCGGCTAATCCGATTCGACGAGTGCCCTATTCGGCGAGAGCCCTTTTCGGCGAGAGCCCTTTTCGGCGAGTTCCCTATTTGGCGATTTTTCGAAACTTTTTTTTTTAAATTATCGGGTACAGTAGCCTAATTATCATTGCCACTTTTACATCGTTTTAACGTCGCTAAACGTTGAAATCGTGCAGAGAAAATAAAAATAAAATGTTTGAACAATTAAATGAAAATTCGTCATGTCAGTTCAGTTGAGTTGTTTTTATTTGTGACCATCATATCAAAAACAATACACGTCAACATAAAAGAAGCGAAAAAGGTTTGAGAATAGGTGTTGCGTCACAAACGCTTGAATCCTCTCAGACTAAAAATAATATGACACAATAATTCATTGATGTGGAATCTGAAAGTTTGTACAAATTCTCAAATTTATTTCAACTATGTATTGTCAACTCAAGTGAGTTTCTCGCATATGCGTACACAGTTTTACAGTTTGGGAACCACTGGTCTAAACTGACGGCCGCATACAAACTAAAAATTGTGGTAAACAGATAACAGATCAACCCTTACCGTTTGACAACTGGTAAATAACTCTTCGGAGACAACTTTTCTTGAGGGCAGCTTTTAAATTTTCGATGGATGCTGCTTCATATCCACATCTTTCTCTCCATCTACACGAATATTGTAACAGTTTATTGAACAAGATTTTTAACTGAAAATCTACTTAGCAATCAGGATAAAAACATACAATGCATTACATCGCAATGAAAAGAATGTGTACAATGCAGGTAAGTCTGTCACGGAAAAGCAAAATTTGGCACCAATTTCAACTATATTAGTACTCTAAAATGACAATGAATTAATTATTTATCAATGACGGACGAATGCTATTAATGCTATTCAATTGGAAAAAAGTTAATACATTGTGGCAGTGAAAAAAAGGACAACAGTTTCCCTCACATGTTAAGAAAATCCAATCTTTGCATTTCTTTAGTTTGTGCACTTTCTTCTTGTAGCGTCCACGTAAAACCCAATTCCAGTCGAATCTTTTCCCAAAGCTCATCATCATGGATTTCCTTACAATAAATAAATTTTCCGCAAAATTCCTTCCACCTTTCATTGTTTTCATTAAAGTTTTCCTTTTCTTCAACACCTGAATAGTGAATATTTCGAACATTACTGCAAAAGTTCACATAAAAAACAAGAATAAGATATAAAAAGTTAACATATTAATTAAACCTGATCACATGAAATAACTTATATTGTGCAACGAGCATGTAATAGCAATCAAGAGAGTCACTGATTTTAGAGCACAAGATCACGATCCAAAGCAATATCTTTAACATCATTTGTTAATTGTTATTCAGCTGAAATACGACTTCTCAAATGCAAGGATGATAATCAGTTGAAACTCTGGTACGGTAGGTTACACATTGTTTAATATACTTCAGTTTGTTGCAAGCAATAGCCCACTCAGTTTGAGTTCACAGATTCTGGCTTGTTTCTTTATCAGCTGGGGTGACAGTGTCTCCCTTGTTAAGGGCTGAGAGGAACGCGTATAGAAAAGGGGTCTGCTACTATTCTGCGAGTCCGATTCGGCGCGTCCAATTCGGCGAGTATCCTATTCGGCGAGAGCCCTTTTCGGCCAGAGCCCTATTCGGCAATTTTTTGAAAATTTTTTTTTAAATTATCGGGTACCGTAGCCTAATTATCATCGTCGCTTTTACATCGTTTTAACGTCGCTAAACGTTGAAATAAGACCCCAACTCCAACCCTTAACCCCAACCCTAAAACGGCAATGATAATTAGGCTACGGTACCCGATAATTTAAAAACAAAAATCAAAAAATCGCCGAATTGGACTTGCCAAATCGGACTTGCCGAAACGGGCCATTCTGATCGAAAAGGGGTACAACCAGGATTGTAGTGTGTAGCTGCCTAGGACCAAGCTTTCTTGATAACTACCTGGGTGGGCTTAGTTTTTCATAAAAAAGGTTTTTCTAAAAGGACATGGCTAGATCTACAAAACCAGTGTTGCCAGATAAAGAATTCTGAAAAAACTTATTGCAACACCTGTGATGGAACAAAGCTGTTTTTATCTTTTTTAGCATTAGTTTTGTTGCAACTATTGGTAAAAAATAAAAATAAAACAATCAAATTCTTGTTACATTTAGCAGGCTTAGCAACCAGCAACTCACTGCATAGGAGTATGATTTTTCACATGAATGCATATCACATAAATAATACCAGAGGTGGGCACCCGCTACTTTTAAAGTAGCGCGCTACCCGCTACCGCTACTTGGGCCAAAGTAGCGCGCGCTACCGCTACCCGCTACCAATTTACAAAAGTAGCGCGCTACCCGCTACCGCTACTCGGACCAAAGTAGCGCGCGCTACCGCTACTTCTTCCGCTACTTTTGTCTAAAATGACACTAGGTGTCACGATTTCTTTCTATCTCTTACCAGGAAAAAGACTTGGAAAGGTTCAATGACGTAGTTTAATGGGTCAAACCGAAAAGCAGTCAATTAAATGTCGAATAATTCTACTAGTGAAATGAGAATCTGACTTCTTGAAGAACTTTAACGAACGGCTTCTCAAATAACTCTAATTTCGAACACAATTTATATCAGCACCAATTCTCATCTACTTGTATTCAATTACTTCAAGTCTCAATCACCAATAATTTCTGCATCAACTACCAATCCACAACTCATAGCACAACTCTCATAATCAACTCATAATAATCATCATAATTTACACCACCATTTATAGTTGGTTGCTCAGTCCAGCAACTTCGAGAAGGTTACGTAAGGTTACATCATAAAGAACCATTGTTCTATCAAGCAGCATTTAAATGTAAACAACAGAAGTCTCTAGAAAGTCACGTAGGGAAAATGATTCCAGAAAACATGTTTTACATAATACAGATTTCGTAATCAGAGTTTACTTCAGGTCATAACCGATAATAACACATCGCACCAGAATTCTACAACCAAAACAACATGCTCGTTGAAGATACAAAGCAAGCCATCGCGAGGCATTGCACCTTGATTGTGACACTAGGAAACACTCGTCCCTAGTGACGCAAAAATGACCTTGAAAACGAATGTTATCATTCGTTTACGCTGTCATTTTAACGTCGTTATAGAAAACACATTCTAAGGGAAATTTATTGTTACGCATCTTTCAAAAACACGAGCATTTCAAAATGAGAGTCACTAAGTTCTGCCTGCTTTGCACATCTTTTCTAACAGAGAAAAGTCTCTCCACCGCAGCACTGGAAGGAATGGGGGTGCTGTATTTAATGAACAGATGTTTTAACTCGGTATTCGAAAAGCTCAAGGACTTGTTCCTGTCCGAAAAAAAGGTGTCCACAAATGCTGTTTCCTTCTGCACCGACGTTTCACGGGATGGCGCCAACACACCAAAATATTCATCCTCGGAGTCATGACTGGTGTTGGTGTCACTCTTCTCGGTATCAACCTGGCTTGATGTCTCCCGCAACAGTTTACGCAACGACCGAAACTTTGCAACCAAACCGATTATATAGCTGCTTGACCACGCTCAACAGTTGAATTACATCTGTCTTGACTTTTTCTCGCAGTGCGTCAGCATCATCCGTGGAAACGTAGTGCAGAAATTGTAGCCACGACGTCTTGAAGGAGGGATGAAGACATGATGCCATAACGCATTTCATGTTGTTGAAGCACTTGTTGAATCGTTTCTTCACCCCTCCAAGGACTTTCACTTTCAACTCCTCACAGGTCACAAGATCACTGATCTCGGTCAAATTCTTCTCGCAAATTGTGATGGTTGGAAGCAAGACTCCGTAATATGCCTTGGACTCGACCTGAAGAATGTCTAAAGCCTGGCAGATAGGCTTCATCACACGGAGATATTCGCCGAAGAAGTTGACGTCAGCTAGAAAAGACCAAAACCTTGCAACCAAACCGATTATATAGCTGCTTGACCACGCCAGTATTGCAAAAACCAAGCATTTTTTTCAATTTAAATTAAAAAGTAGCGGGTAGCGGGAATGCGACTGAAAAAAAGTAGCGCCTCTCCCGCTACCGCTACTTTGGAAAAAAAGTAGCGCCGCTACTGCTGCCGCTACTCCAGCTAAAAAGTAGCGCCGCTACCGCTACTTTTACCAAAAAAGTAGCGCCGCTAGTAGCGCCGCTACAAAAGTAGCGCGCTACTGCCCACCTCTGAATAATATATAGTCAATCAAACTCCACAAAAAAAATGTTTGGCTGCTTTCACGTGATAAAACCTATTTTGCTCATAAACCAGTTTTTTTATCAAAAATCCCATTTTGCCCATAAAAACCCAGGAGGGCTGGGTTTTATTAAAAAAAACTTAAGTTATTCAGAACACTGGATACAACATATTTATAAATAAATTGGGAGGAGGAGGCAATTTTTAATCGCAAAACCTACGCCGTGAATTCTCGGATGTACAAGATCATAGCGCTTCCAGAAAAAAGTAAAATTGCCACACTCTTCCCTTAGTTGGCCCTCTCCAGCTCTCCTGGTTTCGCTAAGAGCCAGGATGTCAAAGTTGAAACGCTGTAGTTCACGAGCAATGATAGCAGTTCGTCTTTCTGGCCTATTTGAGCTGGAGTTATCCATTAGAGTCCTAACATTCCAGGTTCCAAATGTCATGGTTACATATTTCATATATAAATATATTATTATTATATGATTAAGTAATTTGGCTAAACGACCAGTAGATGTGCTGTAGCAAAATTGACATAGCACGAGAAAAACACAAGCAAGTGCTATTGACTCGGACATTCAACCTCACATTGAGCACAACAAATTATTGGATTGATGCTAACTTGTTCAAATGTCTCAAAATATGTTAATGTGGATACAAATGGTTTTGGAAACAAAGTGTGATGGTGCGTAAGTGGTTTTGGAAAAAACGCAATTTTAGTGCCGAATTTAAAGCAGATAGAAAAGATTTTGGAAAGAAAGGAATGGATAGTAGGTACCTATGGTAATACTCTACTAAATGACACTCTAAACACAATTTTGGTAAAAGTGGCACCTACATGGTTTTGGAATTGGGCTCTTCAAATATTGTTGATAAAAGTTTCACAAAAAATCTGAGCGTCGACCTATAAAAACTCGAAGACTAGCAAGAAGCTTTGATTGGCCATGCTTGGTCGTCAGTAGGGTTGCAAAATTCCTAGGAATTTTCAGAGCCGAAACTTTCCATGGAAATTTTGGGAATTAACGGGAATTTTCAGAAACTTTCAAAACAATTTTAATTTGATGTTGAAACAAGAAAATAATGGCCTTATACTTATATTAAAAGTACTATGTACAACAAAAATACTTAAGAACATACAAACACACGGTTTAGTTTGATAACTCCAAAAACGAATCATCACCAATCTGTTTTTTTACAGAGAAACACCATACTGACTACTGAGTCAGTATTACAATACTGAGTCAGTTACAAAGTTGTTCTAGTTGTTGCCGGTTAGCATCTCCTCCTGCTCGGCTTCTTCAGATGATGTACTAATGACTGTGCTGGCAGCGTCATCGACTTCAGAGTCAACTTCAATTTGAGTTGACTTGTCTTCACACGGCTCAAACAATGCCAAGTTTGACCTGACTGATACTAGTTTTTTCACCCTTTTATTTGCGAGCCTATTGCGGACCTTGGTGTGAGTGTTCTCAAATACTATCCAGCATTTTTTTAAATATAGCCTATTGAAAATATATGCATAATTATGCATAAGCCTCATTCTTAATTAACACCAAATTAGTCTTTATATATAATTTAGTGTTTATATATAAATTAGTGTTTATATATAAATTAGCATTTATTTAATTGTTGCGTAGTTTTGTTGTTTTTTGTAAATATAATACTCTTTAATATGTTAAACTTGATAACGTTGCTCGGCTTCGTATGCCTATGGTTCAACAAGACAAACTCTCTACCGAAACTGTTTATATATAATTAAAGAAAATAAAAAATGCTTAAGATAGGTTTTTAATATCTTTTATCTGGTTGATAAAACATTAAACAAATGTTTTAAACATAATAAATGCCAAATTTGAAAATTTCCAAAATTTCCGGGTCCTTCAAAATTCCCGGAAACTTTCCACCCCTAGTCACAAATTTTTGCTATTTCTATACGCATAATTGATTATGGCCAACTGAACTATGGCTAAAAGTTACTAAATCTGTTAACTGTACACAGAGATGGGCAAGATCACCAGTATTGGTGATCTTGAAGATCAAGATCACCAAGAATAGGTGATCTTGAAGATCAAGATCAAGATCACCAAACTAAGTGATCTTGAAGATCAAGATCAAGATCTTGAAGATCAAGATCACTTTCAAGATCACTTTTTGTGTACTTGAAAAAAAATGAAGTTTTTGGTCAATGATGTTGCAAAAAATAGTTACTATACTGTATATAAGCAACCCGGGTAAAGGTATATAGTTGGTATTGCTAACTTTTACTTTTAACTACTCGATCGCTGGCCTAAGAATTGTAATGAGTTAGTGACTGTTGCTATTAGGCCTATCAATTGTTGACGTAGTTTGCGTAGAATCGCAACGTCACCCCAAGGCCGAGGTTAATTACAATAGTAGCCTACTGAAAAAGCAATTAGTTTTATGCTTTTTATTTATAATAAATAAATAATAATAAAGTTTAACTGCATCATTTTTTACCAAATTTTTGTCTGGTTTATGTTGGAGTTTTTATTCGTGTTACTAAGTTGTTTTAACTTTCACTGTGTTATGTCAATGTTTATTGCACCATTTACCCATCTGGCAACCTTGATACTGTTGTCTGCTATCAAAAAAGTTCCAGAGGTTTGCGGTCAAACAAACCGCTCTATACTCAGACCGTAAACAAGTCTTGGTCTGGTTGATTTGCTGCAATAAACCACTTTACATGACCAAAGTCGGCTAGAGTCCAGATTTTTTAACACCGCCATTCTACACTTTTGAAACATCTAAAATTGGGTCAAAGAAAGCAAACATTTCTTTAAAATTCACACATGGAAATTGTGAACAAAGTTAAATCATTTTTTATTATACGTCAACATAAAGTACACGGAAGTTGACTTATTTATTATGACCAACACCGAAAACTTTTTCAATTTTGAAATAGCAACACTGACCAGATTAGATGGAGATTTTAAATCGTCTTTTGTTCACACATACCAGATTAGCAGTGGCTTAATGTTAGTAGTCGCCACTAACTACTTTGTACAGTACAAGTTTTAAAAAAATGCCTCTATCCAAGAAGTAAACTTTAATTTTAAAGTGATCTTGATCTTATTGTTCTTCAAGATCAAGATCACACAAAAAAAAGTGATCTTAGATCAAGATCACCAAAAAAAAAGTGATCTTCAAGATCAAAATCACGCCCATCTCTGACTGTACACAACAATCGGTCCTTTCTGAAAATTGCATTTTTTGCCAGTTACTGTCAGTAATGAACTGTTTTGTACAATTGGATGTTCAATGAGATCCAGGTTAAACGGTTCGTGATGAAACAGTTGAATTAACAACTGAGTTAGCAGAAAGCGTGAAATCATCGAAAGCAAGACAGGGAGTAATTCTGGACTAAATCAAAATGGGTTTCATAAGCAGGTGGAACTATTAACCGCGGGCTTAATGAGGAGGACTACTGTACTTTGGTAATTGAGTTGAAGATGTTGTTGGATCCCAACCAGATCGGCACTTTTCAAGATTTCATATACAGCGGGCAATGTGGCATTCTCTCCATTCAACTCCTGCCATGCAGATACCATCGACAAAATCTGAATGTAAAAGAATACTGGTATCAAGACTACTAAGTACCAAGGTATGTTGAGGCATTAAGGTTGACACAAATCCCAAAAGTAACCCAAATCTAACATTCAGTGCCTTAACACAGTGCACTGTACAACCCAACTGCATCAAACATTCTGTTTAATGAAAAACAATTTATAAGGTATCTTCAACAGGGTAGCATGCTCATTTAACGTGATTTCGATGTTCTTTGTGGGTCTGCTGCCAATTGCTAGAACTGGAACAAGTCTTTTTAACACAATTCGAATGCGACAAAGTTAAACGGTATTATCCATGTGCCCGAGATCCATACCGGTATGCCAAAAGATTTAACTGCATAAACTTTAATATTGCTAAGATAGCAAAATTTGATCTCGAGCTCTTAACAAAATATCAAACTAAGTGCCAATAAATAAAGAAACTAGACCAGGGCTTTTTTTTTTGCTGAGACTTTTCGATCATTTGTCCGAAATGACTTGAAAAAATTCGGCCATTTTTTCTGATGAAAATATTCCCTTTTAAGTAGCTGATACAAACCAAAATTCACACTTCCTAACTAGCTACAACATTAAGTTTTGCTGAGAAACGTTGTTTTTTTTTCGGACATTTTTACCGAATTGGTTATATTTTTTTTTCGGACATTTTTACCGAATTGACTATATTTTTTTCGGACATTTTGACCGAATTGACTATATTTTTTCAGACATTTTGCTAAAAAATCGGTCAATGACCGCTAAATGACCGAAAAAAAAACCCAGGCTCATACCGATATCACTTTTTTAGGCCGATACCGATATTTAGGCTAATACTTATTACAAAAAGAAGCAATTTTGATATTTGCAAGGAATTACATCAAATGCTAAGCTTGACCTTATTTGCATAAAACTATTAAAAAAGCTTTGAATTGGCATAATTTGTTAAAGATTCAATAATCCAATTTCAACCGCATTGTTGTGTAATAATAATAGGTTTTAGTAATGAAAGGCCACCGTAATTGAGAACTGGGGTATAAGGGAAGAAACATTATATACATCATAATTGGGGTTTCTGAAAAATTAATAAAGGGTTTGCGCAAACTCTCCTAATAGGCTATCATAAATGAAAATAAGATGTAAACCAAGTCATTCGTGTAGTCGTACAAAACTAATCGACAAGTAATGTGCAACCTAAGGGTTTTGTCATTTGGTTGAGAACCTTTTGCCAGGCCAAGACTACCCAGGTAGCAAAAATGTATAATTTTACATCATTTTTATGTTGCTGAACGTTTAAAAAATCCATGTAACTTGGTTGTTTTTAGAAAGCTGGTTCTATCAGTTTGTGATTTAATTTCCACCTTTTGTTGTAATAAACTCATCAAGCTTAAACCATGTCATGGCAGATTACGACTATGAACAAAAGAATAAATTTTCAACTTCAATTTGTATTGACAATTCATTAGAATCATTACGTAATGTCTTATAAGAATGAATTGAAAACGAGTCAATTCACTAAAAATGAGAGCAACAGGACCATGAATCCTCACTTAACCAATCAGGAAAAGGTCTTGTTGTGCCTACTGATCTCTGGAGCTGACGTAAACCTTAAAAAATATGGACTTATTCTTGATATGGGGCTTGACTACATTTCACTGAACTTCAAAGTCAAAATGTATTTGTTTACCACAACCAAACCACTTGTGACTAGGGATGTGCCGATTACAGAATTTTTGCCGATGCCGATTCCGACGCCGATTCTTAAATATTTGCCGATTCCGATGCCGATTCCGATTCTTTGGTTAAATGATTAAAGCTGCTTTTAGTTGGCGCTTTACAAGTGGTTGCGATTTTGTTACAAGTTGCTGCCTTTGAAGTGTCTAAAAGCGTTCACTTTGTCGCCTGCTCTAGACAGCGTGATTTTTACGGTAGTTCTTTACTTCTTGCGCACTACAAAGTGGTGATAGACACGCGTTTTATTTGTCGCAGAAATCAGTGAAAAGAGAAAAATCGCCATCGCTCACAGAGTGCAAAATAAACGTAGCTTAATGCAGTGTGCAAAATATTATCTTGTGCGATTTGAAGTATTTTTCTCGCAGAATTCAAGAAAATGCCAGAAACAAGAAGAGAAAAAGACTAGAGTGTAAAAGACAATGAACGCAGCGGTATTGAATATACAAAAAAAACTCTTAAAAAGTAACACACCAGCCTTGCATTCAAAGTGCATCAATAGGTGAAAAAAGAAAAACATCTTGTGAAGAAATTACTATTGTTTTCGAACGCAGAGTTGCAGACAATCTTGTTGCTTAGCAAACACGTGAAGATTACCGGGTTGCTGGTTTGATTACGTTTGCGCAATCACACGATTGTTTGTTGAACGCATTAAGCGTAATAGGCCTATGCTTGGAATTCACTTCTCTCTGCTTAGTAAATTAACATTAAGCAACTTTCAGTGACTACGAATTTTACAACGATTAAACAATAATTACGAAGAACATTTGCGCTTTTTAATATTGAAAATTAAAGGCACGCATAGGCGTCGATTTTTTCTTAGAAGAGAGGAATTCTGGGTGGGCGAGAGTTTTCAAACAGATTTCATTGAATGTGTATGTTCGCAAATTCGCAATGGTTAGTCTTTCTCACAAAGACTGCGTTTAGCGTCGCTGCAGCAATTAAGCTTTAAAGGCATACTAAATGAAATTTTCAAACGGGAATTAAGCATTAAACTGAACATTCAAGAATACATTTAAAAAAAAATTACCGAAAAAAATTGTTTTGAATGGCACTTGGCAAGGCTCAAAGTCCAATATTTCATTTATTTTTAATTTTATCAAAATGACCAAAAAGTGGAAACACTGCTCGAGAATACGTCACTATCGACAGCAATAACAAAAGCCACGTTACCCCATCTGATGTTTTAACATCAGATGTGATGTTTTGAGCAAACCGTCTGATGTTTTGATGTTGCAATCTGATGTTTTGATGTACACACATACCGGTACAGTACATAGCCTAGCCTACAGTTAAATCGCCCGCAGAAAAAAACATTGCCCAATCAGCTGATTGCTAGTCGATAGTGATGTAGACTGTACAGTCGCACGCTTCGCTGCTCACGCCCATTCCCGTTTTGAAAGCTCTGACAAAACCACGCGCGGAATGCTGATCAGACCGCAATGGGGCAAAATTTTATTGAAAATCGTTTTATGGTAGCATGTTAAACACAAAGAACGTGTACAATCGCCAAGTCAGGTTTTTCCTTTAGTATCCCTTTAATGTTCTGCTTTCTTGGGCCTTGCGATCTTATGAGCGCTGCTAAACTAAACAAACTTCTTCTATGTTTTCTTTAGCGACCTAAAAAGCTCGTGACCTGTTATCTTTGAAGTGGCGCCTTCGGATTTGCCGCACTTTGATTTGTAAAAAGCGATTGTTTCAGTACGTCTTTAGTTTGTATCGGTTATTTTATTATCATGTTCATTATGATGTCATATTCACATTCCCTTACGCAAACATGGTTTTCTCTCACCAGGAATTGCCAGCGTGTGGCAGTCGCCGTAGCAACAACAATGCAGTGAGTACCCCTTTTTTTCAACTCAGCTTTGTTGCGGAATTGCTTTGTTCTGTCGGATACCTAGCGAGAGACATAGCGTAAAACAAGAAGTTGCGCTGCAGTTGGTTGGATAATTTTTTACGTTTAACGTGTTTACGTTTAACAAAAAAGGAAATAATTGTAACGAGCACTTCATAAGTGTCATGAAAACAGGGTGGGCGGAACATATTTTGCCCACCCTCGTTTCACGGCCGGGTGGGCGTCGCCCACCCGGCCCACCCTATTTCGACGCCTATGAAGGCACGTAAATTAAAATGCAATAACATCAACTTTTCTCCAGTTGCTGGAGTAAGTCTGTTCCGTTGAGGCGTGAAAATATTGCCACCTGTGCTAAAAATTCGTTCGCTTTCTATCGACGATGGTGGTGACGAAAGCAATTTATTTGCAATTTTGCTCAGCTCAGGAAACATAGTATTGTTTGCTTTCCACCAAAGCATTACATTAACATCTCTTGGTGGAAGTGACAATGTGCAATATTTTTCCATTTCATCTTTCAGCTTCAGTACATTTGGCTGTAACATAGTCCGTTTCATGGGTTGAACAAACAATCGAGTGATTAGGCTATTGCGCCAACGAGGTAATATTTTTTCACGTGTTTACTAAGTGACAAGATTAATTCACTGCAATTCAGCGTCTGAAAAGATATAACTTGCAACTTCACACGTTGTTTTTCATTGACGCCCTTTGTTTTTTTCTAAAAGCGTTTTGAATCTTTCAGACAGTTGCTCTCATTTTCTTTGCAGTTTATACTCCCTCGCTTTTTCTCTTTTTGCTTTTAGCGCCTCCCATACTGCAAGCTAATAACTATTACGTAATAATCCATTTCTCCTTTAACTTCTAACCGTTGTGTAATCATTCAACTTTTATATTTTATCTGGTCTGATTTTCTCTTTGAACGTTTTTCGTCATTTCAAAGAAAGAAAGCATTTTGATCTCGTGCCTACTAAACAAAAGTTTACAAAATGGCGGACAATCGTCATAATTTAGACTACCGCTCTCCGAATGCTAGTTGACGTTGATGCGGTTGTTCAAAGAAGCCGTTCTTTGATCGGTGTTTCCACGCGCTCGCGCTACTTTTGATTAGGAAACTTTGATATAAAGAATCGGAAAGAATCGGCAATTTTTTTTGATGTCAATTCCGATGCCGATTCTCCAAAAATTGCCGATACCTGCCGATTCCGATTAATCGGCACATCCTTACTTGTGACGGTGTTGAGTCACATGACTGAAATCAGCTGATTCGTGTGTACGTTTTTTTCGAAGAGTGTGTTACATTAAAGTGCCTACCACGTCGCATGGATGAAAAACTCTTACAAGTTTTATACTCTGCTGAGAGTAAAAAGGAAACACAAATGATAAATATTGCAGAAATTGAGTCTCCTTCACAACTTAAGAATCGAACCACGCAAAACTGCTGAAACAAAACGTTTTGTTTGAGTGAAAGAATCACTGCAAGCAATTAATGCCGAAAGGTGCGCGCAAGAAGTTATGGGAGTGTGGGGTATCAAAAATTTGAACATGTTGTTATTTTTCTACATCAATGTGACGTTAGTTACTACTTTAAAAAATCTATATCTTTGCTTCTGTAGAAAATCCGCAGCAAACGCCTTTTTTTTATATGTTTAGTATCAGCTACAGTATCGGCCAAATTTAGCCAATACTGTTACTCAAAAAATTGCCGATATCGGTACCGTACATCTCTAGTCAAAAGTAGGTAATTTTGAAAAAATGGAAGTTTTATGTCTCTTGAGGCAGGATACCCCATCATCTGAGAGCAAAATTGTCATTTTCGGATTTCTTCAGGTCAAAACCATGGGAAACAAAGATAAAAAATTTGAAAATTTTTGAATTTTGAACAGGTCTAATGGGACGGACAAAATGTTAACTGCCTAATTATCTATAAGCCAAGTTAACTTTTTCAATAAGAATAACTTCACCTTATCATCACGTTTTTTTTCATCAGATTTTATATCTTCTATTCTTCCTCGGGGTATTCTAAAGTGAACTTGAGCAAGATAGAGCCAGGAAACGGAAATACATTCTTTCAAGGCGTCTGCAATGTTTCTGCAATCTTCTTCTCCCAATACTAATACTTGCTGTCCATGTTCTTCAGAAATCATGACATTTAAACTTCAATGATCTACATTGAAAAGTTAAACATACCGTAACTACCTATCAGGGCTCTCACACACAAAAACCAGAAAATCCCTTAGAAAGCTATGTCAAAAAATCCCTAGATGGAATGAAAAATCCCTAGATGGAATGAAAAATCCCTAAACATAGTTAGCGCGTTATATTGGATTTCAAATGAAATGTAGCCCACCGTATTTCCTTTCATTCAGTCGTTTCAACACTATTTTCAACTTGGGATGCATATGATGCACTCAAATGTATCATATGACTGCTACATTTTACTGTCACATCAAGATAGTTTTTCTTTAAAGTGCCTCTGACAGGAAAATAAATTTGCGAAATTTACCTAAGATACCAAAAAGGTGACACTAACAAACTTTCCTGACCAGAAAATTGTAAAAAATATCAACAGGCTACTAAGTTACACGCTTGCAAACTTTCGTTGACATCGGCAAATCTGACACTCATTCTATTGCGAAAATAAAAACGGCAACATTGCTGTGACGTCACCGTAAGCTGGAAGGATACAATCTGTGGTGACTGGTGACTTGGTTAGGTATAGTACGGCTACTGCAAAACGTGAATGTGTGGGGCTCTGTTGGTCTAAAGCAGGGGTCGGCAACCTTTCTTCAGTCGCGGGCCAAAACAAAACTGCGCAGATGTCAACGGGCCGTACAAGTTTTCCATTTGCACTTCCGTTTTCTTTACTTTTCATAATATTGTTAAAATTGGCGTTCTTATCAGAGTATCTCCATATTTAGCTACTATAGGCTTATATAGATTAATATAAAGAAAAATAGTAACAATTGGTAACGAAAAACACCAAGTACTTTATTTATTGACAGCACAACATTAATGTGATATTTGATGTTGTTTCCTGCTAGAAAGTTTCTGAAGTTCAGGTGATAGGTTGGATGAGGCAAGAATCATAACATCTTGCAAGTGGTCATCAGTAAGTTGTGTTCTCAACTTGCCGTTAAATATACGGTTAATTGACTATTACTAACGCAACTCATGTAGCCTGCAACTAGCATGCAGTAAATAGGCTAATATAACCGGACTTCAAGGTGAAACTGCCAAGTACCTTGATGCTACCTTCTGCAAGCTTAAGCTAAATTTTGCCCCAAACCTAGTTTACTATAACAAAGCGACCCGTGATCGATAGGTCGCGGGTACAAAGGCGCTTTGTGATAATTTCCTATGCTTGGTGGATTCTAACAAGTAGCAAATTCTTCAAAGACAAGAATCACTTGTTGAAAAAAACGGAAAAATGGAACTGGGAGTAAATTATAACTCTAAAAAATAAAGTAATTTAAAAGTCTGGACCGGCTGTCACTAAAAAGGCCAATTCCTGCTTCCTAAGCTACACATATTTCTAAATTATCAACCTTCAAACAAACTAATTCTTAAAACTTCAACTCTATCAAACTATCTGTCAGGCCTGCAACGTCGCTCTCTCTAAAATGCAGTTCGCAGAGAAAGAATATCAAGGAAATTCAAAATGGCGACAATGCCCTAACTAAGCATTGTTGCGGCATAAGTACACAGGCTACGTGATTACAAGTGAGCGTTACGGATAAATATGGAAAAGTAAAAATTGCGAAAGTTTTACATAACATTTAGTAATCTTAATTCTGTTATGTAAAACCAAATGGCAGCATAAAATAATGGGATGTTCGTTTTGGCCCGCCAACTACAATTTGCAAAAATGCTGCGGGCCGGATAATTTTGTTTGGCGGGCCGGATCCGGCCAGCGGGCCGTAGGTTGCCGACCCCTGGTCTAAAGCATGTGCAAATTAAGAATTACCGAAATAGAAAAGTGAAGTTACTATTACTACCAGGTTTTGATCAAATAGGTTGAGTTTATTTTTATCAAACAGCATCTCAATTCAATTGAAATTGCAGTTTCATAGGGCTACAATTTTGATACTTTTTTATTTGTCCTAATCTGGCTCTAGCCATTTGCAGTGTAACAACAGTATCTCACAAACAGTAGGCTACCTTTAATTTATGGTTGAGGCAATGCTTAAAAATTGCTGTTCATGTGTATTGCTATATTTAAAAATATCTATCCAAAATTTCCTTGCCAACTGAAAGTATTAAATGCAATAACTCTCATTGTTCAGATGCTTCTCATGTTGCCTCAATAGACTCTTTCTATAATATTATAACTGATGCTCTCAAAGCAGCTTCTGATAAAATCTTTGTTGATGTAAAGAAGAAATGTAACATATTTTGTATTCCTGGTTGGAATAATCTTGTTAAGCAAGCTCATGCTACTGCCAGAGAAAGTTAGCCTACATCATGTAGGTGAAAAATGGGAAACAGCGAAATGGTTACCTATATGAGTTGATGCAGAGCAAACGAAAGGAGTTTAAAAAAGCCTTTCACCGTTGTAATCATGCCTCTGAATAACATAGAGCAAATGTGCTTGCCTCAGCACTCAACTTAGACAGCTCACATAAGTCATTTTGGCAGAAAGTAAAAAAGTCTACTTGCAAAATGAGTTCTCTTCCTGTAAATGTTGGTGGAGCAAAAGGTCCTGAAGCAATTGCTGAGATGTGAAAACATCATTACAGCTCCTTGCTAAATTCTAGCCAAACCAACACTGAAAAAGAATTTGTTAACTCATGTATTTCTTCTAGGGATAAATATTACAATTTTTGTTGCAACATGGACACAATTGGTTCCTTGCTTGTCAAACTGCCATTAAACCGCGCTGCTGGTGCTGACAAAATTTCAGCTGAACATATTGCTTATGCTGATTATTTGTTTTTATATTAGTGTACTTTTTAATATGTGTCTTAGTCATGGCACTGTACCAAATTTTTGCTTGAACACTGTCTTAGTCCCGATTGTAAAGAATTTGAATGGCGACATTCAAGATTCAGGTAACTATAGACTTATTGCTCTAGCCACAGTAATCTCAAAACTGTTTGAACGTTTTATTTGAATCATCTATTGCCTTTCTTGAATACCAGTGACAATCAATTTGGGTTTAAGTCTGGTCATAGTACTGACATGAGTGTTTTTTTATTAAAACAACCAGTGTCCTCTTATATCAGTCATGACACTCCTGTATATTCTGTCTTTTTGGATGCTTCAAAAGCCTTCAACAAAGTCAATCATCATTTATTGTTTAAAACGCTTATCACACGTAACGTGCCTACTGCCTATCTATTTTGTTCGCTTATTGGAATACTGGTGACCTTTGTGCCTTTATAGTAAAAAAAACATGCAAGTGAGGTGGGAAGGTCACCTGTGCCAATCATTTACTGTGTCCAACGGAGTCTGACAAGGTGGGGTGTTAAGCCCCTATCTTTTTGCCGTATATATTGATCAGCTTTCTTATCTCAATAAAACAAAAGTTGGTTGCTATGTTGGCAATTCTTGTCCAAATCATATTATGTTTGCTGATGACATTTGCTGCATCTCGCCTAGTTTGTGTGGCTTACAAAATTTGTTAGATGTTTGCCACAAGTATGCTGTTGAACATGAAATTACTTTCAATTCTAAAAAGTCATTTGGTATGTTATTCTCCCCAAAAAACTTTTATCTTTTACGTGCTCCTCTGCTACATCTAGGTAAATCTGAAATTGTGTTCACAGACTCTGTAAAATACCTGGGTGTATTAATTGATAGTTCTCAGATGAAAATTATATTTCAAGGCAAGTACGCTCTCAGTACTGTGCTGCAAATAATGCAAAATCTCAAATTTTCTAAATGCTCACCCGCTGTAAAAACAGTTTATTTCATTCTTATTGTATGTTGTTTTACTTATCCCAGTTGTGGAACAAGTTTAGATCTTCTAGTATAAAACGATTATATACGTGTTGCTTACAATGACTCTTTCAGAATATTGCACAATTTGCCTCGTTAGGTCAGTGCCCGTGAATATCAAGTAATGAATAATGTAACTACGTTTGATGCTTTATTGAGGAAAAAACATGTTTTTGTTTATTAACCGATTGCATACACTCCTCAAATCGCTTTATATCAGACATGAAGTCATCTGATTGTTTTTATCGTTCTGAATGCTTTCAATTCTTCCAACGCTCATTGTATGTAAATTTGTAACAGTAGATAGCCTATTTAGTGAGCTTTTAAACCGACGGCATCCAAGGTGGCTCTCTGTGATCTTTGTGCATTTTCAGTTGGTGTATTACAGTATTTCGTTGTTTTGTTTTCGATGTGGACAGCTTTGTCTGACGCAAATAAATAATAAATAAATATGTGACAGTGTCAGTGACAAAGACCGTGTGCTTTCTTTTCACGCTTTCCCACAAAACAAGGTGCTGAGAAGAAAATGGTCGAAGTTTTCTTCAAGTGTTCGAAAGTAGGATGGGCCATACAAAACTAGTCATATATGTTCTCTTCACTTCACTGAAGATGATTTTGTTAATACCACTCAAGTAAAAATGGGCTTGAGCAAACTTTACATTTAGAAGAAATCTGCCATAGGCTACCATCTATAACAGCAAAGATGCAACCAGTTGCTGATGATGATTTCAGCACTTCTAAACAACAACGTTTACAAAAACGTACCCTTGTACAGGTAAACTAGGCTTTTACATGTATGTACGTACGACTCTGCTATGTACGTACTGAGGGCACATTATGAGAGAGAGAGAGAACTTTTATTTATTTTTGAATAGTGATGATGAATTAAATATGAATGATGATTTGTACAATTTCTTCATTTTTCACTTCAAGTATACTTTAGATTTTGTAGGAACGTATCCAGTACAGTTTTATTAAACTGTAAAAAAAAACAGATCTTTAAAAAAGCAACCGCTTGTACCAACTCCGACTAAACTGTGATCCAGCAATTACATCTAGGAAACGTATGTTTCATTCGTCGCTAAGAACGCCGACTTAGAATGACGTAATACCACCAAAGTCGTCCCAGAGCAGTGAAATATAGAGTTTCGCCTGTGGTGGCGCTGCGGAGCCGTCGTTGGATGTAAATTACGCCCTAACCAGTCGAGCTACGAGGTTAAGGTTAAAAAGTTCGCTAAGTATGATTCTGCGCAAGGAAATGCTTTAAAAACTTGGATCCAACCTGTCAGGGGCACATACTTGGATCCAACCTGTCAGGGGCACTTTAATGCGCTTGCAAACAGCCTCGCTGTCGCTTTCGAAAGTTGAAACCTCTGCAGAGAATTGTCGCGGCAGTGAATCGGTTGCTGTGAAAATGAACTTGAAGTCTCGGCCCGAGGTTACCACTAACCAACGTAACAAGGGCTGGTACAAACCGCACTGCCCACAGTCGCACAAGCAGCATAATCAACACAACAACGGACTCGCGCAAACTTCATGGCGCACACACGACCGTTGCCATAGAAACCCGATCAAAGGCGGGGAATATGCGCATCTTTTGTTTCATCTGCAACACAAAAACGGGCGTATTACAGCGAATTGAAACTTGAAAGCTGGTCAGCCATAAGTTGCGATATTGTAGTGAAAAGGGAGCAATGTCAAGTCGAAAACTTAATCAAACGTCTCTCTGTAACTATTTTTCAAGGGCTGTTTACGGATGTCAGCAACTTTTAAATTTATTAAAGGTGACGTGCTGTTGAATTGATGTAAACATGAATGATTTTGCTCTCAACAGGTATATTTTCAAGCATATGATCAAGTTAGTATTTTCATTCCATTTACAGTATATCTTTTAGTAAACGTTTTCGTCTCTTGTTTCATGCTAATAAATCTAGTTCGTTGCTAAACTTTATGTTGTGCTTAGCTTAAAGAGTCGCAGTCCATCAACCGCTAGCCAACGCAGACGCATAGCATGTGTTTTGGTCGAGCTTTGTTTATAATAATTAACGGTAGGTCGAACGTAGCGATAACTCCGAGTGTGGCAATAAAAGCAATCCTAGTGTGACGACATAATTACGTCATCCATCTGCGTGACATTTTGCCGAAATTACCTTGCTGCTGATGAAACACGCTTTCGCCCCCACGGCCAAAAAAATAGTTAGGCGCCTATGATTTTAACTATTCAAAAGTACTAACTTATAGACATAAACATTATTTTTTTTGTAACATTTTCTTCGTTTTATTTTTCCTTCATATCTTAAATTTTTCTGAAGGTGATGCACTGATGCAACCTTGCCAAATTTCTTTCAACTCAGTAACTTACTTCGGTCACAAGCACGTTTTAACGTTCGCGTTTTGTCGCTTCTACCTTTGCTATGTTGACGTGTATTGTTTTTGATATGATGGTCAAAAATAAAAACAACTGAACTGACATGACGAATTTTAATTTAATAGTTCAAACATTTTCTTTTTATTCCATTCTGCACGATTTCAACGTTAAAACGATGTAAAAACGGCAATTGTAATTAGGCTACGGTACCCGATAATTTCCTTTTAAAAATTTCAAAAACTCGCCGAATAGGGCACTCGCCGAAAAAGGCTCTCGCCGAATAGGGAACTCGCCGAATCGGACTAGTCGAATCGGACTCGCCGAATCGGACTCGCCGAAACTGGCCATTCCGGTAACCCTCACCCTAACGCTAACCTTTGCTGATCGCAGTTTCCGCAAACATTTTTCTGCACTTTCTGCTAACCCTAACTCTAACCATAGACTAATCTATGCCCTAACCCTAACCCTCGCTGATCGCAGCTTTTGCAAACATTTTTCCGTAATTTCCGCTAATCTCAGTTTCCGCTAACCTTTACCCTAACCTTAGAGTAATCTATGCTCTAACCCTCGCTGATCGCAGTTTCCGCAAACATTTTTCCGCAGTTTCCGCTAACCTTTACCCTAGTCTAACCATAGAGTAATCTATGCTCTAACCCTAACCCTCGATGATCGCAGTTTCCTCAAACATTTTCCGCAGTTTCCGCTAACCGTAGTTTCCGCTTACCCTAACTCTAACCATCGAGTAATCTATGCTCTCTAACCCTAACCCTCGCTGATCGCAGTTTCCACAAATATTTTTCCGCAGTTTCTGCTAACCCTAACCCTCGAGTTGTTTGCGGAAACTCCGATCAGCGACTTCGGCTTTTTGTAGATTTTTCTCTCGATCTTTTCAGGGTACGAACTGTTCAGGGTACGAACTAGGTTGCACCCATTGCACATTGGTATTGCTTTGTCGACAGTAGGGGATTAGCCAAGGTGAAAGGTTAAATTCATACAAACCAGGGTTGTTGGTATTTTACCCGACCCAAAAAAACCCGGGTGGGTTTTTTTAATAAAACCCACTTAAAAAAACCCAAAAAAACCCATAAAAAAACCCAGAGCATCATATTTGTCGTTTTTATTGGAAAATTAAAAAAATTTACAAAAACACTACAAGGTACTTACAACAAACTTTAAATTAGGACTTAAGATGTGATTGTGAAGTAATTTCCAAGAATAAACTGAAAACGCAGTGGATATTGCACAGTACACAAAAATCAAGTAATGTCACTTTGTGTATACTACACTAAAACTCATTTATGCAAGAAGGCCTTATAGTTAAATTGGTGAAAGTACTACTCTACTGTAGTCTGTATATATGATGTGAAATGCAATTTAGGAGGCTATTTACCAATTACAGATTCTGGATTCTAACGCATGGCTGTTTCAGAGCATTTGCCTAATTGGCCACGCAATCATTCAATTGCTCATCCATTACTATAAATATTACATATATAAATGATAAAAAATATTTAAACATGATGGCATAAATGCTCCTTGCCTTCAAATCTAAACAAATGATGCAATAATGTGATTTCTACCACAGTAGCATCAACTTGGTATAGAAATCAGTGGATGATGCAACATCCAACTTGATCTTGAAACTAATGGATGATGCAACATTCAAGCAACAACAGCCCTAGTGCATTATTTTATTGAGTTATGCAAGCATGTACTGTGAGTGAAAGGCACTTCACTCGTAAAAAGTAGTTTTGAGGTGAAATAAGCATGAATCTACCTTTTTTTGCATCTTTTTTAAAAAACCAATAAAACCCAAAAAAACCCGGGTTTTTCTCAACCCTGATACAAACACTGCCTACAGGTTTTAAATAGGCTAAGCAGTTTCAGTTAATCTTTAAAATTTCAAATAAACAGAAACAATTTGGCTAGAATAATCAAAACCTGTTCTTTTTTTCAACCTGTTTTTTTTCGCCTGGCGGTAGGCCTACTGCTGGTCAACCCTGGGCCACTGGTCTAAAAGCAAATCATATGGTATCTGGTGTACCGGACTATTGGTACTGGCAGTAGCGTAGCCAGGAATTTTGAAAGGGGGGGGTTTTGACTACCCAGCGGCGAGAAGTCTGGGGGGACCTCCCGCAGAAAATTTTGAAAAATTACTTTGAATTTGATGCATTTTTAACAAAAATGTGGGTATGAATATTCCTGTAAAATGGTGCTGTACGGTGGCATAGCAAAAGGATAAGATCATGTTTTCTTCGGCATTTTTCAGAAATAAAGCTAAGTCTCTATGATTTCTTGTTGCTAATTCCTGGCTAAGATGTTTGAATGTTTGGTATTGGCAAAACTCGCTCTTTTAATGAAATTTTGTTTAACATTAGGCAATTTTTCTTTTACTGAAAGCATCATTCTCAATATCGTGACATCACATGCGTGCCAAAGGGGTCGGTAAATAGTGCTTCTTCTAAACTTGCTGTAGTTTTCTCGTTTCTGCTCGGATTTTAACAATTTTGCCATTGTTGGAAGGTACGATTATATATCTACCCGAATCAATTAAACAGTAGCACAAAGTAAGTAGGCTACTAGATCTATCTTGTGATAACTTAAACTTCACCAACTTGTAGCGATTCTTAGCAGCTTAATTTTTACAATAAAATCATTAATATTTTACAAATGGAAAGAGTATGTCTTCCTTTATGCACCTCAAAAGTTTCAGATTTATATCTCATTCACCAAACGAGCAATCGTCGTTCAAACTTAACCGCCCAGCGAAGCTTTTTTCCAATGCATTGTAAAGGCGAATCGATCCTCATTCAGTATCCGCCACCCCATGTTTGCAGTGATCGGTAAATAGTGCTTCCACTGAAAGTGCTGTAGCTTTCTCATTTCTGCTCGGATTTTAACAATTTTGCCATCGTTGGAAAGAACGATCATGCATCTACACGAATCAATTAAACACAAGCACAATATAAGTACTAACTTTATCTTGTGACAACTTAAACTTCACCAACTTGTACCGATTCTCAGCAATTTAATTTTTACAATAAAATCATTAATCCTTTGCAAATAGAAAGAGTATGTCTTGCTTTATGCACCTGAAAAGTTTCAGGTTTATATCTCATCTACCAAACGAGCAATCGTCGTTCAAACTTAACCGCCCAGCGAAGTTTTTTTCAATGCATTGCAAAGGCGAATCGATCCTTATTCAGTACACGCCACCCCATGTTTGCTGTGATCGGTAAATAGTGCTTCCACTAAACTTGCTGTAGTTTACTCGTTTCTGCTTGGATTTTAACAATTTTGCCATCGTTGGAAAGCACGATTAAATATCTACCCGAATCAATTAAATGCAAGCACAAAGTAAGTACTAACTTTATCTTGTGATAACTTAAACTTCACCAAGTTGCACCGATTCTCAGCAATTTAATTTTTACAATAAAATCATTAATGTTTTGTAAATGGAAAGAGTATGTCTTGCTTTATGCACCTGAAAAGTTTCAGGTTTATATCTCATCTACCAAACGAGCAATCGTCGTTCAAACTTAACCGCCAGAAAAGTTTTTTTCAATGCATTGTAAAGGCGAATCGATCCTTATTCAGTAGGCCTATACGCCACCCCCTGTTTGCTGTGATCGGTAAATAGTGCATACATTAAACTTGCGGTAGTTTTCTCGTTTCTGCTCGGATTTTAACAATTTTGCCATCGTTGGAAAGGAAGATCATACATCTACACGAATCAAATCCAAAACAAGTACAATCTTTTTCTTGTGATAACTTAAACTTCACCAATTTGTAGCGATTCTCAGCAATTTATTTTTGCAATAAAATCATTACACCTTAGCAAATTGAAAGTGTAGGTCTTGCTTTATGCAACTGAAAAGTTCAGGTTCATGTCTTATCTATAAAGCGAGCAATCGTTGTTGGTATTTGGACAACACTGATACATCTCACATCTAGGAAAAGAGCAAGATGCTAGCCGTTTTTGTCATTCGTCCAGTTCAAAGAACACGCAACACAATTTAAACCCTTTGAATTGGGAAGGTTTGGAGGGTAGCTCATAGCCTTCTTACCAGTTCTAGATAAAGTTAGTACTTACTTTGTGCTTGCATTTAATTGATTCGGGTAGATATTTAATCGTGCTTTCCAACGATGGCAAAATTGTTAAAATCCGAGCAGAAACGAGAAAACTACAGCAAGTTTAGTTGAAGCACTATTTACCGATCACTGCAAACATGGGGTGGCGTATACTGAATAAGGATCGATTCGCCTTTGCAATGCATTGAAAAAAACTTCGCTAGGCGGTTAAGTTTGAACGACGATTGCTCGTTTGGTAGATGAGATATAAACCTGAAACTTTTCAGGTGCATAAAGCAAGACATACTCTTTCTATTTGCAACGGATTAATGATTTTATTGTAAAAATTAAATTGCTGAGAATCGGTGCAAATTGGTGAAGTTTAAGTTATCACAAGATAAAGTTAGTACTTACTTTGTGCTTGTGTTTAATTGATTCGTGTAGATGTATGATCGTTCTTTCCAACGATGGCAAAATTGTTAAAATCCGAGCAGAAATGAGAAAGCTACAGCACTTTCAGTGGAAGCACTATTTACCGATCACAGCAAACAGGGGGTGGCAAATACTGAATGAGGATCGATTCGCCTTTACAATGCATTGGAAAAAAGCTTCGCTGGGCGGTTAAGTTTGAACGACGATTACTCGTTTGGTAGATGAGATATAAATCTGAAACTTTTGAGGTGCATAAAGGAAGACATACTCTTTCCATTTGTAAAATATTAATGATTTTATTGTAAAAATTAAGCTGCTAAGAATCGGTACAAATTGGTGAAGTTTAAGTTATCACAAGATAGATCTAGTACTTACTTTGTGCTACTGTTGAGTTGATTCGGGTAGATATATAATCGTACCTTCCAACAATGGCAAAATTGTTAAAATCCGAGCAGAAACGAGAAAACTACAGCAAGTTTAGAAGAAGCACTATTTACCGATCACAGCAAAACAGGGGGTAGCGTATACTGAATGAGGATCGATTCGCCTTTACAATGCATTGGACAAAAGTGTCGCCGAGCGGCTACGTTTGAACGACGATTGCCCGTTTTGTAGATAAGATACAAACCTGAAACTTTCTAGGTGCATTAAGCAAGACATACTCTTTTAACTTGCAAAAGTTTAATAGGTTTATTGTATAAAGTAAATTGCTGCGAATTGGTACAAATTGTTGAAATTTAAGTTATCACAAGATAGATCTAGTACTTATTTTTTACTACTGTTTAATTGATTCGGGTAGATCTATGATTGTGCTTTCCAACGATGGCAAAATTGTTAAAATCCGAGCAGAAACAAGAAAACTACAGCAAGTTTAGTTGAAGCACTATTTACCGATCACAGCAAACATGGGGTGGCGTATACTGAATAAGGATCGATTCGCCTTTACAATGCATTGAAAAAAAGCTTTGCTGGGCGGTTAAGTTTGAACAATGATTGCTCGTTTGGTAGATACGATATAAACCTGAAACTTTTCAGGTGCATTAAGCAAGACATACTCTTTCAATTTGCAAAAATTTAATGATTTTATTGTATAAAGTAAATTGTTGAGAATCGGTATAAGTTGGTAAAGTTTAAGTTATTACAAGATAAATCTAGTACTTGTTCTGGATTTTTAGCTAATGGATTCGTGTAGATGTATGATCGTGCTTTCCAACGATGGCAAAATTGTTAAAATCCGAGCAGAAACAAGAAAACTGCAGCAAGTTTAGTTGAAGCACTATTTACCGATCACAGTAAACAGGGGGGTGGCTTATACTGAATAAGGATCGATTCGCCTTTGCAATGCATTGAAAAAAAGCTTCGCTGGGCGGTTAAGTTTGAACAACGATTGCTCGTTCGGTAGATAAGATATAAACCTGAAACTCTTCAGGTGAATAAAGCAAGACATACTCCTTCAATTTGTAAAAAATTTATGATTTTATTGTAAAAATTAAATTGCTGAGAATCGGTACAAGTTGGTGAAGTTTAAGTTATCACAAGATAAATCTAGTACTTACTTTGTGCTACTGTTTAATTGATTCGGGTAGATATGTAATCGTACTTTCCAACGATGGCAAAACTGTTAAAATCCAAGCAGAAACGAGAAAACTACAGCAAGTTTAGAAGAAGCACTATTTACCGATCACAGCAAACAGGGGGTGGCTTATACTGAATAAGGATCGATTCGCCTTTACAATGCATTGGAAAAAGTGTCGCCGAGCAGCTACGTTCAAACAACGATTGCCCGTTTTATAGATAAGATATCTACACGCGTCGCACTTTTGAGGCGATTGGCGGGTTCCGGCTGGGAAGCTGGTGCTAAAACTCTTCGTACAGCTACCCTAGCCCTTGTTCATTCCACCGCTGAGTACTGCGCGCCGGTCTGGTGTCGTAGTTCTCACACCCACCAGATTGATACCGCCATCAACGACGTACTGCGTACTGTGACTGGATGCCTGCGTCCCACTCCAACGGACTGCCTACCCATCCTAGCAGGCATCCAACCCGCTGAGCTACGCCGTAAAGGAGCCACGATTTCTCTCGCCCGCCGCGCTTTGGACCCCGACCATCTCCTCCATGCAGCACTCAAGAAACCACCACCTATAAAGCAGCGGCTGAAATCAAGACGCCCCTTTGTGCCTGCCGCACAACAACTGCTTAAGAACGTAGAAGAACTTGGTTTAAGTGCGGCACACTGGACGAACCATATGTGGAACACGGAGTGGCAAAATCACACCTCCACGCTCCGTGACTTCATACCCGACGCCGATCCCCGTCCACCAGGGATGTCCCTCGCAAGGCTTGCGTGGGTCAGGCTTAACCGCCTGCGAACTGGCGTTGGCCGCTTTCGTTCGGAAATGCACAAGTGGGGCCTGGCTCCTTCATCAGAATGCGAGTGTGGTGCCACTGAACAGACTGCAGACCATGTCATCCATCACTGCCTAATCCACCGGCCTCCACACGGTGCGCATGGTCTGAGGGTCCTGGACGACGAGACTGCTGAGTGGCTGAAGATTTCCTGCCCTCCAATCTAGCCTGGAAAGATCGCTCATACGCCATCATCATCAGATAAGATATAAACTTGAAAATTTCCAGGTGCATAAAGCAAGACATATTCTTTAGTTTGCAAAAATTTAATGATTTTATTGCAAAAATTAAGTTGCTAAGAATCGTTACAAATTGGTGAAATTTAGGTTATCACAAGATAAAGCTAACACTTATTTTGTGCTACTGTTTAATTGATTCGTGTAGATGTATGATCGTGCTTTCCAACGATGGCAAAATTGTTAAAATCCGAGCAGAAACAAGAAAACTACAGCAAGTTTACTTGAAGCACTATTTACCGATCACAGCAAACAGGGGGTGGTGTATACTGAATAAGGATCGATTCGCCTTTACAATGCATTGAAAAAAAGTGTCGACGAGCGGCTACGTTTGAACGACGATTGCCAGTTTTGTAGATAAGATATAAACTTGAAACTTTTCATGTGCATAAAGCAAGACATACTCTTTTAATTTGTAAAAAATTAATGATTTTGTTATTAAAGTTAAATTGCTGAGAATCGGTACAAGTTGGTAAAATTTAAGTTATCACAAGATAAATTTAGTACTTACTTTGTGCTACTGTTTAGTTGATTCGGGTAGATATTTAATCGTGCTTTCCAACGATGGCAAAATTGTTAAAATCCGAGCAGAAACGAGAAAACTACAGCAAGTTTAGTTGAAGCACTATTTACCGATCACTGCAAACAGGGGGTGGCGTATACTGAATAAGGATCGATTCGCCTTTACAATGTATTGGAAAAAAGTGTCGACGAGCGGCTACGTTTGAACGACAATTGCCCGTTTTATAGATAAGATATAAACCTGAAACTTTCCAGGTGCATAAAGCAAGACATATTCTTTTAGTTTGCAAAGATTTAATAATTTTATTGTGAAAATTAAGTAGCTGAGAATTGTTACAAATTGGTGAAGTTTAAGTTATCACAAGATATATCTAGTACTTACTTTGTGCTACTGTTTAATTGATTCGGGTAGATATGTAATCGTGCTTTCCAACGATGGCAAAATTGTTAAAATCCAAGCAGAAACGAGAAAACTACAGCAAGTTTAGTGGAAGCACTATTTACCGATCACAGCAAACAGGGGGTGGCTTAAACTGAATAAGGATCGATTCGCCTTTACAATGCATTGGAAAAAAGTGTCGGCGAGCGGCTACGTTTGAACAACGATTGCCAGGTTGGTAGATAAGCTATAAGCCTGAAACTTTCCACGTGCATAAAGCAAGACATATTCTTTTAGTTTGCAAAGATTTAATAATTTTATTGTGAAAATTAAGTAGCTGAGAATTGTTACAAATTGGTGAAGTTTAAGTTATGACAAGATATATCTAGTACTTACTTTGTGCTACTGTTTAATTGATTCGGGTAGATATGTAGTCGTACTTTCCAAGGATGGCAAAATTGTTAAAATCCAAGCAGAAACAAGAAAACTATCGCAAGTTTAGTGGAAGCACTATTTACCGATCACAGCAAACAGGGGGTGGCTTATAGCCTACTGAATAAGGATCGATTTGCCTTTACAACGCATTGGAAAAAAGTGTCGACGAGCGGCTACGTTTGAACAACGATTGCCCGTTTTGTAGATAAGATATAAACCTGAAACTTTCCACGTGCATAAAGCAAGACATACTCTTTGCAGTTGCGTTAGTTTGGTTATTTTATTGTAAAAATTAAAATGCGAGCACAAATTAGATAGCTACAACACATTTAGTTGCAAACGTTTCATATTTTTATTTTTAAAGTTTAATGGGTAAATTTTTAGTTGAATTGATGCAATTTGGTAAATTTTATGTCATTCTAGGTAGTAATATTCAACACTCGACGTTGGTTTAATGTTTTTATTGTAAAAACACAGTAAAATTGTCAAAAAATCCATATCCATTCCGCTTTATCACCTCTATTCCGCCGCTTTTCACCTTCCTTTTTTTCACCCTCCCAATAATAGTTGCGTCCGTTTTGTGACGTCATGTTGACCGGGGTGGTGGATTCTATACTTGCACCTAGATTTGTCCCAAAAAGTTCCAATTTGGAACTAAATCCCTAAAAGTGAGAGCACTGCAACCTATGCTACTGTACTCCACAATTTTGCTAAGTCAAACTTCCTGCCAAGTTAAGCTCTGCATTCTACCATAGATATCTTACATATAAGATATCTATGATATCTAGATATCTATGATATCTATGATATATATGTAAGACATCTATGATTCTACAATCTAGTATTCCAGTAATCTACCGTACTAATCTACAAGAACCTTCCCCAGTAGAGATGCAGCGAACCCAAAATTTTTATCCGCACACCGCACCGCAACTGAATCACCTATTCGCACACCGCACCGCACACCGCAATTTATCTGGAACTTTGACACTGCACCGCACACCGCAAATTACAAAATTTTCAAAAAATGTGTTACGCGTTATTTTTTAGAAAGTCAATTGTGGCAAAAAGCACCCAGGGCATATAACTGGTACCGGTACGATAACCTACCGGTACAGTTGTGCACTATAATAACTAGGCTAACCAGATCATATTCTCTTACCAGCAATGCATCTAAGTTCTAAGACATCATGCTTTTTCAAATAGAATGTTCCTGGATCCAGTATCAGGACTTTTGAACAGTTTTTGTAAGCAATAATGCAATTTTAATGTCAGTGGCTATATGAACTACACACAACACAGACAGACAAGATGTCAAGAGTAAAACTTATAGCCTGAACTCACTAGGCTAACTGTTACAGTAACTAATGCGGTAGTTGCGTTAGGCCTATAGCCTGGTAACTGAGCTTATCAGCTAGGCTATTAACCAAAAACACTCGTACAGCTTCCTCACAAGCCAGCCCCAAAAACCCTGTCAACTGCAAGCCATTTGCACAGCTTTGAGCTTTCCAGCTTAGGGTTTCCGAAAAAAAAACTGATTAGTGTTTCCAATTTAAATTTGAAGTTTCATAACTGATTTTCTTGAAAAGTTGAAAGTTTACATTTACAAAAGTTTAATTTCTTGAAAGTTTACGCGGCAAGCGGCGCGGCTTTTTCATTTCAACTTTCCACGCGGCGCGGCGCGCGGCGAAAAAGTCATAAGCGGCCGCGCACGCGGCGCGGCTTGCATCACTATAATCCCCACTGGGGATTCCCCAGTTCGACTCAGGGTTGCCAGACTGAAATTTGCAAAAAAGGGCCAAACTAACCAAAAAACATAGGTCAACTTGAATCTTTATGTTCGGACTGAGAAAGCTTTTTTTGAGAGGTTAATCCTGGCAGTTTTGCATACTTGTAGAGCAGTGTGTAGAGAAGCGCCGATTAACAAAAACGCAAAAGAGAAGACTTCAGGGGAACCAAAGCAAGGTACATTGTTTCAACGAAAACAAACCAAAATACACAACCAAAATCCTGGCAGTTTCGCATACTTGTAAAGCAGTGGTTCTTAACCTTTTTCCGCACGGGGCCAAATTTAAAATCATAATTTATTAAAGGGCCGCAACCAAACAAAACAAGTCATAAAAGAACATATTTGGCGTATAGGTTGTAGGTGGTCGAATAGTGTACGCTAAGCACTACCGACATGCGACTCCTAGCTCAGAAGGGGCGTTGTTCTAACCTTAACTCTTCTAGAGTGCACTGTCTATTAATACCACACTAAAGTAAGCATTGTAGAAGTCAAGTCAAGTCAAGTCAAGTCAATTTATTTTGTTTTAACAGCGCCATATATTAACAAATAATCAGAGTAAAATGTAATTGTCAAAACAATGCATTGTACAACTGTTGGTTAGATTATGGCGCAATCAGGATGGTAGCGAAAGACCATAAGCAGTCATCTAGTCAGCCACCACCCCATCACAGTAAATCTAACTACACATTCATACACACTAGTGTGCAGAGGCAGGCACACTACTTCATTGAATAAAAAGAGTTCGCCACTGAGATTGAAAAACAACTACTGTTGGTTTGAATCTGCATTCTCAGACTGAGTAAGCCGAGGATGAAGATTCAAACCAACGAGCAACGACCAAGAATTGACCAACCACCAATAATTAGTGATTGTGTGCTATAATAGGCTACAGCACTTGCGAAAGTTTTCCTGAAATAACGAGGAAAAACGTGGAAACCACCACCGAATTGCAACAATTTTTATGTGAAGCATACAAAAACAGGGCAATTTGATACTAATAACTGTAGAGAACAAATATTAATAAGTAGCCTAACTTACGATATGATGATATAGGCCTACTGTAAAGGTAAGTTATCCTTTGTATTGAGCACTTAAGGTACGCATGTATATTCATGTAACAGTTGGTTTTTGAGATTTTTTTTAAAGCAATGGAACGGTAAATCTTTTACATCGTGTGAAATTTCACTCCACACTTGCACACACAAGAAATGGAGTGTTTTTTTGCCAAAGTTTGTTTCAAACCTGGGAAGAAAAAATCT